>NC_056726.1:1983805468-1984405468 GCF_019279795.1 Protopterus annectens
TTGGTCTAAGGGTTTAGCAATGGATGCCATGGTGGTGGTGGCGGCCACAAAGAAGGAACCCACTGAAGAGAGTTCAACTGTCCATCCTCTCAACTGAGAGTTCCAGACGATGGACAGATTTGGGAAACAGGTCTTTCCTTCATCAACATTCGATATTCAGTCCTTGAATTTTTTGGCGTACTTCACTAAATTCTAAAGGGATCTGATAACTGAGCCTTCTGACGAGGTCTGAGATAAGGTTGATCCCAGCTTGCAACCCTGGAGTCGACCTGTAATTCATCTATATGGCTTATTACACATGCAGCTGAAGGGATGTCTAGAGCAGCGGGTACAGGTGTTGCCGTTAGGCGTCATGCCTGGATGTGCTTGTGTGATTTTGCGGATCTCTTTAAGTCTTCCTTTGTCAAAATGGTACTTCATTGTTTGGTCCAAAGGTTAGAGTCACGTTAGCCAGGTGTGAAAAGGATGGGAAGACCCTTTCTACTGTGGTCATGCATTTTTCCACTCCGCAACGACCTTACTCTAGGAATCATAACAGTGGAAAGATGTGGTTTCAACAAGAACCAAGGGCCTTTTTGGGACACACATGGTGAGTATTCCCCCGGGGCAGAGGGGAGAACTCATCTGGAAGACGTCCCTCTCGTGGCAGAGGGGGTCCACGCAACCAGGCTTCCAGATATTCCTTTTCTGATATAACCCTACAAGTGCTCCTAAGCGGAAGCCCAATGGCTTACCTCTGGAAGCAGTTAGGAGAAGATTTTCTCTGTACCACTCAGCTTGGCTCACAATAACATCAGATTCCTGGGTGCAGGCAATAATCACCAGAGGTTACCACATCCCCTTCTATTTTTCCCCTCACCACAAAGAAGAATCCCCGATTTTCCACCCAGTCAGAGGGATATAGCAACACTAGAAATTCAAAAGCTGCTTCAAAAAACAGTCATCCAAGCAGTCCCACCAGACCAGATAGGATACAGATTCTACTCAAGATTCTTTTCAGTGCCAAAAAAGACAGGGGACTGGAGGCCAATCTTGGATCTCTGTGTATTGAACAAATTTGTACAATAAGCAAAATTCCAGATGGTCACAGTTCAGTCTGTCCTTCCATTTCTAGAGAAGGATGATTGGATGTGCTCTATGGATCTTTAAGATGTGTATTACCACATAATGATGGACAAATGCTCCAGAAGATATCTTCGCTTCTGGCTAGGAGCCAGTCATTACCAGTTTCTAGCACTGCCCTTTGTTCTCACCACATCCCCCAGAGTGTTTACCAAATGCATGGTAGTTGTAGTAGCAGCTCATTTAAGGCTACAGGGATTCCATGAGTTTCCATATCTAGATGACTGACTCCTCACCACCACCACGAGGCATCTGCTGCTTTGCGTTATAGACTTTGATGTGATGTGTCCTATCTCGCCTTCATTCTTTACTGGTTGGGTTTGAAACCAATCCTTGGTTCTAACTCGGCCTAATACAAAGCTCAAGTTCTTCCACTAACTCATGGCTAACCCCTACCTCAAGATGCTCTTGGAGAGTTCCCCATATCTCGTTTGCCGCTAAACAAGATTGGGTGCTTCCATTCTGGCTCTGGCTAAGTGGAAATATTTTTTTCCTTACTTTTGAATAACTGTTGTCTTCTAAAGATTTCTAGTGTTTAATACATTTGTTTGAACTTAGTTAGTGTGTTCGCTTCTGTTGGTTGTTTGCTGCTGGCCATCATTTCTTTCTCTAGGCCTTTTTCCCTCCCCTTTCCCGGCTAAAGTTATGCCTTTCTAAACCCCTTTTAGTAGAGTGCTTCCCTTAGCTATCTTATTCAAGCTCATTTAAGTTAAAGAGCTTTGTAAATTTAAGGTATTTTTCCCTCTATTTACCTGGTAAGCTTGTTTATGTTAGAGGGCTACCGTTGACCAGTTTAACTTAGTGTGCCTTCTCCTCTCTTTCCTTAATTTCACCTTATATTAGGCAGAATCACAAGTACAGAATGAATGTGAGATGAACAACTCAACATGGAACGTTATGGTGAGTAAATAGCATCTATGTGAAGTTGTTAAATCTCGCCGTTTATTCTCACTGATAGGTTCAGAGCCGATCCTCAGCTCCAACACGGCCTATAGCAAAGCTCAAGGTTTGCCAGTAGCTCGAGACCAAGCCCCTTATCCCATGATGCACTGCTGGAATTACCTCAGATCTAGTTTGCTGCGGCACAGATCTCGGTGTTCCAGATAGAAATAATATCTCTGTAGTTTTAGACTTAGACTTAGTTTTAGATTAGTGCCCTGTGCTGGCTTCTGTTTTTCTATAGTGTTGGGCCTAAGAGTTGGCCTTGTATTTAACCTCATTCTTAGGTGTACTTTGGTAGTTGGGAGGGTTGGGAGGGTGGCCTAATGGTTAAGGTGTTTGCCTTACAAACACAAAGTGCAGGGTTTGAGTCTCACAAGGGATAATTGGCTAAGCTTAAAATGGCTCGCAAGGGCAGTTATCTTAGTACTAATCTATGAATCTATGGTAGACAATTTCTAAGTGTATTGTTTCAATTCTTTAAAATTGTTTAATCAGATAATAGAGATGTTTGATGAGAAAGAGAAGCCTCATCCAAAATCTGGCTTCAAAAAATGTCTGGATTGTGGGCAAAAAATGTCGGTCACTGATGGGCATGTTCAATGTGTTTATTGTCTCAGGGCTAAACACCTCCAAGATTCTTGCAGTATATGTCACTCCTTCTCTTCCAGGGTACTTTTGGAGAGAAGGAGGAAATTAGTAGATAGGGGTTTACTTCAGCACCCTTTCTCCGAAGCACTGGGTGATCAGGATGGTGCTAGTAGATCCTCAAAGTCTTCCAAATCCTCAGGTGACTCGAAAGCATCCAAAAAGACTAAAAAAATGGAGGGTGTAGGGTCATCAGTTCCACTGTCCTCGGAACCGAGTGTCACTTCTGGTCGGAGCCAGCTACAGCTTTGGAGCCGTTCTCTGAGATTCCCTCAGCTCGTCTGCTTCAGTCAGCACCTTCGGTACACTCCTCAAACTCTTCTGTCAGCCTCTCAGATATGGATATGGACCAGCTAGTGCAGAAGCTTTTACGGGCACCAGGCTTTGCTAAATTGTTGTCGGCACCGACGCCTTCGTCGGAGCCAAAGACCATTAACCCGGACTTGACTACTCCTCCTCCGAGCCGTACTGGACTTTCAGAGCCAAAGGAAACCGACCTGATAGTTGTTGAGCCTGTGGAGCCGAGTCCTGCACCGGTGTTATCGTTTCCATCTACTCGTATGTCCTCGGTGCCAACTGGGGACTCTAAGAGCCGACACTCTCCTGTCGGGTCCAGGGAGGATAGTCGTACCGCTTTGTCGGTGCCAACTCTTCCTCTCGGGGCTTCGGCTCAGATGACCTCACCGTCTACCTCGGATTCAGAGCCCATGGCCTCGGTGCGGGAGGATCGGATGGTCCCTTCGTATCCGTCTACCCCTTCTCATCAGAGCCATGGTGTGTTCTATGCAATCAGGAGAGTCCTGTCTCCAAAGACATCATCAGCATCAGGACTGGCTTCCTCCTCCACTCAAGCGCCTGTGTCCGCTCCTGCTTCTACCGGTCCACCCAAGCGTAGAGACCCTGAGCGTCAAGTAGCCCCACAGGGAGCCCCCTGCTCTTTTGCGACCTCCCCAGATCCCCCCACTGAGGAGGTACCCAGGAAGAGACTGTACAAGAGGAAGCACTTGGACTCCCCACAGGAGTCTTTGACATCTGACACTAACTTGGATGAGTCAGAAGGGTTCCCTCGATCCCCCTCTGAGGATATCTCCTTTGCCGAGATATTAGAGATCCTTAATCAGAGGGGCGGTTGGCAGTCCAAAAGCCCTACTGAAGATGAGTCAGTGCTTTTGAAGGCTTTCGGGTCTCAACCTTCCACTTCTTGGGTGTCTATGCCTTACGATGAGCTCATGGAGCTGATCTCTCATAAGGAGTTGGAGTCTCCGGAGGCCATGGAACCTGTCCCTCGGAAGCCAAATAAGTTAATCTCTGCCCCAGTGGACAAAGGCTTTTTGACTAAGGGAGTGCCTGTTGATGTCATGGTGGTGGCTGCAGCCACAAAAAGAAAATGTCTGAGACATCGTCATCTATCCATCCTCCTAACAGAGAATCTGATATTGTTAATCCTCGTTCATTCCTTATGCATGGGTATCGGTTCCAACCTCGGAAGCAAGCCGGCCATTTTCCAAGCTCGCGTCAGCTTCAAACTCTCGAGCTAAACTGTTACCCACAATCCCTTCTCCCTGTTACCTCAGATTTCATTTAATGCTTTGCCATTCGGTCATGTCAAGTTACTTCTCTTGTGCTAAGTACAGTTATTTGTTGTTTAACAGTCTTTCAGATTACTTTTCTGTCAGAAAAGTTTATATTTCATTGTCTCTTACCCTATCGCATCTAGCGTACATATTTTCTTCAGGTTTTCTGCTCTTTTCTTTACCATTTTACTGAGAGGTATACTCTCTTTACCATTGTTGATAATCCTTTCAATGTTAAGTTGTCAATCTCGCCTTCATTCTTGCTGGATGGGTTCGGAGCCGAACCTCGGCTCCGACTCAGCCTATACTAAAGCTCGAGAGCTAATTTTACCGGCTCGAGGCAACCCTATATCCCATGATGCTAGGCGGTAACTACCCAGATCTCGTTTGCCGCTTACGCTAGCGAGGTACTCTTTTTACCGGCTCACAGGTTAGTGACTTTTTTTCACTAAAATCTTGGTCTTCTCCTTAGTTTTTCCCCTAGTATACTATTTTAATCTTTAATAGGCTAGTTTTGGTTAATTTAAAAGCTTAGTCCCTATTTTTTATCCCTTATCCCTGTCATTCTCCCCACCCTAGGTTAGGCCTTAGGCCCTTCCGTTTTATTCTTAATTCCCTCACAGGGATTCTTAGCTGTGTATGTGTTCCCTCAGTATCCCTGCATCCCTATTTGTTGGAGTGTGTGTGTGTGTGTGTGTGTGTGTGTGTGTGTGTGTGTGTGTGTGTGTGTGTGTGTGTGTGTGTGTGTGTGTGTGTGTTTTCTTCTAATTTGTTGTTTTTCCTTTCAACAACAATATGTCGAAGGAGACAAAGGTCTCAAGCTTCAAGAAGTGTGACTCGTGCTGTCAGAAGATGTCTCTGACAGACGGTCACACTTGTGTTTATTGCCTGGGACCCCTGCACCTGCAGGACTCTTGCTCAGTGTGCCATGCATTCAGCCCAAGAGTCCTGCAGGAGCGCAGGAATAAACTGATACTAAGGGGCTTATTAAAGCCCGAAGGTTCCCCGGCTAAGTCCGTGCCGGGGAAGCCTTCGAAGCCACCTAAACCGTCGGCTCCAAGCTCTAAGCCTTCGGATGGTGGCTCACCTCCTGTGACATTATCGGCTCTGGCTGGAGCCGATACCTCTGTATTGCAGCTACCTGCATCGGCTCCAGCCGGAGCCGATACCTCTAAGACTCTGTCTTCAAAGTCGGCTCCGGTTGGAGCCGACATGTCTACGGCTCCATCGGCTCCATCAACCCTGATGCCCTCCACACGCAAGAGATCCAGATCTCCATCTCTGGAGTCTATCCATTCGGCTCCAAGGTCACCATTACTCTCAGAGCGGAGCCATCAGAGCCATTCCTCTTGGTCTTCCAGGCTTTCCGATCATGACCTTGAGAGGGTGGTAAGTAGACTATTAAAGTCTCAGGCACTGGCCCAAATGCTTCACAGCCCATCTCATCAGACAGCGGCTACGTCCATACAACATTCTATTCCTCCTTCGACTCTACCCCAGTGTTCGGAGCCGGAGCTCCTCGGAGCCGTAACCGTTTTGACGTTGGAGCCGATACCTCCCCCTTCAGCTCCGTCGTCTACTCCGATCTCCTCCATGGTGCCATCCTTGGAGGGATCCGGGCACTTGGAATCTCTCGCCGGCTCCGAGGGAGCGAGTGGCATTGGACCCTTGTCCGACCCCATTCTCCCTCTTGGAGCGTCGGCATTGGTGAGTTCGGCCCAGACATCGGCTTAGGAGCCGTCCCTGTTGGTGCCGGCTGGGGTTTCTAGCTCTTCGGTATGGGAGCTCTCTGGCCTGCCTGACAGGGGCGCCTTCGAGGTCATGAGGAGCGTACTGGCCCCAGTGCCTGCTCTACGGTCAGCTCCATCAGCTCCTCCCACTGTAGGGGCTGCTGATGTCTCTTCCCACTCTCTCGCCCCCGGCCATCGAGATCCAATGCCTCATGTTTCCCCATTGGGAATATCCTCCACTTCCGAGGTTTCCCCTGATCCGTCAGGTGAACCCCCGCGTTAGAGGACATGTAAGAGGAAGCATGTGGACTCCCCTGAGTCCGTCACATCTGATACCAACTTGGATGAGTCGGAAGGATCCCCAAGGTCCCCCTCTGAGGATGTCTCCTTCTCAGACATCCTTGAAATCCTTAAACAGCGGGGGAACTGGTCTTCCCTTAATCCTTCCGAGGATGAGTCGGTTTACCTGGAGGCTTTTGGTTCTCGACCCTCCATCTCCTGGGTGTTTCCACCCTTCGACCCCCTTATGGAAGTGGTGGCACGGAAGGCATGGACGGCTCCTGACTCGATGGAACCCACCCCATGGAGGCCTTCTAAATTTATAACAGCCCATTCTGATAAGCAATTTTTATCTAAAGGTGTCCCAGTTGATGCCATGGTGGTGGCGGCAGCCACTAAGAAGGAACTGGCTGATCCTTCAGTACCTATCCATCCACCTAACAAGGAATCTAGGACAATGGATAGGTGCGGCAAGCGGATGTTCTCATCAGCGACCTTTGCCATGCGGTCGCTGAACTACTTATGCCACTTCACCCGTCTTCAAAGAGACATTCTTAAAGAACTGGGTGAGGTCCTACAGGATCCATCAGCTGCTGGGTCTCAGGAAAAAATTAACTCACAGCTGGGAACCCTGAATTCCATTGTCAACTCCTCTATGCATCTTATTTCATATGCAGCCGATGGAGCGAGGAGGGCCGCAGGCACAGGTGTGGCTTTGAGGTGCCACACCTGGATGCGGCTTTGCAACTTCACAGACCCCTTCAAGGTGTCTTTCACTAACTCCCCCTTTGATGGTTTAGCGTTGTTTGGACCTCAAGTGAAAGATACTTTGACCAGATGCGAACAAGATGGCATGACTCTTTCTGCCGTACGAGTCTGTTTTTCTACCCCATCTAGACCATATCCTAAGGATCAAAAGGGTGGAAAAATGTGGTTCCGTAAATCACAAGGAGTCACGCCTGACGCAAGAGGTCAGTTCACCCCTAGAGACAAAGGGGGGAACAACAACAACAGACGCCGTCCAAGAGGCAGAGGGGGTCCGCAGAACCAGGGTAGCAGAGAAACCCTCTCTGACAAACCCTTCCAGCATCCCTGAGGTGTTTCCCGACTGTCCACCTTCGGAGGCAGTTGAGGGAAGATTATCACTGTACCCACAAGCCTGGCTCTCCCTCACTCAAGACAAATAGTTGCAGTCGATCATATCCGAGGGTTACAAAATCCCCTTTATCCAAACCCCAACGATTCAAATGGGGTCTCTTCCAGATGTTCCACCCAGTCTAAGGGAACAAGCAGCACTAGAAATATCAAAGCTGCTAAAAAAGAGAGCCATCCAGCCAGTCCCAGCAGACCAGCTAGGATCCGGAGTCTACTCAAAGTTCTTTTTGGTACCAAAAAAAAACAGGGGACTGGAGGCCAATATTGGATCTCAGCACACTAAACAAGTTTGTAAAAATAACGAGGTTCCGGATGGTCACGCTACAGTCCATTTTACCCCTTCTCGGCAAGGACAATTGGATGTGCTCAGTGGACCTTCAGGATGCGTACTATCACATCAAAATGCACAGGCGCTCCAGAAGGTTTCTCCGCTTCAGATTGGGAGCCAGTCACTACCAGTTCAGAGCCCTGCCCTTTGGTCTCAGTACAGCCCCCCCGAGTGTTCACCAAATGTATGGCAGTGGTTACGGCTCACCTGAGACGTCAAGGATTCCAGGTGTTTCCATATCTAGATGACTGGCTCCTCACTGCCACCACCAGGCGTCAACTTCTTCTAGCCAGAGACTACACCATCCACATTTGCAAAGAACTAGGTATCTCTCTAAATTTCGAAAAGTCTGCTTTGTCGCCTTGTCAGTCTATTACCTTCATAAGCGCCACCTTGGACACCGTTCAGCTTTCAGCAAAGTTAACAGAGCAGAGGGTCTTAGATATTCAAAATCATGTTCACGTCCTTCTTCAGAACAACAAAATTCAGGCCAGGTATGTTCTGAAAGTATTAGGTCTCATGGCGGCAGCCATCACGCTTCTTCCCCTTGCCCGCTTTTACATGCGGCTTCTTCAATGGATGCATGTTAAGTTGTCAATCTCGCCTTCATTCTTGCTGGATGGGTTCGGAGCCGATCCTCGGCTCTGACTCGGCCATTTACTAAGCTTGAGAGCTAATTTTACCAGCTCGAGGCAACCCTATATCCCATGATGCAAGGCGGAGACTACCCAGATCTCGTTTGCCGCTTCGCTTACAAGGTGCCTCTTTTACCAGCTCTAGATAAGTTTTCTTCAAATTAAGACTTTTAGTCTCATCCCTTTTAAATTTAATTACCTTAGTTGTTTTCTGAACCTTAACGTTTAATTTAACCCTATTCCCGTTAGTGTTCCCTTTTTTTCGGGTTATTTATCCCTTTCCCTAGGTTAGGCCTTAAACCTTCCCCTTCCTAATTTTTCCTGTCAGGGATTCTGTGTGTGTTTGAGTGTGTTGTATCCCTGTTTAGATTTAGATTATTGGATTGGGTGTTATTTGTGTGTGTGTCTGTGTTTCCTTGTTACTTGTGTTTCCTCGACACAGCTATGTCGAAGGATATAAAGGTCTCAGGCTTCAAGAAGTGTGACTCGTGCTGTCAGAAGATGTCTCTGACAGACGGTCACACTTCTTGTGTTTACTGCCTGGGACCTCTGCACCTGCAGGACTCTTGTGCTATCTGTCATGCCTTCAGCCTAAGAGTCCTGCAGGAGCGCAGAAATAAATTAATATTGAGGGGCTTATTAAAGCCTGAGAGCTCCCCGACTAAGACGGCTCCGGGGAAGCCCTCGTAACCAGTTAAGCCTTCAGCTTCAAGTCCCAAGCCATCGGCTACTGGTTCTTCTTCTGCAGTGTCGAGATCGGCTCCGGCCGGAGCCGATCCTTCTCTTTTAGAAGTCACAGTATCGGCTCCATCCGGCGCCGATACTGCCAGATCTGGGCACTCAGTGTCAGCTCCGGCTGGAGCCGATGTATCCTTGGCTCCTTCGGCTCCACCTACCTCTAAAAAGAGATCACGATCCCCCTCAATGGAATCGATACGTTCGGCTCCGAGATCACCCCTGCTCTCGGAGCAGAGTCATCGGAGCCGTTCTTCTCGGTCGTCCAGGCTGTCTGATCACAACCTCGAGAGAGTGGTGAGTAGACTATTAAAGTCTCAGGCATTGGCCCAAATGCTCCATAGCCCGTCTCAACAGACGGTATCTATCACACATCCACCTAACATTCCTCCTTCGACTCTCTTACAGAGCTCGGAGCCGGAACTCCTCGGAGCCGTGACTGTTGTAACTTCGGAACCGATACCACCCCCCCTTTCGGCTCCGTCGTCCTCCGCTCCGATTTCCTCCTTGAGGCCTTCATTGGAGGGATCCGGGTGCCTGGTCTCTCTCGTTGGCTCCAAGGGGGCGAGTGGCATCAGACCCTTGTCCGACCCCGTTCTCCCTCTTGGGGCTTTGGCGTTGGTGAGCTCAGCCCCGACATCTGCCTCGGAGCCTTCCCTCTCGGTGAGGCCTGGAGTTTCTATCTCTTCGGAGGGGGAACCTTCTGTCCTCTCTGACTGGGGAGCCTTCGAGGTGATGAGGAGTGTACTAGCCCCTGGGCGTAGTCAACGGTCAGTTCCATCAGCTCCTCCCACTACAGTGCCTGCTGACGTCTCTTCCCACTCTCTTGCTCCCGGACCCAGAGATCCAACGCCTCAGGTTTCCCCATTGGGAATATCTTCCTCTTCCGAGGCTTCTCCTGATCCGTCATGTGAACCTCCGCGTAAGAGGACATGTAAGAGGAAACATCTAGACTCCCCCGAGTCTATTACATCTGATACTGACTTGGATGAGTCGGAGGGATCCCCAAGGTCCCCCTCTGAGGATGTCTCTTTCTCAGACATCCTTGAACTCCTTAAGCAGAGGGGGAACTGGCCTTCCCTTAATCCTTCCGAGGACGAGTCAGTATACCTGGAGGCGTTCGGATCTCGACCCTCCACCTCCTGGGTGTCTCCACCTTTCAACCCTATTATGGACGTGGTGGCTCGGAAGGCGTGGATGGCCCCGGATTCGGTGGAACCTATTCCTCGGAGGCCTTCTAAATTCATTACGGCCCCACCTGATCGGCAATATTTGACAAAAGGTGTCCCGGTTGATGCCATGGTGGTGGCTGCAGCCATCAAAAAGCAACTAGCTGATCCTTCAGTACCTGTCCATCCTCCTAACAAGGATTCTAGGACTATGGACAGGTATGCAAGCGATTTTTCTTCAGCGACCTTTGCCATGCGATCGCTGAACTACTTGTGTCACTTCACCCGCCTTCAAAGATATGTTCTTAAAGAGTTGGGAGAAGTTTTACAGGATCCGTCAGATGCTGGGTCTCAGGATAAGATTAGCTCACAGCTAGGAATCCTAAACTCCATTGTTAACTCCTCCATGCGGCTCATTTCTTATGCAGCTGATGGAGCGAGTAGGGCCGCAGGCACAGGAGTGGCTTTAAGGCGTCAATCCTGGATGCGGCTTTGTAATTTTGCAGACCCCTTCAAGGTGTCCTTCACAAACTCTCCCTTTGATGGTTCGACCTTGTTCGGACCTCAAGTGAAAGACACCTTGACTAGATGCGAACAAGATGGCAAGACTCTTTCTGCCGTAGGAGTCCATTTCTCCACCCCTTCAAGACCTTACCCAAAAGGTCAGAAGGGAGGGAAAATGTGGTTCCGCAAATCTCAAGGAGTCACGCCTGACGCATGAGGTCAGTTTACCCCCAGAGGCAGAGGGGGTAACAACAACAGACACCGCTCTAGGGGCAGAGGGGGTCCGCAGAATCAGGGTAGCAGAGAGCCTGTCTCTGACAAACCCTTCCAGCATCCCTGAGATGTTGCCCGATTGTCCACCTTTGGAGGCAGTCGGGGGGAGATTATCGCTGTACCCAATAGCCTGGCTTTCCCTTTCTCAAGACAAATGGGTACAGTCGATTATATCCGAGGGTTACAAAATTCCCTTTATTCAAACCCCAATTCAGCAAAAGGGAACCCTTCCAGATGTTCCACCCGGTCTAAGGGAACTAGCAGTACCAGAGATATCAAAACTGCTAGCAAAAAGAGCCATCCAGCCAGTCCCAGCAGACCAAATAGGATCCGGAATCTACTCAAGGTTCTTTTTAGTACCAAAAAAGACAGGGGACTGGAGACCAATATTAGATCTCAGCAAACTAAACAAGTTTGTAAAGAAAACAAGATTCCGGATGGTCACGCTTCAGTCCATTCTACCCTTTTTGGGCAAGGACAATTGGATGTGCTCGGTAGATCTTCAGGATGCGTACTATCACATAAAAATTCACAGGCGCTCCAGAAGGTTTCTCCACTTTTGGCTGGGGACCAGTCACTTCCAATTCAGGGCCCCACCTTTTGGACTCACTACAGCCCCCAGAGTGTTCACCAAATGTATGGCAGCCGTTACGGCTCACCTGAGATGTCAAGGATTCCAGGTGTTTCCATATCTAGACGACTGGCTCCTCACTGCCACCACCAGGCATCAACGTCTCCAAGCCAGAGATTACACCATTCACATTTGCAGAGGGCTAGGGATTTCTATAAATTTCGAAAAATCCTCCTTGTCGCCTTGTCAATCTATTACTTTTATAGGCGCAAAATTGGACACCGTACAACTTTCAGCAAAGTTAACAGTCCAAAGGATCTTGGACATTCAAAATCACGTCCAGGTGATTCGACTCAGCTACAAAATTCAGGCCAGATTTGCTCTGAAAGTATTGGGTCTTATGGCGGCCGCCATAACACTTCTTCCCTTTGCCCGCTTTTACATGCGTCTTCTACAATGGATGCTATTCGCCCAATGGTCCTTTCAACAACTTCCCATGCGTCACAGGATCATAATAACTCCAACTTGCAAAAGGCATCTGACCTGGTGGATATCGTCCCCTCAAGTCCATCAGGGCAGACCCTTTGTTCCTCCTGCCCCGGTCGCCACGGTTACATCAGACGCCTCCCTGATCGGGTGGGGGGGGGGGGCATTATCAGGGCAGGATGGTCCATGGCACTTGGCAACCTTTCGAATACCACCTGCACATAAATGTCCTAGAGATGAGAGCAGTGCTTTTAACGTTGCAAGCCCTCAACGACTCTCTTCCCCTGGGAACTATTGCAGTCCAAACGGACAACATGTCCGTAGTGTGGTATATCAACAAACAGGGCGGAACCAAGTCCTATCCACTGTGTCTAGAGGCTCTCAGACTTTGGCAGTGGGCAATCTCTTCTCAGCGGTTTCTGATAGCAATGCATATCCCCGGGAAATCCAACATCATAGCGGACAGGTTGAGCAGAGCTATTCTCATGCCTCACGAGTGGTCTCTCAAACAATCAGTGACGGAAGAGATTTTTCAAGAGTGGGGCCTTCCTTGCTGCGACCTTTTTGCTACACCTCAAAACAGCAAATGCCCAGACTTCTTCGCTCTCTTCCCCCTTCCAGGCCATCCCCCCAGAGATGCTCTAACCCAAGATTGGCCTCGGGGACTTCTTTATGCCTTTCCCCCCTTTCCTCTGATACCTCAAGTAATTCAGAAATCAACCGCCTTGAGAGCCAAGTTGATTCTCATTGCCCCTTATTGGCCTCGACAGATAAGGTTTCCGTTCCTACATCGTTTTCTCTTGGTACAGCCATGGCATCTGGACCCGGTTCCAGATCTTCTCACTCACCAGTCGGGGCAGCTACACCAATCCATACCTTCTCTCAACCTCACTGCTTGGTTGCTCCATTTCCATCCTTAGCCAGGCTTCCTATGATTTTTAATCCCGTCCGGGATATCATAGTAGCTTCCCTTAAATCTTCCACCAGAAGGATTTACACTAGTAAATGGAAACGTTTCTCCTTCTGGGCAAAAGCTACGAATGTAGACCCCTGTACTGCTCCGATTCATTCGGTCTTGGACTTCCCAGCCGAGAGTTTTCATTCAGGATCTTCTTCCTCCACAGTAAAAGTTCAGCTGGCAGCCATTTTGAATTTTCATATAGGCTTTTTGGACCACAGCATTATGTCACATAAACTTTGCAAGGCATTCCTTAGAGGTATCTTTTTACTTAAACCTCCGATTAGAGACCCCCCACCACAGTGGGATCTAAATTTAATTTTAACTTCCTTGATTCTTCCCCCTTTTGAACCTGCGGCTGCCTGTTCATTGAAATTTCTTTCTTGGAAGACACTCTTTCTAGTAGCCATTACTTCTGCCAGGAGAGTATCTGAGCTTCATGCTCTCTGCATTCGTCCTCCCTACTTAATCTTCCACAAAGACAGGGTATCTCTAAGGACTAATCCATCTTTTTTACCCAAAGTGGCATCGCAGACGAACTTAAATCAATCCATTGATCTTCCAGTTTTTTTCCCAAATTATTCTGATAGACTGGAACAAAAGCTACATTATCTTGATGTTCACCGCCAACTCAGATATTATCTGGACAAAACTAAACTTTTTAGGAAATCTGATCAACTGTTTCTATCCTATGCAGAGAACAGGAAAGGCCTTCCAGTCTCCAAGGTGACTTTATCTAGATGGCTGTCTTCTGTGATTACTTACATTTATCAGCTCAGAGGCAAATAGTTGATTTCTAGGCCAAAAGCCCATTCTACCAGAGCTCTAGCTACATCTACAGCCTTTCAGGCTAGACTTCCAATAGACACTATCTGTGGGGCAGCCACATGGGCCTCTCCTCATACCTTTGTTTCACATTACAAATTAGACTTGGCCTCCAGAGACAGAGCGAATTTTGGTTCCACCGTTCTCAAGAGTCTGTTCCATTGAGCCACCCAGGATAGAGGTGCTAGGGACGCGGTCCCATCCAGCAAGAATGAAGGCGAGATTGACAATTTAAAATTAAGAAGTTATATACCTACCATAACGTTCCATGTTAGTTGTCTTCTCTCGCCTTCTTTCTTGCGTCCCGCCCTCCATCCCCCTAGCCTGGTCAGACCGAGAAGATTATGCCTCTTCTCTTAAGAGGTTTTATCCTTTTTTCTAGCTAATCAGCTTCTAGTGTCACTAGATTAGGTTGATCCCTTTCAGAGGATTATGATTATTATGATTGTCATTTTTAGTATTATTAATTTTTCTTCCTCCTCTCCAGTTGGAAGAATATATTGCATAATTTCCTTAGCTACCAAACGAGATCTGGGTAGTCTCTGCCTTGCATCATGGGATATAGGGTTGCCTCGAGCTGGTAAAATTAGCTCTCGAGCTTAGTAAATGGCCGAGTCGGAGCCGAGGATCGGCTCCGAACCCATCCAGCAAGAAAGAAGGCGAGAGAAGACAACTAACATGGAACGTTATGGTAGGTACATAACTTCTTATTTTTTCCCAGTGGTCCTTCCAACAGCTCCCTATGACACACAAGATCCTGATAACTATCTTGCAGAAAACATCTATCTTGGTGGATGGTCTCCCCTCAAGTCCATCAAGGCAGACCTTTTTCTCCTCCTCCCCCGGTCGCCACAGTCACAACGGACGCCTCCCTGATTGGGTGGGGGGGCATTTTCAGGGCAGGACAGTCCATGGCACATGGCAACCCTTCGAATGCCACTTGCACATAAACGTCCTGGAGATGAGAGCAGTGCTTTTGACGTTGCAAGCCCTTCAAGACTCTCTTCCCCTGAGGACGATTGCAATTCAGACGGATAATATGTCCATAGTATGGTATATCAACAAGCAGGGCAGAACCAAGTCATATCCCCTGTGTCGAGAAGCACTCAGGCTCTGGCAATGGGTGATCTCTTCTCAGCGGTTTCTGATAGCAACGCACATCCCCGGGAAGTCCAACGTCATAGCAGACAGGCTGAGCAGAGCTATTCTCATGCCTCACGAGTGGTCTCTCAAGCAATCGGTGACGGACAAAATATTTCGGAAGTGGGGGTTTCCTTGCTGCGATCTTTTTGCAACACCACAAAACAGCAAGTGCCTCGATTTCTTCACTCTCTTCCCCCTTCCAGGCCATCCCACAGAGACACTCTAGTCCACGATTGGCCTCTGGGACTTCTTTACACCTTTCCCTCCTCAAGTTTTCACATAGGCTTGTCGGACTCCAACATCATGTCCCATAAGCTTTGCAAGGCATTCCTCAGAGGTATCTTTTTACTCAGGCCTCCAATCAAAGACCCCCCACCACAGTGGGATTTAAACTTAGTTTTAGCATCCTTGATTCTCCCTCCTTTTGAACCTGCGGCCTCCTGTTCCTTGAAGTTACTTTCCTGGAAGACACTATTCCTAGTCACCATTACGTCTGCTAGGAGAGTATCTGAACTTCATGCCCTCTGCATTCGCCCTCCTTATTTAGGTTTCCTCAAAGACAGGGTTTCTCTAAGAACTAACCCATCTTTTTTACCCAAGGTGGCTTCTCAGACAAATTTAAATCAATCTATTGATCTTCCAGTTTTCTTTCCTAATTATTCAAACAGGGCGGAACAAAAACTACATTGTCTGGACGTTCATCGTCAGCTCCGCTTCTATCTGGACAGAACTAAACAATTCAGGAAATCTGATCAACTCTTTTTATCTTATGCTGAGAGTAAAAAGGGTCTTCCGGTATCTAAAGTAACCCTGTCTAGGTGGCTGTCTTCTGTGATTACCTGTATTTATCAACTCAGAGGTAAAGAATTGCCTTCTAGGCCAAGAGCCCATTCAACCAGAGCGTTGGCTACATCTACAGCCTTTCAAGCTAGATTACCAATAGACACTATCTGTGCGGCTGCCACATGGGCCTCTCCTCATACTTTCGTTACACATTGCAAATTGGACATGGCCTCCAGAAACAGGGCAAATTTTGGTTCCACCGTTCTCAAGAGTCTGTTCCAATGAGCCACCCAGGATGAAGGTGCTAGGGACGCGGTCCCATCCAGCAAGAATGAAGGCGAGATTGACAACTTAACATTGAGAAGTTATGTACCTACCATAACGTTCCATGTTAGTTGTCTTCTCTCGCCTTCTTTCTTGCGTCCCGCCCACCATCCCCCTAGCCTGGACAGACAGAGAGGGTTTTCCCCTTCTTCCAGGGGACCTTATCTTGCACTATTCCTAGCTCAGACAGTTGGTCCTGGGGTAGACACAGATTCTGGTAGTGATACTTGGGGAGTTCTTCTTTCTCCTCCTCCACCTCAGTGGGGAGACGGAAGTGGCTGTTGTTTCTTAGCTACCAAACGAGATCTGGGTAGTTACCGCCTAGCATCATGGGATATAGGGTTGCCTCGAGCTGGTAAAATTAGCTCTCGAGCTTTAGTATAGGCCGAGTCGGAGCAGTGGTTCGGCTCCGAACCTATCCAGCAAGAAAGAAGGCGAGAGAAGACAACTAACATGGAACGTTATGGTAGGTACATAACTTCTCATTTTTTCTCATACCTTCAGGTATTGTTTTGTACCATTGCTGGTACCTTTTTCTATTAATTAATTTGCTGTCATGGCAGATAAGAAAGGTAGTCTGGGGTTTAAGCGGTGTTCTGATTGTGATTGTGGACACAAACTACCTACTTCTGATGCACACTCTTTGTGTGTTTATTGTTTGGGGGCGTCCCACTTGTCTGTTGATCCGCCCTGTACTATTTCTGAGGACTTTTCAAATAGAACCTTGTTGGAAAGGAAAAACAAGCTGTTACTGAAGGGACTTCTTAAATTTTCAGAGGCTATTTCTGGGTCGGAGGCCTCAACCCCTCCTAGAGCCCATAAGAAAATCTTAGGTGTTCCTACCAAGGCCAAATGTTTGCCTTCGTTCCCTGCTGGGGACTCCCGCCAACCAAAACCTAAAAAGGCTAAAATTTCAGCTCCGGAGCTCACTCAGTCAGGCCCAGTGTTTTTGGTGCCTAGACCTTCGGCACCGAGGCCTTCGGCTCCATTAGTGATCTCGGCTCCATCTTCTCCTGCAGCCTTCACTATATCAGCACCGAGGGGCTCCCCGGTTCAGACTATTAGCACTGTATCGGCATCGACCATTCAGTCGGCGCAGACCTTGACCACATCGGCTACGAGATCTTCCTCGGAACCGACACCTTTATTGTTGACTCCAGTTTTGTCGGTTCCAGCTTCGGTACCGACAACCACTTCGGCACAGATCCCTGTGTCGGTGCAGACCATGACCTCAGCACCGATGACTTCTTTGGTGCAAACACCCATAGTCCAGTCTCTTTCGGCACCGTTGTCCTCGATGCGGATGGGTGAGATGGGCACCGAGTTTGCCTCTTCTGTGGACAGGCCTGTTTCTCCCTCAGTCTCCTTGAGGTCCACTAGAAGCCTTTCCGAACATGATGTGTACTGTCTTGTGGATCAGGTGCTCTTGGCCAGAGGTATCCCACCCCTCAGGATCTATCCTTCCTTGGGAGGTGATCACCCGTCTCCAAAGACCCCTTCTTATTCTCCTTCTTCATTGCCTTTGAAGTCCATGGATATAGCAGAGTCTTCCCCTTCTGTGGTCCCCTTTATGGATCTCACTAAGGAACTGCAGTTGCCTTCATGGTAGGAAAGTTTTGCTACGACCCAGGATGTCATTTGTGACATGCATAGTTTGCTGCTCCACAGCCATCCAGGCTGAGCCACTTAGGGGAGGGGTGACCCCTGTCCTAGACATGCACTCCTCTTCAGATGGACCAGCCTTCCAACTGATGGAGAAGGCTTTCGCTGCTGCTGGTGATACTGGACTGTCTATACCTCCGCCCTCCTCTGGTACACTGGTTTCACAAGTTGCACCTAGCGGACACTGGGTGCAAGGGCCTCAGGACATATTCCCACAGGAATCCCCTTTTCCGCTGTCTTCTCCAGCTTCTCCCGCTGAGAAGGTCCACCAGAAAAGTTTGTGTAAGAGGAAGCACATGGACTCCACAGAGGAGTCCGTCACTGAAGACACAGATTTCGATGAGGGGGAAGAATCCCCCCGGACACCCTCTGAGGTATCCTTTGGTGATATCCTCGAAATCCTGAAACAGAGAGGTGACTCGCAGTTCTCTAATCCGATCTCGGAGGAATCTGTGTTCCAGCAGGCCTTTTGCGCCCGGCCCCCTACCTCCTGGGTTACTCCACCTGCCGATGAACTTGTCCGGTTTATCGTGCAGCTTGCTTGGAAGGCTCCTGATACCGTCGAAGCTATTCCCCAGAGGCCAGATAAGATCTTGTCCCCTCCTGCTTCAGATCCCCATTGGTCCAAAGGTCTTCCTGTGGATGCTTTGGTGGTGGCGGCCGCAACAAAAAAGGATCTAGCAGAAGAAGAAAGCCAGACTATTTATCCACCTAACAAAGAGTCCCAGGCCCTGGACAGGATAGGGAAGCGCACCTTTGCTTCAGCGACCTTTACTATCAGGTCCCTGAATTATATGGCACACTTTACCAGGCTTCAAAGGGATCTGATGTCTGAGCTCTCTTAAACCTTGGCTGGTGCCGTGTCTGATGAGGTCTGTGACAAAGTGGCCTTTCAGCTGGCCACCATTGAATTAATATCTAACTCCTCTATGCGACTGATATCACACACATCAGAAGGAGCAGCTAGAGCAGTGGGTTCAGCTTCGGTCTTGAGACGACATGCCTGGATGCGCTTGTGCAATTTCGCGGAACGCTTAAGGCTTCCTTTCTTAACGCTCTCATTGAGGCCTCCTCGTTGTTTGGGCCCAAAGTTAAAAGCACAATGGCCAGATGTGACCAGGACGGTAAGACCCTTTCTGCCATAGGTGTCCGTTATTCTTCCCCTCAACGTGCTTTCTCCCGAAACCAAAAGTGTGGGAAGATATGGTTCAAGAAATCTCAGGGTCCTTTCCATGACACACAGGCTGAGTTCTCCCCTAGAGGCAGAGGGGGAAACTCACAAGGAAGACGCTCCTTTCGGGGCAGAGGAGGTCTGTGTAACCAGGGTTCCAGGGATTCTTTCCCTGGTCAATCCTACCAGCGCTCCTGAAGAGCGGCCCAACTCCTTTCCTCTGGAGGTGGTTGGGGGACATTTCTCCTTGTACCCTTCTGCCTGGCTAACCATCACCACCAATTCTTGGGTACAAAAGGTTATAAACAGAGGTTATCATATCCCCTTCGATCTTTGCCCTGTCCCTTCAAAAAACCTTCCCAACATGCCACCCAGTCAAAGGGAAGAAGCAGCACTAGAGATAGAAAAGCTGCAGACCAGATAGGATCCAGATTCTACTCAAGACTATTTTTGGTGTCAAAGAAAATCGGGATCTGGAGACCAATTTTGGATCTCAGTGTATTGAACAAGTTTGTGAGAGTACAAAAATTCTGGATGGTCACAATACAGTCTATCCTCCCGCTTTTGGAAAAAGATGATTGGATCTGCTCGATAGATCTTCAAGATGCGTACTACCACATAAAAGTGGACAGGCCATCAAGAAGATTTCTGCACTTCTGTGCAGGAGCCAATCACTACAAATTCAGAGTACTGCCCTTCGGACTCTCTGCAGTCCCCAGAGTG
Organism: Protopterus annectens; assembly: GCF_019279795.1. Lineage (NCBI taxonomy): Eukaryota > Metazoa > Chordata > Ceratodontiformes > Protopteridae > Protopterus > Protopterus annectens. The sequence continues at coordinate 1,983,825,206 of NC_056726.1, forward strand.
TTCACAAAGTGCATGGCAGTTGTCACAGCTCACTTGCGACTTCAAGGATTCCAGGTGTTTCCATACCTAGGCGACTGGCTCATTTCCGCCTTAACCAGACATCTACTGGAAGAAGCCCTGGCATACTTTCTCCTCGCTGCTCAAAGGCTAGGCATAACCATAAACTGGTAAAAATCCAATCTCACCCCATCTCAGTGAACAGAATTCATAGGGGTTATCTTGTACACAAAGAACTGCAGAGCTGTTATTCCAGAGCACAGAATTCTAAGGATAAAGCGACAACTGATTCCAATCCTTTCAAGGGAGAAATCCATGGCTCACTTGGTTCTACAGCTGTTGGGTTCCATGGCAGCCTCCATCACCATTGTTCCCCTAGCCAGGTTTCACATGAGGCTTGTACAATGGCTACTGCTTACCCAATGGTATCCTTTTCAGCATCCTCTTTCAGCCATGATTCGAGTAACCCACAGGTGCAAACAGGATTTAAATTGGTGGATGATACACAATCTAGCACAATGGTCTCGCCCCTTCTTCCCCAGCAACCCAAGGCCATGTGACTACGGAAGCCTCCCTGATGGGGTTGGGGGGGGCCTATGTCAGGGACAGACAGTCCAAGGCACTTGGTCCAAACTGGAGGCCCATCTGCATATAAACTTTCTAGAGCTGAGGGCGGTGCTTCTGGCATTGCAAGCATTCCATCCCGTGCTGCCGTCTGGGACTATTGCGATTGAATCAAACAACATGGCGATGGTCTGGTACATCAACAAGCAAGGTGGATCTAAATCTTACCCCCTTTGTCGAGAGGCCATGAGGATATGGCAACGGGCAATGGCTACCAACCGTTTTCTTCTAGCAATGCACATTCCCGGGAGTTCTAACGTGATAGGAGACAGACTCATCAGGTGCATTCTTCAACCTCACGAGTGGTCCTTGAATCCCTTGATAACGGCAGAGATCTTCCACCACTGGGGCCATCCTTGCTGTGATCTCTTTGCATCCCCGACCAACTACAAATGCAGCAACTACTTTGCCCTGATTCCCCCTCCGGGACAGTCACCAAGGGACGCTTTAGTCCACGATTGGCCCTCGGGTCTTCTTTATGCATTTCCACCCTTTCCCCTCATTCCCCAGTTTCTGAAGAAAGCCAGTTGGTTAAAGAGCAAGGTGATCCTCATAGCACCATATTGGCCTCGACAGATTTGCTTCCCCTTCCTTTGGCCTCACCTACTAGCTCGACCATGGATTCTCCATCCAACCCCAGAGTTGATCTCACATCCACAGAACCTGATTCATCCCAACTTGAACAGCCTGAAGCTCACGGCTTGGCTACTCCAATTCCCTTGATTGCCAGGCAGAATGATCTTTCTTTATCAGTACGTGATAGTCTCATTGCATCTCATAAGTCTTCCACTAGAATTACTTATTTGAGCAAGTGGAAAAGATTAACCTGTTGGCTGAAAGATAAACAAGTAGATCCCTTCTCAGCACCAGTGTCGATAATTGTAGACTATCTGGCCGACCTCTTTCAATCGGGTCTGTCGGCCTCTACCATTAGAGTTAATTTGGCTGCAATTTCTAATTTTCATGAGGGTGTCCAAGATTCCTCTCTTATGCCCCACAAATTGTGCAAGACCTTCATAAAAGGAGTGAATCATCTGAAGCCACCTTTTAGAGAATCTATTCAACCATGGAATTTATCATTAGTTCTACAAGCTCTGACAATGCCACCTTTCGAACCTGCCTCTTCTTGCGACCTCAAGTATTTGTCATGGAAAACCTTGTTTTTGGTCGCCATTAATTCTGCCAGATGTATTTCTGAGCTTCAAGCTCTGTGTATCAAGATTCCATACTTGATTTTTCATAGAGATAGAGTGTCTCTGAGAATTAATCCATCCTTTATGCCTGAAGTGATCTCTGAAATGTCCATTAATCAAGCCATTGAATTGCCAGTTTGCTTTCCCAATCATTCAAACAGAAGAGAGTATTGCCTACATACCCTAGATATCCACAGGCAAATTTGTTTTTACTTAAACAGGACTAGGCCCTTTCGTAAATCTGACCAGTTATTTTTGGCTTTTTCTGGATCTAGATTAGGATCTGCTGTTGCTAATGTCACATTAGCTAGATGGTTGAAGGACTGAGTGATCTTCATTTATAGACAACGCAATATCTCGTTGCCTCCTACCATGAAAGCTCATTCAACAAGGTCGGCGGCAACTTTTGCTGCCTTCCATGCCAGAACTTTCTTACATGACATCTGTGCAGCTGCAACTTGGGCTACGCCTCATACCTTCATCAATCATTACAAATTGGATTTGGCCTCCAGGGGAAGAGCATCTTTTGGTTCTATGGTGCTCAGGAATGTCTTTCCATGAGAGCCTCCAAGGAATAGAGGTAGTTGGGGACTCTGTCCCATGCATAAGAAATGAACGAGGATTAACAACATCAGATAAAGACGTTATGTCTTACCATAACATTCCATCTGTATTGTTGATCCTCGTTCAGTCATTACAACCTTCCCTCCTTCCCTTTCCTGTGGTTTCTAGTGGATCTCATCATCCATTTCTCTTTGGTTATTTGACCAGAGGTAGCCTCTACCTTCTTTGACTTGCAAACTCAATCTGAGGTAACAGGGAGAGGGGGATTATGGGTAAGAGTTTAGCTCGAGAGTTTGAAGCTGATGCGAGCTTGGAAAATGGCCGGCTCGGTTCCGAGGTCGGAACCGATACCCATGCATAATGACTGAACAAGGATCAACAATACAGATGGAACGTTATGGTAAGACATAACTTCTTTTTCTAGGATGATGGATAGATATGGGAAATGCATGTTTAGTTCAGCGACATTTTCCCTTCGATCACTGAACTATTTAACTAATTTTGCAAGACTACAAAGAGATCTCCTGAAAGAGCTAGGAGATACTGTCCAAGGTACGGTAGCTGCAGGGGTTGCCGACAAAGTTAACACGCAGCTCGCTACCCTAAACTCGATTGTGAACTCGTCCATGTGCCTTATATCTTATGCAGCTAATGGTTCGAGTAGAGCCGCTAGTTCAGGCATTGCTGTGCAGAGACAAGCCTGGATGCATCTCTGTTCCTTTGCGGAGCCTTTCAAGTCTTCCTTTATCAACACCCCATTTGATGGCTCATCCCTGTTTGGGCCCAAGGTAAAGGAAACTCTAACCAGGTGTGAGCAGGAAGGCAAGACTCTATCTGCTGTTGGACACCATTTTTCTACCCTACTTGCCCTATCCCAAGGGTCCTAAGGGCGGAAAATTGTGGTTCCGAAAAGCACAGGGAGCCTTTTAGGATGCACGTGGAGAAACCCCCTCTAGAGGCAGAGGAGGGGGTTATAATGGAAGACGCCACCCGCACGGCGGGGGAGGGGGTCCGCAACAGCAGGGTGACAGAGGCCAGTTCTCTGGTCAGCTCTACCAGCGCTCCTGAAAGGAGACCCAGCTGTCTGTCTCTGGAGGCAGTCGGGGGGTCGCTTATCTTTGTACCCCGAAGCCTGGCTAAGCATAACGTCTGATACCTGGGTACAAAGCATCATTTCCAGAGGGTATTTCATACCGTTCTCTTCCCTTCCCACTGCTGTAAACAGAATCCCAGATGTTCCACCCAGTCTCAGGGAACAATCAACCATAGAGGTCTACAAGTTGCTAGAAAAAACAGTCATCCAGCCAGTCCCAGCAGACCAAGTTGGATTCGGAACTTACTCAAGATTCTTTTTGGTTCCAAAGAAAACAGGGGACTGGAGACTTATCTTGGACCTCAGCAGACTCAACCAATTTGTAAAAAAAGAGAGGTTCCGAATGGTCACGCTTCAGGCCATTCTTCCCTTTCTAGGGAAAGGCGATTGGATGTGCTCCATCGATCTCGAGGACGCATACTACCACATAAAGATGGACAGATGCTCCAGAGATCACCTGCATTTCCGGCTGGGAGCCAATCACTACCAGTTTTGAGCCCTGCCCTTTGGTCTCACTACGGCCCCCAGGGTGTTCACCAAATGCATGGCAGTGGTCACGGCTCACCTGAGGCGTCTAGGATTCCAGGTGTTTCCATATCTAGACGATTGGCTCCTCACCGCTACCACCAGGCATCAATTGATTCAGGCAACACAATCTACTCTGACACTCTGCCACCACTTAGGTATTACAGTCAACTTCGAAAAGTCTGCCTTATCGCCATCGCAGCATACCCTCTTTATAGGAGCAGAGTTAGATACCTCAACCATGACTCTACGTCTTCCAGTTGAAAGGGTCTCACTTCTTCACCAACACGTCAACTGATTGGTGTCAAAGAACAGAGCTACAGCCACAGAGGTCTTGAAGGTACTAGGCTTGATGGCGGCAGCAATTCTAGCCATTCCTCTCGCAAGGATGCATATGCGAATTCTTCAATGGCTCCTGTTTGCTCAATGGTCTTACCAGAAGTTACCAATGAACCATATGATTCTCATCACAAATTCTTGCAAGTGAGACCTTCGGTGGTGGTTGACATCTGTTCATGTCACAATAGGAAGACCCTTTGTGCTTCCCCCCCAGTAGCCATTGTGACCACGGACGCTTCCCTGATAGGGTGGGGGGAGGGGGCATTTTCAGGGAAAGACTGCCCAAAGCACATGGACGGTTCAAGAGTCACATCTGCATATCAATGTTCTGGAGTTGAGAGCAGTACTTCTGGCGTTGCAGTACTTCCAGGACTCTCTTCCTCTAGAGACAACTGCAATTCAGACAGACAACATGTCAGTGGTCTGGTACTTGAACAAACAGGGTGGAACAAAGTCTTACCCCCTTTGTCGAGAAGCCCTCAGGGTATGGCAATGGGCTGTGTCATCCCAGCGTTTTCTGTTGGCAACGTACATCCCGGGGAAATCCAACATGATAGCAGACAAGCTGAGCAGGACAATCCTGTTGCCTCACGAGTGGTCTTTCAAGGAACATATTGCAGACTTGATTTTCCGCAAATGGGGCCAGCCTTGCTGCGACCTCTTTGCCAGTCACGTCAATACCAAATGCAGAAGCTACTTTGCCCTAATGCCACCTCCGGGACATCCCCTGAGAGACACACTTGTACATGATTGGCCTCCGGATCTCCTATATGCATTCCCACCTATTCCATTGATACCCAGGTTTTTACAGAAAGAAAAATTGCTGGAAAGGACTGTTATCCTCATAGCCCCCCATTGGCCGCAAGAGATTTGGTTCCCTTTCCTTCACCATCATCTGCTGGAGGATCCATGGATCCTGGACCCAGTTCCTGACCTCCTGACACACCCGTCAGGCGACCTCCATCCTTCATTGCAGTGTCTACAGCTGACTGCTTGGCTGATCCACTTCCCCAAATCGCCAGGCTTCATTCACTCTCAGATAACTCAAGACAAATTCTATTGTCTTCTCATAAGCCATCCACCAGAAAACTATATCTCAGTAAGTGGAAAAGGTTCTCAGTTTGGGCCAGTATACAAAAAATTTACCCTTTCCGAGCTCCTCTGTTATCCATTTTAGAGATTTTGACAATGATTTTTAAGGAAGGAGCAGCAGCTGCCACAGTTTGGGTTCAGTTAGCCGCCATATCAGATTTCCACCTTGAATTCGATGGATTAAATGTTATGGCACATAAGTTATTTAAGGTTTTTCTTAAAGGTGTTTTTCACATGAGACCTCCTGTCAAAATCCTTTATTCTCCCTGGAATTTGAATTTTATGCTGTCTCAAATAATTATTTCCCCCTTCGAACCAGCATCCTCTTGTGATCTCAAATTTTTGTCCTGGAAAACTATTTTTCTAGTGGTCATTACTTCTGCCCGCAGAGTGTCAGAACTTCAAGCATTATCTATCAGACCTCCTTACATAATTTTCCATGCTGATAGAGTATCTCTCGGAACAAACCCCTCCTTTTTGCCTAAAGTCTGCTCCGAGTCCAATATCATTCAGCTCATTGAGTTGCCAGTCTTTTTTCCCAACCATTCCAACAAATTGGAATACATGCTGCACAAACTTGACGTACATAGACAGCTCAGATTTTATCTTGATAGAACTAAGGGTATTAGAAAATCAAATCAACTCTTCGTATCCTTTTCGGAGGACAGAAAAGGTAGACCAGTGGCTAAAACAACCCTTTCAAAATGGTTATCGGATTGTATCTCATTTGTTCATGCAAACGCTAACATACCTTTGCCACACAAAGCAAAGGCTCATTCAACCAGAGCCGTTTCTACATCTTCTGCTTTTCAAGCTAAATTGCCCCTTGACAACATTTGTGCTGCAGCCACTTGGTCTAAGCCTCATACCTTTATCACTCATTACAAAGTACATAAGGCTTCCAGGGATAGGTCTTTTTTTGGTTCCACAGTCCTGAAAAATGTACTCCCTTGAGCCACCCAGGATTGCGGGTGCTAGGGACACTACCCATCACTGAGAATAAACGGCGAGATTTAACAACTTCACATAAAGAAGTTATGTACTCATCATAATGTTCCATGTGAGTTGTTTATCTCACCTTTATTCTCACGTCCCTCCCTCCATCCCCCTCCTGGCTGACAGTTGACCTAGAGGCTAGTATCATCCTGGTTGTTCAATACTTCTTCTTTCTTGGGGAGTGCTCCCTTTACAGGGGTATATATATACATGCAGCAAACAAGATCTGAAGTAATTCCAGCAGTGCATCATGGGATAAGGGGCTTGGTCTCGAGCTACTGGCAAACCTTGAGCTTTGCTATAGGCCGTGTCGGAGCCAAGAATCGGCTCCGAACCCATCAGTGAGAATAAAGGCGAGATAAACAACTCACATAGAACGTTATGGTGAGTACATTACTTCTTTTTATGTGAAGTTGCTCTATCTTACCTTCATTCTCACTGATGGGTTAGTGTCCCAAGCGCCATCTTTCTCGGGTGGCTCACGGGAGTATATTCCTCAGGACAGTGGAACCAAAGGAGGCCTTGTCCAATTTGTAATGATTGATAAAGGTATGAGGCCTAGACCATTTGGTTTCTGCACAAATGGAATCTATTGGTAGTTTGGCCAGAAAGGCTGAAAATGTGGAAACCGCTCTAGTTGAATGGGCCTTTATTTTTTTATGTAATGGTGAATGGACAGAATCATATGTAAAAAAGATACAGTCTGATAAACATTTTGACAAGGTGTTTTTTACAACTGGAGTACCTTTCTATGAGTCTGAAAACGACACAAAGAACTGTTCTGATTTTCTAAAGTCCTTAGTCCTGCGTAAACAGAATCAAAGCTGCCTGTGGATGTCCAACTTGTGCAGCGTATGTTTCATCTTATTAGAATAACTAGGGAAAAAAACAGGTAATTCTGTAGTCTGGTTGAGATTTGTCTCTGAACATACCTTAGGTAAAAAAGATGGATTTGTCCTAAGATAAACTCTGTCTTTATGAAATATTAAATATGGAGGTTTTATGGACAAGGCGTGTAACTTTGAAACCCTCCAGGCTGATGTAATAGCTACTAGGAAAATGGTTTTCCATGATAGATATTTCAGGTCTCAAGATGAGGCCGGTTCGAATGGGGGTAAAATGATACGAGAATGGACAAAATTTAGATTCCATTGTGTGACTGGGAAACAAATAGGAGGTCTCAAATGAAAGGTGCCCTAAAGAAAGGCTTTGAAGAGTCTGTGGGACATGATCTTAGACCCTTGATCACCAAGGTGAAAGTTAGAGATTGCCGCTAACTGAACCCTAATGGTTGCAGCAGTTGCTCCTTCATTGAAAAGTTTGGTCAAAATCTCTAAAATGGATGAAATTGAGGCTAGATATGGGTCAGTATTGTTTTGAGGCACCCATATAGAAAATCTCTTCCATTTACTAAGTTATAGCTTCCTGGTAGATTATTTATGGGAGGATATTATAATGTGCTGAGCAGCAGCTGAGAGATTTTGAAACCTGGCTATTCTGGGAACTTGAGCAGTCAAGCTGTCAATTTGAGGGTGTGAAGCGTGGGATGAAGAGCCCCTGATGAATGAGTCAGAAGATCTGGAACTGGGTCCAGGATCCAATGTTCTTCCAATAGATGAGGCTGAAGAAAGGGGAACCAAATCTGACAAGGCCAGTTTGGGGCTATTGGAATAATACCTTCCCAGAACCCTTGCTTTCTGTAAAACTTTGGGTATCAGTGGAAAAGGTGGAAATGCATAAAGGATACCCGGGGGCCAACTGTATACAAGCACATCCCTCGGGGAGTCTCCCGTAGGGGAGAGTAGGACAAAATAGCTGCTGCATTTCTTGTTCATTGGGGTTGCAAGGAGGTCGCAGCAAGGCTGTCCCTATCTGTGGAATATCCTTTCCACCACTACTTGTTTCAGGGACCACTCATGAAGCAATAGAATTGCTCTGCTCAGTTTGTCTGCTATCACATTGGACTTCCCCGGGATGTGCATTGCTATCAGAAAGCGCTGGATGGAAGTAGCCCATTGCTATACTCTCAGTACCAGACCACTGACATGTTGTCCGTCTGAAATGCAATAGTTCCTAGAGAAAGGGAGTCTTGAAAGGACTGCAATTCTGGAAGTACCGTTCTCATCTCTAGAACATTGATATGCAGATGAGCCTCGTGTTGTTTCCACGTGCCTTGGGCTGTTCTTTCCTGATAATACCCCACCACCCTATCAGGGAGGCATCCGTGGTCACAGTGGCAATGGCAGCAGGTAGAACAAAGGAGCTACCTATTGTTACTTGATGAGATGTCAGCCACCAGCGAAGGTCATTCTTGCATGAGTTCGTTATCAGGATTTGATGAGACATTGGAAGTTCCTGAAAAGACTCTTGTGTGAACAGAAGCCATTGTAGTATATGCATGTGCATTTGACCTAAAGAAATCCCAATGAGTGCTGCCGCCATTGTCCCCAATAATTTGAGCACCATTGAACCTGGGGCTTTTTCTTTTGCTAGAAGAACTAGGACCTGTTTTCATAAAACACAAACCTTTTCCGGTGGAAATTTTACTGTCAAGGAAATGGTATCTGTATCTGCTCCTATAAAGATGGTACGTTTGGATGGCGATAAGGCAGACTTTTCTGAGTTTATGGTAATCCCCAACTGACTGCAGAGATTTAAGGTTGTGTCCCTTGCTAGTATGAGTTGATGTCTGGTTGGTGGTGATGGTGAGGAGCCAGTCATCTAGGTATGGGAACACCTGGAATCCTAAACGTCTCAGGTCAGCCGTGACTACTGCCATGCATTTCGTGAACACTGTGGGGGCTGTAGTGAAACCAAAGGGCATTGCACGAAACTGGCAGTGACTGGCTCCCAGCTGAAAGTGCAGATGATCTCTGGATGGCCTGGCCATTTTGATGTGATAGTACGCATCCTGGAACATTATTGAGCACATCCAATTGTCTTTCCTGAGAAAAGGAATTATCAGCTGTAGCGTAACCATCCGAAACTGTCTTTTTGACATATTTGTTTAGTCTGCTGAGGTCCAAAATGTGTCTCCAGTCCCCTGTTTTCTTTGGAACTAAAAAGAGCCTTGAGTAAGCTCCAGATCCTCTGTTGTCTGCCAGGACTGGTTGGATGACTCTTTTTTTCTAGCAACCTTTGAATCTCTATGGTTGCTTGTTCCCTGTGACTGGATGGAACACCCGGGATTTTTCTTACAAGGGGTGGTGGGGTGGCAAATGGATTGGAGTATCCTCTGGATATTATGCTTTGTACCCAGTGATCTTTTGTTATGTTTTGCCAGGTGTCTGGGTACAGAGATAAGCATCCCCCGACTGCCTCCAGAGATGGACAGGCGGGCCTCCTTTCAGGAGCGCTGATAGGGCTTTCCAAAGAACTGATCTCTGTCACCCTGATTCTGCAGACCCCCTCTGCCACGTGGGTGGCACCTTCCATTATTATCCCCTCCTCTGCCTCTAGAGGGGGGTTTACCATGAGTGTCCTGGAAAGCTCCTTGAGATGTATCGAATCACATCTTCCCTCCCTTCTGATCTTTGGGATACGGTCTGGTAGGGGCGGAAAAACAGACTCCAACAGCAGACAGAGTCTTTCCATTCTGCTCACTCCTGGTAAGTGTTTCCTTCAGTTTGGATCCAAACACGGAGGAGCCTTTGAAAGGGTCTTCACAAAGGATGACTTAAGGGGCTCCACAAAGGAACATAAGCGCATCCAGGAATGTCTCCTAAGAGCAATTCCTGTACCTCCTGCCTTGCTCATTCCATCAGCTGCGTACAAAATCAGACGCTTGGAAGAGTTTACAAGGGAATTTAGGGTAGCAAGCTTGGAAGTTACTTCATCTGAAACTCCTGCACCTACTGTACCCTGTAGAGTATCTCCCAGCTCTTTAAGGAGATCTCTGTGCAGTCTAATAATATGTGTGAGATAGTTCAGGGATCAACGAGCAAAGGCTGCTGAACTAAACATGCGCTTACCATATCTGTCCATAATCTTAGAGTCCCTGTTAGGAGGATGAACAGAAGTAGAGGTCCCTGACTACTCCTTTTTGGTGGCTGCCACCACCACCATAGCATCAATGGGTACTCATTTGATTAGGAAAGTCTTGTCTTGGGGGGGGAGTCATAAATTTGTTAGGCCTCCGAGGGACAGGTTCCATGGTATCCGGGAACTCTCATGCCTTTCGAGAGATGAGTTCTATCAGCTCATCAAAAGGAGGAGACATCCAAGAGGTGGAGGGTTGAGACCTGAAAGTCTTCAGGAGAACTGACTCATCATCAGTTGGGTTAATGGGCTTCCAGCCACCCCTCTGTTTGAGAATTTCCAAGATATCTCCAAACGAGATATCATCAGAGGGGGACCGTGGGAACCCTTCTGACTCATCCAAGTCAGTATCTGACTTGACAGATTCCTGTGGGAAGTCCAGATGCTTCCTCTTGCAAAGTCTCTTCCTTGGAACCTCCTCAGTGGGAGCTTCTGGTGAGGTCTCGGAAGAGCAGGGTTCACCCAATGGGGCAACCTTAGGCTTTGGGTCTCTACACTTTTGAGGGACCAGTGAAGCAGAGGTAGACACAGGTGCTTTGGGGGAGGAGGTTGCCGGTTCTGTTAATGTGGGAGCCTGAGGGAACAACACTCTCCTCATGGCATCAAAAGCCCCCTCCCCGATCCGATGAGAGGAAACCCCTGGATCTGAAGATGATGCAGGTGATCTCCCCAGCACCGAAGCAGAGGGATCCAAACCCGAGGTAGAAGCCGAGCTCAGCTGTACCGGCCCAGAGAGGTAAAGTCAGAATCGAGAGGTCAGTTCGACTATCCACCCTGTACCCGACCGGTGAGTGTCAGCTCCTAGACTCCACGGTCAGCATTGAGGAAGTCAGAGTAGTCGGAACTGACAGGCCTGGAGCAGGTGCCAGCTCCGGCAGATCCACAATCATCAGCTCCATACACTCCGGCTCCGAAACCTCGAGTCGGTTCAGAGGAGGAACAAAAGCCCCAAGGGTTGGCCCCAACAAAATCTTAGCTAGTGCCGGTGTCTGCAGCAGCATCTGCACCACCCAATCCACATCCTTATCAGAGAGCCTTGAGGACCGAGAAGAGGCTGTGGAAGAAGCCACTGACTGTAAAATAGGAGACTTAAGGGTAGGAGATACCGGCTACAGAACTGAGGACTGGCTCCTACCAAAAAGCACAACCGTCGGCTCCAAAACTTGTGGTGCCAAGGTAGATGGTCTGTCTGATTTTTTTAAAGTCGATGAGCTCGTCTTCAGCTCCAATCCAGAAGAAGACTTGGACGATTTAGAATGCTTGTTTTGGGTCTTGCCCTTATCTAGTGAGTCCTGAAAAGAAAACTTGACCAGTCCTCTCGCTATCAGTTTACTTTTTTTCTCATGCAACACCCTAGTAATAAATGAGTGGCATATGGAACAATCTTCTTGGAGGGGAACCTCCCCCAAACAATATACACAATCTAATTGTCCATCAGTGATGGACATCTTTTGGCCACACGTAGGGTGTTTTTTGAAACCAGACTTAGATTTCTCCTGAGAGATATTAACACTCCTACAACAAACAACAATCACACTATAAATAGTCCTTAAAGCCTTCTAATTTAAACAGGCTGTATTTTAAAGAAGAAATATCCCTAAATAAAAAAATGGGCTCACAAAAAACTATATCTAAGCCTTCTTATATTACTAACAAAAATGCACCGCACACAGATATATTTGTATATAAAAGGATATAACAATCAACTTGAATAAATAGGAAAAGGGTGTTAAACTAGGTCTAATAAAAAACAGCCACAAAAGAGAAAGAGAGAAAGGTATGATATTCATTAAACTAGCTAACTCAGTTAAACTAACCTCTAACTACTATATTAAGGATGAAATATTTAGAAAAAAGTATTAAACTTGAGAAAAATATTTATATTCACTGGGCAGTGCTGGTAAAATGCCCGATCGGTTGCATTGGCAAACGAGATCTGAGGGAAGCACCATTGCATCATGGGATAGGGAGTAGGCCACAAGCTGGTTGAAGACCTCGAGCTTTAGCATTTGGCCGAGTTGGAGCCGAGGATCAGCCCCGAACCTATTAGTGAGAATGAAGGCGAAATAGAACAACTTCACATCATCAGATTCCTGGGTGCAGACAATAATTTTACCAGAGGTTATCGCATTCCCTTCTTTTTTTCCCACACCACAAAGAAGAATCCCGTATGTTCCACCCAGTCAGAGGGATATAGCAGCACTAGAAATTTAAAAGCTGCTTCAAAAAACAGTCATCCAATCAGTTCCACCAGACCAGATAGGATCCAGATTCTACTTAAGATTCTTTTCAGTGCCAAAATAGACAGGGGACTGGAGGCCAATCTTGGATCTCAGTGTATTGAACAAATTTGTACAATAGGCAAAATTCCAGATGGTCCCGGTTCAGTCTATCCTTCCATTTCTAGAGAAGAATGATTGGATGTGCTCTGTGGATCTTTAAGATGTGTATTACCACATAAAGATGGACAAATACTCCAGAAGATATATTCGCTTCTGGCTAGGAGCCAGTCATTACCAATTTCGAGCGTTGCCCTTTGGTCTCACCACATCCCCCAGAGTGTTTACCAAATGCATGGTAGATGTAGCAGCTCATTTAAGGCTACAGGGATTCCGTGTGTTTCCATGTCTAGATGGCTGGCTCCTCACTACCCCAAGATCGGGTGCTTCCATTCTGGCTCTGGCTAAGTGGAAATTTTTTTACCTTACTTTTGAATAACTGTTGTTGAAAAATACTTAGAAAGATTTCTAGTGTTTAATTCGTTTGTTTGAACTTAGTGTGTTCGCTTCTGTTGGTTGTTTGCTGTTGGCCGTCCTTTCTTTCACTAGGCCTTTTTCCCTTCCCTATCCCAGCTAAAGTTATACCTTTCTAAGCCTCTTTTAGTAGAGTGCTTCCCTTAGTTACCTTATTCAAGCTTGTTCAAGTTAGAGAGCTTTGTAAATTTAAGGTATTTTTCCTCTGTTTATCTGGTAAGCTCATTTAAGTTAGAGGGCTATCATTGGCCCATTTTACTTTGTTTAATTTCTCCTTATATTAGGCAGATTCATTTAATTTAGTGAACTGCCTTTTTTTCTCTAGCTAAAATGTAGTGCTTAGTTGATTCTTGTGTGCTTAGTTGATTCTTATTGTTTAAAAAAAATTAAATTAATATATATTTTTTTCTATAAGTGTTTAAGCTATTACAGTTGTTGTTCTTGTTCTTGTTATTGATATTGTAAGACATAATCTCCAAGGAACCTAAGGAAACTAAACCCTCTGGGTTCAAGAAGTACAAAAAATGTAACCATAAAATGTTGTTCACTGATGGTCACACTGTTTGTGTGTACTGCCTTGGTGCAGTCCATTTACAGGAATCCTGTGCCATCTGCCATTCTTTCAGCCTCAGAGTGTTGCTTGAGAGAAAAAAATAAGCCGATATTGAGAGTTTAAATTGTCAAAAATCCCCATCTTCCAGATCAGACAAGTCGAAAAAAAGGTCATCCTCTGCTAGTGCTAATTTGGAGCTAACAAGAAAATTAGCGAAAGAGTCATCTTCGGACCCAAAGACTGTTGGGCCTGAAAAATTTACTTCCTTGGCACCTCCTGTGGTTTTGGTGCAGATAGAGTTTCGCCTACGGAGCCGATCCCCAGATTTGGTGCTGGTTTCTCCAACTTTGAGATCACCCTTACTTCAACCAGTTAGATCTCCTACTCCCTCTACTCAATCCTCCAGGAGCCTCTTTGATGATGATGTGGATCGTGTGGTGCATAGACTTTTAAGGACACCAGCGCTGGCCAAACTGTTGTTGGATCCAACCCAGAGGGATTCAGAACAGGCCAAAACTACCCCTTCTCCATCTATTCCTCCTTCGATCTGATCTGGGATCTCAGAGCCGGAGTATCTGCAGCTGATTGTAGTGGAACCGTCCGACCCGAGACCTACACCAGGATCTTCGGGCCTGACTACTTCTCCGACATCCTCGGTTCCATCTGAACTCAAGGGGTCTAGGAGTCAGCGCTATCTGGATGGGTCTGGGGAGGAGAGTCAGATCGGAGAGTTGTCTGATCCAAACTTTCCTCTTGGGGCTTCAGCGCGGGTGAGCTCGGCTCCTACATTGGCCTCGGTTCCAACCCCCTTGGTTCCAGGGATGCCTTCTGGTTCTTCGGAGCCTGGAGCTTCCTCGGATCAGGGGCCCGGGCCCTTCGAGGTGATGAGGAGAGTGCTGTCTCCACAGGCAACTCCACTCTCAGGTGGAGACACTCTTTCCACAAAGGCACCAGTGTCTGTCTCGGCACCATTGCATCCACACAGATGTGGAGACCCAAAGCTTCAGGATACCCCACTGGGTGAACCCCTCTCTTCCGAAACCTCTCCAGAATACCCTTCTGAAGAGGTCTCTCTGAAGAGACCATGCAAGAGAAAGCATTTAGACTCCCCAGAGGAGTCCATCACATCTGATACAGACCTACATGAGCCAGAACGGTCCCCACGGTTGCCTCTGAGGATGTTTCCTTCATAGATATCCTGGAGATTCTTAAGCAGAGAGGCTGCTGGAAGTCCATCAACCCTTCTGAGGAGGAGTCTGTATACCTGAAGGCTTTTGGGTCTTGCCCTTCCACCACTTGGGTGTCTCCACCTTTCGATGAACTGATGGAACTAGTTTGTAGAAAGGCGTGGGAGTCTTCAGATTCAGTGGAGTCTGTTCCCCGGAGGCCAAACAAATTCATAATGTCATCCACAGATAAGACTTTTCTCACGAAAGGTATCCCAGTAGATGCTATGGTGGTGGCGGCAGCCACCAAAAAGGAACTTTCTGAGACATCTTCTGTCCATCTGCCGAGCAAGGAGTCTCATACAATGGACAAATACGGAAAGCACACCATTTCTTCAGCGACCTTTGCACTCAGATTGCTGAATTATCTCATCCACTTTACCAGACTTCAGAGAGATTTCCTGAAATAGCTAGGAGATACTCTCCAAGGTTCAGTAGCTGAAGCGGTATCAGAGAAGGTTTCCTGTCAGCTCTCCACATTAAATTCAGTGGTCAACTCCTCCATGAGACTCATTTCTTATGCAGCCGATGGAGTGAGTAGGGCAGCGGGTTCAGCAATTTCACTAAGGAGGCATTCCTGGATGTGCTTGTGTGATTTTGTGGAGCCCTTTAAATCTTCTTTTGTAAACGTCCCTTTTGACAGCTCGTCCCTGTTCGAGCCAAAAGTTAAAGACACACTAAACAGGTGTGAACAAGAAGGAAAAACTCTCACTGCCGTAAGAGTCCGTTTTTCCCTACCTACCAGAACTTATCCTAAGGGTCAAAAGGGAGGAAAAATGTGGTTCCAAAAATCCCAGAGAGCTTTCCAGGACACACATGGTGCTTCTTTCTCCAGGAGCAGAGGAGGAAGAAGTAACTGTAGACGCCAGCCACACGGCAGACGGGATCTGCAAAATCAGGGTGATAGGGAATCTTTCTTTGGTAAGCCCTTTTGGTGCTCCTGAAAGGAGGTCCGCCTGTCCATCTCTGGAGGCAGTCGGGGTCACTTATCTTTGTACCCAGTAGCCCGGCTAATGATAGCAAAAGACAAATGGGTACAAAGCATCATAT
Organism: Protopterus annectens; assembly: GCF_019279795.1. Classification (NCBI taxonomy): domain Eukaryota; kingdom Metazoa; phylum Chordata; order Ceratodontiformes; family Protopteridae; genus Protopterus; species Protopterus annectens. The sequence goes on from NC_056726.1 coordinate 1,983,841,249, forward strand.
CCAAAGGTTAATCCATACACTTTTCTTTCCCAGTCCTAAACATAAAAAAACATCCCAAATGTGCCACCCAGTTAAAGGGAGCAGGCAACTGTAGAAATACAGAAGTTGCTAGAAAAAAGAGTAATCCAGACAGTCCCCACAGACCAAATAGGATCTGGAACTTACTCAAGGTTCTTTTTAGTTCCAAAGAAAACCGGGGACTGGAGACCCATCCTGGATCTCAGCAGACTAAACAAATCAGTAAGAAAGTCAAAGTTCCAGATGGTAACACTGCACTTAATACTCCCTCTTCTGGGACAAGACAATTGGATGTGCTGTGTAGACTTCCAGTATGCACACTACCACATTAAGATGGACAGGGAGCCAGTCACTACCAGGTTCGAGCTCTGTCGTATGCTCTCACTACAGGGGTCTATATTAGAAGACCAAAAGATGTAAATCACAAACGCTGACAACGTCGAAAAGACCGGACCTCAAAGTGCTTTTTGTCAGATCGCAGTACAGTGAAGACTGGAATATCTGACCTTTCCTCAATGTAGTGCGATCTCGGAGCTGATATATATATATTTAGTGGGGAGTGTGGAGGGGGGCATCCCTTCACAACAGCAAGTTCGAGGTCCGGTCTTTTCGACATTGTCAGAGTTCGTGGTTTACATCTTTTGGTCTTCTAATATAGACCCCACTACAGCCCCAGAGTGTTCACCAAGTGTATGGCAGTAGTCATGACTCACATGAGATGCCTAGGATTCCAAGTGTTTCCATACCTAGACGACTGGCTTCTATCCGCCACCACCGAGCATCTGTTATCCAAAGTGAGAGATACCACTTTACATCTCTGCCTCACCTGGGAATCACAATAAACTACAAAAATTTTGAATTGTTGCCATCTCAGCATATTGTCTTTATAGGAGCAGATCTAGACAAAAGAAATATGGTGGCAAAACTCCCCTCCGAAAGGGTTCAGGACCTACGATCCCATGTCCTAAACCTTCTTTTCAAAAAAAATGTACAGGTAAGAACAATCTTCAAAGTACTGGGAACTGTGGCAGCTGCAATTACTCTGATTCCATTTGCACACCTACACATGAGAATACTTCAGCGGCTACTATTCACTCAAGTGGTCCATGCAGGAGCTACCCATGTTCCACCAAATTTTGATAATGGAATCCTGCAAGGAAGACCTTCTTCGGTGGCTTTACTCCACTCATGTAACATTAGGTCACCCCCCCAGCCTTTGGCCACAGTGACCACAGACGCTTCCCATATAGGGTGGGCATTATCTGGGAAGGACAGTTCAAGGCACTTGGCAGGACCACGAAGCCCATTTGCACATCAGTGTTCTAGACATGAGAGCAGTGCTTTTATTATTGCAAGAATTTCAGGACTCTCTTCTGCTAGGAACTATTGCAATACAGACAGACAACATGTTAGTTGTATGGTACATAAACAAACAAGGAGGAATCAGATCTTACCCCTTTTGTCAGCAGGTCCTGAGAATATGGCACTGGGCAACCCCCTCCCAACGCTTTCTGATATCAATGCACATCCTGGGGAAATCCAGCGTGATTGCAGACAAACTCAGCAGAGAGATTCTCATGCCTCACGTGAGTGGTCCCTAAAACAGGAAGTGGCGAAAGAGATTTTCTGCAAGTGGGGCCAGCCTTGTTGTGACATTTTTGCCATGTCCATGAATACAAAAATGCAGCAGCTACTTTGCCCTGATCCCCCTTCCAGGGAAGTCACCAAGGGATGCACGATTGGCCCTCAGGTCTCCTCTATGCCTTTCCTTTGATCCTAAAGGTTCTTCAGAAAGCCAATCATCTGGGAAGGAACTTAATACTTGTCGCTCCATACTGGCCTCGTCAAATCTGCTCCCCCTTCCTGTGGCCTCATCTCCAGGAGGATCCGTGGATTCTGGACCCAGTTCCGGACCTCTTGACTCATGCATCAAGGACATTCCACCCCACCCTACAAACCCTCAAGCTGACAGCTTGGCTGCTTCAGCTCCCTAACCTTTCTGTGTCAGTAAAGCATATTTTGATCTTGTCCCGTAGAGCTTCAACAAGAAGGTTGTATAAAAGCAAATGGAAGAGATTCTCTTCTTGGGCTCTGATTTATCATATTGACCCCTTCTCCATCCCAATAGCTTCTATTCTTGAATTCTTGGCAAAACTGTTTAATGAAGGGGTAGCTGCAGCTACTATTCGGGTCCGACTGGCTGTCATATCTAATTTTCATTTGGGAGAATCAGGCCCTAACGCCTTGTCCCACAGATTTTGTAAAGCCTTTCTGAGAGGTACTGTTTTATTAAGACCACCAATTAAAGTCCCTTCCCCGCCATGGGGCTTAAATTTTGTTTTGTCATGTTTGATCCTTCCTCTTTTCGAGCCAGCATAATCGTGCAACCTGAAGTACCTTACTTGGAAAATGATTCTCTTGATAGCTGTTACCTCCGCAAGAAGAGATTCAGAGCTGCAAACGTTGTGCATAAAGCTCCCCCCTACATGCTTTTCCAGAAAGATAGAGTATCCCTACGAACGGACTCATCCTTTTTACCCAAAGTATGCTCAGAATTTAACCTGAATCAGTCTATTGAACATTTTTCCCCAACTATGGCAATAGGGCAGAATATATGCTGCACCAACTGTCTGTACATAGACAATTACATTTTTACTTACACAGGACAAAAGATTTCAGAAAATCTGACCAATTATTTGTATCCTTTTCGGACTCAACAGTGGGTGTTCCTGTGTCAAAAGTCACACTTTCAAAGTGGCTATCAGATTGTATTACCTTTACTTACCAATTTAAAAACAAAGGACTTTCCCATAAAGTAAAAGGTCATTCTACAAAAGCCATTGCAACCTCTTCTGCCTTTCGGGCAAAACTACCTATTGGCACCATTTGTGCTGCAGCAATACTGGCAAGGCCTCATATCTTTATCACTCATTCCAAAGTGGATTTGACCTCCAGGAACAGGGCCTCATTTGGGTCCATTGTTCTGAAAAATATTCTCCCTTGAGCCACCCAAGAAGGATGGTGCTAGGTGCGCTGTCCCAACCTGCTAAAAATGAAGGCAAGATAGGACAACATCACATTAAGAAGTTATGTACTCACCATAACGTTCCATGTGTGTTGTCCATCTAACTTTCATTCTTACATCCCACCCTCCTGCCGCCAGCCTTTTGCTCCTGGAGGACCAAGCTGGTGCAATTGATTATTAATGCCCTTTGACCTTCTTCATTGCTCTATCACTTATTCAATGACCTTTATTTAGCTGTATCTGCAAACAAGATCTGGGGAACTTTTTTAGTGCATCATGGGATAGTGTTTTAGCCATGAGCTAGTGGTAGACCTCAACCTTTATATAAGGCCGAGTCGAAACTAAGGATCAGCTCCTAACCCAACCTGCTAAGAATGAAGGCAAGATGGACAACACACGTGGAACGTTATGTTGAGTACATAACTTCTTTATCTGATGTTGTTAATCTTCATTCATTCCTTACTGATGGGATGTCTGTTCCATCCTCGGAACCAAGTCAGGCTTATACCAAGCTCGCTCCAGCCCAAAACTCTCGAGCTAAGCTTTACCCATAGTGTCCTTCTCCCAGTTATCCCATATCTCGTTTGCTGCGTTGACGAAAACCTGTGTCAAGCCAGCTCTTGACTAAGCCTAGGTAAATAAATTTTTCTAAGTATTTCTGAGATTCCTTGTCACTTTTCTGTTTAGTTGCTAGTTTACCCTTTATCTTAGAAACCCTGTTCTTCTTCTTCTTTTACTGCTTGTTTGTTACCTTTTTGAGGTATTTCTTCACTTACCATTGTTGGTATCCCCTCTCCCTTACCCTTGCGGTAATTTTCTGTAATACCATTGTTGGCATTACCTCTCCTTCCTTTCTTAGTTTTCTAAACAAAAAAAAAACTTTTCTCTATCCTACATCTCCATAGCCATGTCTGAAAAAAAGGGAGCGTCTGGTTTCAAACATTGCTACCAGTGTGGCCGTTAGATGCCGTATTCTGATTCTCACACTTCTTGTGTGTATTGTCTGAATGTACTTCTTTTATCTGTCCAGCCTCCCTGTAAAATTTGTCGAAGGTTCAGTGCTAGAACCCTTAATAAGAGATGAAACAAACTTATTCTGAAGGGTCTTCTTAAAATGCCCTTTTCAGCGGCTATCTCTGCACTGGAGGGTTCACCCCCTCCAAGCAAATCCCATAAAAAGAGATTGAACTCGATTCCATCTTCACCCAATGAAAAATCAGAGGAACCTAAGTCTAAACACTTTAAAGTACTGCACCAAAAATGACCACTACGAGACTTTCTGCAGAGCCTCCTGCTAAAATTGTGCCATCGACATTGATTACCATTTTGGCACCGAGTACTACAGCACAGACACTGCAACTTCAAATTTTGTCTCTTTTGGTGCCGCCCAGTGATCTAACTTCGGCACTGACCACAGCACTGTCTACAGCCTTTTCTAGCCCAGAAAAACTGACTCCTCTTCCTCCAGCCTCCACAGAGACTTCAGTGCCGTTGGAGCCTCGGACCCGATATTCTCCAAGGGTGGATCATTTTCTGAGGCAACAGTTTAGTCCCTTCCTAGAGCGGTCCGACTTCCTCTCGGGAATATCCACTAGATCAACCAGGAGCCTTTCGGAACTGGATCTGGTGTGTCTTATTGATCATTTTCTTACAGCTAGAGGGATTCCCACACCATGCAAAACCCCCTCCCATTAGGAGTTGGGGTACTTCTCAAAGGACTCCAGCTTACTATCCTCCTTTGACGTCGGAGCTGACCTTGAAGACCCTGGAACCAACGTCTCTTCCGGTACCCATGCTATGGTTCCACTGGTGGACCTCACCATGGTTTCAGAGTTGTCCTTTTGGCCTTTGGTTCAGTTGGAACCGAGGCTTTCTCAGGATCGCAGTTGGGCTGCGACTTCTCTGGTTCTGGGAGTGGCACCGATTTTTTCTATGGTGCCGTCCTTGGTTCCAGGGGCTCTTGTGGTACCGGCTAATCTTGAGACTCCATCTCTGGGGGCTGGTTCACTGAAGCGGGGTGTGAGCCCGGTTACGAGGTTGTCATTCTCGGTTCCGGGCTCCCACCCCTCTTCTGGTGGGCCGGCATTCCAGGTGATGGAGAGGGCACTTGCCACTGCTGGCAAACCGTCAATGTTGGACTACCCGTTGACTCTTCCCTCTCAGCTGCAACTGACACAAGCCACCGTTATGGTACATCAAGCACAAGAGCCTCAGGAGACCCTTTTGCAGGGTGCCCCTTCTCTTGATTTCTCTACAGAAACCCCCCCTGAAGAAGGACCTAGGAAGAAATCATGCAAGAGGAAGCACGTTGACTCCCCCAAGGAGTCCCTCACTGAGGATACGGAATACAATGAAGGGGAAGTGTCCCCACGGTCAGCCCCTGAAGATGTCTCCTTTGGAGACATCCTTGAAATCTTAAAACAGAGGGGTGATTGGAAGCCCTACAACCCTTCCTCAGAGGAATCCTTTTTTCTGCAGGCTTTTCCTGCTCGGCCCTCTACCTCTTGGGTGATCCTACTTGCAGACGAGCTGATACAACTCGTGGTCCAGAGGGCTTGGAAGAATTCTGACACTGTCGAACCTATCCCGAAGAGACCAGATAAAATTTAATCACCCCCGGAAGAGAACCCACACTGGTCTAGGGCCTTCCAGTGGACGCTATGGTGGTGGCGGCTGCCACGATAAAGGAGCTCACAGAAGAGAGCCAGATGGTCCACCCACCTAACAGGGAGTCCCGGGTGGTGGACCAACTAGGGAAGTGAGTGTTTGCATCATCGACCTTTGCTGTTAGGTCCTTGAACTATCTGGCACATTTTACTTGGCTCTAAAGACATCTAATTTCTGAGCTATCTGGAACCTTAGCAGGACAAGAGTCTGACGAGGTATGTGACAAAGTTGCCTTTCAACTAGCGACCCTGGAATATGTATCTAACTTGTCCATGCGGTTTATATCCCATGCAACTGAAGGGGTGGCTAGAGCTGCGAGTTCAAGCGTAGTAATGAGACCCCACACCTGAATGCACCTGTGTGATTTCGTGGACCCCTTTAAGTTTTTCTTCCTTAATGCTCCTGTGGAAGCATCGTCCCTATTCGGCCCTAAAGTGAAGGACACGTTAGCCAGGTGTGAGAAGAACGGAAAAACCCTGTCTGCCATAGGTGTATGTTTCTCCACCTCCCAGTATCCTTATTCAAAGAACCAGTGGATTGGGAAAATGTGGTACAAAAAGTCTCAGGGTCCTTTTCGTGACACATGGGCCAAGTTCTCCCCCAGAGGCAGAGGGGGAAACTCTAGTGGAAGATGCCCCTTTTTAGTGCCAAAAAAGACAGGGGACTGGATGCTTATTTTGGATCTCAGTGTTCTGAACAAGTTTGTCACCCAAACAAAATTCTGGATGGTCATAGTTAAGTACATTCTCCCATTCTTGGAAAAGGATGATTGGATGTGCTCTTTGGACCTTCAGCATGCGTATTACCACATAAAAATGGACAAGCACTCCAGAAAGTTCCTTTGCTTCCAGGTAGGAGTCATTCATTACCAATTCCGGGTTCTGCCTTTTTGACTCTCTACAACCCCCAGAGTGTTCACAAAATGCATGGTAATGGTTACAGCTCACTTGAGACTACAAGGATTCCGAGTGTTTCCATACTTAGACGATTGGTTCCTCACTGCCCTCACCAAGCTTCTCCTGGAAAAAGCCCTAAACTACACTCTGACATTGACAGAAATCTTGGGAATTTATATAAATTGGGAAAAAGGCAACATGACCCCTACTCAAAGGTTAGACTTCATAGGAATGGTTTTCAATACCTAATCTTGTCAAGTGTCTCTTCCGGATAACAGCTTGCAAAGACTAAGGGCTCAGCTCCAAGTGGTACTCTGTCAGGAAATGGCCTCGGCTCGAGAGGTCCTTCAACTTCTAGGTTCAATGGCTGTGGAAATCACTATTGTCCCACTGGCGAGATTACACATGAGACTCCTTCAGTGGCTTGTTTTGTTCCAGTATTACCTGAATCATCATGTATAAGCCTATCAAATACGGATAACAGAATGGTGCAAAAAAGACCTTTTGTGGTGGATGAAGCCAGATGCACATCTTTGGAGTTGACCTTTTTCCCCTCCTCAGCCTAAGGCCACTGTGACTACGGACGCTTCCCTGATAGGGTGGGGGGGGGGTGGAGATTTTCAGGGAATGATGGTCCAAGGCACATGGTTGCCCATAGAGGCCAATCTGCATATCAGTGTACTAGAAATGAGGGCAGTGCTTCTAGAATTGCAGGCATTTAATTCTGTCATTCCATCTGGAACAATTGCCATTCAATCAGACAACATGGGAGTTATCTGGTATATCAGCAAACAAAGGGAAACCAAGTTCTACCCGTTGTGCCGAGAGGCCATTAGAGTGTGGCTTTCGATGATAGTTTCCAACCGCTTTCTGATCACAACACGCATTCCCGGGGATTCCAGTGTGATTGTGGACAATCTGAGCAGATGTATACTTCTGCTTCATGAGTGGTCCCTCAATCAAATCATAACGGCGAAGATCTTCAGGTGTTGGGGCCAGCTTTGCTGCGATCATTTCGCCTCCCCAACAAACCACAAGTGCAGCAGCTGTTTTGCCCTGATACCCCTGCAGGGGGGAGTCCCCGAGGGACACTCTGATTCACGATTGGCCCACGAGACTTCTGTACGCTTATCCTCCTCTTCCCCTAATCCAAATATTTCTAAAGAAAGCCCTCCAGTTGAGAAGCAAAGTGATCCTCATTGCACCCTGTTGGCCCCATCAAGTATGGTTCCCCTTTCTTTGGCCTCACCTGCTAGACAAGCCATGGATTCTATATCCAACTCCAGATCTAATCTTTCAACCTCAAAAGTTGATTCACCCAAACATAGCCAGTCTAAAACTGATAGCTTGGTTTCTCCACTTCCAGTAATTGCCAGGCAGAACAATCTTTCTTCCCCGGTCCGTGACATTATTCTGTCTTTCCGTAAACGATCCACTAGAAAAGTTTACTGTAGTACGTGGAAAAGATTCTTAATATGGTTTAAGCAAAGAAAACTTAATCCTTATTCAGCTCCATTTACTACAGTTTTGGACTATTTGTCAAATTTTTTCAAAGTGGGAGCTGCAACATCAACCATCCATGTTCACTTAGCTGACATCTCCAATTTTCATGATGGTTTCAAGGACTCTTCTTTAATTTCCCATCGTCTTTGCAAGACTTTCCTAAAAAGAATTTCCCATATTAGATCTCCCAATAAGGAACCCACCGAGCCATGGAGTCTCACATTACTTCTTCAGGCTTTAACGCAACCCCTTTTCAAACCTGCTGCTACCGGCGATATCAGGTTCTTATCCTGGAAGTCCTTCTTCCTAGTGGCCATTACCTCAGCTAGATGAATCTCCGAGCTTCAGTCCCTATGTATTAAATGCCCCTATATAATTTTTCATAAGGACAGAGTATCACTCTGGAAAAATCCCTCCTTTCTACCCAGAGTTGTTTCAAATTTCACAGTAAACCAAACTATTGATCTATCAGATCTGAAGTAGTCAACTTCATTTGATCATCAACCTCTGGGTTGTCGGATCCAGACCGGATCCGAGATGGCAGTTTCACCAGCATCTGATCTAAGCTCCAAGCTCCTCCCCTTACCTATAATATCCCTCCATTACCTTCCTTCCCTCAGATCTCGCTTGCTGCGGCTTTGCCAAGCAGCGTAGTCTAGAGCTGCAAGTGTGGTAGGCACTTTTTCTGAAGTTTTTGTGGGTGTTTGAGTTGCTGTTAGTGTAGGTAGGTTTCCTACATTCGTTTGCCTTCCCTCCCCTCATTTCACATTACATTTCCCATCAAAAAAAAAAGTTGTTTTCTGTCTTGTAGGTAGAACAGGCCTTATCTCCCTTCCCCCTCCTTGAGAGTGAGTGTGTGTGAGTGTTGGGGTCGGTAGTTTAGTTTAAACCCTTTTAGTTTAAACTTTGTGGTACATCGTACCTTCTGTGTTGGTATGGCAGATCAGCAAGCTAAGCTGGTTTTGAGAAAGTGCACAGAGTGTGGCCATAAGTTGTCCTCAGTGGATGGCCACACTCTGTGTGTTGTGTGTCTGTGGGCAGCCTGTCTTTCTTTGGACTGCCCTATTTGTGCGGGGTTCAACCCCAGGGCCTTTAAGGACCATAGGGCAAAACTGATCCTCAAGAGATTTCTCCCTGCAATGGAGGCAGCTGCCTCTTCTTCTGTTGCGGTCACGGCCATGAGCACACCTTCAACTTCAGCTACTGTCTCCTCCTCTTCCTCCCAGGCTGAGACTCAACCTTCTGGACAGAGGCCTGTGAATAGCAAGTCAAAAAAAGAGAGGAGCAAAGACAGAGAGAGAGAGAGAGAAAAAGGGAAGAAGAGATCCCCGGAACAGTTGGATCCCCCTAAACAGATAGCTTTTTCCATGCCAGCTTCTCCTCTATCTGAAGCGGACATGGACAAAATGATGTTAAGGTTTATTCGCACCCAGATTTAGATGGGGGGTCTTATCTTCCCCCTCTCCCTCTGGAGGTAGGAGCTCGCTTCCCTTCTTTGCCCCGAAATCTCCTTTTCCAGTCCTACTCTCGGTATCGGAGTTCTTGGATCCGAGAGGTCCTGGAATCAGGGAGTCTGCACCAATGGTACAGTGTACCTCGACGCAGGCCATTACCTTGAACACATCTGATCCGACTGGTTCGGGCCTGAGTGACTCTCATAGCCGAAGCCTGGCCATCGGATCTGAGGGGTTGGGTCTTTCTCCTTTGGCTCTGACGCTGTCGGTCAAGGCCTACCCCTTGGTATCTCGGCTCCATCGGGCTCGGCTCCGATCTCCACGCCGGATCTGGAGAGAGCAGTTTCATTGCCTGTTTCTCAGGAGGCTCGCTCTCCCACAGCTTTCGATGTGGTGGAGAGGGTTCTCCCCAGGGGATTGAGGCCCCTGACCATCTCATCGGATTCCACCCTAACTTCCTCCCTCCCTCTGGATGTGTCTTCAGCCATTTTCCCCATGCAGGGACAGCCCGTGCTCGATATGCCCCAGACTGTTTCCCTCAAGGAACTACAAGTAGTTTGTGACCCCTCTCTGGAGAGTCCCACTGAAGAGATCCCTCGCAAGCGAATATGAAAAAGGAGGCACCTGGACTTCCCTCCAGAGTCCCTCACTGAGGATACCGACTTGGAGGAAGGGGAAGGTTCCCGCAGATCGCCTTCGACAATGTCTCCTTTGGAGACATCATGGAAATCCTACGCCAGCGCGGAGTTGGTCCACCCCCAAACCTTCCTCGGATGCGTCGGTGTTCCTGGAGGCTTTCGACACTGTCCTGCCTACCTTCTGGGTGACCCCCCCGTGGTTCACTTGGTAGACCTTATTACTACCAGGGCATTCAAGGAGCCGGACACAGTGGAGTCAATCCCCAGGCACCCCGATAAGATCTTGAGCCCTCCAGTAGACAGACTGAGTTGGAACAAGGAGTTCCCAGTGGGTGCCATGGTGGTAGCGGCTGCCACTAAGAAAGAACTAGCCCAGGAAAGTTCTACGGTCCATCCCCCCCGACTGAGAGTCCAGGACGATGGATTGTCTGGGAAAGTGGACATATACTTCAGCCACCTTTTCTATAAGGGCGCTGAATTATTTGGCCCACGTAACTAGACTACAGTGAGACCTGGTCAAGGAGTTCACTGAGTCGCCCCCAGAGTCCATGTCTCAAGAGGATAAACGCACATTTTCTGCGAGGATGGCCACTCTCAAAGCGGTTACAAATACGCCCTTGTGCCTCCTCTCACATACCACTGAAGAAGTAGCAAGGGCTGCCTTGTCTGGTGTTGCCATGAGGCGACACATCTGGCTTAGGCTCTGTCAATTCACAAAACCCTTTAAGGCATCCTTTGCGAATGCCCCTTACAATGGTTCTTGCTTGTTTGGGAAGACGGTTCATGAGACATTAGTCCAGAGTGAGAAGGATGGGAAGACACTGCCTGGCATCGGAATCTGCTTCTCTAAGCCCCAAAGATCCTTCTCTAGGTATCAGAGGGGGCAAAAGAAGATGTGGTTCCGGAAGTCTCCGTATTGCCGGGACACTCATAGGTTCATAGGTAAGTACTAGGCTATCTGCCCAAGGGCATTTATAAGCCTAGCCAGAGTGTGTTGGCTTTTGCCATCCCCTTAGATTAGTTTCCCGTGCCTCTGACCAGCAGAACCATTAGTTCCCTGCGCCTCTGTCCAGCAGAGCTACTACAGTGATCTCCAGGGTAAATTTTCTGTTTCCCATCCACCCGTCAAGGTTTCTCTTGAGGAGTGCTAGTGAGGGGCTCTGCCTGATGTATATTGGAATCTTGTTCCAAAGCATGTGGAGTCTCTGGGTTAGGAATCTATCCCTCCAGCACATCCTATTTATCGTTGTGGTAAGGTTTATATCCCTAGAGTGTGCGACTGTCAGGGATTTGTTTTTTTTTTTAGGTGGAGCATATCCATCAATTTTGGGTTGGACATGGCCTTGTATGTGAAGCAGAGATCACCTCTGAGTAAGCAGTATGCAACCAAGTACAGCTGGAGTTTCTTTAGTCGGGCTGCATAGGTCATCTGTTTGAGGCCAGTAATCCTCTTGGTGAGGTACTTTTGTGGTCTTTCCAGCTGTTGCAGATGTCTTGTAAGGTACATCCCAAATGGGGCGTTGTATTCTATAATGGGTCTAATAAGTGATGAGTAGAGAGACACAATAACCTCCTTTGTTCTGGATGCGATCCCTTTTGAGATTAGGTGGGCCACGTAGAAGGATTTTCGAACCACCTTGGCAATATGATTATCAAAGGAGAGATTGTTATCTACTTGAGTCCCCAGATCCCTTATTACTTTTTTTATATTTAGGGGACTACCACATATGTGGTAGTTTGTGGGTACTTTGATTTTTCCAAAGGGGATGACTATGCACTTTTTGGCATTCAGCTTGAGGCCATGATTTTGACACCAGGTATCCATCTCAGTGAGACCCTTCTGGAGGGTGTCTGTATCAGCCGGAGAATCAGTTATAGCCCCTAGTTTTCAATCGTCTGTGAACTTGGTCAGCCAAAGTCCTCCTGTGCTTGCCTGTACCTCTGAGAAATATATACTGAACAGGAGGGGTCCTAGGACTGATCCCTAGGGGACGCCACTTGTAGCCAGTTTAGAGTCGGACCTAGAGTTTGCAACTCTCACCGTCTGGGTTCTGTCCGTGAGCCAATTTGTAACCCATCTCGTGACGCAGGGGTTAATGTTCAGGTTGGTGAGTTTGTCTATAATACCAGAATGGGGAATGGTGTTGAACGCCTTTGCGAGGTCTAGGTAGGCTGTGTGGACCTCCTTACCCTCATCTAATGCCTTGGTAAATGTCTCAAAGAAGTCGACCAGGTTTAGGAGGCATGATCTGCTCTTAACAAAGCCAACCTGGGTGGGGTCCAAAGTTTGGAGGTTCCCAATGTCTCTGTTAATGAGTTCCATGATGATGCGCTCCATAGCCTTGAATACCAGGCTAGTCAGACTTATAGGGCGGTAGTTCCTGGGGTCCGTTGTGGCGCCACCTTTGTGGAGTGGGATAACTGTTGCTGTGCACCACTCTGTGGGTACGTAGCCTGTAGAAAGGCTGAGTTTGAACAGAGTGTTTAGGTGAGGGGTTAGTTCATTTTGGAGCTCTTGTAAGACACAGGCTGGGACACCGTCCGGTCCCATTGAGGCTGTGTTTTTGGCTTTGGATAGGGCTGTTTTAACCTGTGTGTCAGTGATTGCCGGGGCCTTACATTCTTCTGGTATGGTTATGGGCCTTTTAGGGGGTGAGAGGGGTGTGAAGTTTGCACTGAACCTGTCTGCCAAAATGTTGGCAATATCAAGTCGGTTCAGTGTATTTGGTGCCATTCTGCACCAACTCAGAGCAGATCTGAGAGTTTCCACTTAGGTTCTTGACATAGATAAAAAACACTTTGTGGTTATCTTTGGAGTCCTTGACAATTTTTCATTCGAAGCTAGCCTTGGATGGTTTAATGAGGGATCACAGTTTCTTGCTGATACTGATCAGGGATGTATTTCCTTCTAGGGATTTTGCTCTTATCTGTACTAGTTTCCTCCTTCTATTGTAGAGCCTGTTTATGGCAGGGGTCCACCAGACTGGTTTCCTTTTCTTGGAGGAATGAGTCTTGGTTTTACTTGGGATAGCACGATCCATGCATTCCTGCAGATGGTCATAGAGTGCCTTTGTATAGGTTTCAGCAGCTTGGACAGCACTGTCCATTGGCGTTGGGGCTGTGAACCTTTCCACCTCGGTCTTAAGTAACGTGAAGTTTGCTTTTGAAAAGTTTTTCACGGTGGTTTCCTTGATTGGGGTTGGGTGCGGAATGTGAATATCCAGAGTGTTTAGTCTATGGTCTGATTTAACCAGCGAGGGGTTGATATCAGGTGTGGAACACCGGTCGCCCATGTTGGTGATGACCAGGTCCAATATGTTGTTCCCGCTGGTGGGGGTGTTGACCAGTTGATCAATGGTGTTCGAGTTTATAAATTCTAGGAAGCGTTGGGCAAGGGAGTTAGTACTTGAGTAGTTCTCCCAGTTAATGTTTGGGTAGTTGAAATGACCCAGTATTAGGGTGTTTAGTAGGACCTTCATATTTCCCAGTGTCTCCAGAAATGCAGAATGGGGGTCCTGGGTCATGGTGGGTGATCTGTAGCAAGCTACAATTTGGATTGCAGTTTTGCCCGTTGTTAGTTGCATTGGGATGATCTCTGATGCATCATGATGCGCCACTAATCTGGAGGTATGAGTATCCTTGATGAATATGGATACACCCCTGCCTTTTGGGTTTTGGTCCGGGTTCTGTGGCCAAAAGGTATGGTATGATTTATAGCCTGGCAGTGCTGGGGTGCTCTCTGGAGCCTTAAACCAGGTTTCTGTTACTGCACAGATATCGATGTTCTCCATACTGAGGAGTGCCTCGAGTGCGTGCATTTTGAGGTTTAGATGTCTGGCGTTGAGTTGCATTACCCTCAGGTTTTGGTTACTTGTGCTATTTACGATGGTGGGTTTGTCTTTTGAGCCTTGCCTAAAAAGGGCACTATGGGGGCAGCAAGAGCCTTTGCCAGTATTTGAAAGCCTAAGGGTGTCAGGTGCAAGCCATCTCTTGCGAAGCAACGTGGCTTGTCGAGCATGTCATCCCAGGCAGACAGATACTGGATCCCCTTTGAATGACACCAGAAACTTAGCCAATTGTTGAAGTTGATAATTTTTTCTTTATACTGTGGCATAATTCTTGGTGAGGGCAGGATGCTACTCAGGGTCAGGGTCATACCTGCCTGGGCTACATGATCAGAGAGCTCTTCCATGTCTCTTTTCATGTAGTCCAGGGAGGTACGTCTCTGGTGATTCACACCAACATGTACAATGACAGAGTCGTATTTCTACTTGTTCTGGAGTGACCTGAGTGCTTGTGTTATGTGGCGGATCCTGGCACATGACAGGCAGCTAACTGTAACCTTCTCCTTGTCCAGCCTAGTTAGTGGGACATCAGTGTGCCTGACTATAGAGTCGCCTATCACTAGTGTGTTGGGTATGTTGTTTTGCCTTATGGGCTGTGATTATATGGCACACTGATTATGTGAAGTATGTGTTTCATGGTTGGTGATGGGTTGTGGAGGTTGTTTGGATGTCTGCTTTAGAGGTCTCTGTTGCTTTTGCAAATTTTTATTTAGAGCCTCCGAGTATGTTTTTGTATATTTATGTGTGTTATTTGCCTGTGTTGGTTTGTTAGGTCTGAGACTGGTGGTGTGTTGCAAGTATTACCCTTTTTCTCTTGGCAGTCAGTTGCAGTCTGGGGTTGAGAGAGCTTTGCCTCCAGTCTGGCTGTATAATTGCATCTCTCGCATATATTAGTGTTTGGTCGTAGGAGGAGAGGGTTGTCTGTGTACATGAGGCAGTTGTGACATTGCCTCAAAATGCCCAGATTCACCAGTTGGACTGAAGAGTACACAAGAAACTGCCCTTTGGATATCCCTGAATAGGTAGAGTGAGCTGTTTTTCTGACTGACTGGTGGGGACGAATAGAGAGCCTTGTCCTTCTGGACAGTATAAGGGGGGCTAGTGCTGGGGGCATTTAGCGCTTGTTATGAGTTTTAAGCAAGTGTTGGGCTTTAAAATGAGTGGTTTGAGTGCTAAAGTTGAAGGTTTGTCTAGTTCCAAGGGAAAAACTGAAAAGTAGACTTCGTGGAGTCGGGAATAGTTTAACCCTAGCTAACCGGTGCTGCCCGGCATGCAAAACTGAGCAAATGCGTTTTTTATATCAGAAAGATTAAAGAGATAGAAATTAGCCCCAAAATGGCCAATAAAACTACAGTTTCTGGGCAGAAACCACTCCTCCAAGGGCAGGTAGGCTATTCAGAGCTCGCCACCCTCAATGGTGTACAAAGAAACTTCCTTTTTGCCCAAGTAAGGTATGGCCAAACACAGAAGCTTAAACACAGTCCAGATGTCCTTCGTGTTTCACTGTTGCAGTCATCACTGTAGGGTTCTTCCTGCCAGCAGCAGCCCCCGATCGGCCAAAATCCCAAAGTCTGGATCGGGCGCCAGCTGAGGTCACATTTATCTTGACGTCAATGTGCCGGAAGGTATAAAGACCTCAGCTGACGCCATTTCCCCAGTCTTTCTTGCCGCGCGGTGCCCTTTGCCTGTTTGTTTTTGGATCTAATCCCAGGTTTTTCATTTTTTTTTTTACAGATAAGTACCCCATTGGGGAGGTCGTTTTCTTGCTCCAGTCAGATGTCAGAAAAAGTTAATAATTGTATTTCTTGTGGGAAGCAAATACCTCATAGGGATTTTCACTCTTACTGTATTCCCTGCCTGGGTCCTGACCACGATGTTGCTAATTGTGTGTTTTGTGCTAGATTTAATCAGCGTACTGTTAGGCGTAGATATAACTTTGCCTTTTACTATTTTGGAAAAAGGTTTAATTATAACATGTCTTCAGATTCTTTTCCGGCTTCTGGGGTGTGTAAGAGGCGCAGGGATGCAGACAGGCCTCCGAGGTCCACAGCAAAGGATGTTACTCAGTTATTGCCAGTTGCTGGTTCGACGGTCATCAGTGAGGTGCCTTTGCAATCCCTGTCGTCTGCCTCTTTTGAACCAATTGCCTGTACCAACTCCGGTGTGGAGCTGATGGGGTCTTCAGAATTGCCAGGGACTGGACCTTCGGATACTGCTCCCTCAGTTGGGTCTGGAGCAGGTAGGCAGGTACCAGCTTCTGAGGGAGTTCTCAGGCCTTCACAGCTTCCTGTAAATGTGGATTCAGGTTTACATGCTAAGTCAAAGTCTAAGGCTCCAGCTAATGTGAAGTGGCTAGCACAGGCACCTTTTGATCAGGGTCCTAGGCCTCAGAGGCAGATGCTTAGGATGGCTGAAGATCTCTTAACTATGATCAGGGGTTCTCATCCCCCTCCTGACAAGAAGCCTAGATTACAATCCGATTATGATTCTTCCGACCAAATTTCTGTTTCTTCTGCTTCTTCCCTTGAGCAGGATTATGCTTTTCCTCTTTATGAGGATTCTGATGCTGAAGATTCCTTTCCTTCCGCCTCTCCTCCTGAGGATTATTCTTTTGGTGAAACTTTGCATGATATGAGGGTGCATTTTCACTGGGAAGGGCAGGAATTCTCTGAATCCAAGAAAAGGCTTAGGGATTTTCTTCTTCTCCCACAGCATAAGCCTCTGGCTATTCCCCCTGTATTGGACATTGTTGATGATGTTTTTTCAGAAGCTTCTCTCTCTCCTGATTCTTTTCCCCCTACTCCGGCCAAACCGGATAGGTATTATAGGGTTCCAGATTCTCATAAATTTCTTTTTAAAAATCTTTCGCCTGATCCGGAAACAATTTCTCAGGGTCTTAAGGGTGTTAAAGCGGCCTCTGCTAAAAATCCTATTCCCTTTGACCGAGAGTCCAGGGCTTTGGAGAGATGGGGTAAAAAGGTTTATACTTCTGCTACATTGTCTATTAGGGCTTTGAACTGTCAATTTCATATGCTGAAGTATCAGCAATACCTTTTGTCTGTATTTCAACAAAAGATGTCAGCTGTGTCTATTGGTGCGGATAATCAGGAGTTACAGGATTTATTGCATGCTACTGAACAAGTGGGTAAACATACCCTGCATTTTGGTTTTGATTCTTTGGAAGCTTCTTGTAGGGCTGCAACAACTAGCTCTGTTATTAGAAGACATGCTTGGTTAAGAGATCAAAGCTTGCCGGATCAGATTAAAGCCAAACTTTTGGATGCCCCTTTGCAGCACGATGTTCTGTTTGGGTCCAAAGCTGAAGAGGTATTGAAGAAAATGGAAGACAAAGCCAAATCTATGCAGACGGTTAAGGATTTTCTACAAGTGCAACCTCCTAGATTTAGCAGACACTGGCCAACTAAACCTTGGTCCTTTCCGGGCTCGGACAGGTCTCAGAGAGGCAGATTCAGGTGTTCCAGAGGTAGGGGCAATCACAGTTCCATTTTAGCATTAGGCAGTGGAGTGCCCCCTCTCCCAAGGGAGGTGAAGATAAGTCTCAACCCTACTGAAAACAGTCTTTATGACTCTCCCTTTCTGGTTCCCGGGGCTCCTCTCCTGGAAGCTCCTTTGGGTGGAAGGATTTCTCTTCTTTATCAAAATTGGAGCCACATAACCCGGGACAAATGGGTTCTGGACATAGTCTCAAGAGGTTATAGATTTCATTTCCACACTATGCCAAAACTGAAGGGTTGGCCAGACCTGCCATATCATCAGTGGGCAGAGGCACAAAGGCAGGTTCAGTCCCTCCTGGCTATGAGGGCCATAGAATTTGTGCCAAATTTAGAAATAGGGCAAGGTTTTTATTCCAGACTTTTCCTGGTTCCCAGGAAGGAAAATTCGTGGAGACCAATCCTGGACCTCTCTGTGCTAAACACCTTCCTAGATATTCCAAAATTCAAGTTGCTCACTCTGCAGCAGCTGCTACCTATAGCCAGGAGGGACTGAACCTGCCTTTGTGCCACTGCCCACTGATGATATGGCAGGTCTGGCCAACCCTTCAGTTTTGGCATAGTGTGGAAATGAAATCTATAACCTCTTGAGACTATGTCCAGAACCCATTTGTCCCGGGTTATGTGGCTCCAGTTTTGATTACTGGCGTCGTCTCCAGTTCATCTGGTCAATCTGGGTATCTTCAGGCAATGCTACAATTGTCTCATGTACACAGACAACCCCCTCCTCCTCCCAAAAAACACAAATACATGTGAGAGATGCAACTATATAGCCAAACTGGAGGCTGAACTCTCTCAACTCAGGGCTGGCATGACCAGACAGGAGGAGATGGCAACCACACACACAACAATCCCAGTCCCACATAGACCTACCACAACTGCAAACCAAACACATAAAAACACAAAGACATACTCGGAGGCTCTAATAAAAAACTTACCAAAACAACAGAGGCTCCCAAAGCAGACATCCAAAAATCCACCACCTCAAAACAAAACACATGCAACACATACTTCAATAAATCAGTGTGTCGACCAATCACAGCCCTTAAGGCCAAACACCTTGCCTGATACACTAGTAATAGGTGACGCCATAGTCAGACACACTGATGTCCCACTGACCAGGCTGAACAAGGAGAAAGTGACTGTGAGCTGTCTATCGGGAGCTAGGATCCACCACATAACACACGCACTCAGGTCACTCCAAAGCAAGTACAAATATGACTCCGTCATTGTCCATGCTGGTGTGAATGACCTGAGACGCACTCCCTGGACTACATGAAAAGAGACATAGAGGAGCTCTCCGATTATGTAGCCCAGGCTGGTATGACCCTGACCCTGAGCAACATCTTGCCCTCATCAAGAATGATACCACAATACAAAGACAAGATGATCAGCTTTAACAATTGGCTCAAGTACTGGTGTCATTTTAAGGAGATCCAATGTCTGTCTGCCTGGGATGATATGTTGGACAAGCCACGCTGCTTCGCAAGGGATGGCTTACACCTGTCACCACTGGGCTTCCGGATATTGGCTAAGGCTCTTGCCACCCCCATAGTGCCTTTTTTAAGCAAGGCTCAAAAAACAAACCCACCTCCTTAGAAAACAAAAATGGAAAAAAACTAAGGGTAATGCTGCTCAACGCCAGAAGTCTAAATCTCAAGATGCAGGCAATTGATGCAGTCCTCAGCATGGAGAACATCGACGTCTGTGCAGTAACTGAAACCTGGTTCAAGGCTCCTGAGAGCACCCCAGCGCTATATCTCGTATCATGCTTTTCGGCCCCGAAACCCGGGCCGAACCAGAAAGGGAGGGGGAGTGCCCATATTCATAAAGGACACCCACACCTCCAGGTTAATAGCAACACATGAAGCATCAGAGACCATACAGGTGCCACTAACCATAGGCAAAACTGCTATACAACTGGTAGCATGTTACAGACCACCCTCCCAATCTCAAGAACCCCACTCAGCCCTCCTGAAGACATTGGAGGATATGAATGTATCACAAAATATCATCATACTGGGAGACTTCAACTACCCAAACATAGATTGGGTACATTATTCTAGCCCTAATACCCTAGCCCAAAGGTTCCTGGAATTCATAAATTCAAATGCACTGGAACAACTAGTCACCTCTCCCACTAGGGGAGATAATATACTAGACCTGATCATCACAAACATGGGGACAAAATGCTCCACACCAGAAGTATACCCCTCACTAGTGAGATCTGACCACAAACTAATCACCCTGGATATATATATTCCACCTCCACCCCCAGCACAAAAGACCACAGTGAAAAACTTCTCAAAAGCAGACTTCACTCTTCTTAAGACTGAGATGGTATCCTTTAAGCCCACTGTGCCAGTGGATACCACATGCCACAATGCCGAATCCTTCACAAATGCTTTCTATGGACATCTCCAAGAATGCATGGATCATGCAACCCCAAACAAATCCAAGTCCCTCTCCACCAAATGTAAGCGTCCTGTCTGGTGGACCTCAGCCATAAACAAATTGTATAACAAAAGAAGGAAGCTACTGCACGTCAGAGCGAAATCCCATGAAGGGAAGACATCTCTGATCAACATTAGCAGAAAACTACGTTCTCTCATAAAAACATCCAAGGCAAACTTTGAGAGAAAAATCGCTAAGAACACTAAAGATAACCACAAAGCCTTCTTCAGCTATGTTAGAAACCTGGACGGAAACCCTCAGATATGCTCAGAGTTGGTTCACAACAACAAAAAATACACTGAACCCACAGATATTGCTAACATTCTGGCTGACAGGTTCAGTGCAAATTTCTCCCTTCCTTCACGCCCAAAAGAAGAAATACTTATCCCAGCTGAATGTAATCTCCTGTCATCTCAGATGTCCAAATGAGAACCGCCTAAACAAAGCAAAAACACAGCATCAATGGGACCTGACGGTATCCCGGGGTGCGTGTTACGTGAACTCCAAGAGGAGCTAAACCCACACATAAAAATGCTATTTAACCTTAGCCTTACTTCGGGATATGTACCTGAACACTGGCGTACAGCAACAGTGGTCCCACTCCACAAAGGGGGTGCCTCTACAGACCCTGGAAACTACCGCCCCATAAGCTTAACTAGCCTGGTCTGCAAAGCTATGGAAAGAATCATTATGGAACTCATAAACAGAGACATAGGGGACCTACAGACACTTGACCCCACCCAGTTCGGCTTTGTAAAGGGCAGATCCTGCCTTTTAAACCTGGTTGACTTTTTCAAACAGTCACTAGAGCCATTGATGAGGGCAAAGCAGTCCATACAGCATACCTGGACTTGGCTAAGGCCTTCGACACAATACCCCACTCAGGCATCATAGATAAGCTAAACAGCTTAAAAGTAAACCCTTATGTCACTAGATGGGTTGCAAACTGGCTAAAGGACAGAACCCATAAAGTTAAAATCGCTGGAGCAATGTCAGACTCAAAGCCAGTCACAAGTGGTGTCCCACAGGGATCTGTCCTGGGACCCCTCTTGTTCGGCATTTATTTCTCAGATGTTAAAGCAAACATGGGAGGGCTGTGGCTGACAAAGTTCGCAGATGACTGCAAACTAGGCACCATAGTCGATACACCAGCAGACACACACATCCTACAAAATGCCTCACTGAAATGGACAACTGGTGCCGTAGTCACGGCCTTAAACTAAATGCCAAAAATGTATAGTCATCCCTTTGGAAAAACAAAGTACCCACAAATTATCACATAGACAGCAACCCACTGAGTACGGAAAAGTAATCAGAGACCTAGGGACCCAAGTAGACAGCGACCTCTTATTTGACACCCACGTTGCCAAAGTGGTTAGAAAAACATTCTACCTTGCACACCTCATCATGAAGGGATTCACATCCAGATCCAAGGATGTCATTGTACCCCTATATTCCTCCCTCATCAGACCCATGATTGAGTACAATGCCCCATTTGGTATGTACCTCACTCGGCATTTGCAACAGCTGGAGAGACCACAAAAGTACCTCACCAAAAGGATCAAGGGTCTCCAACATATGTCTTATTCTGCCAGACTAAAGAAACTTCAGCTCTATTCAGTAGCATACCACCTGCTCAGAGGTGATCTCTACCTGACGAACAAGGCCATGTCCAATCAGGATCTGATGGACATGCTCCACCTCAAAAAATCCAAATCCATCAGGACCATGAGAGCTAAAGACTTAAACCTCGGCACAAGTATGAATAGGACATGCTGGAGGGATAGATTCATAACCCAGAGGCTTCCCATGCTTTGGAACAGGATCCCAGTTCATATTAGGCAGAGCCCCTCACTGACTCTCTTCAAGAGAAATCTTGATGAGTGGATGGGAGATCGTAAGTTTACCCCAGGGGTCACATCTGTGTCACTGCTAGACAGGGGCACAGTAAACTAATTCTATTATATAAGGGGACCTTCATTGTGTCACTACTAGACAGAGGCACAGTATTCTAGATTTATTCTGTACATTTTTGTACCATTTCATGGGGTGGCAAAAGCCACATCACTATGGCTAGGCTTACAAATGCCCCAGGGCAGATAGCCTAGTACTATACTATGAAACTATGAAACTATGTTGGGCAAGAACGCTTGGATGGTGACTTCGGACTTAAAAGACGCTTACCTGCATATTCCTATAAGGCAAGAGTGCAGAAGGTATCTGCGTTTCAAAACGGGCTCGAAACATTACCAGTTTCCTGTGCTTCCCTTTGGCTTATCTACTGCGCCCAGGGTCTTTACGAAGTGCCTGGCACCAGTAATGGCGTTTTGCAGACAGACGTTGATTCAAATTTACCCTTATCTGGACGACTGTCTTCTTCAAGCGGACGACAAAGACACTCTACTTCGGCATCTAGTTTTTGTGCAGCATCTTCTTCTGTGCCTCGGTTTCACAGTCAATCTAAAGAAATCAAATCTGGTACCCACACAACAGATTACTTTCCTGGGTGCTCTTCTGAGTACTTCAACCCTGATGGCTTCCTTGACACCAGACAAAAAAGTGCAACTGGCTTCTTTTTTCCGACGCCTGGCTTCAATGAAACAGCTGACTGCAAGAACAATTCTGCAGGCTTTGGGTTACATGGCCTCCTGCATTCTGCTGATACCATATGCAAGGCTGCATATGAGGAAACTGCAGTGGTACCTCAAGAGTGTCTGGTCTCAGCATTACCACAGTTTGGAAACAGTGGTCACGATTTTGCCTTGTCTCCAGCGAGAGTTTCTTTGGTGGGCCGAAGCCTGTCTACAGAACAAGGGGAAGCCTTTTTGTCCTCCGCCGACCGACCAAGTTCTGACAACGGATGCTTCAGATTATGCCTGGGGGGCCCACATACACGGGAGATGTCTTCAGGGTGTTTGGACGAAGGAACAAAGGCACCTGCACATAAATTTGAAGGAGATGCTAGCTGTACAGAATGCCCTGATAGCCTTCAGGGACCTTCTTCTACCAGGACAATTGTTGATATGGACAGACAACACTACAGTGATGTGGTACATCAACAAGCAGGGGGGCTCTCACTCTTACCCCCTGTGCAGATTAGCCATGCATCTCTGGTACAGTGCTTTGACCTGCAGTGTCGACTTACAGGCGCAATTCCTGCCAGGGAAAGACAACACTCTGGCAGACGCCTTGAGCAGACGCATTTCAGATCCACACGAATGGATGTTGGATGTTCGGATATTCAGGATGATTATAAAGGCTTGGGGATGTCCGGACATAGATCTCTTTGCATCCCCTCAGAATCATCAACTTCCAACATTCTGCACAAGGACCTACCACAAACTAGCATGGAAAGTGGATGCCCTCTCATTCAGTTGGAAACACCTCTCACTATATGCTTTTCCTCCCTTTCCTCTTCTACCTCAGGTACTTCTGAAGATAAAACAGGACAGACTGCACATGATTCTACTGGCTCCCAATTGGCCTCGGCAATTCTGGTATTCCACTCTGATGACCTTGGTTCAGGAGCCTCCCTGGATTCTGCCTCAAATCCCTCATCTACTGTCTCAACAGGACGGCCGGATACTGCACAGTCATGTCAAGACTCTGCATCTAGCTGCCTGGCGGATCCAGGGTCTGTAAACACCTCTGCCCTTTCCAAACAGGTATTGAATGTAATCCTTGAAGCTAGACGGCCGAGCACTAGAAAATCTTATGCGAGAAAATGGAAAAGATTTTGCTCCTGGAGTCAAGTCCAGGGTGGTGATTCTTCTGTTCCGAACATTCCTCTGATTTTATAGTATCTGACAGAGTTATTACATACGGGCCTATCTTTTTCGTCTATTAAGCTTCATGCTTCTGCTATTTCTGCACATTACGATACGGATCCTCCGATTTTTTCTCATCCATTACTTAAACAATTTCTTAGAGGGGCTAAGAATATTCGGCCCCCTATAAGGACTCCTTTTCCCACTTGGGATCTTAACTATGTTTTGGAGAAATTAACTTTGTCTCCTTTTGAACCTGCAGCTTCCACAGATTTAAAATTTTTGTCTTGGAAAACTGCTTTTCTTTTAGCTATTACCTCTGCTAGAAGAATTTCGGAATTGCAAGCACTCATGGCTGTGGAACCCTTTTTTATTTTTCATCAGGACAGGGTATTTCTATGGACTAATCCCACTTTTATGCCCAAGGTGGTTTCAGCAGTGGCCCTGAATCAGTCTATTCATTTGCCTACCTTTTATCCTAATCCTCAAAGTGAGGAAGAAAGTCTTTTGCACTCTCTAGACGTGCACAGACAGCTTCATCTATACCTGGACAGGACCAAAATATTCCGGAAATCTGATCAGTTGTTTGTCGCTTATGCTTCTACTGTTCAGGGGAAAGCAGTCACTAAGCAAACTATTTCCAAGTGTATTGCCCATTGCATCAAGTTCTGTTACTCTTATCATGGCAATCCGGTTCCTGTTAATGTTAAGACTCATTCTACCCGGGCCACTGCTACTTCAGCATCTTTTCTTTGTGGGGTTCCTACCAAGGATATTTTGGAAGCTGCTACTTGGAGTTCTGTACATACTTTTTCTAAGCATTACAACCTCCCTCTCTATTCTAAATCCAGGGCAGGTTTTGCTTTGGCGGTTTTGCAAGGTTTTGTGACCGCTCCCTCTGTTTCTCCTCCAGCTACCCTTTCTTATCTTTGGGACTCAACCCTACAGTGATGACTGCAACAGTGAACCACAAAGGACATAGTACAGTTGTGTACTCTTACCATAAATGTAGATGTTCAAGTGTGTTCACTGTTGCAGTCCGGGTTACCCTCCCTGCTATCCCCTCTTTTGTTTTTTCCTTGAGTATTGGCTGTTATGAGGTATTTTGGCTGCTGAGGTTTTGGGCATGGTTTCCTTTTTAGCCTTTTCTTTCTGGGCACCTGACTTCTGGGGCAAGAAAACCTGGGGAAATGGCGTCAGCTGAGGTCTTGAAACCTTCCGGCGCATTGACGTCAAGATAAATGCGACCTCAGCTGGCGCCCAATCCAGACTTTGGGATTCTGGCCGATCGGGGGCTGCTGCTGGCAGGAAGAACCCTACAGTGATGACTGCAACAGTGAACACACTCGATCAGTCTACATTTATGGTAAGAGTACACAACTGTACTGTATCAGCAGGTATGTGAAACTGGACTTTTCCAGCTTAGTAAGGCGGCAAAATAGCAAGATTTTTTTTTTCAAGAAAACAATAGAAACAAATGCAAAAACACTTTTATAGTGCAGTAATTAATGGCTGTTGCACTTGAGTGGGAAGCCAGTAACAATTAAAAATACAATTTATGGCAACAGAAAATGAATTTTAAAGTGCAGGCACAAATAAATGCAATTTCAGTGTAAAATGAGCATTCTGAGAAGCAATAAACGCCAGAAAATGAGCGTTTAGGAGGAAATAGCAATAAGCAACAAGAAAAACCAAGAAAATGGTACTTAAACACTCCAAAGTCTCTCCTTTTGTCTCTCTAATGTTGTAGGTCTCTGCAGGACACATGGGCAGGATCTGCTGAGCTTATACAAATACAAAAACCGCCCAAATGCGTTTTTTATATCAGAAAGATTAAAGAGATAGAAATTAGCCCAAAATGGCCAATAAAACTACAGTTTCTGGGCAGAAACCACTCCTCCAAGGGCAGGTAGGCTGTTCAGAGCTCCCCACTCTCACTGGTGAACAAAGAAACTTCCTTTTTGCCCAAGTAAGGTATGGCCAAACACAGAAGCTTAAACACAGTCCAGGTATCAGCAGGTATCTGAAACTGGACTTTACTAGCTTAGTAAGGCGGGAAAATAGCAAGTCTTTTTGTTTTGTTTTGTTTTTTTTTTTTTTTTTTTTTTTTCAAGAAAACAGTAGAAACAATTGCAAAACACTTTTATAGTCCAGTAATGGCTGTCACACTTGAGTGGGAAACCAGTAACAGTTAAAAATACAATTTACAACAACAAAAAATGAATTTTAAAGTGCAGGCACAAATAAATGCAATTTCAGTGTAAAATGAGCGTTCTGAGAAGCAATAAACGCCAGAAAATGAGCGTTTAGGTGGAAATAGCAATAAGCAACAAGAAAAAACAAGAAAATGGTACTTAAACATTCTAAAGTCTCTCCTTTTGTCTCTTTGGTGTTGTAGGTTTCTGCAGGACACCTGGGCAGGATCTTCTGATCTTATGCAAACACAAAAAACGTGCATATGCATTTTTTATATCAGAAAGATTAAAGAGATAGAAATTAGCCCAAAATGGCCAATAAAACTACAGATGTTATGTGATCCTATCTCGCCTACATTCTGTACTGATGGGCTCGGAGCCGATCCCTCGGCTCCGACTCGGCACGCTTATGCTATAGAGCGAGGCCTCTTATTGGCTGAGCTATCTTTATCACAGGATGCACCACCACTGATCCCCCAGATCTCGTTTGCCGCTTACAGAGCTTAGACGTGGTCTCAACTTGGCTGGGCTAAGTACTATTTATTTAGGCTTTTTCCTGTCAGAAATTTGCTTGCTTTAAATCCAAAAGCTGTTTTAACAGCTATTGTTGTTATTCGAGTGTGTATTGGTAGTTTTTATAGAGGAATTCGTGTTTTTTCCTGTCAGGGAAGGTTTCCCGTTTTAGTTAGAGGGGCCTTCCCCTGTTGCTTCTACTGTTTTGGTTTTTTGTTTGTGGGTCAAGTACCCGTTTAAGTTAGAGGGTCTTGACCCTCTCTGTCTCTCTTTCTTCTGTGAAACTTCGTTTTACTCCCAGTCAGCGGGATACTGCAGCCTCAGAAGTTTCAAAGCTGCTGCAAAAAGGAGTCATCCAACCGGTCCCCGCAGACCAGATCGGATTAGGGACTTACTCAAGATTCTTTTTGGTGCCAAAAAAGACCGGGGACTTGAGGCCCATTTTGGACCTCAGCATCCTAAACCGTTTAGTCAAAAAGTCCAAGTTCCGAATGGTCACCCTACAAACCATTCTCCCATTGCTGGAGAAGGGTGTTTGGATGTGCTCCATAGATCTCAAGGACGCTTATTACCATATCATGGTACATCAAGCGTCCAGGAGACATCTGCGCTTCAGCCTAGGAGGCAGTCATTTTCAGTTCTGTGCGCTGCCCTTTGGTCTCACCACAGCCCCCAGGGTGTTCACCAAGTGTTTGGCAGTCGTGACTGCTCATCTGAGAAGTCTAGGATTCCAGGTGTTTCCGTATCTAGACGACTGGCTCCTAACTGCCACCTCCAGGCATCTACTACTACAGAGCCTTCAAGCCACTATATCACTGGGCAGTTCGCTTGGAATCACCTTCAATTGGCCAAAGTCTGTGTTGCTGCCATCTCAACGAATAAGATTCATAGGGGTAGAGATAGACTCAAACCGAATGCGGGTCTATCTACCGACAGACAGAATACAAACCATACAGACTCAAGTTCGAGCCTTACTTCCCAGGTCCAAAGCTCCAGCCAGGATGGTCCTGCAGCTATTGGGATCCATGTCCGCCACGGTTCTTCTAGTCCCCTTGGCAAGGTTGCACATGAGAATTCTCCAGTGGCTTCTTTCAGCACAGTGGTCCTTTCAGGAACTCCCTCTCAGTCACCTCATATGGATCACGGAATCTTGCAGACGGGACCTTCGCTGGTGGCTAGTGCCCTCCAATCTGGATCAGGGACGACCCTTTGTTCTACCTCCTCCGACGGCCACTTTGACCACGGACGCCTCCCAGATGGGGGGGGGGGGCGTTCCCTGGGCAGGTCAGTCCAAGGCAAATGGCACCCGGAAGAGACTTTACTTCATATCAACATCTTAGAAATGAGGGCAGTACTTCTGTCTCTTCAAGCCCTTCACGATTATCTCCCTCAGGGCGTAATTGCTGTTCACTCAGACAACATGTCAGTTGTCTGGTACCTGAACAAACAGGGAGGGACCAGATCCTACCCTCTTTGCAGAGAAGCCATGAGAGTTTGGGAATGGGCAGTCTCGACCAAACGCTTCGTAGTGGCTACTCACATACCGGGCAAGTCCAATGTGATAGCCGACAGATTGAGCAGAACCATCCTCTCTCCTCACGAATGGTCTCTGAATATGACAGTTGCAAGTCAGATTTTCAACAAATGGGGAGTTCTGTGTTGCGACCTATTCGTGACTGCTCTGAATGCGAAGTGCAAAGAATTCTTCTCCCTAACCCCGGCTCCAGGGAAGAGCCCCATGGACGCGCTAGTCCGTCCTTGGCCCACCGGCTTGCTTTATGCCTTCCCTCCAGTTCCTCTCCTTCCCAGGGTGATTCAAAAGGCATCTCTCCTGGGGAGCAAAATGATCTTAATTGCTCCTTACTGGCCCCGTCAAGTATGGTTTCCCTATCTTCGGAAATATGCTCTGGAAGGTCCATGGTTCCTGGATCAGATCCCAGACCTACTGGTTCATCAGTCGGGACTATTCCACCAGTCCCTACACACCTTAAAATTGACGGCTTGGCTCCTCCTCTTCCGACTATAGTTAGGAGTCATACATTGGATCCAGATGTTGTACACATATTGTCTTCGGCCCATAAGTCTGCTACAAAGAAACTGTATTCTAGCAAATGGAAAAGATTTGCTATTTGGGCTCAACTCCGGGGCCTGGACCCCATTTCTATTCCCGTGGCAGAAGTACTAAAATTTTTAACTTCTCTTTTCAATCAAGGCTCTTCAGTTTCTACTATCAAGGTACAATTGGCAGCAATTTCTAATTTTCACCAATCGATAGACCTACCTTTAATGAGCAACAGATTGTGTAAGACCTTCTTGAAAGGTGCTGCTCTATTAAGACCTCCGATTTCTCATCCTGCACCTACATGGGATCTCGATATAGTGTTACGTGCCTTGACTTCTTTCCCCTTTGAACCGGCAGCTACATGCGATCTAAAGTTTCTATCATGGAAGACAGCTTTTCTGGTGGCTATTACTTCTGCCAGAAGAGTTTCAGAGCTTCAAGCTTTGTCAGTAAAACCCCCGTACTTGGTTTTTCACAAAGACAGAGTATCCCTCAGGCCAAATCCTTCCTTCGTCCCTAAAGTTTGTTCTAGTTTCTGCTTACAGCAATCGTTAGAGCTTCCAGTTTTTTTCCCAAAATACTCTAACAAAGCGGAGTTCATATTCCACACACTAGATGTCCACAGGCAGTTACGTTTTTATTTAGACAGGACCAAACAATCAAGGAAAACAGATCAGTTGTTTGTATCCTTTGCAGACAATAAATTGGGCAAAGCTGTCACAAAGGTCACTATTGCCAAATGGATCAGGGACTGTATTACTCAAGCTTATTTTTATTCTAACAAAGAGCTTACCACCTCTGTCAAACCTCATTCTACAAGGGCTATGGCTACTTCTATAGCATTTCATTCTAAGCTTGCTATTAGTGACATTTGTGCTGCGGCTACATGGTCTTCCCTGCACACCTTTATTTCCCACTACAAATTGGACGTGGCATCTAGAGGACGAGCTTCATTTGGTTCCACAGTGCTCAGGAGTGTTTTCCAATGAGCCACCCGGGATTTAGGGGCTAGGGACGCTGTCCCATCAGTACAGAATGTAGGCGAGATAGGATCACATAACATCTTTTAGTTATGTACTCACCATAACTTTAGATGTTTGGGATCCATCTCGCCTACATTCCTAATAACCCACCCTCCTTCCCCCTTCCTTGGAGATCAGAGGATATCAGAAGGTCCAAATCCTGTTGTTTCATCTTGAAACATCTAACAATGTTATATAAACAAGTTGTGCATGTGTGCATGAATGCGGACAAACAAGATCTGGGGGATTAGTGGTGGTGCATCCTGGGATAAAGATAGCTCAGCCAATAAGAGGCCTCGCTCTATAGCATAAGCGTGCCGAGTCGGAGCTGAGGGATCGGCTCCGAGCCCATCAGTACAGAATGTAGGCGAGATGGATCCCAAACATCTAAAGTTATGGTGAGTACATAACTAAAAGTTTCTGGGCAGAAACCACTCCTCCAAGGGCAGGTAGGCTGTTCAGAGCTCCCCACTCTCACTGGTGAACAAAGAAACTTCCTTTTTGCCCAAGTAAGGTATGGCCAAACACAGAAGCTTAAACACAGTCCAGGTATCAGCAGGTATCTGAAACTGGACTTTTCTAGCTTAGTAAGGTGGGAAAATAGCAAGATTTTTTTTTTCAAGAAAACAATAGAAACAAATGCAAAAACACTTTTATAGTGCAGTAATGGCTGTCGCACTTGAGTGGGAAGCCAGTAACAGTTAAAAATACAATTTACAACAACAAAAAAACAAGTGCAGGCACAAATAAATGCAATTTCAGTGTAAAATGAGCGTTCTGAGAAGCAATAAACACCAGAAAATGAGTGTTTAGGTGGAAATAGCAGTAAGCAACAAGAAAAACCAAGAAAATGGTACTTAAACACTCCAAGACTCTCCTTTTGTCTCTCTGGCATTGTAGGTCTCTGCAGGACACCTGGGCAGGATCTGCTGAGCTTATACAAACACGAAAACCACACAAATGCGGGTTTTATATCAGAAAGATTAAAGAGAAAGAAATTAGCCCAAAATGGCCAATAAAACTACAGTTTCTTTGCAGAAACCACTCCTCCAAGGGAAGGTAGGCTGTTCAGAGCTCCCTACTCTCACTGGTGAACAAAGAAACTTCCTTTTTTCCCCAAGTAAGGTATGGCCAAACACAGAAGCTTAAACACAGTCCAGGTATCAGCAGGTATCTGAAACCGGACTTTTCTAGCTTAGTAAGGTGTGAAAATAGCAAGCTCCCCCCCCCCCCCAAGAAAACAGTAGAAACAAATGCAAAAACACTTGTATAGTGCAGTAATGGCTGTCACACTTGAGTGGAAAGCCAGTAACAGTTAAAAATACAATTTACAACAAAAAAACGAATTTTAAAGTGCAGGCACAGATAAATGCAATTTCAGTGTAAAATGAGCATTCTGAGAAGCAATAAATGCCAGAAAAAGAACGTTTAGCCGGAAATAGCAATAAGCAACAAGAAAAACCAGGAAAATGGTACTTAAACACTCCAAAGTCTCTCCTTTTTACTCTCTGGCGTTATAGGTCTCTGCAAGACACCTAGGCAGGATCTGCTGAGCTTATACTCAGGACTCACCTTCCCCTAGAGGCAGAGGGGGTCAGGATAGATGCTCGCCCAGAGGTGGGGGGGGGGTGGGTCCAAGAAATTTTTGGTCTCGAGAATTGTTTTCGGACAGGCCCGTGCAGCACCCCTGAGGGGTTGCCCGACTGCTCTGCTGTGGAGGCAGTCGGGGGTCGCCTTTCGATGCACCTGACGGCGTGGGAGTCCGTGTCATCAGACCGTTGGGTGCTTCAAATAATATCCAGAGGGTATACAATCCACTTTCTGACTCCTCCCGTTCCACGAAAACACCTCCTGGACATGCCACCCGTGCAAAGGGAGGCTGCAGCACTCGAAATAAAAAAGCTGCTAAGGAAACGAGTTGTCCAGCCTGTCCCCCTAGATCAGTCAGGATCAGGCATCTCTTCCAGGTTCTTTTTGGTGCCAAAAAAGATGGGGGACCTAAGGCATATTCTGGAGCTTTCCACTCTAAACGTGTCAGTTGTCAAAGAGAAGCTCCAGGTGGTCACTCTGCAATTCATCCTGCCTTACCTGCAGGAAAACGACTGGATGTGCTCTATAGATCTCCAGGACGCGTACTACCACATCAGAATGCACAGATGCTCCAGGAGGCTCCTTCGCTTTTGGCTAGGGGCCAATCACTGTCAATTCCAAGCCCTACCTTTTGGACTCACCACAGCCCCAAGGGTGTTCACCAAGGTCATGGCAGTAGTAGCGGCTCACCTGAAGCTTCAGGGGATACAGATCTACCCTTACCTGGACGATTGGCTCCTTGCCACTCCCACCAGGCATCTACTTTGTCAGGCCAGAGATTATTTCCTAAAACTGTCAGACTTGCTAGGCATTACAGTTAATATATCCAGTCTTCTCTAGACCCTGTTCAGGTCTTAGACTACATAGGAGTGAGAATTGATACATTTCAAACCAAGGTCGTTGTAACTCCAGAGAAAGTCCGAAACGTATGACTTCATGTGTTCATGATCTTTCAGTCTCATCTTCCTCCAGCCAAGGGGGGTTTAAGAGCCTTAGGTTCCATGGCAGCCACCATTACTCTTCCCCCTGTGCTCGTCTTCATATGCGGGTTCTCTAGTGGATGCTAGCAGTCCAATGGTCCTTTTTGGATCTGCCATTGACACATCCTATTCACGTAAGCAATGCGTGCAGGAAGTCCTTCATCTGGTAGATACGCTCCCCGGAGCTAGTAGAAGGATGTACATTTATCACAGCCTCTCCCCACACCATGGTGACCACAGACACCTCCAAACTAGGAGGGGGGGCATTGCTCGGCCAGGACAGTCCAAGGCACGTGGTCCCTGAACAAGATCAAATTGCATATCAGTGTTCTAGAGATGAGGGCAGTCTTATTAGCATTCCAGGCCCTTCATGCCTTTCTTCCTCTGGGAACGATTGCAATTCAGACAGACAATATATCAGTGGTCTCGTACATCAACAAGCAGGCAGGAACCAAGTCTTACCCCCTTTTGTCACAAGGCCATGAGAGTGTGGGAATGGGCGATCTCCACCAGCCATTTTGTGGTAGCAACGCACATTCCAGGTCAGTCCAACATACTGGCAGACAAACTGAGCAGGACTATTCTAATGCCTTTCGAGTGGTCTCTGAATCCTTCTGTAGTGGAGCAGATCTTCCTCGAATGGAGTCGGCCTTGCTGCAATCTCTTCGCATCTCCTTCCAATGCAAAGTGCAGCGTGTTCTTCACTCTGATTCCCCCCACAGGGGGATTCCCCCAGGGACGCTCTGGTCCATGCTTAGCATCCCAGTCTTCTTTATGCTTATCCCCCTTTACCTCTCATGACAAAATTTCTCCAGAAGGCTTGCCGGGTGGGTAGCAGAGTCATCCTCATTGCCCAATTCTGGCCCCACCAAATCTGGTTTCCCTGTCTTTGGTCTCATCTGGCAGTTCCTCCTTGGATCTTGGATCCGATACGAGATCTCATTTCACACCCTTCAAGGGTCCCTCATCCAGACCCGGGCAGTCTGAAGCTCACGGCTTGGCTGCTGCAGTTTCCTTGATTGCTAGGACTCCCAGTCTGTCTTCCACAGCCAAGACTATTCTGGTGGCAGCTCATAAATCGTCCACCAGAAAAATATACTTTTGCAAATGGAAGCGTTTTTCTATCTGGGGTTCTCAGAGGGATTTATACCCTTTAACAGCACCTATTCCAGTGGTCCTTGAGTTTTTGGCATACATTTATCAGCAGGGTGCCAACTCATCTACAGTGAAAGTTCAACTGGCGGCCATTTCCAATTTCCATGTAGATTAGAACATAGCATCTGATATTATTAATCCTCTTTCATTCCTTACACATGAGTATCGGTTCCGAGCTTGGAACCGAGCTGACCATTTTCCAAGCTCACGTCAGCTTCAAATTCTTGAGCTAAACTCTTACCCACAATCCCCTTCTCCCTGTTACCTCAGATTTCGTTTGCCGCGTTGCCATCCGGTCGTGTCAAGCTACTTCTCTTGAGCTAAGCACAGTCAATTGTTTAATTGCTTTTAAAATTACTTTTCTGTCAGAAAAGTTGATATTTTATTGTCTCTTACCCTATCGCATCTAGCGTTCATAATTTCCTCAGGTTTTTCTGTTTTTTACTTACTACATTGACCGCAAGGTATTTTCTCTTTACCATCGTTGGTAATCTTTTTCCCTTTTCTCTCTCATACCTTCGGGTACTGTATTGTACCATTGTTGGTACTTTTCTATTAATTAACATGGCAGATAAAAAAGGTAGTGCAGGGTTTAAGTGGTGTTCTGATTGTGGACACAAACTGCCTACTTCTGATGCACACTCTTTGTGTGTTTATTGTTTGGGAGCTTCCCATTTATCTGTTGAACCACCCTGTACTATTTGTGAGAACTTTTCTAATAGAACTTTGTTAGAAAATAAAAACAAGCTGATACTGAAAGGACTTCTAAAATCTCCCTTTTCAGAGGCTTTTTCTGGGTCGGAGGTCTCACCCCCTCCTAAAGCCCATAAGAAAATGGATGTTTCTACTAAGGCTAAATCCTTGCCTTCGTCGTCGGCTGGGGACGCTCACCAACCAAGACCTTTTTGTGTCTTTCGGCTTTTCCCGGTTAGGGGTCACCACAGCGGAACTCCGGTCCACTAATGACTGGCAGTAGATTTTTACATGCCGAGTTGCTGGCCCTGATGCACAACCTTCAACAAAAGTACGCCCATTCACGCATGTCTCCACACAGAAGACGCTCTAGCTGAGAATCGAATGGGACAACGCCTTACTGTGAGGCGACAACGCTACCGCAGCACCACCATCGCAGTACCTCACCAACCTAAAAAGGCTACATTTTCGGCTCTGGGGCTCTCTCAGTCAGCCCCAGTGCTTTCGGTGCCTAGGCTTTCGGTGCCTAGACCTTCGGCACCGAGGCCTTCGGCTCCATTAGTGATTTCGGCTCCGTCCTCTCTTGCAGCCTTCTATATATCGGCACCGAGGGGCTCCTCGGTTCAGACCATTATCACTGTATCGGCACTGACCATTCAGTTGGTGCAGACTTTGACCACGTCGGCTCCGAGATCTTCCTCGGAACCGAGGCCTTTATTGTTGGCTCCAGTTTTATCAAGTCCAGCTTCGGCACTGACTCCCACTTTGACACCAACAACCACTTCGGCACCGATCCCTGTGTCGGTGCAGGCAATGACCTCGGCACCAATGACTTCTTTGGTGCAGACAAATGTAGTCCAGTCTTTCTCGGCACCGTTGTCCTTGGTGCGGTCAGATGAGTGGGCACCGAGTCTGCCTCTTCTGTGGACAGGCCAGTTTCTCCCTTAGTCTCCGTGAGGTCCACTAGAAGCCTTTCCGAGCATGATGTATTGCGTCTTGTGGACCAGGTACTCTTGGCCAGATGTATCCCACCCCTCAGGAATTATCCTTCCTTGGGAGGTGACCACCCATCTCCAAAGACCCCTTCTTATTCTCCCCCTTTATTGCCTTTGAAGTCCATGGATATAGCACAGTCTTCCTCTTCTGCAGTTCCTTTTATGGATCTCACTAAGGAACCGCAGTTGCCTTCGTGGCAGGAAAGTTTTGCTATGACCCAGGATGTCAGCTGTGACACGCATAGCTTGCTGCTCCACAGCCATCCAGGGACTCCGGCTTGGCAGGCTGAGCCACTTAGGGGAGGGGTGACCCCTGCTCTAGACATACACTCCTCTTCAGGTGGACCAGCCTTCCAACTGATGGAGAAGGCTTTTGCTACTGCTGGCAATACCGGACTGTCTATACCTCCGCCCTTCTCTGGTACACTGGTTCCACAAGTCGCATCTAGCGGACTCTGGGTGCAAGGGCCGCAGGACATATTCCCTCAGGAATCCCCTTTTCCGCTGTGTTCTCCAGCTTCTCCTGCTGAGTAGGTCCACCGGAAAAGTTCATGTAAGAGGAAGCACATGGACTCCACAGAGGAGTCCCTCACCGAAGACACAGATTTCGATGAAGGGGAAGGATCCTGTCGGTCACCCTCTGAGGTATCCTTTGGCGATATCCCCAAAATCCTTTAACAGAGAGGTGACTGGAAGTCCTCTAATCTGACCTCTGAGGAACCTGTGTTCCTGCAGGCCTTTCGCGCCCGGCCCCCTACCTCCGGGGTTACTCCACCTGCCAATGAACTTGTCCGGCTCATCATGTGCAGCGTGCTTGGAAGGCTCCTGATACCGTCTAAGCTATTCCCCGGAGGCCAGATAAGATCTTGTCCCCTCCTGCTTCGGATCCCCATTGGTCCAAAGGTCTTCCTGTGGATGGTTTGGTGGTGGCGGCCGCAACAAAATAGGATCTGGCAGAAGAAGAAAGCCAGACTGTCCATCCACCTAATAAAGAGTCCCGGGCCCTGGACAGGACAGGGAAGCGCACCTTTGCTTCAGCGACCTTTGCTATCAGGTTCCTGAATTATAT
Organism: Protopterus annectens; assembly: GCF_019279795.1. Lineage (NCBI taxonomy): Eukaryota > Metazoa > Chordata > Ceratodontiformes > Protopteridae > Protopterus > Protopterus annectens. Next base: position 1,983,877,302 of record NC_056726.1, read on the forward strand.
GGCACATTTCACCAGGCTTCAAAGGGATCTGGTTTCTGAGCTCTCTGAAACCTTGGCTGGTGCCGTGTCTGATGAGGTCCGTGACAAAGTGGCCTCTCAGCTGGCCACCATTGAATCTATATCTAACTCCTCTATGCGACTGATATCTCACACATCAGAAGGAGCAGCTAGAGCAGCGGGTTCAGCTGCGGTCTTGAGACGACATGCCTGGATGCGCTTGTGCAACTTCGCAGAACCCTTTAAGTCTTCTTTTCTTAATGCCCCCATTGAGACCTCCTCGTTGTTTGGGCCCAAAGTTAAAAGCACACTGGCCAGATGTGAACAGGACAGTAAGACCCTTTCTGTCGTAGGTGTCCATTATTCTTCCCCTCAACTTGATTTCTCCCAAAACCAAAAGAGTGGGAAGATATGGTTCAAGAAATCTCAGGGTCATTTCCGTGACACACAGGCCGAGTTCTCCCCCAGAGGCAGAGAGGGAAACTCACAGGGAAGACGCTCCTTTCGGGGCAGAGGGGCAGCGCGTAACCAGGGTTCCAGGGATTTTTCCCTGGTCAATCCTACCAGCGCTCCTGAAGAGCGGCCCAACTCCTTTCCTCTGGAAGTGGTTGGGGGACGTTTCTCCTTGTACCCTTCTGCCTGAATAACCATCACCACCGATTCCTGGGTACAAAGGATCATAACCAGAGGTTATCATATCCCCTTCGATCTTTGTCCCGTCCCTTCAAAAAATCTTCCCAACGTTCCACCCAGTCAAAGGGAAGAAGCAGCACTAGAGATAGAAAAGCTGCTAAGAAAAAGAGTCATCCAAATAGTCCCTCCAGACCAGATAGGATCCAGATTCTACTTAAGACTATTTTTGGTGCCAAAGAAAACCGGGGACTGGAGACCAATTTTGGATCTCAGTGTATTGAACAAGTTTGTGAGAGTACAAAAATTCCGGATGGTGACAATACAGTCTGTCCTCCCGATTTTGGAAAAGATGATTGGATGTGCTCTATAGATCTTCAAGGTGCGTACTACCACATAAAGGTGGACAGGCCATCAAGAAGATTTCTGCGCTTTCATGCAGGAGCCAGTCACTACCAGTTCAGAGTACTGCCCTTCGGACTCTCTACAGCCCCCAGAGTGTTCACAAAGTGCATAGCAGTTGTCACAGCTCACTTACGACTTCAAGGATTCCAGGTGTTTCCATACCTAGACGACTGGCTCATTTCTGCCCCCACCAGACATCTACTGGAAAAAGCCCTGGCATACTCTCTCCTCGCTGCCCAAAGGCTAGGCATAACAATAAACTGGCAGAAATCCAATCTCACCCCATCTCAGTCGACAGAATTCATAGGGGTTATCTTGGACACAAAAAACTGCAGAGCTGCTATTCCAGAGCACATAATTCTAAGGATAAAGCAACAACTAGTTCCAATCCTTTCAAAGGAAAAATCCACAGCTCACTCGGTTCTACAGCTGTTGGGTTCCATGGCAGCCTCCATCACCATTGTTCCCCTATCCAGGTTTCACCATGAGGCTTCTACAATGGCTACTGCTCACCCAATGGTATTCTTTTCAGCATCCTCTTTCAGCCATGATTCGAGTAACCCACAGGTGCAAACAGGATTTAAATTGGTGGATGACACACAATCTCTCACAATGGTCTCGCCCCTTCTCCCCCCAGCAACCCAAGGCCACAGACATCTCCCTGATGGGGTGGGGGGGCTATGTCAGAGACAGACAGTCCAAGGCACTTGGTCCCAACTGGAGGGCCATCTGCATATAAATGTTCTAGAGCTGAGGGCGGTGCTTCTGGCATTGCAAGCATTCCATCCCCTGTTGCCGTCTGGGACAATTGTGATTCAATCAGACAACATGGCGGTGATCTGGTACATCAACAAGCAAGGTGGAAGCAAATCATACCCCCTTTGTCGAGAGGCCATGAGGATATGGCAATGGGCGATGGCTACCAACCGTTTTCTTCTAGCAATGCACATTTCCGGAAGTTCCATCGTGATAGCAGACAGACTCAGCAGGTGCATTCTTCAACCTCACAAGTGGTCCCTGAATCCCTTGATAGCGGCGGAGATCTTCCACCACTGGGGCTGTCCTTGCTGCGACCTCTTTGCATTCCTGACCAACTACAAATGCGGCAACTACTTCGTCCTGATTACCTTCCGGGACAGTCACCCAGGAACGCTCTAGTCCACGATTGGCCCTCAGGTCTTCTTTACGCATTTCCACCCTTTCCTCTCATTCCCCAATTTCTGAAGAAAGCCCGGTGGTTGAAGAGCAAGGTGATCCTCATAGCACCATATTGGCCTCAACAGATTTGGTTCCCCTTCCTTTGGCCTCATCTACTGGATTGACCATGGATTCTCCATCCAACCTTGGAGTTGATCTCACACCCACAGAACCTGATTCATCCCAACCTGAACAGCCTGAAGCTAACGGCTTGGCTACTCCAATTCCCTTGATTGCCAGGCAGAATGATCTTTCTTTACCAGTACGTGATATTTTCATTACTTCTCATAAGTCCTCCACTAGAATTACTTATCTGAGCAAGTGGAAAATATTTACCTCTTGGCTGAAAGATAAACATGTAGACCCCTTTTCAGCACCAGTGTCGATAATACTAGACTATCTGGCTGACCTGTTTCAATCGGGTCTATTGGCCCCTACCATTAGAGTTCATTTGGCTGCAATTTCTAATTTTCATGAGGGTGTCCAAGATTCCTCTCTTATGTCCCATAAATTGTGCAAGACCTTCATAAAAGGTGTGAATCATCTGAAGCCACCTTTTAGAGAACCTATTCAACCTTGGGATTTATCATTAGTTCTACAAGCTCTGACAATGGCACCTTTCGAACCAGCCTCTTCTTGTGACCTCAAGTATTTGTCATGGAAAACCTTGTTTTTGGTCGCTATTACTTCTGCCAGACGTATTTCTGAACTTCAAGCTTTATGTATCAAAGAGTCCACACTTGATTTTTCATAGAGATAGTGTGTCTTTGAGAACTAATCCGTCATTTTTGTGATCTCTGAAATGTCCATTAATCAAGCCATTGAATTGCCAGTTTTCTTTCCCAATCATTCAAACAGAGGAGACTATTACCTACATACCCTGGATATACACAGGCAAATCCATTTTTACTTAATCAGGACTAAACCCTTTCATAAATTTGACCAGTTATTTTTGGCCTTTTCCTGGACCTAGATTAGGATCTGCTGTTGCTAAGGTCACATTAGCTAGAGGGTTGAACGACTGTGTGACCTTTATTTACACACAACGTAATATCTCGTTGCCTCCTACCATGGAAGCTCATTCAACAAGGTCGATGGCAACTTCTGCTGCCTTCCATGCCAGAGCTTCTTTACATGACATCTGTGCAGCTGCAACTTGGGCTACGCCTCATACCTTCATCAATCATTACAAATTGGATTTGGCCTCCAGGGAAAGAGCATCTTTTGGTTCTATGGTGCTCAGTAATGTCCTTCCATGAGAGCCTCCTAGGAACAGAGGTAGCTGAGGATTCTGTCCCATGCGTAAGGAATGAATGAGGATTAACAATATCAGATAAAGAAATTATGTCTTACCATAACATTCTATCTGTATTGTTGATCCTTGTTCAGTCATTACGACCCTCCCTCCTTTCCCCTCCTGTGGTTTCTAGTGGATCTCACCATCCGGTTCTCTTAGGTTATTTGACCAGAGGTAGCCTCTACCTTCTTTAACTTGCAAACTCAATCTGAGGTAATAGGGAGAGGGGGACTGTGGGTAAGAGTTTAGCTCGAGAGTTTGAAGCTGACGTGAGCTTGGAAAATGGCCTGCTCGGTTCCAAGCTCGGAACTGATACCCATGCGTAATCACTGAATGAGGATCAACAATGCAGATGAAATGTTATGGTAAGACATAACTTCTTTTTCTTTAGCTTCCTCCAGACTTTGCAAAACCTTTATTAAAGGCACCTTTTTTTCAAGACCCTCAGTTAAAGATCCTACCCCCTCCGTGGGACCTTACCCTAGTTTTACTAGCTTTGGTTGTTCTGCCCTTTGAGCCTGCTGCTTCTGTGGACTTGAAATTGTTATCCTGGAAGACAGCTTTCCTAGTGGCTGTTTCCTCAGCTAGGAGAGTGTCAGAATGCCAAGTATTATCTGTAAAACCTCCATATATGATTTTTCATAAAGACAGGGTTTCACTTTGTACTAATCCTTCTTTTTTGCCTAAAGTGGCCACGGAAACAAATATCAATCAATCAATTTACCTGTCTTCTTTCCAAATTTTCAGAACAGGGGTGAATATAAATTGCATTTATTAGACATGCATAGACAACTACGTTTCTACTTATGCAGGACTAAAGCCCATCGCAAGTCTGACCAGTTGTTTGTGGGCAAACCGGTTTCTAAGGTAACCATTACTAGATGGATTTTCCTTTGCATCCTTTAGGTTTACAAAGATAAAGGTATGTCTGTTCCAGGTAGGATAAATGCTCATTCTGCCAGATCCATGGCTATGTCAGCTGTCTTTTGGTCTAGAGTGTCTTTGGACGATATTTTTTTGGCGGCTACTTGTTCCTCATCTTGCACCTTCATTTCTCATTATAAATTGGACATTGTTTCCAGAGGGAGAGCATCCTTTGGCTCCGTGGTGCTCTGAAATATCCTTCCATGAGGGCCACCCAAGGTTTTGGTAGCTGGGGACACCGTCCCACAGGTTGATGATCAAATGAAGTTAACTAATTCAGAAAAAGAAGTTATGTGCTCACCACAATGTTTCATCTGAGTAGTTAGACTTCATTTGTCATCAGCCATCACTCCCTCCTTCCCCCTGACCTTCTCTTGGTGCTTTCTGCATTAGCAGACAGGAGAGAGCGCCTTTGCGGCTCTCCTGTTTTTCTTTGCTTGTAAAGGTTTTTGGGTCCGGTTCATGTGAGGGGTATTGCAAACTCGATTTGAGGGAAGGCAGGAGATGGAGGGGTATTATGGGTAAGGGGAGGAGCTTGGAGCTCGGATTAAATGCTGGTGGAACTGCCTTCTCTGATCCGGTCTATATCCGACAACTCACAGGTTGATGACAAATGAAGCCTAACTACTTAGATAGAACATTATGGTGAGTATATAACTTCTTTTTTTCCCCCTAATTTCTCAAACAAAGGAGAATATTCCCTTCTACTGTTAGATATGCATAGGCAATTAAGATTTTATCTTGACAGAACAAAGGAAATTCGCAAATCAGACCAATTGTTTGTATCCTTTTCAAGCCCAAAAATGGGGAAAGCTATTTCTAAAGTAACTCTTTCCAAATGGCTAAGAGACTATATACTGCTGGTGTATCAGTGTTCAAAAACCCCTATACCAGGCAGAATCAAAGCACATTCCACCAGATCAGTGACAACTTCAATAGCTTTTCATTCAAGGGCATCCTTGGACGACATCTGTGTAGCTGCAATATGGGCGACCCCTCATACCTTTATCTCTCATTACAAATTGGATATGGTCTGCAGGGGAAGAGCTTCCTTTGGTTCGATGGTGCTCAGGTATATTCTTCCATAGTGACCACCCAAGACGTATAAGGTAGCTAGGGACTATCAGTAAAGAATGAATGAAGATTAACAAGATCAGGTAAAGAAGTTATGTCTTACCCTAACGTTCCATCTGTGTTTGTCATCTTCATTCATTCATTACGTCCCACCCTCCTTCCCCCTCCTAGAGGCTCCTGGGGGATTGTCTGGGTCCAAATGTCACTCTAGGGAACTTGTTCAGATATAGCCTCTGCTTCTCTTGTTACAGTCAAACTTGATCTGAGGTTGCTGGGAGAAGGGCACTATGGGTAAAGCTTAGCTCGAGAGATTTTGGTTGGCACGAGCTTGGTTTAAGGCTGCCTCGGTTCCGAAGTCAGAACCGACATCCCATCAGTAATGAAGGAATGAAGATGAACAACACAGACAGAACATTATGGTAAGGCATAACTTTTTTTTTTTTTGCTCGTGCAGGTAACTTTGGAACCACCGTAAGATGGGAGGGGTAAGGCCGAAATTAGAGAACTTGTGCAAGAGTAAGGAATATGAGTTGATGTCAAATACCTCAGAAAGGTCAAGAAATATGGCAGATACCAAGTATCCTGTGTCTGTAGCTCTGTTTGTAGATTCATTGCTGTGGATGTGCTGTGGCCTGGAAAGAAACCATGTTGGGTGTGTGTAAGAAGGTTGTTTTACAGTAAGTATTTCATTAACTGATGGTGTATACATTTTTTCTAATATTTTTTAGATGGGAGATAGAATAGCTATGGGTTGGAAGTTGGTCAGTTCAATAGTTTTACTGCTTTAGTGGATAAGGATGATATAAGACATTTTCCATATTTCACGTACTACAGATTCTGTAATAGATATATTGAGCAAGATGCTGATTTGGTAAGGTATGGAGTTGGCAGCTAGTTTAAAGTAGTGAGGAGGGAGTTTGTCAGCAGATGTAGAGCAGGGTTTTAGTTTCAACAGAAGTTTTTTATGAGGCTTGTAGGTATTGGTTGTAAGGAGAACGTTGTTGAGTCTTCAGGAAGGAGTTTCTGGGTGCTTTGTTGGAAATGGTCAGAACTAGCATTAGAGGCATTATTAGGAGGAGTTGGGGGATTTGAGAAGGAAGAGGGGGAAAGGCTAGTGTTGGGGATGTGGATTGTATGAAGCGGTTGTTCAAGTTTTTGGCTATATGGGGTGGAGGAACATTTATTGAAAGGCAGAGGTCTTTTTAGGGCCAAGGATGATATAATAGACCAGAATTTTTTGGAATAGTTTGCTGTTTTTTGCAGGTGGGTATAGCATGATTGTTTATCTTTAACAACTGATCAGATATTGTCAGTTTTTCATCTAATCGTCAGCTATGGGTCTGGATCCAATCCATTGGATCTTGCTTGGCCGTTACTAAGCTTATGGTAACCAAAAAGCTCTTGGACACCTCCCCTTACCCACAATGCCCATCTACCTGTTACCTCAGATCTCGTTTGCTGCTTTGAGAAGAGGTGGTCTAAACCTTCTAGCTCTTGAATAGTCAGCTAATATTTACAATATTTTTCTCTCTGTTATCTACTTCTTGCTTGTTTTCTGTGTCATTAGGTTTTTCTTATCTCGCCCTGGTCTCTGAATTCTTCTTTCCGGTAGTAACCGATTTTTTATTAGATTACTTTCTCTCTCTCCCTTTTTCCATTTTTAACAATTTTTTACTAGATTACTCTGCCTTATTCCCCTATACCCTTTGTGGTAGCCTTACTACTATCGGTAGTAGTTTCTTTTTCCCCTTCTCTTTCCTTATCAAAAAAAAAAAATTCTCCTCTTTCTCTCTGAGAGATTTGTTTTGTGTGTGTGTGTGTGTGTGTGTCTGTGTGTGTGTGTGTGTGTGTGTGTGTGTGTGTGTGTGTGTGTGTGTGTGTGTGTGTGTGTGTGTGTCTGTGTGTGTGTGTGTGTGTTCTTAGCCTTCACTTTCTTCTTCATGGTTGAGAAGAAGGATAAGCCAGCGGGCTTTAAGAAATGCACAAAGTGCAGTCACAAAATTCCTTTCAGTGACTCGCACTCCCTGTGCATATACTGTCTGGGGCCCCTTCATCTGCAGGAAGACTGTTCTTTTTGCCACGTTTTCAACCTATATAACCTTATATTGAGGGGCATGCTACCATCTTCATTTAGCGTGGCCAATTGTGGTAGTGACCCTAAATCTGTGATTACATCTAAATTTAAGTCGGCTCATTCAAACCCCACTTCTTCTTTGTCCTCCAAAAGTTCTGATAGAGGAAAAATGAAGCCTTCCTTGGCTCCTACAGATCCTTTGGAGCTGAGATCTAAGACTTCGAAACCTCCTGAATCTACTGGCTCAGTGGCTCGGTCAAATCTTTCAGCACCAAGCCTCTCTCTATTGGATCCAGCCTCTTCAGACCCGACTCTATCGGGTAAAGATGGATCGGATCCGTTGAGGTCCGATACAACCACCAGCCCCTTTAAACCAGTTGTGAGTCTTCCAAGGACTTGGTACTCCCCGACTGTAGACCATGTGCCTTCGAGGGTACCGTCCCCCTTTTTTTAGCAGGCCTAAATCTTCTTCAGTGTCCTCTTCCCTTTCAAGCAGGAGCCTTACAGAAGAAGACATGGGACTGGTACAGAATATTTTGTGGGCGCAGGGCATCACTTAGTCACCTTCTGCCTCGACCCAAATGGCCCAAGGTTTACCTAAGCCATCCACTCCCCCTCTAATTCCACCTCTGACTTCAGGGCAAGCTTCAGAGTCATCAGATCCAATATGTCTGGTGTCTTTCAACTCAGATCCAAAAATGTGCCTTTTCTTGGATCAGACCTTTGTTCGGAGCTCTTTGGTCTTTTCAGAGACACAGACCTCCCGGCGCCTAGCGAGCCTGGTGGGCCTCAGGTGTGTTGAACTTCTAGACCTTTGGAGCAGGGAATGCGCTTGGGGCTTCCACAGAGATGAGGTTGGTTCTGGCTTCTACCCTGGGCAAGCTGTCTTCTGAACTGGAGAGGACACCATCCCCCAGGCATGGCTTGTCAGAGCCAGAGTCCCTCTCTACTCAGGAGCAGTCAGCTTTTGGGGCTTTGGAGAGGGCTATAACTGCCACCACATCTAGAAAGTTACCTGCCTTTTCGGATCCTCGATTCCATCAATGTCCCCTGCACATATCTTCTGACCAGAACATTCCAAAGTGACAATGGGACCTTAGGCATCAGAATACCCATCTGGGTACCCCTGCCTCTTCTGATACCCGCAGAGTATCCCACTGAGGAGGTCCTTCAGAAGAGGCCTTCATGGAGGAGTCAGCCACTGAGGACACCAACCTCAATGAGGGAGAAGGATCCCCACGGTCACCTCCTGAGGTTGCTTCTTTCAGGGTAATCCTGGAGATTTTAAAACAGAGAGGTGTCTGGCTGTCTATTAATCCTTCACCTGAGGAGTCAGTGTACCTGGCGGCTTTTGGTTCCTGACAACCTACCTCTTGGGTCATTCCACCCACAGATGAGCTCATAGAATTGATCTCTCAACAAGTGTGGGAGATCCCAGATTCCATCAAAACTACTCTCCGGAGACTAAGCAAAATAATTACCGCTCCAGCTGATAAGACTTTTTGGACAAAAGGGGTTGCAGTAGATGTCATGGTCATGGGAACAGTGAGCGAAAAGGAACTATCAGAGGAGAGTTCCTCTATTCATCCTCCTTATAAGGATTACCGGATGATGGATAGATACAGGAAGTGAGTTTTTTTCTGTCAGATACCCTTGAAGGAGCAGTAGCTGAGGGAGCACGAGGAAACGTGGCTTCCCATTTAGCGACCCTACACTCTGTAGCAAACTCTTCCATGAGCTTTATTGCTCATCCAGCTGAAGGAAAGAGTAGAGCAGCAGGTTGAGGCATATCTATGAGGAGGCATGCCTGGATACACCTATTTAATTTTGCAGAGCCTTTAAGGTCTTTGTTTGTCAATGCTCTGTTTGACAGCATGTCCCTTTTTGGTCTCAAGGTCAAAGACACTTTATCCAGGTGTAAAAAAGAAGGTAAAACCTTTTCTGCCGTGGGCATATGTTTTTCTGCTCCACAGAGACCTTACCCTAAAGGTCAGAGATGTGGCAATAAAATGTGGTTCAAGAAATCTCAAGGGTCTTACCAGGATACACATGGAGAGTTTTTCCCCAGAGGCAGAGGGTAGAACAATTCTGGAAGATGCCATCCTTGCGGCAGAGGAGATCCCCAGAATCAAGGGTCCCGAGAATCTTTGTTCGTGAAACTCTTCCAGCACTCCTGAAAGAAGGCCTGATTGCCCACTTCTGGAGGCAGTTGGGGGTCAATTATCCCTACACTGGAGAGCTTGGCAAAAAAATAACCACTGACATGTACGTGCAGAGCATAATATCCAGAGGTTACCAAATCCCCTTCTCTCAACAACTCCCCTAACAAAAAAATCCTAGATGTTCCACCCAGTCAAAGGGATCAAGCAGTCATTCAAATCCAAAAATTGCTGGAAAAAAAAGAGTCATCCAAGAGGACCTCCAGACCAGAGAGCATTTGGAACTTACTTAAGGTTCTTTTTAGTTCCAAAGAAAACAGGGGACTGTAGACCAATTCTGGATTTCAGCAGATTAAACAAGTCAGTTAGACACCATAAGTTCCTAATGGTCACGGTTCATTCCATACTTCCTTTCATGGAACGGGATGATTGGATGTGCTCCATAGACCTTCCAGATGTGTACTACCATATAAAAATGGACAGATAATCCAGAAGGCACCTATGCTTCTAGATTGGAGCCAGTCATTACCAGTTCAGAGCGCTGGCCTTTGGTCTCACTACCACCCCCAGAGTGTTCACCAAATGCATCGCAGTGGTTGCGGCTCACCTGAGATGACAAGGATACTGGGTATTTCCCTATTTAGAGGACTGGCTCATATCTGCCCCAACCAGGCATCTACTTATCCATGCAAGAGACTCTGTTTTTCAAATCTGTATAGAACTAGGTATAACTATAAATTACCAAAAATCACACCTGGCCCCTTCTCAAACACTGGAGTTCATAGGAGCACTGCTGGACACAACTCAGATGATTTGAAACTTCTACCCTCCAGAGTGTTGACAGTCAGGTGCCAAACCCACAGATTGCGCCAGAACAAGAAGTTTGCTTCCTGTCATGTTTTACAGGCTTTAGGATCAATGGCTGCAGGTATAGTTTAAGCTCCATTGGCCAGATTTCACACATGAATACTACAAAAGCTTCTAGCTTCCCAGTGGTCAATTATCCACCAACCAATGTCTTACCAAATTCTCATAACTGACAAATTCATAAGAACCCTTTCATGGTGGATTCATTCAGCACAGTTGTCGGAAGGTCAACCCTTTGATCCACAGATCATGGTGACCATGGATGCTTCCCAGATGGGGTGGAGAGGGGCATTATCTGGGGATGATGGTCCAAGGCATCTGGTTTGCCAACGAGGCCAATTTGCACATAATCATCCAGGAGATGAGGGTAGTGCTTCTAGAGCTGCAGGTATTTCAGACTGCTCTTCCTTTGGGAACAGTAGTGATTCAGTCAGACAACATTTCTGTGGTCTGGTACATAAACAGGCAAGGAGGAACCAGATCATATCCTCTGTCAAGAACCGCTCAGAGTATAGCAATGGGCGATCTCATCCAACTGCTTTCTTGTAGCAGTGCACATTCTGGGAAAGTCCAACATAATAGCAAATAAATTAAATTAAACAGATCCATTCTCATGTCTCATGAATGGTCCCTCAACCAGACAGTAACGGAAGACATTTTCCACAGATGGGGCCAGCCTTGCTATGACCTCTTTGCATCTCCACTAAACAATAACTGCAGCAGCTACTTTGCCCTAATCCCCCCATTGGGGAAATCTCCGAGCGATGCTCTCATACAGAATTGGCCTCCCAGTCTCTTTCCCCCCATCCCCTTGATTTCCAAATTCCTTCAGAAAGCAAACAGGTTGAAGAGAACAGTAGTCCTCCTTGTCCCGTTTTGGCCTCGACAAATCTGGTTTCCCTTCCTCTGGCCTCATTTACAGAAGGAACCCTAGATTCTGGAACCTGTTCCGGACCTTCTGTCACACCCAACAGGAATGATTCATCCCAACTTTTCCAACCTGAAACTGATGGCTTGGTTCCTCCAATTCCATTGATAGCCAGACAACCGATGCTTTTCTCCTCAGTTTGTCATATTTTGATGTCGTCCCATAAGTCATCCACTCAAAAGCTTTATAGGAATAAATGGAAGAGGTTTGTAATCTAGGCTCAACAACATGATGTAGAGCCCTTCATAGCACCTATCAACTCTGTTCTAGAATTTTTTGCTAATCTCTTTGGTAATGGGGCAGCTGCCTCTACAGTTAAAGTACAATTAGCAGCTATTTTGGATTTACACATCGGGAAAGGTAACTTGTCTCTGATTTCCTACAAACTTTGCAAAAGCCTTCTTAAAAGGACCCTATTATTAAGGCCAACTCACAAAGATTCCTCTCCTCCATGGGACCTAACTTGGTACTATGTCTTATTGTTCAGCCCCCATTTGAACCTGCAGCGACTTGCGATATAAAATTCTTATTTTTGAAAACCATGTTCTTAGTGGCCATTACATCTGCAAGACAAATATCAAACATTCAGGCCCTATCCTCCTAATCTCCATATCTGATTTTTATAAAGACAGTTTCTTTGTGTTCCAACCCCTCTTTTCTGCCTAAAGTTGTTTCACAGACTAATATCCATCAGACCATATATTTGCCTGTTTTCTTTCCTAACTTCAGCAACAGAGGTAATATGTCCTACATTTGTTAGATGTCCATAGGCAATTACATTTGTATTTGCACAGGAATAAAGATTTTCAGAAAGCAAGTCATTTGTTTATCTCCTTTACAGACCCGAGGAAGGGCCTACCAGTAGGTAAAGTTACCTTAACAAAATGGCTCTCTGATTGCATTTCATTCATCTACACCACAGAAGGTATAAATCTTTCCAACCTGGTTCGAGCTCACTCAACCAGAGTCATGGACACTTCCGCAGTTTTCCAGTCTAATGCCTCCATGGATGAAATTTGTGCAGTGGCCACATGGGCTAATCATCATACCTTTATCATTCATTACAAGTGGAAGAGCCTTCTTTGGTTCGATGATTCTGAGAAACATCCTCCAATGAGTCCACCTGGGATAAAGGTAGCTGGGGACTCAGTCCCATATGTGAGGACAAGATTAAAAATTGACAATATCATATAAAAGTTATGTACTCATCATAACGTTCCATCTGTATTGTCGATTTTTCATCTCTCCTCATATTCCCTCCCTCCAAGCCCCCTACCTTGAGTTTCTGTTAGTACGGTAAGCATAATTTATGCCACCTTTATTTTCTCCACACTCCAGAAGTGGTCTCCTTACAATCTTTGTGTATAAACTTCCTTACCTTTCTTTCTGGGGATAATCTTAGTAAACAAGATCTGAGGTGACAGAGAGAAGTGCATTGTGGGTAAGGGGAGGTGTCCAAGAACTTTTTGGTTGCCACAAACTTAGTAACAGCCGAGTCAGATCCGATGCATCAGATCCAGAGCCATATATGAGGAGAGATGGCTACATAACTTAATTTTTCTTTACTTGGTTCTGCAATTGTTTGAAGTGTATTAGATCTACATCATTTTTTACTATGCTTCCATAGACCCCAGACTTTATCCCTTTTTCTGATAAGATTTTTTACAAGCCTAGATTAGCAAAGGGGCAGATTTATTTTTACTTTTAGTGTGGTGCGAACTGGCGCTAGAGTGTTCAGTATTTTTAGAAAGCTGGTGTTAAAGTAGTGCTCAGCTTCATCTAGTGGGAGATGTTTTAGTGGTGACCAATGTATTTTGAGAATTAGTTCATTGAATTTGTCTTGGGTAAAGTTGGCAAGGTTACAAAAGGATTTTAGAGTATGATTTCATGGGAGGTGTACATTGGTTCTAATGATAAATGTTGGTAGTTGGTCACCGGGGCAATTCGGCAGTGGATGCAACACCAGAATCCAGTCTAAGGTAGATTGCTGAGTCTAGTCATTATTGTACGTAGTAAGGGAGTTAATTACTTGAGAGTAATCTTAGAGGTTGATTATGTTAGATGGTAACTCTGCTGAGATGGAATGCCAATCTGTATTAACGTCACCTAGAATAATAGTCTCATGCTTGATAGTTTGGGAGGTTCAAGGTAGTATATCTCCTAATAAGGGAATATTTTGTCCTGGAGGAATGTAGAGAACAGTGATGCAAATTTGTTTAGTACTGTTAAGGTTTATGAAAGACATGAGCATTTCAGTGATGAGTAAAGTGGGGATGTTGTCTTTAAATGGAGTTATATTAATGGTGTGGGGTAGAGTAGAACTACTCCTCCACCTTTCCTGTGGTACCTGTCAAGTCTAGTTATGTCATAGTTAGGTGGTAACACTTCAGAGTCTTTTATTGTAAGATTCAAGCCAGGTTTTGGTTAGGGCTAGGGTGTTTGGTTTGTGCTAGTTTATCCAAGCATAAAAAGGGGATATTTTATTGCTTATGCTTCTAATGTGAAGAGACATAATATTTAAGTTTTTTGGACTTGTTCTGAGGACTTGATGAGTATTTGGACCTGGGTTGCGGTGGATATCTCCACATTGCGGCAGTGCTGAGATTACATAAGAAAGTAGCGTGCTAATTTTTTTTTTGGAGAAGTATAAGTAAGAAGTATAAGGCAATGTTTACAGTGTGGAGTCTTTAGTAGTTTAGGAGCCAAGTAATAGGGGAGGATATAGAGAAAGATTTGTGAGGAGATATCTGAGAAACTACTAAGTTGAGATTGGCAAGTAGCAGTCATGGTATGTGATGAGGAGGTAATTGTTAAGGTTTGAGGTAGCAGTGATATTATATGTGTAAGAATTATTAGTACAATTGTTAGACTGCATAGTCAATTCATAGTTGGGTGAGTCGGATGCTGATGAAGAGAAATTATTGATGTGAAAGTGTGATATAGTGGTGTTTAGGGAGTGTGTTCTTAGTTAAGAGGTGTTCTGAATTAATATATATGGTTGAAGTACTTTAAGGGGTGTATTGGGAATTCATTGGTGGAGTTGGGTTAATGTGATGAGTAATGTGGTTGGCTAATTGAAAAAGTGGGTGGAGTTATTAAAGTATAATTGTATCAGTAGTGGGGTGGGTGAGATTTGGGGGTAGGGGAGCTGAGTGAGCCCAAGCGGAGTGGGTTGGACCACATTGCAACTGACTGCGAAAAACAATCACAAAAAGACTAAGTAAAGACACTTGATAAAGGGAATTACAGTAGCTGTTAAACATGAAACAGAGAGTTAAAGGAGAAGAAGTTACAGGGTACAAAATCAGAGGTATATACAGAAGTACCTTATAGTCAGAGTGCAATTGTTTACACAGTTGTAATGGCCATAAGAGTTAAAGAAATGGAGGATAATAGAAATAGGTTACCCAGACCAAAAAAGGCGCCTACAAAATGCAATGCACAGCTGCTGCTATAAGCTAGCATATACGTAATGGCTCTTAAACTAAATACTCTTAAACTAAAGACTTAAAAAACTAGCTTGAGCATTTTCTGGCTTGTTAAACTTGATTTCTGTATTAGTAGCTGTATTTAGAGCACAACCAAAAGCTGTTTGCTGAATTTCCTGTTTGCACTTAATTTTAAATCGTTTTTTTCTTAAAACTTGCATATTTTCTGTCCTTGACCTAGCACTCTTGTGTGGGGTCATTTACTGCACTGTTATAACTTGATATTACTTGTGAACCTCTGCTATCTCTGTAAAAAACAAAAACAAAAAAAAAATCTTGCTTTTTCCCACTTTTCTGAGAGTTAAAAAAGTTCAGTTACAGGCTTGCTGTTCCTGAACTGTTTGAAAGTTTCTGTGAGGCCATTTTGCTTGGGCTGAAGGAGGGTCTCTGTGTTTATCAGTGGCAGTGACTAACATTGAGCAGCTTCCCTGCCCCGGAGAGGTGGTTACTGACTTGAAACTGTAGTTTTATTGGCCACTAGGGGTCATTTCCATAACTCCTTCATCTTCCTCTCTTAAAACCTAGTTGCCTCGTGGTTTGAGCGTCTTTTCAGGCTTGTTGGCTGTTGGTGAAGCACCCTCCAAGAGGAAAAAACGCTGAGAGAAGAAGGGAGCCACTTTTGAGATTTTAAGTATTTTTCTGTTTATTTGCTAAGTTTTTCTGCATAGCTGCCTAGCTTGAGCATTTTCTGGCTTGTTAAACTTGATTTCTGTATTAGTAGCTGTATTTAGAGCACAACCAAAAGCTGTTTGCTGAATTTCCTGTTTGCACTTAATTTTAAATCGTTTTTTCTTAAAACTTGCATATTTTCTGTCCTTGACCTAGCACTCTTGTGTGGGGTCATTTACTGCACTGTTATAACTTGATATTACTTGTGAACCTCTGCTATCTCTGTAAAAAACAAAACAAAAAAAAAATCTTGCTTTTTTCCCACTTTTCTGAGAGTTAAAAAAGTTCAGTTACAGGCTTGCTGTTCCTGAACTGTTGGAAAGTTTCTGTGAGGCCATTTTTGCTTGGGCTGAAGGAGGGTCTCTGTGTTTATCAGTGGCAGTGACTAACATTGAGCAGCTTCCCTGCCCCCGGAGAGGTGGTTACTGACTTGAAACTCTAGTTTTATTGGCCACTAGGGGTCATTTCCATAACTCCTTCATTTGTCCTCAGAGGAGTGGTTTAGGGCAGTGACTTGTGGTTTGTTGGCCAATTTGGGTCATTTCCTGTCTTTTCCAGCCCCTGCTATAAAGCACGCTTTAGCGATTTAGCCGATTTAGCCGATTTAGCGGAGTTGCCACTGTTGCACACTAGGGCAGCGCCGGTTAAGCAGGTTTAAACTATTCGGGCTACCTAAAGTCCACTCTTCAAATTTTCCCTTAAAACTACCTTCCTCGAACTATACTACTGATCTAATCAGCGTATCCTATAATTAAAAAAGATCATCTCTACTTGACTCCAAGTAGACTATTCTCTATCTGTTAAACGTAGCACTTGCTCCTACAGTACTTATTACCTTGATACGGCACTCTTGTCATAGATAGTACCCCAAAAAGGCAACCCCCATTTCTCGGTCACCCACGTCCCTCGGAATCTTTTTAAAGTTTTTGTCTATTCCTTCTAGCATGTCGAGGGATCAGTTGCTAGTGTCCTCTCCTGCTCAGCTGGTGAACCTGGGAATATTGAGGCAATGTTACAATTGCCTCATGTACCTGAACAACCCTCTCCTCCTCCCACAAAACACAAATACATGCGAGAGATGCAACTATACGGCCAAACTGGAGGCTGAGCTCTCTCAACATATGACTGGCAAGACCAGTCAGGAGGAGAAGGTTACCACACACACTATAGACCCAGTCTCACATATTACCATTACAACCTCAAATCATACACATAAACACACAAAGACATACTCGGAGGCTCTGATCAAAATCTACCAAAACAGCAGAGGCCACCAAAGCAGACACCCAAACAACCACCACCTCAGAACACAACACCTGCAACACATAGACCTCACAGTCAGAGTGTCAAACAGTCACAGCCCTTAAGGCCAAACACAATGCCAGACACACTAGTCATTGGTGACTCCATAGTCAGACACACTGGCGTCCGCTCACCAGACTGAGTAAGGAGAAGGTCACAGTAAGCTGCCTGTCGGGCTAGAATCCGCCACATAACGCAAGCACTCAGGTCTCTCAACAGCAGGTACAAATATGATTCAGTCATTGTCCACGCTGGTGTAAACGACCTGAGGCGTACCTCCTTGGACTACATGAAAAGCGACATTGAGGAGCTCTCTGATTATGTAGCCCAGACAGGTATGACCCTGACCTTGAGCAGTATCCTACCTTCACCAAGAATGATGCCACAATACAGAGATAAGATGATCAGCTTTAACAATTGGCTTAAACACTGGTGTCATTCAAAGGGGATCCAGTGTCTGTCTGCCTGGGATGACATGCTGGACAAGCCACGCTGCTTCAAGGGACGGCTTGCACCTGTCACCCTGGGATTCGGATATTGGCAAAGGCTCTTGCCACCCCATAGTGCCTTTTTAGGCAAGGCTCAAATTCTAAACCTACCACCCTAGAACACAAAAAGGAAAAAACTAAGGGTAATGCTGCTCAATGCCAGAAGTCAAAATCTCAAAATGCACGCACTCGAGGCCCTTCTCAGTATGGAGAACATCGATGTCTGTGCTGTGACAGAAACCTGGTTCAAGGCTCCTGAGAGCACCCCAGCGCTATCAGGTTTTATCTCATATCATGCGTTCCGGCCCCAAAATCTGGACAATACCAAGAAAGGAGGGGGGGTATCCATATTCACCAAGGACACCCACACCTCAAGACTGGTGGCAACGCACGATGCATCGGAGACCATCCAGGTGCAATTAACCATAGGCAAGACTGCTCTGCAAATTGTAGCATGTTACAGGCCACCCTCACAAACTCAGGAACCTCACATGGCCTTCCTGAAAACACTAGTGGGAATAAATGTATCACCAATCACCATCATACTAGGTGACTTCAATTACCCTAATATAGACTGGGAACACTACTCAAGCCCAAACACCCTAGCCCAAAAGTTCCTGGAATTCATAAACTCAAATGCCATGGAACAACTAGTCACCATCCCACAAGAGGAGATAACATACTTGATCTCATCATCACGAACATGGGAGCACAATGTTCAACACCGGAGGTGTACCCTCACTGGTGAGATCAGACCACAAACTAATCTCGCTGGAGGTCCTCATCCCACCCCACCTGAAATAAAAAGACCACAGTAAAGAACTTCTCAAAGCCGACTTCACACTTCTAAAGACTAGTGTGGTCTCCTTTAAGGCCCCGAGCGGAAAACAGTACTCAAGCCGCTGAATCACTTACAAATGCCTTCTACCAGCACCTGCAGGACTGCATGGATAAGGCAATCCCAAGCAAAACAAAGACTCTTTGTACCAAAGGCAAGCGTCCAGTCTGGTGGACCCCAGCCATAAACAAACTCTACAACAAAAGGAGGAAGCTACTACAAGATAGTGCAAAATCCTTAAAAGGTAAGACACCCTTGATCACTATAAGTAAAAAACTAAGAGCTCTCATAAAATCATCCAAAGCAAATTTCGAGAGAAAAATAGCTAAAGACTCAAAAGACAATCATAAGGCCTTCTTTAGCTATGTTAGAAACCTGGGAGGAAACTCCCAGATATGCTCAGAGCTAGTTCAAAATGATGTGAAGATTACTGATCCTACAGACATTGCCAACATACTGGCTGACAGGTTCAGTGCAAACTCCCCACCCCCAAAAGGAGAGATATCTATACCAAACGATTGCAGCCCCCCAAACATCTCCAGCGCCCAAGTGAGAACTGCTCTCTCCAAAGCAAAAAACACAGCATCCATGGGACCTGATGGTGTCCCCGGCTGTGTGCTCCATGAACTCAATGAGGAATTAAACCCACAGCTAGGACAGCTGTTTAATCAAAGTCTTACCTCTGGATACGTACCCAGGAGTGGCGCACTGCAACTGTGGTACCACTTCACAAAGGCGGTGCCTCCACCGACCCTGGAAATTACCGGCCCATTAGCTTGACAAGCCTTATCTGCAAAGCCATGGAGAGGATCATAATGGACCTCATAAATAAAGACATAGGGAATTTGCAGACTTTGGATCCAACCCAGTTTGGCTTTGTCAAAGGCAGATCATGCCTTTTAAACTTGGTTGACTTTTGAAACAGTCACCAAAGCCATTGATGAGGAAAGGCAGTCCATACAGCCTACCTCGATCTGGCTAAGGCCTTCGATACAATACCCCATTCGGGTATCATTGAAAAACTCATCAGCTTAAATGTCAACCCATACATCACAAGATGGGTTGCAAACTGGCTGAGTGACAGAACCCACAGGGTCAGAGCTGCTGGCGCCATGTCAGACTCAAAGCCTGTCACAAGTGGTGTCCCACAGGGCTCAGTCCTGGGCCCACTCTTGTTTGGCATCTACTTTTCCGAAGTACAAGCAAACACAGGAGGGTTATGGCTGACAAAGTTTGCAGATGACTGCAAACTGGGCCATAGTAGAAAACACATCTGACACAGATATCCTTCAGAAGGGTCTCACAGAAGCGGATAACTGGTGCCAGAGCCACGGCCTAAAGTTAAATGCCAAAAATGCATAGTCATACCCTTCGGGAAAAACAAGGTTACCCTAGCTACCAAATAGGTGGCAATCCACTGAGCACAGAAGAAGTTATCAGGGACCTGGGGACCCAGGTTGATAGTAGTCTGTCATTCGACACCCATGTAGCTAAAGTAGTTAGGAAGACCTTCTACATTGCCCACCTTATCATGAAGGGATTCTCATCTAGATCAAGGGAGGTCATAGTCTCCCTTTACTCATCACTCATCAGACCAATGATTGAGTACAATGCCCCATTCGGAATGTATCTGACCCGACACTTGCAGCAGCTGGAGAGGCCACAAAAGTTCCTCACCAAAAGAATAAAGGGTCTCAAAAATCTGTCCTATGCTGCCCGACTGAAAGAACTCCAGCTCTATTCAGTCGCTTACCGCTTGCTCAGAGGTGACCTTTGCCTAACATACAAGGCCATGTCAAACCCAGATTTGATGAATATGCTTCACCACAAAAAATCTAGATCCATCAGAGCCACAAGGGCGGGAGACTTAAACCTTGACACGGCTATTAATAGGACGTGCTGGAGGGATAGATTCATCACCCAAAGACTCCCTATGCTGTGGAACAAAATCCCGGTACATGTGAGGCAGAGCACCTCGCTGGCCTTGTTCAAGAGAAATCTTGACCAATGGATGGGAGATCGCAGATATACCCCAGGGATTACCTCAGTGTCACTGCTCGACAGAGGCACAGCAAAATAATGGGTATAGTTCCCCATACTAAAGGGGTGGCGTAAGCCACAAAACGATGGGCTAGGCTTGTAAATGCCCTCGGGCAGATAGCCTAGTATGAACCTATGAACCTATATAGATGCACTGTGAGAATTGCAGGGAGGGAAAGGAAAGTAAGTAGAGGCAGACACAAACAGGAGGGGAGGGAAAAGGGCAAGCAGTACAGCTCAGTGATGTGCAGACAGCCTTAAAAACAAATAAGTTGCAAGTATATACTTATGTTGAATTACATTTTAAAAAGGAATAGGCTCTGGCAGGGCTGTCTGGACTGTGCATTCACGTTTCAGGCTGGTCAAGAATGAGCTTGCAGTTATTTGACAGAACCAAGGAAAAGGAATAGGCTCTGGCAGGGCTGTGTGAACTATGCAGTGACTGATTTTCACATTTCAGGCAGGTCAGGATTGAGCTTGCAGTCATTTGATAGAACCAAGGGCTTGCAACCTTTCACAGTGTACTATCCACAGCAGCATAAAAAAAAAACAGTTAACTGCTTCTGCAAATCACCAGGACAAGTGTGGGGAAAACGGAAAGCCAGATTGTGAAAGACAGTCTTCCAGTAACTGATCCAGTTGTGGGGAGCACCTCAGATAGATCTGTTTGCTTCTTTTCAAAACAGACACATAAGCACATTTTACTCCAGAGCTCCTTGGAAGCGTGCCTTGAAAATGCATGCATTTTCATTCCCCCGGAAAAGAATGTTCCTTTATGCATTTCCATCCTTTCCACTGATATCAAAAATAAGTCTGAAGATTCAAACTTCAACCAAAAAAATCATTATGGTCCCCCTTTGTCCCAAGCAACATTGGTTCTCCTTTCTTTTGGAATTTGCCAAGGGCAGTTACCACAAGCGTCCTCACAGGCTGCATCTAATCACACAATGCAGGGGAGGTTTGATACACCCTAATATCAATCAACTTGAACTGACTGCCTGGATGATTCAGTTCTTTTTTCACAAGGATGTGCAGCAAGTACTAAAGAAGACAAGAAAGCCTGGTACTAGGACACCCTATATTGGTAAGTGGAAGCAATTTTCTAGTTGTGCCCTATGCAATATCCACTGACCTATTAGAGACTTTGTACCAGTGGTACTCAAATATCTGTGTGAGTTACTTTCCTCTGGCCTCACTTATTTCCCTTTAAAGGTTCATCTTGCGGCCATTTCAGAATGTCTGTCTATGTCTCCTCCTTGTTCTTGTCTGTTTGCAGTGAAACAGCTTCTGAAAGGAGTTTTACACTTGGAGACATTCTTATAAACAAGTTACTCCTTGGGATCTCTGCTTTGCATTGGAGAAATTGACTGTGTTACCATATAAAAATGTTCACCAAGCTGATCTAAGTTTCATAACTTAGAAAACCGTACTCATCATTTCTTTGACATCTGCAGGAAGAGTATCTGAGTTGCAAGCTTTCGATGTGGGTAAACTCTATCTGATTTTCTGTAGGGATAGTATCTGTTTAAGAACAAACTGCTCATTCATACCTAAAGCAGTTTCAAATTTTACTTTCTATCAAGCCATCTATCTCCCAGTTTTCTGCCCGGAACTAAAACCAGGGAGAAAGGATTATACATACTAGAGACATGCGTAGGCAGCTCTGGAACTAGATTGTCAGAACTAATCCCTTTAGAAAAGCTGATCAACTATTTCTTATCGAGACAGAAAAGGGACATTGCCTGTCTAAACATATAATATCTAGATGGTAGTCCTCAGCAATTGTTTTGACCACAATGGCAGATCCATTTCTACCATTGTAAAGGTACATTCCACTTGAGACTTGTATTCCTTAATGTCATACTGGGAAGGGGTGTATTGTAGAAGCACTCGAGACAGCTACATGGTCATTTGTACATATTTTTACAAAGCATTGAAAACTAATTTTCTTTTCTAGATCCCAGTCAAGCTTTGCTAGGACCATTCTCTGGGGGCTGCTCAGCAGAATGCTGTTAAGCAGACATTTAAAAAGTAGTGGCAAGGAGGTTCCAAAGGGAAAGCAGGAACCTCCAGAACAGAATACTGCCAGATAAGGAGTAATGACTGTTTATGGCACTGTCCCTTGCCCTTTCCAGAATGTTTGAATTTCCATTTCTCTGTATTGCAACAGATTTTTACAGACAAATGTATTCTGAAGCTGATCCAGCTAGGATGCAAATGGCAGCGGGAGGAAATTCCTCCTTTCGAGGGGATTTGTCCTCTTCCACCAGACCAAACCCTTCGGTTCCCTCCTGTCCTATATTACATGCTTTCCCAAGGGGTAATAGAAGCTGTTCCTCCTTCCCAGTTGAGAAAAGGATTTATTCTGATGAAGTTTCCGGTCAGAAAATGAAAGCGCTTAATCGACTTGTATTGTGTTTATGTAAATAAATTCACTTTCTTTATTACGGACTGCAGAGTCTTGCGAGAGGATTATTTTGTGACATCTTGAGACTTATTGTTCATTCAACACTGTGAGACTGCCTTCATCGGTTTCCTGCCATCGGGGAATTCACTACTGTTTACTGGTTTTGGTTTCAACTTGTTTCCCGTATCTTCCATTTTTTCTATTACTAGTGCTTGGAAGCTTCACCAGATGCCCCCTCTGATGAAGTCCCGAGGAAGAAATTGTGCAAGAGGAGGTACATTGATTCTCCACAAGAATCACTGACATCGGACACCGATTTGGATGAGTCAGAGGGGTCCCCACGGTCCCCCTCGGAGGATGTCTCGTTTGCTGACATCCTGGAGATCTTGAAACATAGTGGTGATTGGCAGATCCTTGCCCCCACTGAGGACGAATCGATGTTGCTGAAGGCATTTGGGGCTCAACCTTCTACCTCCTGGGTGACCCTGCCCTTCGATGAGCTAATGGATCTAATAGCTCGAAGGGCGTGAGAGATTCCGGATACAGTAGAACCAGTCCCTAGGAAGCCGAACAAGTATATTACTGCCCCCCCCCCCGAGACAAGGCTTATCTCACAAAAGGAGTCCCAGTGGATGCTATGGTGGTAGCGGCAGCCATGAAGAAGGAAATGTCTGAGTCATCTTCCTCTGTTCATTCTCCTAATAAGGATTCCAGGACTATGGACAGGTACAGGAAGCGCGTTTTCAGTTCAGCAACTTTTTCCATGCGTTCGCTGAACTACCTCACGCATTTTACGTGACTTCAGAGTGATCTCATTAAGGAGTTGGGAGATACTCTCCAGGGTAACACAGATGCTGCTGTCTCCGAAAAGGTAACAGCACAACTTAACACCATCACTTCGATAGTAAACTCGTCCATGAGGCTCATCTCGTATGCGGCCGAGGGTTCGAGTAGGGCTGCAACCTCAGCTATTGCTCTACGGAGGCAATCCTGGATGCGCCTTTGCTCCTTTGCGGAAGCCTTCAAGTCTTCCTTTACCAATGCCCCCTTTGATGGTGCCAACCTGTTTGGTCCCAAAGTGAAGGAGACTCTCACTCGGTGTGAGCAAGAAGGTAAGACCCTGTCTGCCGTAGGGGTCCATTTTTCCGCCCCGACCAGACCATACCCCAAAGGGCAAAGAGGCGGAAAAATGTGGTTCCGAAAGACTCAAGGATCTTTCCAGCCCACACAGAGCAACGCCTCCTCCAGAGGCGGAGGAGGAGGCAGGAATGGAAGACGTCGCCCAGTCGGCAGAGGGGGTCCGCAGAACCAGGGCGACAGGGATAGCGTCCCTGGGAAGCCCTTCCAGCACTCCTGAGGGGAGGCCCGACTGTCATACTCTGGAGTAAGTCGGGGGTCGCTTAGCTTTATACCCAGAGGCCTGGCTAAGTCTTACTATGGATTCTTGGGTAAAAAGCGTAGTAACCAGAGGATACAACATTCCATTTATAACCATGCCCCCCCCCACAACAAAAGAGATTTCCAGATGTTCCACCCAGTCAGCGAGATCAAGCAGCCATAGAAATAAGAAAGCTGCTCAAAAAAAGAGTCATCCAACCAGTCCCGGCCGACCAGATAGGATCCGGAACTTACTCAAGGTTCTTTTTAGTTCCAAAGAAAACAGGGGACTGGAGGCCGATTTTGGACCTCAGCAAACTCAATACCTTCGTAAGGAAGGAAAAATTCCGGATGGTCACGCTACAGTCGATCCTTCCTTTCCTGCAGAAGGATGATTGGATGTGCTTTATAGATCTCAGGGATGCTTACTACCATATCAAAATGGCCAAAGCGTCCTGGGATCATCTGCGCTTCTGGCTGGGAGCCAGTCATTTCCAATTTCGAGCTCTGCCCTTTGGTCTCACCTCAGCCCCCAGGGTGTTCACCAAATGCATGGCAGTAGTGGCGTCTCACCTAAGGCAGATAGGATTCCAGGTGTTTCCGTTTCTGGACGACTGGCTCCTCACCGCCACTACCAAGCATCGTCTTGTACAATCCAGGGAGTACACAATCAAACTTTGTTCCCGTTTAGGAATCTCAGTCAATTTCGAAAAAACCTGCCTTATCACCCGCACAGCATATCTCATTCATAGGTGCGGAGATAGATACTACTACAATGCTGATCAAGCTCCCACAAACAAGAGTATCAGCCCTCAGAGACCAGGTCGCTAATCTTATTCAGAACAGAAAAGTTTCTGCGGCACAAGTGCTGAAAGTTGTAAGCATGATGTCAGCCACGCTGATTGCAGTTCCTCTGGGCAGGATGCACATGAGGATCCTCCAGTGGCTGCTCTTCGCACAGTGGTCGTTCCAACAGCTCCCTCTGTCACACCACATCTCGATCACGGAATCTTGCAAGCGGGATCTTCGATGGTGGCTAAACAGCCAGGCTCTGACGATGGGTCGTCCGTTTGTATTACCCAGTCCTACAGCCACAGTAACCACGGACGCTTCCCTGATGGGGTGGGGGGAGGGGGGCTTTTCCAGGGGAGAACAGTCCAAGGAGAGTGGTCCAAGATAGAGTACAATCTGCATATCAAAGTTCTGGAGCTGAGAGCGGTGTTCCTAGCGTTGCAACACTTTCACGAATCTCTACCTCTAGGAACAGTGGCAGTTCAGACGGACAATATGTCGGTGGCCTGGTACATAAACAAGCAGGGTGGAACCAGATCTTATCCATTATGCAGAGAGGCCCTGAGAATTTGGCAATGGGCGGCATCCACAGGTCATTTTCTGATAGCAACGCACATCCCGGGGTCATCCAACGTCATTGCGGACAGGTTGAGCAGAGCCATCCTGTTGCCTCACGAGTGGTCCCTGAACAGTCAAGTAGCGGAAAGGATTTTCCGCAGATGGGGCCAGTCTTGCTGCGATCTTTTTGCATCCCCCTTGAATGCCAAATGCAGAAGCTACTTTGCCCTTCTTCCCCCTCCAGGGGGTGCCCCCAGGGACGCACT
The DNA here is from genome assembly GCF_019279795.1 of Protopterus annectens. Taxonomy (NCBI): domain Eukaryota; kingdom Metazoa; phylum Chordata; order Ceratodontiformes; family Protopteridae; genus Protopterus; species Protopterus annectens. The sequence continues at coordinate 1,983,903,079 of NC_056726.1, forward strand.
GGTACACGATTGGCCCCCGGGTCTCCTGTATGCCTTTCCTCCTGTCCCTTTGATTCCCAAATTTCTACAGAAAGCCAGGAATCTGGAAAGGACAATCATACTCATAGCACCATTCTGGCCTCGACAGATCTGGTTTTCCTTCCTTCGTGCCCACCTGATGGAGGAACCATGGATTCTGGACCCAGAGCCAGATCTATTGACTCACTTGTCAGGGGTTCCTCATCCATCCCTTCAGTCCCTCAAACTGACAGCTTGGCTGCTCCACTTCCCAATTTAGCCAGGTCAAAGTTTTTGTCTCCTTCAGTACAACACATTTTAGTTTCTTCCCACAAACCTTCTACCAGAAAATTATACAAAAGCAAATGGAAACATTTTGCTTGCTGGGCATCAGCACAAGGATTAGATCCCTTGGTGGCCCTGATATACAAAATCCTAGAATTTTTATCCACACTGTTTCACGAAGGGGCCTCTACTTCTACGGTAAGGGTACAATTAGCGGCCATATCGAACTTCCATGTAGGTGAAGGGGGCTCTTCAGTTATGTCTCACAGGCTTTGTAGGACTTTCATGAAGGGTACCTTTCACCTTCGGCCACCCATCCGCGAGCCGGTTTTTCCATGGAATTTGAATTTGATATTGTCTCAGCTTATGCTTCCACCTTTCGAACCAGCTTCAACCTGCTCACTTAAGTATTTGTCATGGAAGACCCTCTTCCTTATTGCTGTTACCTCGACTCGTAGAATATCAGAGTTACAGGCATTGTCAGTCAGACCGCCATACATGATTTTTCACCCAGACAGAGTTTCCTTGCGTACAAATCCATCTTTTCTCCTGAAGGTATGCTCTGTGCTTAACATTAAACAATCTATTGAACTCCCCACATTTTTCAAACACCATTCAAACAAATTGGAATACATGCTACACAAGTTGGATGTACATAGACAACTGAGATTTTATCTAGACAGAACAAAGGATTACAGAAAATTGGATCAGCTGTTCGTGACGTTCACAGATAATAAGAAGGGTATGGGAGTAACCAAGCGGACATTATCCAAATGGCTTTCGGACTGCATAAATTTTGTTGATTCTGCTTCAAAGCAACCACTTCCGTTCAAGCCTAAGGCTCATTCTACCAGGGCCATTTCTACTTCTTCAGCCCATGCCGCTCTTCTTCCGTTGGATACTATTTGTGCAGCGGCTAAGTGGGCAAAACCTCATACGTTTGTCACTCACTACAAAGTAGACAGGTCATCCAAGGACAGAGCATCCTTTGGTTCCACTGTACTCAGGAACGTTCTTCCATGAGTCACCCAGGGTAACGGAGCTAGGGACGCTACCCGTGTGTAAGAACAAACGGCGAGATCGAACAATTTCACCTAAAGAAGTTATGTTCTTACCATAGTGTTCAATGTGAATTGTTCATCTCGCCTTTGTTCTTACATCCCCTCCCTCCTTCCCCCACCACGTTCTGGAAGAACGGGTATGACTAGTGCCTGGTTGGTATTCTCTAGGTTGCCTTCTCTACCTAGTCTTCAGTAAGTTGCTTATTAGCTATTTGATCTGTGGTTGGTTCTAGTATTCTTCAGTCTCAAGTGTATGATTGCATGAGCGTTAGACGCAGTGATTAGTAGTGCGTTCTGGTTCTTGCAAACTAGATCTGAGGGATGGTAGAGGAGGATCATGGGATATAGGCTGTGCCTCGAGCTTTCTCTTAGATGCAGAGCTTGTGACGCGGCCGACTCGGAGCCAAGGGTCGGCTCCGAACCCGTGTGTAAGAACAAAGGCGAGATGAACAATTCACATGGAACGTTATGGTAAGAACATAACTTCTTTTTTAGAGAAAAGAAAACAAACCAGACTAACACTTTTTCATGTATTATACAATACATATGTTTTCTTTCTTTTATGTCATATACTTCATTACATATAATGCGGATTTTCTGTCTTCTCTTAAAACTGACTCCTTCTCCTGCTGAATATCAGTCTGCATGCAATGTTCCCTCTACTTCCAATGTGAAGTTGTTGTATCTTGCTGTTCATTCTTACTGATGGGTTCAGAGCTGATCCCTCGGCTCTGAGTCAGCCTACTACAAAGCTCGAGGATTTCAAGTAGCTCGAGGCCAAGTCTCTATCCCATGATGCACCTAGAGTTACCTCAGATCTAGTTTGCCGCTGCAAGTGATCGGAGGTTCTTGTTAGCTAGGGCCAGTAAAAACTTTACTACTTTTCTGTTTCTTAAAATTATTCAAATTATGTTGTTAAAATAGTTAGATATTTAGGTAGATAAGCTCTTATAGCTTTATCTGCAGTTTTCCCTTCCCTTGTGTGCTTTTTCATAGCTATATATTTGGCCTCGTTTTTTTATAGGCCTATTTAAAGGTTCTGACTAGAACTTGTTAATGTTAAGTTGTCTATCTCGCCTTCATTCTTGCTGGTTGGTTGGGCTCAGAGCCGATCCTCGGCTCTGACTCAGCCATCTTCAATAGCTTGAGAGCTGTTTACCGGCTCGAGGCTACCCTATATCCCATGATGCCTGGCGCTAGTTACCCAGATCTCGTTTGCCGCTTCAGACTGCGAGGTTGTCTTACTGGCTCAGGCTTGTATACTTTTTTGTATTTTTCTATTTTCACTAGATTTTATCCCTTATTAGTGTACCTAATTCCTTAAATTGTACTATTACCCTAGCTAGATTCTTTAAATAGTATCTATCCCCCCTGTTTTTTTATTAAAAACTCGTTTTACTTAGAGAGTTTTCCCCACCCCTCCCCCTTCCTTCCCTTTTGCGGTAGCCATTTAAATTAGAGGCTAACCCTCTTTTTGTTTTTTGTCTTTCTCTAGTTAAAAATATAAATAAATAAAAAAAAACGTTTTTAGTAGTAGTAGACTTATTTAGTGTGTGTTAGCTATATAGTTTAATTAGTTATACCTGCTAACTTGTTTTTTCTTGTTGTGTATGTGAGTGTTTTCCCTTGGTGTGTATGTGTGTAAACATGTCCAAGGATTCTAAAGTGTTCAGATTCAAGAAGTGTGAGTCATGCTGTCAGAAGATGTCTCTGACAGATGGTCACACTTCTTGTGTCTATTGTCTGGGCGCGGTGCACCTGCAGGGCTCTTGTTCAGTTTGTCATGCTTTCAGCCCAAGAGTCCTGCAGGAGCACAAAAATAAGATGTTATGTGATCCTATCTCGCCTACATTCTGACTGATGGGTTCGGAGCCGATCCCTCGGCTCCGACTCGGCACGCTTATGCCAAAGAGCGAAGTCTCTTATTGGCTGAGCTTACTATATCCCAGGATGCACCACTACCAGTCCCCCAGATCTCGTTTGCCGCTAACAAGTGAAGACGTGGTCTCGAGCTGGCTGAGCTAAGTAGTGATTAATTTCACTAGTTTTTCTGTCAGGAATTTCTTTTTTCTTCAACAAAAGCTGTTTTAACAGCTATTCTTGTGTTTAGAGTGAGTTTGGTGAGATTTACTTGGTAAATTCTTGTGTTGTGAGTGTTGACTAGGAGTACCTCTTGTGTGGAAAGGCCTTTCCCGGTCTTTTTGATTGTAGGTGACTTCTGTTTTGTTTAGGGATCTCGGATCCTTTATTCTGTTGATTGTTTCTCTTTCTTGTAAAGAAGGACAAAGAAGAGAGAATTTCTTTCTAATTACAGTGTTTGTACTGTGTTTTGGGCTTTAATTCACCGGAATGTCTCAGGTACCTAGGCCTTCAGGCTTTAAAAAGTGCACCAAGTGCAACTTTAAAATGTCGATCACAGATGACCACTCTCTCTGTGTTTATTGTTTGGGTGCAAAACATTTGCAGGAGTCCTGCAGAGTGTCACGCTTTTTCCTCGTGGGTCCTCCAAGAGAGGAAAAATAAGCTCATATTAAAAGGTCTTATAAAACCCTCCTTTGAAGAAGCTTTAGCATCCTCTCCTTCTCCTGCTAAAAAGAAAGGGGCGTCGGCTCCGACCAGTCCGACGGATCCGACCGCCAAAAGAGATAAGGAGGTTTCTCATTCGGCACCAATGACTTGGGCCGAGGCGGAACGGTCTGCCTCGATGCCACCAGTCTCGACTCCTCTGGCCGGAGCCGATGGCTGGGGCATCGAGGCGGGTCACCGTCGGCTCCACTGGTCTCGGAGCCGACAAAGGTTAATCGCTCAGACACTTCCTCCTCGGCGCGAAGTCCTCCTCGGCACCGATGGAAACTAGTGTGGGTATTCCTTGGCGCCGATAGTCATCGAGTCGCCTCGGGCGGTCCCCTAGCCCCTTGGGGCCGTTGGAGAGGCCATCTCGAACCCGTTCAGTATCCTCTAGGTCATCGAGGATGTCAGATTCGGACATAGACAGGGTGCTCCAAAGACTGTTCCAGTCCCCAGTCTTTCAAAATTTGTTTCGGCTCCGACCCAGTTGGCTTGGGCCGGCTATCACCCATGTCATTGCCATTCCTCCTCCGACCGCTTGGGCTCCGTCGGAGCAGGTGCTGTTGGAGCCGGTGGAGGTCTTAGGGTCGGCTCCGACCCTTACTCCAACCCGGACTTGGGTCGAGTTTGGTACACGGACTTCTTCGGCTGGACCTGGGGTGATGTTTGGGACCTATGCTGTCGGTTCCGAGCCTCCCTCTCGGTGCTTGGCTGTGGGACTTCCGTCTGCTATCATGGCTCGGGGACGGACACTCCCAGGATTCTGGGGTCTGGCTTTCAGAGCTATGAGGAGTGCCTTGGCCAAGTCTTCTTGGCCATCTCTCCGGCTTTACCGGCACCTTCCCTGGGTGTGGAGACTGGGTCTTTGGCAGTTCCCTGTCCTTAGGCAGCGGAGCCCTGGGCCTGAGGTTACCCCATTGGGGTTCCCCTCCTCCTGAGGGTTCTTGAGTTGTCTTCAGAGGAGCCCCAAGGAAGAGATCGTGCAAGAGGAAGCACGTGGACTCCCCGAGTCTATTACATCGGACACTGATCTTGATGATGCGGAGGGGTCCCAGTCGTCCTCGGATGATGTCTCATTTGCAGACATCTTAGAGATCCTCAAACAACGAGGCTGGATATCCAAACCCCCTCTGCTGATGAGTCAGTGCTCCTCAAGGCCTTTGGGGCTCAGCCCTCCGCCTCCTGGGTGTCTCCGCCCTTGACGAGCTCCTGGATTTAGTTGGTCGGAGCCGGTGGGAACATCCAGATACCGTGGAACCAGTCCCTTCTCGTCCTAACAAATTTTTGTCTGCCCCACCCGAGAAGGAGTTCCTCACTAAAGGCGTGGCTGTAGATGCCATGGTGGTGGCATCTGCTACACAACAGGACGTGGCAGAGGCTTCAGCGTCCGTCCATCCTCCTAATAAGGAGTCTAGGAGCATGGACCGGTACGGGAAGCGTACCCTGACTTCAGCGGCCTTTACTTTAAGGTCCCTGAATTATTTGGCACATTTTACCAGGCTTCAGAGGGATCTGGTCAAGGAGCTGTCAGATTCCCTCTCAGGTAACCTACCTGAGCAGCTAGCCCAGTCGGTTAGCTCTCAGTTGGCTATCCTTGCTTCAATTTCTAACTCGTCCATGAGGCTCATTTCATATGCGGCCGAAGGGGCGGGTAGAGCGACAGGCACAGGCGTGGCTCTACGGAGACAAGCCTGGCTCCATTTGTGTCATTTTGCGGTGGCCTTCAAGTCTTCCTTCGCCGACGCTCCCTTTGATGGGTCCTCTTTGTTTGGACCTAAGGTTAAATACACTCTTACCCGCTGTGAGGAAGAAGGAAAAACTTTATCTGCCGTAGGTGCACGTTATTCCACTCCCTTTCGGCCTTATCCCAAGGCTAAAGGAGGAGGGAAGATGTGGTTCCAAATCACGTAAGTTTTCCATCAACAGCAGGAAGATTCCCCTTCCAGAGGCAGAGGACGGGAAATTTTTCTGGGAGACGCCGTCCCAGAGGCGTGCAGAGGGCCCGCAATTCTGGAGACCATGAGTCCTTTCGTGGCTCTTCAGCCTCCCACACTTCATGAGGGATTGCCCGGCTGTGCTGCTCGGAGCCAGTCGGGTGCCGTTGCCAAGCACCTAAAAGCCTGGGAGTCAATCACTCAAGACAGATGGGTGCTTCGGATTATTGCGGAGGTTACACCATTCCCTTCACACACTCACCCCCACCGTCCAAAAAATCCCGGACCCACCACCCAGTCAAAGGGAAATTGCAGCCGCAGAAGCGTTAAAGCTGCTAGAAAAGGAGTCATCCAACCGGTCCCCACAGACCAGATCGGATCGGAAATTACTCAAGGTTCTTTTAGTGCCAAAAGACAGGGGACCTGAGACCAATATTGGATCTCAGCAGACTAAACCAATCCGTCCACGAAATCCAAATTCGAATGGTCACGTTACAATCCATTCTCCCATTATTGGAGAAGGATGTTTGGATGTGCTCCATAGATCTCAAGGGCGCCTATTATCACATACCGATACATCGGGCGTCCAGGAAGTATCTGCGCTTCAGCCTGGGAGACAGTCATTTCCAATTTTGTGCTCTGCCCTTTGGTCTCACCACAGCCCCAGGGTGTTCACCAAATGTTTGGCAGTAGTAACTGCTCACCTGAGGAGTCTTGGATTCCAAGTGTTTCCCTATCTAGACGACTGGCTCCTGACTGCCACCACCAGTCATCTACTAATGGACAACCTCAAAGCCACCTTTTCCCTGGGTGCTACCCTGGGAATTACATTCAATTGGTCAAAGTCTGTCTTGCTGCCCTCTCAGCGCATAAGGTTCATAGGAGCAGAGATAGACTCAAAATTGATGCGCGTTTTTCTTCCTACCGAAAGGATCCAAACTTTACAAGGCCAAGTTCAAGCCCTGCTTTCAAGATCCAAGGCCCCAGCCAGGATGGTCCTGCAAGTTTTAGGTTCGATGTCTGCCACGGTTCTTCTAGTTCCTCTGGCAAGATTGCACATGAGGATTCTTCAGTGGCTATTATCGACTCAATGGTCCTTTCAGGATCTTCCCCTCAATCACCCCATTATGATTACAGAAACGTGCAAGCGGGACCTTCGCTGGTGGCTTCAGACATCCAATCTAAATCAGGGAAGTCCTTTTGTTATTCCCCCTCCAGTGGTCACCCTGACGACAGATGCCTCCCAGACAGGGTGGGGGGGGGCATTGTCTGGGCAGGTTAGTTCAGGGTTCCTGGCTTCCAGACGAAACTTTTCTCCACATCAATGTATTGGAGATGAGGGCTGTACTTCTGTCCCTACAGGCCTTACACAAGTTTCTCCCTCAGGGCATTATTGCCATCCACACAGACAACATGTCGGTGGTCTGGTATCTAAACAAACAAGGAGGGACCAGATCTTACCCCCTTTGCAGAGAGGCCATGAGAGTGTGGGAATGGGCTGTAGCTACCAGCCGTTTCTTGGTAGCGACCCACATTCCGGGGAAATCAAATATATTGGCAGACAGATTAAGCAGGACAATTCTCTCTCCTCACGAGTGGTCCCTGAACGAAACAGTAGCAGCTCAGGTTTTCAGAAGATGGGGGCCGTGCTGCGACCTGTTTGCAACACCACAAAATACAAAGTGCAAAAAGGTTCTTCTCCTTGACTCCACATCAGGGGGAAGCAGCTATGGATGCTCTAGCACAACCTTGGCCAACAGGGCTACTTTATGCTTTTCCTCCGATTCCACTTCTCCCCAAAGTCATTCAGAAAGCTTCTCAATTGGGGTCCACAATGATACTAATTGCTCAACTGGCCTCGTCAGGTATGGTTTCCCTACCTGAAGAAACATGCGTGGGCGATCCTTGGACTTTAGATCTAACTCGGATCTGCTAATTCATCAGTCGGGACGACAACACCAGTCCCTTCACACTTTGAAGTTGACAGCTTGGCTCCTCCACTTCCGACTTTAGTCAGAAATCACACCTTAGACCGGAAGTTATTCACATTTTATCTTGACCCACAAACCCACCACTAAGAAATTGTACCTCAGTAAGTGGAAGAGGTTTGCTATCTGGGCTCAACTCAGGGGCTTAGACCCTATCACTGCTCCAATCCCAGAGGTTTTGAAATTTTTAACATCCCTGTTTAATCAAGGATCTTCTGTCTCTACTATTAAAGTCCAACTAGCGGCTATCTCTAAATTTCATGAATCCATGGATCCTCCGTTGATGAGCAGCAGATTATGCAAAACTTTCATTAAAGGTGCAGGGCTGTTAAGACCCCCAGTTTTTCATCCTGCGCCTCCGTGGGATCTTGATTTAGTGCTTCATGCATTAACATCTTTCCCTTTCGAACCGGCTGCTACATGTGAGTTAAAATATCTGTCTTGGAAAACTGCCTTCTTAGTTGCAATTACCTCTGCAAGAAGAGTTTCAGAGCTTCAAGCCCTATCTATCAAACCACCGTACTTGATTTTTCACAAGGATAGAGTATCACTTAGGCCTAATCCATCTTTTGTCCCAAAGGTCTGTTCTAATCTCTGTCTCCAACAATTTCTAGAGCTACCAGTTTTCTTTCCAAAATTCTCCAATGAAGCAGAATACACTCTCCATAAATTGGATGTTCACAGGCAATTGCGCTTCTATTTAGACAGGACTCAGCAAATTAGTAAATCAGACCAGTTGTTTGTGTCCTTCTCAGACAATAAATTGGGTAAAACCATCACAAAAGCTACTATCTCCAAATGGATTAGAGATTGTATAACTCAGGCTTATTCCTCTTCGAATAAGCAACTTACAGCATCTATCAAAGCTCACTCTACCAGAGCTATGGCGACTTCTATAGCTTTTCATTCCAAGCTCGCTATTTCTGAGATTTGTGCTGCGGCTACTTGGTCCAATCCGCACACTTTCATTTCCCACTATAAATTGGATGTGGCATCTAAAGGCGAGCATCATTTGGTTCCACGGTACTCAGGAGTGTTTTCCAGTGAGCCACCCAGGATTCAGGTGCTAGGGACGCTGTCCCATCAGTCAGAATGTAGGCGAGATAGGATCACATAACATCTTTTAGTTATGTACTCACCATAACTTCAGATGTTTGGGATCCATCTACCTACATTCCTAATCCACCCTCCTTCCCCTGCCTTGGAGATCAGAAGAGATTGAACGGTTTTGAGTTCTACTGTTTTATCTTGTTTCATCTGACGATGTTATATAATCAGTGCGTGCATGTGTGCATGTATGCAGACAAACTAGATCTGGGGGACTGGTAGTGGTGCATCCTGGGATATAGTAAGCTCAGCCAATAAGAGACTTCGCTCTTTGGCATAAGCGTGCCGAGTCGGAGCCGAGGGATCGGCTCCGAACCCATCAGTCAGAATGTAGGCGAGATGGATCCCAAACATCTGAAGTTATGGTGAGTACATAACTAAAAGTTAATACTCTTGGGTTTGCTCAAGCCCCAGGATTCACCGGCCAAGATGCAGCCTATGAAATCCTCCAAGCCACCTTAGTCTTCAGCTCCCAGTTCTGAGCTGTCGCTGGGTGAAACTCCACCATCCACCTCGGCTCCAGCTGGAGCCGATGTGCCTCCCTCCCAATCGGCTCCAACAGGTACTTCGGAGCCGTCTGGGAGTCGAAAGAGATCTAGGTCTCCCTCCTTGGAGTCGATACGCTCGGTTCCACGGTCACCTCTGCTCCAATCGGAGTGCAGTCATAGGTCCTCTCACTCCTCTCGGTCCTCTAGATCTTCAGATCAGGACTTGGTGAGAATGGTCAGTAGGCTGCTGAAATTGCAGGCCCTAGCGAAAATGTTGTCCAGCCCCCCTCATCAGGTATCGGCTCCATCCACTTCTGCAGAGATTCCTCCTCCGACTCCTCTCTTGAGCTCAGAGCTGGAGTTTGTTGGGGTTCGACTCGTGGAACCGTCGGCTCCGATACCTTCTCCTTCGGTTCCGTCGTCGGCTCCGATCCTTTCCATGGCACCGTCCTTGGAGGGATCTGGGCGCCGAGACTCCCTCTTCGGCTCTGAGAGGGCGAGTGGCATCGGACCCTTGTCCGACCCCGTTCTCCCCCTCGGAGCTTCGGCACAGGTGAGCTCAGCTCCTACATCGGCCTCGGAGCCATCCCCCTCGGTGCGGAGAGGAATTCCGATTTCTTCAGAGCCGGAGTATTCTCTGCGTCCAGGCAGGGGTGACTTCGAGGTCATGAGGAGTGTACTGGCCCCCGAGTCAGTCCCACGGTCAACCCCATTGGCTCCTCCCCTATGGTGCCTGCGTCTGCCTCTGCCCCTCCTCCAGATCCCAAGCGCTGGGAACCAGTGCTCCAGAGCACCCCCTTGGGTGTTTCTTCCTCTTCTGAGGCCTCCCCTGATCACTCATAGGAGCCACCCCGTAAGAGGAAGTGCAAGAGGAACCACATTGACTCCCCTGAGTCTGTCACATCAGATACTAACTTAGAGGATTCTGAAGGGTCCCCGAGATCCCCCTCTGAAGATGTCTCCTTTTCAGACATTTTGGAAATGCTTAGGCAGAGGGGGGACTGGAATACCCTAGCCCCTTCCGAGGATGAGTCGGTATTCCTGGACACGTTTGGTTCCCAACCTTCCACCTCCTGGGTGTCTCCGCCTTTCGACCCACTTATGTCTGTGGTGGCTCGGAAGGCATGTTCAGCTCCAGACACAGTGGAACCAACCCCCAGGAGACCTGCTAGATTTATAACTGCACCTCAGGACAAACAGTTTTTGACTAAGGGCGTAGCTGTTGATGCCATGGTGGTAGCAGCAGCCAGAAAGAAGGAGTTGGCAGAAACTTCCTCATCTGTCCATCCCCCTAACAAGGAGTCTAGGACTATGGACAGATATGGGAAGCGAATGTTTGCTTCAGCGACCTTCTCCATGAGGTCTCCGAATTATTTGTGCCATTTCACCCACCTTCAGAGGGATCACCTTAAAGAGCTTGGAGATACTCTCCAGGATCCATCAGCTGAGGGGGCTCAAGCTAAGGTGGCCTCTCAGCTGGCGAGTCTGAATTCAGTTGTTAACTCCTCCATGAGGCTCATTTCTTATGCAGCTGATGGTGCGAGTAGAGCCGCAGGCACAGCCGTTGCCCTTAGGAGGCATGCATGGATGCGACAATGTAATTTTGCGGAGCCCTTCCGAGCGTCTTTCACCAATACCCCCTTTGATGGTTCCGCTCTTTTCGGATCACAGGTGAAGGACACCCTAACCAGGTGTGAACAAGAAGGCAAGACTCTCTCTGCTGTGGGAGTCCGTTTTTCCACTCCTTCTAGACCATACCCCAAGGGTCAGAAGAGTGGAAAGATGTGGTTCCGGAAATCCCAGGGTGCCATGCCTGACTCACGTGATGAGTTCTCCTCCAGTGGCAGAGGAGGGAACAATAACAGACGCCGCCCTCATGGCAGAGGGGGTCCGCAGAACCAGGGCAGCAGAGAATCCTTCTCTGAGAAGCCATATCAGCATCCCTGAAGGGTTGCCCGGCTGCCCGACTCTGGAGGCAGTCGGGGGAAGGCTCTCACTGTACCCCAAAGCCTGGCAAGACCTAACTCAAGACAAGTGGGTACAGTCGATCATATCCGGAGGTTACAGAATTCCCTTCGCTCAACCCCCATTACAGTCAAACAAGTCCCTTCCAGATGTTCCACCCAATCTAAGGGAACAAGCAGCCATAGAGATTTCAAAGCTGCTACACAAAAGAGTCATCCAGGAAGTCACGGCAGACCAGCTTGGATCCGGAACTTACTCAAGGTTCTTTTTGGTACCAAAAAAGACAGGGGACTGGAGACCCATTCTGGATCTCAGCAGATTAAACAGATCTGTACGAAGAACAAAGTTTCGGATGGTCACGCTACAGTCCATTCTACCCTTCCTAGGTCAGGACAATTGGATGTGCTCTATAGATCTTCAGGATGCGTACTACCACATCAAAATGCACAGGCACTCCAGAAGATTCCTTCGCTTCCGGCTGGGGGCCCGTCACTATCAGTTCAGAGCTCTGCCCTTTGGTCTCACCACAGTCCCCAGGGTGGTCACCAAATGCATGGCAGTGGTTACTGCTCACCTGAGACGTCAGGGATTCCAGGTGTTTCCATATCTAGACAACTGACTCCTCACTGCTTTCATCAGGCATCACCTCCTGCAAGCCAGGGACTACACTATCAAAACTTGTTCCAGGCTAGGTATCACAATAAATTTTGAAAAATCTGCATTGTTGCCCTGTCAGCATATCACTTATATAGGCGCAAATCCAAATACCAGGAACATGTTTGCGAACCTTCCAGCAGACAGAGTATCACTAATTCGCCAACAAGTACAGATTTTATTAACATGCAGAACGATTCAAGTCAGGTTCGTCCTCAGAACACTGGGTTCCATGGCATCAGCAATTCTTGTTCCCCTGGCCCGCTTTCACATGAGAATCCTCCAGTGGCTTCTATTCACACAGTGGTCCTTTCAATAGCTTCCCATGTCTCACAAGATTATGATCACAGAAGCATGCAAGAAGCACCTCGCTTGGTGGATGGTCTCCCCATTAGTGTCCCAGGGCAGACCATTTGTGCTATCCCCTCCAGTCGCCACAGTGACCATGGACGCCTCCCTGATAGGGTGGGGGGGGGGGCATTATCAGGGCAGGACAGTCCAAGGCACCTGGCAGCCTCACGAGTACCATTTGCATATAAATGTCTTGGAGATGAGAGCCGTGCTTTTAGTGTTGCAAACCCTTCAGGACTCTCTCCCTCCCGGGACCATTGCAATTCAAATGGACGATATGTCAGTGGTGTGGTACATCAACAAGCAGGGCGGAACCAGGTCCTATCCTCTATGTCGAGAAGCACTCAGACTCTGGCAGTGGGCGATCTCTTTCCAACATTTTCTGATCGCAACGCACATCCCTGGGAGTTCCAATGTCATTGCAGACAGGCTCAGCAGAGCAATTCTCATGCCTCACGAGTGGTCTCTGAATCAGGTAATTGCGGAACAAATCTTTCGCAATTGGGGGCAGCCTTGCTGTGACCTGTTCGCCACACCTTTCAACAGCAAGTGCAGCAATTTCTTCTCCCTTCTTCCACTTCCCGGCCACTCCCCCAGAGATGCTCTAGTCCACGATTGGCCTCAGGGACTTCTCTACGCTTTCCCTCTGTTTCCTCTAATACCAAAACTCATACAGAGAGCAACTGCATTGGGTTGCAGAATGATCCTCATTGCCCCTTACTGGCCTCGACAGATATGGTTCCCATTCCTGCATCATTACCTTCTCGAGCAGCCTTGGATTCTGGATCCTATTCCAGATCTACTGATTCATCAGTCGGGAAGACTGCATCAATCCCTTCAAACACTCCAGCTCACAGCTTGGTTGCTCCACTTCCAACCTTAGCCAGGCTACCTAATATTTCCTCCTCTGTGCGGGAAATTATTTTCTCATCGCACAAATCCACAACTAGAAAAACCTATGCTAGCAAGTGGAAACGTTTTTCTTGCAAAGGCTAAGAACATAGATCCCTTTTCAGCCCCAGTCCACAAGATTTTGGAATTTTTAGTGGAACTCTTTCATTCTGGTTCCGCTTCTGCTACAATCAGAGTTCAGTTAACTGCCATTTTAAATTTTCATGTTGGGTTGTCTTCTAACAACATTATGTCTCATAAGCTGTGTAAAGCCTTCCTCAAAGGAACCACTTTGCTTAGGCCCCCAGTCAGGGACCCCCCCACCTCTGTGGGATCTAAATTTAGTGCTAACTTCCCTAATCTTGCCACCTTTTGAACCTGCAGCATCTTGCTCCATGAAGTTTTTATCCTGGAAGACTCTTTTTCTTGTAGCCATTACTTCTGCCAGACGTGTTTCGGAGCTTCAGGCTCTATGTATTCGTCCTCCATACTTAGTTTTTCATAACGATAGGGTCGCTCTAATGACCAATCCTTCCTTCCTCCTAAGGTTTGTTCACAAAATAATTTAAATCAGTCCATAGACCTTCCTGAGTTCTTTCCTAATCACACCAATAAGGCAGAATATAAATTGCACCAGTTTAGATGTCCACAGACAACTGTGTTTTTATTTGCATAGGACAAAGGACATCAGGAAGTCTGACCAACTCTTCCTTTCCTATGCTGAGGGCAGACAGGGCCTTCCAGTCTCAAAGGTAACATTATCTAGGTAGTTGTCTCACATGATTTCTTTCATTTACCAGCTGAGAAACAAAGAACTATCTTTCAAACCAATATGCCACTCTACTGGGGCATTGGCCACCTCGGTGGCCTTTCAGTCTAGGTTGCCCATGGAATCTATCTGTGCAGCTGCCACATGGGCTAACCCACATACCTTCATTTCTCATTATAAACTGGACATGATTTCCAGAAACAGAGCTGAGTTTGGTTCCACTGTTCTGAAGAGTCTGTTCCAATGAGCCACCCAGGATAGTAGGTGCTAGGAACGCTGTTCCAACCAGCAAGAATGAAGGCGAGATAGACAACTTAACATAAAGAAGTTATGTACCTACCATAACGTTCCATGTTAGTTGTCTTCTTCTCGCCTTCTTTCTTGCATCCCACCCTCCATCCCCCTATCCTAGTGGATCGAGAGGAGCTCCCCTTTTCAGGTTTCATTGGCTGAACCTTCTCTGGTTGTCTTTTTCTGTTTAGATAGCTTCACAGTTGGGCCCCAGGTGGCTTCTAGGGCAGAATTCTTCCTTAGTTATGTCTGGAATAGCTTTTTCAAACGAGATCTGGGTAACTAGTGCCAGGCATCATGGGATATAGGGTAGCCTCGAGCCAGTAAACAGTTCTCGAGCTATTGAAGATGGCCGAGTCGGAGCCGAGGATCGGCTCCAAACCCAACCACCCAGCAAGAAAGAAGGCGAGAAGAAGACAACTAACATGGAACGTTATGGTAGGTACATAACTTATTTTTCAGTGACCTTTCTGTCACCCTCTTTCTTAGTCATAGTATTGTGTGATTACTTAGTGACCTTTTCTAAAATTTTATAACTGTTACAGTTAACTTGCTAGTGTGTAGTTTAGTGATTTTCACTTATTAATATTATCTGGTTAGATAATTGTGTGTGTGTATTCTTGTTAGCCCTAGTTTGAGGGCTTGTTTGCATATATTTAGCCTGCTTTTTTATTAGAAGGCTTATTAATAATTCATTGTAGTTAGTAGCCTAAAGGGCTTGTGTGTGTGTGTGAGTGTGTGTGTGTGTATGTGTGTGTGTGTGTGTATGTGTGTGTGTGTGTGTGTGTGTGTGTGTGTGTGTGTGTGTGTGTGTGTGTGTGTGTGTGTGTGTGTGTGTGTGTGTGTGTGTGTGTGTGTTTATAGTTAGCCTGTTTTTTGTTAGAAGGCTAATTTATATTTGTTGTTGTTGGGTCTGTTCATTTCTGTCATGGCTGATGACAAGGATAAACACCCTAAGTCAGGGTTTAAAACAATGCCCTAAATTTGGGCAGAAGATGTCTGTTACTGACTGCCATGTCAATTGTGTCTACTGCTTAGGTGCCTTGCACTTACAAGAAACATGTTCCATAAGCCATTCCTTTTCCTCTCGGGTTCTTCAAGACAGAAAGAGGAAACTTACTGACAGGGGTTTGTTGAAACCTTCTTTCCAGGAGGATTTGAGTGAACAGGATGGATCAAGTAAGTCCTCAAAGTCCTCCAAGATTTCTGTGGATTCAAAAAAGTCAAAAGAGTTTGTGACATCGGCTTCACAGGTCTCGGAGCCGACTGTCTTTTCTTTTCGGAGCCGGTCCCCAGTTTTGGAACCGGTATCCGAAATTCCTAAATCTCCGCTACTTCAGTCGGTACCATCGATCCATTCATCTCGGTCTTCTGTTAGCCTTTCAGATTTGGATGTGGATCGGGTGGTGCAGAAGCTTTTACAGGCACCAGCCTTTGCAAAATTGTTATCGGCTCTGACCCAGGTGGCTTCGTAGCCGAAGACCCTTATGCCAGCTATATCTCTTCCTCCTCTGAGCCATACCGGTCCTTCGGAGCTGGAGGAGTCAAACTTGCTGATTGTGGAGCCTTTGGAGCCGACGCCTGCACCAGTGTCTTTGGCTCCGTTCACTCTGATGTCCTCGGCACCGATCGAAGACTCTAGGAGCCGACACTCTCTGGTCAGATCTGGGGAGGATAGTCGAACCGACTTGTTGGTTCTGACTTTGCCTCTCGGGGCTTTGGCTCGGATGAGCTCGGCTCCTACCTCGGGCTCAAAGTCCACTGTCCCGGTTCCGGGGGTATCGATGGTTTTCTCACATCTGTCTGTCCCTTCGCATCGGAGCAGGGGTGCCTTCGAAGCCATGTGGAGAGTTATGTCTCCCAAGACATCCTCAACTTCAGGTCCGGCTTCTTCATCCCCAAAAGCACCTGTGTCTGCTTATGCTTCACAGATCCTAGCAAAGCGCAGAGACGCAGAGCCTCAGGAAGCCCCACTGGGTGTCCCATGCTCTTCCGAGACATCACCAGAAGCTCCCACTGAAGAGGTTCCCAGGAAGAGAGTGTGTAAGAGGAAACATTTAGACTCACCTCAGGAGTCCCTAACATCTGACACTGACTTGGATGAATCAGAAGTGTCCCCACAGTCCCCCTCTGGGGATATCTCATTTGCAGAAATACTTGAAATCCTTAGGCAGAGGGGTGACTGGCAGTCCACCAACCCTACTGAGGATGAGTTGGTTCTCCTGAAGGCTTTCGGGTCTCAGCCCTCCACCTCTTGGGTGTCTCCGCCATTCGATGAGCTTATTCCGCTGGTGGGAGTCTCCGGACACCATGGAGCCTGTCCCTAGGAGGCCTAATAAGTTCATATCTCCCCGCCAAGATAAATCCTTCTTGACCAAAGGTGTGCCAGTTGTTGCCATGGTGGTGGGGGCAGCCACCAAAATGGAAATGATTGAAACTTCCTCATCTATCCATCCTCCTAACAGAGACTCCAGGATCATGGATAAATAAGGGAAGTGCATGTTTAGTTCAGTGACTTTTGCACTCTGTTCTCTTAACTATTTAATTTACGAGACTGCAAAGAGATCTCCTTAAAGAGCTGGGAGATACTCTTCAAGGTACAGTAGCTGCAGGAGCTACAGACAAAGTTGCCTCCCAGCTTGATGCCCTCATCTCCATTGTTAACTCGTCCGTGCACCTCATTTCATATGCAGCTGGTGGAACGAGCAGGGCAGCGGGTACAGGAGTCGCTCTTAGGTCATACTCCTGGATGTGCTTGTGTTCCTTCGTGGAGCCCTTCAAGTCATCCTTTGTGAATGCCCCTTTTGATGGCTCGTCCCTTTTTGGGCCCAAAATTAAGGAAATTTTGACCAGGTGTGAGCAGGAGGGAAAGACTCTGTCTGCCGTCTGAGTCTGTTTTTCAACCCCTACCAGACCCTACCCCAAGGGTCAAAGGGGAGGGAAAAAGTGGTTCCGAAAAGCCCAAGGAGCCTTTCAGGACACACGTGATGAACTCCCCCTCCAGGCAGAGAGGGTCCGCAGAACCAGGGTGACAGAGATCACTTCTTTGGGAAGCCCTACCAACTCTCCTGAAAGGAGGCTTGACAGTCCTACTCTGGAGGCAGTCGGGGGTCACTTATCCTTGTACCCAGATGCCTGGCTCAAAATAACAAACGACAACTGGGTACAAAGTATCATTTCCAGAGGATACTTCATCCCATTCGCTACACCCCCTCCACCGACAAGAAAAATCCCGGACATTCCACCCAGTTACAGGGAATAAGCAACAGTAGAGGTCCAGACGTTGCTAAGAAAAGGAGTCATCCAACCAGTCCCAGCAGACCAGACAGGATCCGGAACTTACTCAAGATTCTTTTTAGTTCCAAAAAAGACAGGGGACTGGAGACCTATATTGGACCTCAGCAGACTCAACAAATCTGTAAAGAAAGAGTTTCTTCGGATGGTCACGCATCAGTCGATACTCCCCTTCTTATGGAAAGACAATTGGATGTTCTCGATAGATCTCCAGGATGCATACAACCACATAAAAATGGCCAGGCCATTCAGGGATTATCTGCGCTTCCGGCTGGGAGCCAATCATTACCAGTTTTGAGCCCTGCCCTTTGGTCTCACTACAGCCCCCAGAATGTTCACCGAATGCATGGCAGTGGTCATGGCTCACCTGAGACGTTTAGGATTCCAGGTGTTTCCGTACCTAGACGATTGGCTCCTCACTGCCACCACCAGGCATCAACTCATTCAGGCCAGGGAATCCACTCTGTCGCTCTGCAACCAGCTGGGCATTACAATAAACTCAGCAAAATCTGCCTTGTCGCCATCGCAGCATATTGTCTTTATCAGAGCAAAACTGGACACCACCACATTAAGACTTCGAGTAGAAAGAGTCTTACTCCTCCGTCAGCAGGTCCACATTCTAATATCCAAAAACAAGGCACCAGCATCAGAAGTTCTGAAATTGTTAAGTATGATGGCAGCAGCAATTCTGGCCTTACCACTGGGTCGTATGCACATGCAGATACTGCAGTGGCTGTTGTTAACTCAGTGGTCTTACCAAGAGCTCCCCATGTCTCACATGATAATGATCACAAACTCCTGCAAAAAGGATCTTCTGTGGTGGTTGATCTCACTTCATATTACGGTAGGACGTCTATTTGCTTTACCCCCACCAGTGGCCACAGTGACCACAGACGCTTCCCTGATAGGGTGGGGGGGGTATTTTCAGGGAAGGACAGCCCAAGGCACATGGACCGATCAAGAGACACATCTGCATATCAATGTCCTAGACATGAGAGCAGTACTTTTGGCATTGCAGTTCTTCCAGGACTCTCTTCCTCTAGGTACGATTGCGATTCAGACAGACAACATGTCAGTGGTCTGGTACGTAAACAAACAAGGTGGAACCAGGTCATACTCCATTTGTCATGAGGCCGTAACAGTATGGCAGTGGGCTATATCCATCCAGCACTTTCTGTTAGCAACGCACATCCCGGGGAAATCCATCGTGATAGCAGACAAGCTGAGCAGAACAATTTTGTTGCCCCATGAGTGGTCCCTCAATACAGAAATAGCGGACAGGATATTCTGCAGGTGGGGCCAGCCTTGCTGCGACCTTTTTGCCAGTCGCATGAACAGCAAATGCAGAAGCTACTTTGTCCTGATTCCCCCTTCGGGAGAAGCCCCAAGGGACGCACTCGTTCACAAGTGGCTCCCAGGTCTCCTCTATGCATTCCCACCAATCCCGTTGATACCCAAGGTCTTACAGAAAGCAAAAGCCCTGGGAAGGACTATCATACTAATAGCTTCTCATTGGCCTCGTCAGATTTGGTTCCCCTTCCTTCAACTTCTTCTTTTGGAGGACCCCTGGATTCTAGACCCAGTTCCGGGCCTTCTGATGCACTCTTCGGGGGAACTTCATCCCTCTCTGCAGTCATTGAAGCTGACAGCTTGGCTGCTCCAATTCCCATCATAGCCAGGTTCCATAACCTTTCCAGTGAGACTAAGCTAATTCTCGTATCATCTCATAAATCCTCTACGAGGAAGCTATACCTGAGCAAATGGAAAAAAATTTCTATATGGGCCTCTAAAAACAATATTGATCCTTACCAAGCCCCTGTGGCCTCTGTACTAGAATTCTTGACCATGATCGTCAATAAAGGAGCTGCAGCAGCAACAGTCCGTGTTCAACTTGCTGCCATCTCTAACTTTCATTTTGGATTCGAAGGGTTGAATATTGTGCCACACAAATTATCCAAAGCCTTTCTCAAAGGGATCTTTCATATTAGACCACCTGTGAAATCTCCCTATTTTCCATGGAATCTAAATTTTATTCTTTCCCGCATAGTTCTTCCTCCATTTGAACCAGCTTCCTTATGTGATTTCAAATTTTTGTCATTGAAAACCATCTTTTTAGTGGCTATTACTTCTGCCTGCAGAGTGTCAGAGCTTCAGGCCTTGTCCATTAAGCCTCCTTATTTTATTTTCCATGCTGACAGAGTCTCACTTCGAAGAAACCCCTCTTTTTTGCCCAGAGTTTGCACTGAAACTAATCTCAACCAAATTATTGATTTGCCAGTTTTCTTCCCCAATCACTCCAACAATCTAGAGTACATGCTGCACAAACTTGATGTTCACAGGCAGTTCAGATTTTATTTGGATAGAACAAATTATTTCAGGAAATCAGATCAGCTTTTTGTTTCCTTTTCTGACTCCAGGAAAGGTTTGTCAGTGGCTAAAACAACTCTGTCTAAATGGTTATCTGATTGCATCACCTTTGCTTATTCAGCTGCCAATATGCCCTTCCAGCATAAAATTAAAGCTCACTCAACCAGAGCAGTTTCTAAATACTCTGCTTTTTCTGCCAGACTTCCTATTGATAACATTTGCGCAGCAGCCACTTGGTCAAAACCTCATACCTTTATCACTCATTACAAAGTTGACAAGGCCTCTAGAGACAGGGCCTCCTTTGGATCCATGGTCCTGAAAAATATACTCCCGTGAGCCACCCAAGGTATATGGTGCTTGGGACACTGCCCATCAGTAAGAATTAACGGCGAGATAGAACAACTTCACATAAAGAAGTTATGTACTTACCATAACTTTCCATGTGAGTTGTTCATCTCGCCTTCATTCTTACATCCCTCGCTCCTACCCCCTCCTGGGCTTTCAGAAGACCGAGATGCTAAATCCTTCCTGGTCACTCAACCCTTCTTTACTTTCTCTCTTATGGAGTTCTAGAATGACATATGGTATTATTATATGGTATGTTATTATACACAGCAAACAAGATCTGAGGTAACTCTATAAGTGCATCATGGGATAGGGACTTGGCCTCGAGCTACTTGAAATCCTCGAGCTTTGTAGTAGGTCAACTTGGAGCCGAGGGATCGGCTCCGAACCCATCAGTAAGAATGAAGGCGAAATGAACAACTCACATGGAACATTATGGTAAGTACATAACTACTTTTTTATATCTATGGAATTTCCTCCTTCCTTTTTATAAAGATCTTACTTCTTGTTCTTTTATCTCTTTAACAATATTCAGTATTTCAGTTACAGTTGGATTAGAGTTTGATTTCCATTTTCTAGTAATTGCTTTTTGGCAGCCAACAGCATTAAACGTAATAAGGCTTCAAAGTATCTAGGCAATTCAGATCCTTTGTCTCAGCTCAAAAGAAAAAAAAATCTGATGTTGTTAATCTTCTTTCCATTCATCACTGATAAGTTCGGTTCCAAGCCCTCAGAACCGAGTTGGCCTGTTACCAAGCTCGCACCAGCCAAATAAACTCTCGAGCTAAGTCTCTACCCAGAATGCCCTTCTCCTTGTTACCCCAGATCTCATTTGCCGTGTAGCCGTAAAGCCGTGTTTCAGCTGAGCTGTCAGCTAAGTAAAATTTTTTTTGATATTTGTGTAAATGTTTTTGGATATCTTCATATTTTACTAAATCTTTGTATTACTACTGTCTTTTCTTCGGTCTAACCGTATATTTTCCACTCTACCCATTGTTACCGTTGGTAAACTTTAAGTATCATTGTTGGTATGGCCTTTTCCCTTACCCCTGTAGTATTTCTTCAATACCATAGCTGGTAGTGTTCTCTCTTGCTTAATCTGTTAGCCTTTATCTTTATTCAGGTGTTTCACTTTCTTCTTATTTACAGTGTGTTGTAGGATTAGTATTTTTCTTGTGATTTTCTCGTGATTTTTGAACTGAGTGACTTCATAATTGTTGGAGTATACAGTTAGTTGTGGTGTCCTTTTCTATTAAGATATCGGATAAGAAGGGTACCCCTGAATTTAAGCATTGTACTTCTTGTAAGGGCAAGTTACCTAACAGTGACTTGCATGATGACTGTGTATACTGTTTGGGAGTGGCCCACCTTTTGGTGCAGCCTCCATGTGATATTTGTCAAAGTTTCAGCCAACGCACTCTTAATGAGCTCAGAAATAAACTCATTCTGAAGGGGTTACTTAAGTCTTCCTTCTCAGAGGCCATTTCTGCGATGGAGGTCTCAACCCCTCCTTCTGAGGACAAAAAGAGATCCCATTCTGTTCCTTCTTCACCATTGGGTGATTAGAGCAAACCTGGGAAATTTAAGGTCCCCAAGTTATCATCGGAGCATAAATCTGCCTCCTCGGCTCCGCCTTCCTTGGCTACGACCGTCTCAAAACATTCGATACTGGCGCCTGTATTGGCACAGGCCCTGCCTCTGGCACCAAACATAGATCTTACTATGCCTGCTTCGACGTCAGCACCTGTAGCTACTTCGGCTAAGGGCACACCTTCGACTTCAGTTTCCATTTTGGAATGACCGTTTCGGCTCCGAGTGCCACTTCGGCACCAAGCATTGTTCCGACCTCACTGGATCTGACCTCTTTGCTTCCGGTCTTGAAGCAAGAGACTTCGGTGGCGGCAGACCTTGCACCACAGACCTGATACTCTCCCTCAGTAGACCCATTTGTGGGCCAAGCATATAGCCCATTTCTTGAACATCCTAACTCCCCGTTTGGAGTATCCAGTGTGAAAATGTTACAACCATCCCAGATGAGGTCACTAACAATGCACGACCTGTTTTAGTTGAAGGAAGTTCTTCTGGGGAAAACAACGAACGTTGGAAACATAACATGTTCAGCTTTAAAACTGATAGTGTTACCAAAGACAATCATGTGGCTAAGAGCAACCAGACTTTGGCTGAACAGTTAAAGCTGTTTGAAGTCAAGCTATTCAAATTGAGGAGAACTCAATCAGAAAACAGCTATTTATCAAGGAATATAGAGTTAGGTCTTGTGCCGAAGGGCTTGCGTGTGTGGAGATACCCGAATGCGGCAGATGACAATTCCGAGATGTTAACTGAATTACATGAACTATTCAACAAAACCGGGTTGGCTATTATGGAGGTTATGGTGAAATTCAACCAGAAAATGATTGAGACATGTTTAGTGAATCTTGAGTGTATTAATGACGGTATTGTAAAAGACTTATTATTTGAACAATATTACACCAATTACACTAATATTTAGGATGAGGTTGATCGTAGTTTCCAAGTTCTGTATAATAAGAAACTTTCAAAAATTAAAAGGGATGTTAGAGCGTATGAAGCAGGAATGGTGTATCCACATTCTATTGGTAACCAGCGTAGGCATGGTAACTGTGATGAGTCAACCAATCAAGCTACAGGAAGTGACGATGTGACGACATCGGAGACAGAGAAAGTGGATAAAAATTCATTCAATAGAGCTGAGAGCCCTTTAGAAGAGAGACCCAGATGTTCGGAAAGAATCCGGAACAAGGAATTGGTATACGAGGAGAGAGAGTACGGACGTTTGGGGGCACGGCCATGAGTATGGTATCATACCAAAAACCCGCCAAACGGAAATTGGAAACAACAGAGGTAAAAAATATTGATTTTTTAGCAACTCAAGTTAGTATTTTTGATCCTGCTTTGGGTGACAACGGGGTGGGAAATCAAATTAATAATGGTATTGGCGACGAATATCTTCATTTTTCCGAATCCTTCAGTATGCCGATTTTATGTGGTTTAACGAACAATGATAATGACATTGACTTTGATACTTGTGGTGTAGGTTTTGGGGGTCGGCAGGATTCGAGCACCAATTCAACAGTTGCTACAGAACCCAATGGGCTTATGATTAACAACGAACAATGTAGCCACGTGTTTATGGGGTTGGATGATTCTTATGTTAGTTTATTGAATTTGAGCACACATACTGTTATGGATGAAATGTGTAACAACGTTTCTTTAAGTACAGACGACAAGACAATTGGTGACTATGACATTGTGGGTTGTGTCGCTTGTGACAACAAGGATTCTGTGGTTGATTGTGGTTCATGTGAAACGGGTGCTTTTCATCACAATACACCGGTTTCAACTACTGTGATTAGCAAAACCCACGGTGACGAACAAACTCAATTTAGTATGTTTGATTCAAGTGCGTATCTTGGTTTTGGTTTTGAGGTTACGAGTAATTACACTGCATTTATGCATAAAGACCACAATGTATGTCATCAGGTTGATGGAACTAGGTCTGTGTGGTTCAATAGTGGTCTGGAGAATTTTGATTGCAATGATTTTGACCTTGGGGGACTCACTTTATGTGAAAACAATTTTGAGGACCCACAAGGGCTTTACTTTCGTACCATGCAGAAAAGGCAATTTGGTTGACACTCTTACATATTTAAAATTATTTATTCGTAAGATGAATTTAAGAGTGCACTTTACTGCTGCAGATGTATCTAATGAGCAGAATAAATTGTCTAAACGCAGTAAATTCAATCCACCAATGAATCCCATGATAGCTATTTTTGAAAAGGCATGTGAACTGGATATTAGGGAACATTTTAAAAAATGTATCAAACACACTTATACAAACATGACATATGATGAATGCCTATTGTTGAACGAATTAAGAAAATGTGACAACATACGTATAATGAAGCCCTATAAAGGTAACGGGGTGGTGATTGTGGACAACAATGATTATGTTAGCATTATGATGGCCATGCTAATGGAAGACAATTACTTAGAAAGTAGTATTAATGAAATTAATATTGCCCATCGGAAATTGGACCTCATGTTGGAGGACATGTTGTTTCTGGGTCAGATAATGGAAGTGGAGTTTGATTTTATGAGTAATCCCTACCCAATGGTTAGTGGTATCTTTGGTATATCTAAAATCCTCAAAGGGTTGGACAATGTCAAATTCAGACGCATTGTAGATGGCAAGAGGAGTAAAACTTGTTTCATCAGGGGTATCCAACCTTTTGGCTTGCTGAGGCCGCATTGAGTGAACAGAAATAGTCTTGGGGCCGCATATAAAATATATCATATAGTTAACTTTTTCGTTGCTCCGGAAGACCACAGTCAACCTCCTGGCTGTACTGTAGGTGCATTTGAACAATGAATAAATGTAATAAATGCCTAATATTTGCCTTAAAATTCTAATTCCCATTCTAATTCTAATTCTCTAATCTAACAGTTAACTCTAATATCTTAGTTAATATATCTATCTATCTATCTATATATATATATATATATATATATATATATATATATTTTTTTTTTTTTTTTTTTTTACAAATAAACAGATAATCTGAAGTAGGCAGACTTCATTTGTCTGCAACCTGTGGGTTTCGGATCCGACCTCGGATCCGAGCCGGCATTTCAAAAGCTTAGGATCCGAGCTCCTAGCTCCTCCCTCTACCCATAATCCCCTGCCAAGCCCTAACTGGCCTCAGATTTCGTTTGCCGCTTTTCAAGTTGCAACGGACTCCTCGAGCTCCTGGTTACAGATAAGAGTTTTGACTGAAAAATTTTAAAAACTTTAAACTTTTAATATTTAGTTAAGTAGAGTGTATGTGTTAGGCTTTCCTCTCTCTATCTTGTTAATTTTTTTCACGGTTTTTGCGTAGTTTGTGTGTTTGTTTGTACTGTGTGCTTTAGGCCTGTTAGGGCTTAGGATGTCAGAAGCCCATAAGGCAGTGTTTTCTAAATGTACCGAGTGTGGCCATAAGCTGTCCCCAGCGGATGGCCACACTGCAAGAATGCTTGGGGTTGAACACCTGTCATCTGGTTGTACCATATGTGCAGGGTTCAACCCCCGAGCTTTAAGGGAGCGGAGGTCGAAGCTTGTTCTGGCGGGACTTCTCCCTCCAGATGCGGCTCCGGCCTCTGCCCCTACTAGCCAGCAGCCTTCCGTAGGTGCTGCGGTCTCCCTTCCCCCAGCAGGGACTCAACCTCCCACCAAAAAGCCGGAGGAGAGGGAGACTACAAGGGAGAAAGAGAAGAAGGAGAGACACAAGGAGAGGCACCACAAACGGAGAGCCGAGACCTCAAGTTCGGCTCCTCCGTCTAAGCGGGCCTCCCCTGTGTCTTCTAGATCTCCTCCTCCTCGGCTCCACTCCCCTCGGTTCTCTTCTGGGCCCGAGGAGGAGGAGGCTAGCCCTTCAGTGAGGTCCCCGAGGCGGCTCCCTAGGTCCGCTTCGGTGGCCTCATCTAGATCCACCTTTTCAATGAGCGAAGCAGACATGGACCGGATGATGAGGCATTTCATCCAGGCCCAGATGCAAATGGGAGTGCTCTTAGCGCCCCCCCATCCGGGAGGGGCTTCGACCCCTTTTTTCGCCCCCTTGGCTCCTTCTCCGACCCACACCCCGGGTTCGGAGCTGTCAGCGCCGGGCAGAGTTGGATCTGGGGGTGGGTCGGATCCGATAGGTTGGCGCACCTCGGATCCGACCCATCCCTTGATTGCTTCGGGTACTTCGGACCCGACCTCTCGGAGCCGAGCCTCGGATCCGAGGGAGCTGGTGTGTCTTCGGCTCCGTCTAAGTCGGAGCACACCGGTCTCTCGGATCCGACGGTTTCGGCTCCGACTCCGGTCCGTGCGTCAGATCCGAGTGGGAGTCGGCTCTCGAGGCTTAGAGAAGCTGGCTCCCCCTCGGCCTTCGACGTAGTGGAAAGGGCGCTGTTGAGGACTACCGGACCCCCGGTCCCTGCCACGGCTCCACCCCGCACTCCCTTGCAGCTGGGCCAGGCTCCCATCAGCCGGTCCCAGGGACAGCCCGCCTCGATGTCCCAAGTAGTTCCCTTGGAACATCTAGCTGCTGAAGAGGACTCCTCGGACAGTCCCCCCGAGGAAGTGCCTCGGAAGCGTAAGTGCAAAAGGAGGCACATGGACTCCCCAGAGTCCATTACCGAAGACACAGACTTGGATGAAGGGGAGGCCTCCCCAAGATCACCCCCGGAAGATGTCTCCTTTGGAGACATTATGGAGATGTTAAGGATCAGGGGGGGGGTGGTCTGCCCCCAAGGCCTCCTCAGATGAGTCTGTGTTCTTGGAGGCAATCGAGGTGGGTCCATCTACCTCTTGGGTGTCCCCTCCTGCCGATCCTCTGGTGGACCTTATATCCACCAGAGCATGGAAAGATCCGGACACCGTTGAGCCTGTACCCAAGTGTCCGGACCGTATCGTGAGCCTTTCGGCGGACCGCACTCACTGGAGCAAGGGCCCCCCCGGTAGATCCATGATGATGGCTGCAGCCACGAAGAGGGAGTTAGCACACGAGAGTCCCTCTATGCATCCTCCGGGCAAAGAGTCCCGCTCGATGGATCGCATTGGGAAGCGAGTTTTTAGTTCAGCAACCTTCTCTTTGAGAGCGCTGAACTACATGGCACATGTCATCAGGATGCAGCGGGACCTGATTAAAGAGTACGCTGCATCCCCCCCAGAGTCCATGTCGGGTGAGGACAAACAAGTGTACTCCACCCGTATGGCCACTCTTAGAGCAGTTTCCAATACTTCTATGCGGCTACTTTCTCACGCTACCAAGGGAGCCGCTAGAGCTAGCGGAGCAGGCCTAGTCATGAGACGTCAGGCCTGGCTCCGCCACTGTGATTTCGCAGAGCCCTTCAAAGCGACCTTCGCGAATGCCCCCTTTGATGTTTCTGCCTTGTTTGGCAAAACTGTTCGCGAAACGTTAGTCCAGAGCGAGAAGGACGGGAAGACGCTGTCTGCTGTCGGAGTCCGCTTCTCAGCTCCCCAGAGGTCCTTCTCGAAGAACCAAAAGGGACAGAAGAAGATGTGGTTCCGGAAGTCGCAGCAGTCCCAACCTGCTCCGGTTAACCAGTCCTTCCGTGGCAGAGGAGGACAGGGAGGTCGCCGTCCTAGAGGCAGAGGGGCTCCTAGGAACTTTGGGTCCAGAGAACCTTTCTCTGACAGACCCACGCAACAGCCGTGAAGGGTTGCCCGGCTGTCCGTCTCTGGAGGCAGTCGGGGGGCGTTTTCTGAGGCACCTGACTTCTTGGGAGTCAATCACATCAGACCGTTGGGTGCTTCGTGTGATATCCAGAGGTTATGCCATTCCCCTGAGCAAAATCCCCAGATCCCGCAGCCTCCCCGATGTACCACCCGACCAAAGGGAGGCAGCAGCTGTCGAAATCGAGCAGCTGCTAGAAAAAAGAGCCATCCAGCGCGTCCCCCGAGATCAAACCGGATCAGGGTTTTACTCCAGGTTCTTCTTGGTGCCAAAGAAAACGGGGGACTTAAGACCGATCTTAGATCTTTCCCTGCTGAACCTGTCAGTAACCAAGCAAAAGTTCCAGATGGTCACCCTACAATCTATACTCCCCCTTTTGCGGGAGAACAATTGGATGTGCTCTATCGACCTCAAGGACGCGTACTACCACATTCGGATGGACAGACGGTCCAGGAGGTTCCTTCGCTTCCGGCTGGGAGCCAGCCACTACCAGTTCAGGGTCCTCCCCTTCGGTCTCACCTCTGCCCCCAGGGTGTTCACCAAGGTACTAGCAGTAGTAGTGGCCCACCTAAGACTCCAGGGATTACAGGTCTTTCCGTACCTGGACGACTGGCTCCTGACGGCATCATCAAGGCATCTACTGTGCTCAGCCAGGGACTATTTCCTTCTTATGGCCCCAAGGCTGGGCATCACCATAAACTGGGAAAAATCTTTACTGCACCCCACACAACTTATAGATTTCATAGGAGGAAGGTTGGACACAAGATCAATGCAGGCCTTCCTCACCCCAGACAGGCTGTCCAGCCTGAGGTATCATATCACAGCAGTCCTGCAACCGTTTCCCACGGCGGCTTCGGTCCTGAGGGCTCTGGGTTCAATGGCAGCAGCTATTCCACTTCTTCTGCATGCTCGCTTACACATGCGGGTTCTTCAATGGACCCTACAGGTCCAGTGGTCCCTGCTATACTCCCCTCTCAACAGCCCGATAGCGGTCAGCAAGGCATGCAAGGACTCCCTGTTTTGGTGGCTCCAGTCTCCAGAGCCTCTAGCAGTGAGACCCTTTTGTGCAACATTCCCCCGAGCCACGGTGACTACGGACGCTTCTCGCCTCGGGTGGGGGGGGGCATTCTGCGGGCAAGATTGTCCAAGGCACGTGGAACAGTTCAGAGACCTCGTTGCATGTAAATGTCCTGGAGATGAGGGCGGTGCTCCTAGCGTTGCAAGCACTTCACAGCCTTCTCCCTACGGGGACTATTGCGATCCAGACAGACAACATGTCGGTAGTCTGGTACATCAACAAGCAGGGGGGAACCAGGTCCTATCCCCTTTGTCGAGAGGCCATGAGAGTCTGGGAATGGGCAATTTCCACCAAACGCTTTCTTGTAGCAACGCACATTCCGGGAAAATCCAACATCCTTGCGGACAAGCTCAGTCGCACCATTCTTTCCCCGCACGAATGGTCTCTCAATCCTCTGGTAGCGAAGAAGATTTTTGCCGTCTGGGGGCAACCCTGTTGCGATCTTTTTGCTTCTCACTCAAACGCCAAATGCGACAGTTTCTTCGCTCTACTTCCCCCACCTGGGGAATCCCCGAGAGACGCTCTGGTGCATGCTTGGCCTCCCGGTCTCCTTTATGCCTATCCTCCACTACCTCTGATGCAGAGGCTCTTGCAGAAAGCCAACAGTTTGGGGAGCAGAATGATTCTCATTGCCCCGTTCTGGCCTCGTCAGCCCTGTTTCTCTTATGTATGGTCTCACAAGGTGAATCCGCCCTGGATTCTGGATCCGATCCCGGATCTCAACTCCCATCCTCTAGGACTCCCGGTCCCGAATCTACACACCCTGAAATTGGCAGCCTGGCTGCTCCAGTTCCATCCTTGATTAGGACTCCCGGTATCTCGTCACCTGTCAAGGCCATTTTAGTGGCGGCTCATAAACCTTCCACTAGGAAGGTTTATCGGAGCAAATGGAAAAGGTTTTCTATTTGGGCGGTCCAGAAAAATGCTGATCCTTTTTCGGCACCTATGTCTACGGTACTGGACTTCTTAACAGACCTCTTTCATCAAGGGGCTAGTTCTTCCACGGTAAAGGTACAAATGGCAGCGATTTCCCATTATCATATGGGTCATGAGTCAGCTCCCCTCATGACTGCAAAACTTTGCAAGACCTTTCTTAAAGGAGTTTTTCTGTTGAGGCCACCGGTCAAAGAAGCTGTACCACCTTGGAACCTATCCTTAGTTCTACAGGCCCTTACTGCTTCCCCCTTTGAGCCTGCAGCTTCTGCAGATCTAAAGTACCTTTCATGGAAGACTGCTTTCTTGGTAGCCATCACATCAGCCAGAAGAGTGTCGGAACTTCAGGCTCTATGCGTCAAACCGCCTTACCTCTCCTTTTTTCCCGATAGGGTGTGCCTCAGGACCAATCCATCTTTTCTTCCAAAAGTTTCTTCGGAATCTAATATTAATCAATCAATCAACTTACCTGTGTTTTCCCCCAACTATAAAAACAAAGGAGAATATAAGCTACATTCTTTAGATGTTCATAGACAATTGCGCTTTTACATTCACAGAACGGCTGGTCATAGACAATCAGATCAACTGTTCGTCTCCTTTGCTAAATTTGCTATGGGCAAAGCAGTTTCCAAAGTCACACTGTCAAGATGGATTGCTAATTGTATTCTGCAGGCTTATGACACCTCAGGTAGGCCTGCTCCTCAGAGGGTACTGCTCACTCCACTAGGGCAGTTTCCACTTCAGCCGCGTTTAAGTCCCGAGTGCCATTGGATGATATCTGCACGGCAGCCACTTGGGCCTCGCCTCATACCTTCATTTCTCATTATAAGGTGGATGATGTTTCCAGGGGAAGAGCATCCTTTGGCTCAGCGGTGCTCCGGAACATCCTTCCATGACGGCCGCCCAAGATTTAGGTAGCCGGGGACTCTGTCCCACAGGTTGCAGACAAATGAAGTCTGCCTACTTCAGATTTAGAAGTTATGTACTCACCATAACGTTCCATCTGAGTAGGTGACTTCATTTGGATGCAACCATCCCCCCCTCCATCCCCCTGACCTTTATACAATAAGAGTTTATTCATCTATGTAGATACTTTTTACTCTAGTATTATATAGGCAAACTCAATCTGAGGTCAGTTAGGGCTTGGCAGGGGATTATGGGTAGAGGGAGGAGCTAGGAGCTCGGATCCTAAGCTTTTGAAATGCCGGCTCGGATCCGAGGTCGGATCCAAAACCCACAGGTTGCATCCAAATGAAGTCACCTACTCAGATGGAACGTTATGGTGAGTACATAACTTCTAATTCACTACAGTACTAGCATTTCTCACTGGGAAAACCATTCCAGCAGTCCAACTACGTAAAATGTCAACATCAGCAGTCCTACAATAATATAATCCACAAAAATAACCCACAAATTTGCAGTAAAGTAAAGAATTCACATTACTGACTTAATAAAACAATTCTGAATAAGCTACAAGAGGGTCTCACCCAATCAAATAATTGGTGCCAGAAATATGGCCTCAGGCTAAATGCCAAAAAATGCATCATCATCCCCCTTGAGGAGAGTGATGTCCCCACAAATTATCACATTAGTAACAATATTGTAAGCACGCAATAAGTCGTATGGTACTTGGGCACCCAGGTTGATAGAAACCTGACTTTTGACCACCATGTTGTCTACGTTGTAAGGAAAGCTTTTTACATGGCCCACTTCATTAGTAAGGGTATCTCATCCAGGGACAAGGAGGTCATAACATCCCTGTATTCTTCCTTTACAAGAGCCATTATTGAGTGCAATGCCCCTTTTGCCATGTGCCTCAGCAAAACACCCTGCCAAAAGAAAGACTACAACCATTTCTTACAAAAAAGGTCAAAGGACTAAGTTCACTTAGTTATCCAAACAGACTAAAAAGCTTCTTGCTTTCCTCTGTCTCTCACTGGCCCTTATAAATTTCCTCATTGGCTTGCTTTCCAGGCTAAGAAAGATCCTGCCTTAAGAGACGTCCTCTACCTCAGAAATAATAGATCTGAAGTAGGAGAATTCATTTGTCAGCAACCTGTGGGTATGGATCCGATATCGGATCCGAACCGGCATGGTTTATCCAGCTATGGATCTGAGCTCCTAGCTCCTCCTCTCACCCATAATGCCCTGCTCTCCCTACATGACCTCAGATCTAGTTTGCCGCGTTCATGGTGACAGCTGGATTTTGAGCTCCTGTCAGCTAAGTGTTTTTTTTTGGTCCTTTCTATAGTAAGACCAGCTCGGATCAGGGTTCTACTCCAGGTTCTTTTTAGTGCCAAAAAAGACGGGGGACCTAAGACCCATTCTGGACCTGTCCCTATTAAACCTGGCAGTTCCCAAGGAGAAGTTCTGAATGGTCACTTTACAATCCATCCTCCCACTTCTGGGAGAAAATCACTGGATGTGCTCCATAGACCTCAAGGATGCGTACTACCACATACTAATGGACAGACGATCCAGGAGGTTTCTTCGCTTCCGGCTGGGAGCCAGTCACTACCAGTTCAGGGTCCTTCCCTTTGGTCTCACCACAGCCCCCAGGGTGTTCACCAAAGTATTAGCAGTGGTTGCGGCCCACCTGAGGCTTCAGGGGGTGCAGGTCTTTCCGTACCTGGACGACTGGCTTCTCACCGCCCCAACAAGGCATCTACTTTCCTTGGCAAGAGATTCCTTTCTTCGCCTAGCTCCCCGGCTAGGCATCACGATAAACGTAGGAAAGTCCAACCTGGCCCCCACTCAGTTAATAGAATTCATAGGAGCCAGATTAGACACGAGGAACTTAAGGGCATTTCTCACAATCGGCAGAATTCGGAATCTGCGACTCCAGGTGCGGGCCATCCTCCACTCAAATTCGGTTCCAGCGGAATTAGTCCTGAGGGCACTAGGCTCCATGGTGGCAGTGATTTCTCTTCTTCCACTCGCCTGCTTGAACATGCGAGTGCTTCAGTGGACACTTCAAGTACAATGGTCATATCTTTCTCTCCCCCTACATCATCCCATTGCAATCAGCAAGGCTTGCAAGCGGTCTCTCTTGTGGTGGCTCCATTCCCCGGATCTCCAAGGAGGCCGCCCCTTTTGTGCATCTCCCCCTCTGGCCACAGTGACCACGGACGCCTCCCGCCTCGGGTGGGGGGGGCACTTTGCGGGCCAGACAGTCCAAGGCACGTGGAACGACTCAGAGACCTCTCTGCATATCAGTGTTCTGGAGATGAGAGCGGTGCTCTTGGCGTTGCAAGCACTCCAAGCCTTTCTTCCCCTGGGAACAATTGCGATTCAATCAGACAACATGTCGGTGGTCTGGTACATCAACAAACAGGGGGGACCAGGTCTTACCCCTTATGTCGAGAAGCCATGAGAGTGTGGGAATGGGCGATCGCCTCCAACCACTTTCTCATCGCAACGCATATTCCGGGTCGGTCCAACATCCTGGCGGACAAACTCAGTCGCACCATTCTCTCCCCGTACGAGTGGTCTCTCAATGCTCAAGTAGCGAAACGGATCTTCGCACAATGGGGGACTCCTTGTTGCGATCTCTTTGTTTCTCCCTTAAACACCAAGTGCGACAGTTTTTTCGCTCTAATCCCACCTCCAGTGGATTTCCCCAGAGACGCTCTGGTGCATGCTTGGCCTCCCGGACTTCTTTATGCATACCCCCCTCTGCCTCTGATGCTCCAGGTACTCCAGAAAGCCTCCCGGTTGGGGAGCAGGATGATCCTCATAGCCCCATTCTGGCCTCGGCAGATCTGGTTCCTTTACCTGAGGTCTCATTCAGTGAATCCACCTTGGATTCTAGATCCCATTCCGGATCTGATTTCACACCCGTCGAACCTACCAATCCCGAACCTGGACAACTTGAAGCTGACTGCTTGGCTGCTCCAGTTCCACTCCTAATCAGGACTCCCGGTATCTCGTCCCCAGTTAAGGCCATTCTGGTAGCGGCTCATAAACCTTCTACCAGAAAAGTTTACCGCAGTAAATGGAAGCGCTTCTCCATTTGGGCTGAGCGGCAAGGTCTGGATCCCTTCACGGTTCCCCTACCTTTGGTTCTAGACTTCCTTACTACTCTTTTTAATGATGGCGCCAGTAGTTCCACGGTTAAAGTTCGGCTGGCGGCAATTTCTCACTACCATATTGGCCATGACTCTGGGCCTCTCATGTCTGCCAAGTTATGTAAAATCTTCCTAAAAGGTACCTTTCTACTTAGACCCCCTGTCAAGGAGACGGTTCCACCGTGGGATCTTTCTTTAGTTCTTCAGGCCTTGACCGCTCCCCCCTTCGAACCTGAGGCTACAGTAGATCTGAAATTCTTGTCTCTTAAGACTGCATTCTTGGTAGCCATTACTTCAGCTAGGAGAGTTTCTGAACTTCAAGCTCTGTCCATGAAACCGCCTTACTTGGTCTTCCATCCGGACCGGGTGTACCTTAGGTCTAATCCCTCTTTTCTTCCTAAGGTAGCTTCGGAAGCCAATATTAATCAGTCCATCAACCTCCCTGTTTTCTTCCCTAAGTATCAGAACAAGGGTGAATACAAGCTGCATTCCTTGGATGTTCATAGGCAGCTTCGTTTTTATCTCAACAGGACAGCTGGTCATAGGCAATCCGACCAATTGTTCATTTCATTTGCCAAATTTAATCTGGGGAAACCAATTTCCAAAGTCTCCTTGTCACGATGGATTTCACAGTGTATCCTTTTAGCTTACCAAGCTTCTGGGAGGTCCGCACCGGAAGGAGTCCATGCTCATTCCACTCGGTCTGTTTCTACCTCAGCGGCCTTTAGAGCTAGGATTCCTCTGGATGATATTTGTTCAGCAGCCACTTGGGCTTCATCTCATACCTTTATTTCTCATTACAAGCTGGATATCACATCTAGAGCTAGAGCATCCTTTGGCTCCGCGGTGCTCCGGAATATCCTTCCATGATGGCCGCCCAAGACTCAGGTAGCTGGGGACTCTGTCCCACAGGTTGCTGACAAATGAATTCTCCTACTTCAGATTTAGAAGTTATGTACTTACCATAACGTTCCATCTGAGTATGTGGATTCATTTGTCTGCAACCAATCCGCCCTCCTATCCCCCTGGCCTTGTCAGTTTCCTGCATAGAACGTGTTACCCTTTGTTTAGGGTATTTGGTACAGGGCAAACTCGATCTGAGATCATGTAGGGAGAGCAGGGCATTATGGGTGAGGGGAGGAGCTAGGAGCTCGGATCCATAGCTGCATAAACCATGCCGGTTCGGATCCGATATCGGATCCATACCCACAGGTTGCAGACAAATGAATCCACTTACTCAGGTGGAACGTTATGGTAAGTACATAACTTCTAATTATACTTAAAACGCTCACTACAAAGACCACAGCCTTCACTGCAACATAAACAAGCCACTTTTTATGGACAGGTTCTTGACACAAAAATCTTCAACTTCTGTAAAAAGCTCCTCTCATTATCAAACAATTTAGTTCAGCAACACGATGGCTGGATGGATAGCCATAAATGTAGTCCCTGGGTAAGTAGCATAGCCTTCATCAAACCAGATGGAAAATCCACATACTAACCTTTCCCAGCTGGATGGCTAAGATCTAATATTGGTTACTCAAGTCTAGTTGTCCAAGAAGAGGGGCATGTTTAACTAAGAATTCCATTTGCAAAATTATATTCAGTATACAAATTAAATCTCTCTCTCTCTTACACACACACACACACACACACACACACACACACACACACACACACACACACACACACACACACACACACACACACACACACACACACACACACACACACACACACACACACACACAAACACACATACAAAAAAAGCCCCTACTTGTAAAATAGGCAACCTCGGTAATCACATGACACCCACTCACTGAATGAAATTGTCTGGAAGTCAAAATATCTGAAAAAAAAAATCATAATAGAGATGGATTCATCCATGTAATTTCCAACCACCAAAAGGACCATCAATAAATCAACAAACAACTGCTTGGCAAATAGTAAATCAATAAGAAAACCATAAACTATAATGCTACATACTGGTGTAAACATATAACTTGTGTCAATCCCCAGGTTAATCCATACCAAAAGATTGTTTCAGAGCTTCAGCTATGTACAAACAGCTTTCTCCTAAAAACTTAACTCCTTGATATTTGCCTTGCTGTAATTATAACTGTAAAAAAATGTTTTTAAGTTTATTCTGTACCTCAATGATTCTCACTGTTTACAAGATGTAATCTCTGCCATATTGTATGAGTACTACATCCATAATTTGCTGTCTCTCTCTCTCGTGTATTGTATTATATTGCTTTGTGTTATTTTTGGAGCTTTTCTCCCCGAGCCTCCACTGAAACTGGACCTGTGTCCAGTTGGACTTTCCTGGTAAACAAATGTAAAATAAAATAAAATAAATAAAATTAAACTTCCCTCCAATCTAAAGCCATTTGACATTCAGACATTTTAATTTGTGCAGAAGTTACTCGCAGACTGACAGTTTACTGAGCTGTAATGCTGATCTTCGCTTTTGAAAAAAACAAATTCCCAGACTTTGTTAATAGTTCAAAGTGTAGAGAGGATTATTTATTTATTATATATTTATTTATTTTTGGAAAACATCTTTAAAACTGTTAAATTGATTACACACCCAGTAACACAGAAAAGGTATTGTGATTATGTAAACCACAGACTGCTGCAAGAAATCAAAGTCACATTAGCACTCTATGCTTATGTCCGAACAGATGAATCATACCTGTCAATTCCAAAAGAAGTAAAGCAGCTTAATAAGAAGGTTATTTGCAAGGTTACATGGCAGTTTATATTGGAAATAAGCAGAGATATTAAAAAGGCTCTGTTTTTCATAATTATGCCGAAAAGTCTTCCAAGTTAAATACAACTTCTGATTTAGTATGGAACCATACCTCTCAACCTTAGAGCAAGAAATCTGGACAAAGTGAAAAATAAAAGTGGGACACAGGCCCAAAAATAGTTATGCATCACAGACACCATTGAAACAACTGTAGCTGCAAACATTATACATCACTTATAATCTTTCTATCCCATCATTGTCAGTTAAACATGATATGGCTCATTCAGTCCTGCCTTCTTTTGCATCAAAGAAAACCATGCTTTGAAATGACAAATGCATTAAAAATAATAAATAAGACACATTGCATCAACATCCTGCAACTTCCTACCTGCAAGCAACCACAGAGCTTTCACTGAAACTAGGGCTGCTTGTTTCCCCAGAATGACAGCTCTCCCTAATTAAGTCTAATGGTATACAATCTACCAGTATCTGGACTACCTGAAATAAATTAAATTATGGCCTGTAAATTGAAAGTACACCTTGTTTAATTAAACTATATTTCTAAGCCCACTTACTACATTTTTTCAGTAACATCCCAATATCCATTTCCAGGTCACTTTACAAGACATTAGCAGTGGTAGACTTGGCATCCTTCAGAACCCCACAGGCCCACGCTAATACATTGTCCATTAAATGTAAATATCCATAGGTTCATAGGTTCATACTAGGCTATCTGCCCTAGGGCATTTATAAGCCTAGCCAGAGTGTGTTTGGCTTTCGCCACCCATTTTAAATTAATTTTGCTATGCCCTTTTTCGAGGTTAGTATACTGTGCCTCTGTCTAACAGTGACACAGAAGTGATACCCGGGGTAAACCTACGATCTCCCATCCTCTCATTAAGATTCCTCTTGAAGAGAGTCAATGAGGGACTCTGCCTAACCTGGACTGGGATTTTATTCCAGAGTGAAGGGAGCCTCTGGGTTATGAATCTGTCCCTCCAGCATGTCCTATTTATTTCAGTGCTGAGGTTCAAGTCTCGAGCGTAGCTCGATGGGATTTGGATTTTCTGAGGTGCAGCATGTCCATTAATTCCGGGTCGGACATGGCTTTATACGTCAGGCACAGATCGCCTCTGAGCAGGCGGTATGCCACTGAGTAGAGCTGGAGTTTCTTTAACCGGGCAGCATATGGCATCTGTTTGAGCCCTTTGATCCTCTCGGTGAGGTACTTTTGGGGTCTTTACAGTTGCTGCAGGTGTCTGGTAAGGTACATCCCCAAAGGGGCATTGTACTCAATTATGGGCCTGATGAGGGATGAGTAAAGAGGCACGATGACCTCCCCTGATCTAGATGTGAATCCCTTCATGATTAGGTGGGCTATATAAAATATTTTTCTAACCACTTTGGCCACGTGGTTGTCAAATGAGAGACTGCTATCAACTTGGGTCCCCAGGTCCCTAATTACTTCTTCTGTACTTAATGGATTATCACCTATGTGGTAATTTGTGGGCACTTTGTTTTTGCCAAAGGGAATGACTATACACTTTTTGGCATTTAGCTTGAGGCCATGGCTCTGGCACCAGTTGTCTGTTTCTATGAGGCTTTTTTGGAGTATGCTTGTGAAGGCAGGAGAGTCGATTATGGCGCCCAGTTTGCAGTCATCTGCGAACTTGGTCAGCCACAGTCCTTCCGGGTTTGCCTGTACCTCCGAGAAATATATACCGAACAAGGGAGGTCCCAGGACTGAGCCTTGTGGGACGCCACTTGTAACTGGTTTGGAGTCTGACATGGCTCCAGCAATTCTAGCCATGTGGGTTCTGTCCTTGAACCAGTTTGCAATCCATCTAGTGACATAGGGGTTTATATTTAAGCTGGTGAGCTTATCTATAATGCCCGAGTGGGGTATTGTATCAAAGGCTTTTGCGAGGTCCAGGTAGGCTGTGTGGACCACCTTCCCCTCGTCAATGCCCTTGGTGAATGTTTCAAAGAAATCAACCAGGTTTAAGAGGCAGGATCTGCCCTTAACAAAGTCGAACTGGGTAGGATCCAGTGTCTGTAGCTCCCCAATATCTTTATTTATGAGGTCCATGATGATCCTTTCCATAGCTTTGCAGACCAAGCTAGTCAGGCTTATGGGGCGATAGTTTCCAGGATCCGTTGAGGCACCACCTTTGTGGAGAGGGACCACTGTTCCTGTACGCCACTCTTTGGGTACATATCCTATAGTAAGGCTGAGATTGAACAGTAGTATTATGTTTGGGTTTAGCTCTTCTTGGAGTTCATGTAAGATGCAACCCGGGACACCGTCTGGTCCCATTGATGCTGTGTTTTTTGCTTTGGAGAGGGCAGCTCTTACCTGAGCATCTGAGATGTCAGGGGGGCAGCACTCTGCTGGGATAGAGATTCGCCCTTTTGGTGGGGAGAGGGGGAGATGTTTGCGCTGAACCTGTCAGCTAGGATGTTGGCAATGTCTGTGGGTTCGGTGTATTTTTTGTCATTTTGGACTAATTCTGAGCATATCTGGGAATTCCCACTCAGGTTCCTAACATAACTAAAGAAAGCCTTGTGATTATCCTTAGTGTCCTGTGCAATTTTTCTCTCGAAGCTGGCCTTAGACGATTTTATGAGTGCTCGTAGTTTTTTGCTAATACTGATCAGAGATGCCTTCCCTCTTTGGGATTTTGCTCTATCATGTAGTAGCTTCCTCCTTCTGTTGTATAGTTTGTTTATGGCTGGGGTCCGCCAGACAGGACGTCTGCCTTTGGAGGATTGGGTCTTGGTTTTATTTGGGATTGCATGATCCATGCATTCCTGAAGGTGTTCATAGAATGCGTTTATAAAGGATTCTGCGGTCTGGGCCGTATTTTCCACAGGCCCGGGGGCTTTGAAGGATTCCACCTCGGTTTTGAGGAGTGTGAAATTTGCTTTAGAGAAGTTTTTCACTGTGGTTTTCTGGGCAGGGGTGGGGTCGGGATGTGAATATCCAGTGAGATTAGTTTATGGTCTAATCTTACCAGTGAGGGATACACTTCTGGTCTGGAGCATAGAGTCCCCATGTTGGTGATGATCAGGTCCAGTATGTTTTCCCCTCTTGTGGGAGTGGTAACACGTTGTTCCATAGCATTTGAGTTTATAAATTCTAGGAACCTTTGGGCTAGGGTGTTGGAGCTAGAGTAATGCTCCCAGTCTATGTTTGGGTAGTTGAAGTCGCCCAATATAATGGTGTTTGGAGAGACCTTCATATTTTCCAATGTTTTCAGGAAGGCCGAGTGGGGTTCCTGGGTTTGGGAGGGTGGTCTGTAGCAGGCTATAAACTGGAAGGCAGTTTTACCCACTGTTAGTTGCACATGGATAGTCTCTGATGCTTCGTGCTGTGCCACCAACCTGGAGGTGTGGGTATCTTTGACGAATATTGATACTCCCCCTCCTTTTGTGGTTCGGTCCAAGTTTTGGGGCCGAAAAGCATGGTATGAGGTATAACCTGGTAGTGCTGGGGTGCTCTCGGGAGCCTTGAACCAGGTTTCTGTTACTGCACAGATATCGATGTTCTCCATGCTAAGGAGAGTTTCGAGTGCATGCATCTTGAGGTTTAGACTTTTGGCGTTGAGTAGCATTACTCTTAGTTTCTTATCCCTTGTGATACCTATGGAGGTGGGTTTGTCTTTTGAGCCTTGCCTAAAAAAGGCACTATAGGGGTAGCAAGAGCCTTTGCCAATATCCGAAAGCCCAGGGGTGACAGGTGCAAGCCATCCCTAGCGAAGCATCGTGGCTTGTCTAGCATGTCATCCCCGGCTGACAGGCATTGGATCCCCTTTGAATGACACCAATACTTAATCCAATTGTTGAAATTGATCATCTCGTCTTCATATTGTGGCATCATTCTTGGTGAGGGTAAGATGCTACTCAAGGTCAGGGTCATACCGGCCTGGGCTAAATGCTGAGAGAGCTCATCTATGTCTCTTTTCATGTAGTCCAGGGAGGTACGTCTCAGGTCATTCACACCAGCATGGACAATGACTGAGTCATATTTGTACTTGCCTTGGAGTGACCTGAATGCGTGTGTTATGTGGCGGATCCTAGCGCCCAACAGGCAGCTCACCATGACCTTCTCCTTGTTCAGCCTGGTGAGCGGGACGTCAGTGCGCCTGATGATAGAGTCACCTATTACAAGTGTATCAGGTGTGTTGTTTAGCCTTAAGGGCTGTGTCTGTTTGGCACACTGGCTTTGTGAGCTATGTGATGAACGTGTTTTGTTTTGGGGTAGCGGTTGCTTGGGTGTCTGCTTTGGAGGTCTCTGCTGCTTAGGCAGATTTTTATTTAGAGCCACCGAGTATGTTTGTGTGTGTTTATGTGTTTGGTTTGCTGTCGTGGTAGGTCTATGTGAGACTGGAATTGTAGTGAGCGTGGTTTCCTTCTCCTCCTGACTGGTTACGCCAGTACTGAGTTGAGAGAGCTTAGCCTCCAGTTTGGCTATATGGTTGCATCTCTCGTATGTGTTGGAATTTGTTGGGAGGAGGAGAGGGCTGTCTGTGTACATGAGGCAGTTGTAACATTGCCTAAGATTCCCAGATTCACCAGCTGGACTGGAGAGGAGATTGACAACTGACCTTTGGACATGCTAGAATAGTATTGGGAATTCCTTTATAATTGAAAAAAGGGCCAATGGGGAACAAGGTACTCAAGGGGAGTTTGTGAGGGTGTAGTGCTTTTAATTTTTTAGTGCTGACTTAGTGAGCAAGTGCCAGGTAACTTAAATGCAATGTGTTACAGGTAACTTAAATGCAAAAACGACAAACAGTAACTTTCTTTCAAGTGAAACAAGGAAATAAGCACAGTAAGCAATGCAGATATCACTAGGTATCCACAGAAGCGCTGAAAAGCTGCATTTTAGGTGGAATTAGCGTTTCAGGGAAATAACAAGCAAGCAAACAACAAGCATACAAACAAAGCTAGATTCAGCAGGCCTGGATCTAGTCTATGCTGCAGCAAACAAGGTGTACCAATTTCAGTAAGAAACAGTTCAAATATACAGGCACTATAAGCCTTTAACCAGAAATTCCCAGCTCAGAAGGGCAGAGTCCAGCCTCTCCTCCCACAAGAGTGCAGACCACGAACCTTCTTAATGTAAAATAACTGGCCTGAAGCCCAAGTTCTTAAACCAGAACTAATACACTTTTAGAATAACAGACACTGAGCCCTCAATCAGCAGTTCCCAACTTAGAAGGATGTAAGCTACCTGTCCTGCCACCACAGTGCAGGCCACAAACCTTTCTAATGTAAAACAACTGGTCTGAAGCCCAAGTGTTTAATCCAAAAGACTTAGAATGATAGCTACACTTTAATCAAGTTACTACCAAGCAGTAATAGATACAATTGAATACTTTAAAGAATGCCTGGATTAGTGCTCAAGTTATACAAACAAAGCTAGATTCAGCAAGCCTGGATCTAGTCTATGCTACAACAAACAAGGTGTACCAATTTCAGTAAGAAGCAGTTCAAATATGCAGGCACTATAAGCCTTTAACCAGAAATTCCCAGCTCAGAAGGGCAGAGTCCAGCCTCTCCTCCCATAAGAGTGTAGACCACGAACCCTCTTAATGTAAAATAACTGGCCTGAAGCCCAAGTGCTTAAACCAGAATGAATACACTTTTAGAATAACAGACACTGAGCCCTCAATCAGCAGTTCCCAACTTAGAAGGATGTAAGCTACCTGTTCTGCCACTACAGTGCAGACCACAAACCTTCTTAATGTAAAACAACTGGTCTGAAGCCCAAGTGCTTAAACTAAAAGGCTTAGAATGAGTTACACTAAGCAGTAGTGAATACAACTGAGTACTTTTAAGATGACGCAAAAGCAAAATAAAGTAGGAAGAAACACAAATACAGTAAAAGCAGATATATATATTTTTTTAAGTGGAAAGAGAGAAAGGAAAGAAAGAAAGGAGTAGCAGAAACTAAGCTGATTGACCTTCTTAAATGTTCTCCCTGTACTGGGTAGAATGAGGTAATGACACTAGACTGGGAGGAGGGTCCCAGATCAAATTTACACTAGGGGCGGGCAACTGCAAAGCCACCAACTATAAAAACACTATACCAACAGGGAGGGAGGGTGGCAAACAAACTGCAGAAATGTTTCTCACAGCTGAAAAGCAGCAGTGAGCCTTTACATGAATGTTTTAAACAGCTAAAGGAGCCTCTAGAAAAAAAAGTTTAACTGCAACAAGTTATCAGAAACAAACAACCCAACAGATGTTTAATAAAAGTGGACAATTTCCAGTTAATACCTCACACACAGTGAAACTAGCTAGAAAAATACTCAGTACACAAAGTGCTATAAATAACAAAGAAATAAAGAACAAAATAAACAAAAAAACAGGATTCTTAATGTTATATATTATAGCTTCGAGTTTCCTTAGTGTCCTTCCTTCGATAAGCTCAGTGTGAAATGGCAGAACACTCACAACTGAACTTCTTAGGTAACAGAAAGTTGAAACCTGAGACAGCTTTTAAGAAAGAAATCTCTAAAGAACCAATGAGGTGCTTAGTCTAAGCTGTAGTCCAGGTGACCTCAGTCAGCCAATGACCTCAAACAATTCTCTCTCACTGAAATGCCTGATGGCTTTGGCTAAACCAAGATGTCCCTGAATATGTGCTCAGACATACAGCCTCCACAAACACTAGGCCCAAATACAAGCCTGAATATGGAAATGCTACAAATATCCCCACTACTTAGAACAATCTGCAGAAACGTTTCTCACAGCTGAAAAGCAGCAGTGAGCCTTTAAATGAAAGATGTAATGCAATCCTATCTTTCCTACATTCATTACTGACGGGCTCAGAGCCGAGAATCGGCTCCGACTCGGCCGTTATAACTAGCACGAAGTCTCTCATTGGCTGGGCTAACCCTGTATCCCAGGATGCACCACGCCCAAACTCCCAGATCTCGTTTGCTGCTCCTAGAGTAACGACGTGGTCTCGACTTGGCTGTGGCTAAGTACCCTCTCTTTTTTGACTTAATAGCTGTTTGCTCGAGTTATTATTTCCAAAAAGCTATTTTAATAGCTACGTTGTCTGTTGTTTCCCTTTTGTGATTGATTGCGGTTTTTTGGGTGGTAATCCTTCTGTTAGAGTCCTTTCCACCCTCCCTCCTTGTGTTGCTGAGTGTGCGGTCGTGTTTCCTTATGTCTGGCAAGGAACAAAAAGAACATAAGCCATCTGGTTTTAAAAAATGTGCCAAATGTGCGTATAAAATGTCTTTGACTGATGGCCACGCCATCTGTGTTTATTGTCTCGGTGCCATACACTTGCAGGAATCCTGCAGTGTTTGTCATGCCTTCTCTTCCAGGGTTTTACAGGAGAGAAAAAATAAGCTTATCCTTAAGGGTTTGATTAAACCCTCCTTTGAGGAAACTTTAGCGTCTTCTCCCCCCTCAGAGAAATCCAGGTCTAAGTCTAAAAAGAAGTCTCTGGCTAGTTCATCGGAGCCTCCGGAGAAAAGGTCAGAAGCTATATCTCCTTCCTCGGCTCCACTGGTCTCGGAGCCGCAGGGGGTACTGTCTAAGGCTATGTCTCCTTCCTCAGCTCCAATGGTCTCGGAGCCGCAGGAAGTCTTGTCTGTTTTGGGGTCGGCTTCTTTGACTGCACGGTCGTCAGCACCGAAGGAGGTTGCGGTGGTTCTTGAGCTTGCTTCGGCTCCGATCCCTTTGGAGCCGACTCAGAGCCGTTCCCACAGTCTTGTCTTGGTTCCGACAGAGAAGGTTTCTCAACCCCCTTCTGTCTCCTCCAAGTCCTCCAGGCTGTCGGATTCGGATGTGGATAGGGTGGTCCAGAGGCTCCTCCAGTCGCCAGTATTAACTAAATTATTTTTGGCTCCAGCCCAGTCGGCTCCCGAGCCAGCCACGATATCGGTTCCGTTTCTTCCTCCTCCAACAACCTCGGTGTCATCGGAGCCGGAGTCTGCTGAATTGAGTGAAGTCCTTGGGTCGGCTCCGAAACCTCCTGCTAGTCTTTCAGATCCGACCTTGGCTCCAACCTTTTCCATCCCTTCTACAGGTTTTGGTACTCGGGTGTCCTCAGTCGAACCCGAGGGGGATGCATCGGGGCTTCAGGTTTCGGCTCAGAGTCTCCCCCTTAGTGCTTCGGCTAGGGGTACCCCGACTCCGGTCATGGTCTCAGAGGCGGGTTTTTCGTCCGATTCTGGTGTACCTGCCTTCGAGGCTATGAGGAGCGCGCTGGCCAAGTTCGTAGTGACTTCACCTGAATCGGCAACTCCATCCCCAGACGCTGTGACTAGAGCTTCTGGTGCCCCCTATCTCTGGACAGTGGGGTCTTAGGCCTGAAGATACCTCCATGTGAGGTCCCCTGCTTTCTGAGGGCCCTTCAGAGTCCGTGCCTGAGGAGCCTCCCAGGAAGAAGTTGTATAAGAGGAAGCACGTAGACTCCCAAGATGAGTCTGTCACCTCGGACACCGACCTCGATGATGCAGAAGGGTCCCCAAAGTCATCCTCTGATGATGTCTCTTTCTCCGATATCCT
Source organism: Protopterus annectens (assembly GCF_019279795.1). Lineage (NCBI taxonomy): Eukaryota > Metazoa > Chordata > Ceratodontiformes > Protopteridae > Protopterus > Protopterus annectens. Next base: position 1,983,948,061 of record NC_056726.1, read on the forward strand.
GGAGATCTTGAGACAGCGGGGTGACTGGCCATCCAAAAACCCTTCTGAGGAGGAGTCGGTCATCCTCAAGGCCTTCGTAGCCCAGCCTTCCGCCTCTTGGGTGTCTCCACCCTTCGATGAATTATTGGATCTTATTTGTCGAAGGGTGTGGGAACACCCTGACTCTGTGGAGCCAGTTCTTAGCCGCCCCAATAGGTTCTTATCTGCGCCTCCTGGAAAAGAACTTTTGACCAAGAGAGTACCTGTGGATGCTATGGTGGTGGCATCTGCCACTCAACAGGACGTGGCAGAGGCTTCTACTTCCATCCATCCTCCTAATAAGGAGTCTAGGAGTATGGATAGGTATGGGAAGCGTACCCTGTCTTCAGCGACCTTTACCTTGCGGTCGCTGAATTACTTGTGTCATTTTACGCGGCTCCAAAGGGATCTCATAAAGGAGTTGGGAGATACCCTGTCGGGTAACTTGCCTGAGGCGTTCGCCCAGTCTGTTAACGCCCAGCTGTCTACCCTTTCTTCCATCGTCAACTCGTCCATGAGGCTCATATCTTATGCAGCCGAGGGGGCGGGTAGAGCAGCGAGTTCGGGCGTAGCCCTTAGGAGGCAAGCTTGGATGCACTTGTGTCATTTTGCGGAGGCTTTCAAGTCTTCTTTCACGGATGCCCCATTCGACGGGTCCTCCCTTTTTGGACCCAAAGTGAAAGACACCCTTACTAGATGTGAGCAGGAGGGTAAGACTTTGTCTGCCGTTGGGGCCCATTTTTCGCTTCCCACTAGACCTTATCCCAAGGCTCAGAGGGGAGGGAAAATGTGGTTCAGAAAGTCTCAAAAGTCTTCCCCTGCCCATCAAAGTGACCCCCCCCCCTCCAGGGGCAGAGGAGGGGGGAATTTTAATGAAAGGCATTGCCCTAGAGGCGGGTGAGGCCCCCACAATACAGGAGACCGCGAGTCCTTTCGTGGTTCCTCCTACCAACGTCCCTGAGGGATTACCTGACTGTGCATCTCTGGAGCCAGTCGGGGGTCGTTTTTCAGAGCATCTTCAGGCCTGGCAGTCCATCACTCAGGATCGATGGGTGCTTCATTTAATCACCGGAGGTTACACCATTCCCTTTATCCGTCCCCTCCCCGCCATCAAGGAAAATCCTGGACATTCCACCCAGTCAATGGGATCAGGCAGCAATAGAGGTCTCAAAGCTGCTAGAAAAAGGAGTCATCCAACCAGTCCCCGCAGACCAGATCGGATTAGGAACTTACTCAAGATTATTTTTGTGCCAAAAAGAACAGGGGACTTGAGACCCATTCTGGATCTCAGCCGTTTAAACCGCTTTGTAAAGAAGTCCAAGTTCCGAATGGTCACGTTGCAATCCATTTTCCCCTTGCTGGAAAAAGGAGTATGGATGTGCTCCATCGATCTCAAGGATGCCTACTATCACATCAAGATAAACGAGGCTTCCAGGAATCATTTACGTTTCCGGCTGGGAGCCAGCCATTTTCAATTCCGGGCCCTGCCCTTTGGTCTCACCACAGCCCCCTGGGTGTTCACCAAGTGTCTGGCAGTGGTGACAGCTCACCTGAGACGTCTAGGATGCCAGGTGTTTCCTTATCTAGACGACTGGCACCTCACCGCCCCCACCAGGCATCTACTTGTTCAAGCCACGAGAGCTACTGTCGAATTGGGCCATCTACTAGGGATTTCATTCAACTGGGCAAAATCTGTATTGCTGCCATCACAGCGTGTTGCCTTTATTGGCGCAGAGCTAGACTCTGTAGAAATGCGAGATTTCCTACTGGAAGAGAGAATAAAAGTGTTACAGGCCCAAGTTCTGGCTTTACTACTCCGGGAAAAGGCCCAAGCCAGGATGGTTCTTCAGCTGTTGGGATCAATGGCGGCTACCATTCTTCTAGTTCCGCTAGCCAGGTTACACATGCGAATACTTCAGTGGCTCCTTTCGGCCCAGTGGTCATATCAGGAACGTCCCATGTCCCATCCGATTCTCATCACGGAGAGATGCCGGCAGGTTCTGCGTTGGTGACTTCTCTCGTCCAACCTGAATCAAGGGAGATCCTTGAGCCCCCGTCCCCTATTGCCACAGTAACCACGGACGCCTCCCAGATAGGGTGGGGGGGGCATTATCTGGGCGAGACGGTTCAAGGTACGTGGCAAGACCACGAGGTTCACTTGCATATCAATGTTCTGGAGATGAGAGCGGTGCTTCTAGCGTTGCAGGCACTTCACAGCTCTTTTCCTAGGGGAACTATTGTGATTCTTTCCGACAATATGTCATTTGTCTGGTATCTGAACAAGCAGGGAGGAACCAAGTCCTACCCCCTTTGCAGGGAGGCCATGAGAGTGTGGAATTGGGCGATCGCTTCCCAGCGCTTTCTAGTGGCAACGCACATTCCGGGGAAGTCCAGTGTGTTAGCAGACAGGCTGAGCAGAGCTATTCTGATGCCTCACGAGTGGTCCCTAAACGATCGAGTGGCTGCTCAGATCTTCTCCAGGTGCGGCCTTCCCTGCTGCGACCTCTTTGCCAGCCCCCTGAATGCGAAGTGCAGCAGTTTTTTCACTCTGATCCCCCCACAGGGGGAGTCACCCACGGATGCTCTAGTCCACAGTTGGCCCTCCGGTCTGCTCTACGCCTTCCCGCCGGTCCCTCTTCTGCCAAGAGTGATTCAGAAGGCTACCTGCTTGGGAAGCAAGATGATTTTGATCGCACCACTCTGGCCCCGTCAAGTTTGGTTCCCCTTCCTTCAGAAGTATGCGGTGGATGGTCCTTGGATTCTGGACCCAGCTCCAGACCTATTGACTCATCAGTCAGGACAGCTCCATCCATCCCTACGAACTCTCAAGCTCGCTGCCTGGCTTCTCCACTTCCGACCTTAGTCAGACAGCATATCCTTACCCCGGAAGTAGTACATGTTCTGTCCTCCTCCCACAAGTCTTCTACTAGGAAAATATTCTCTAGTAAATGGAAGAGATTTGCAATTTGGGCTCAGCAACGTGATCTTGATCCCCTTACAGCCCCTGTGTCAGCGGTGTTAGATTTCTTAGCAACACTATTTAGACAGGGTTCGGCTGCCTCCACTATAAAGGTTCAGTTGGCAGCAATTTCTAATTATCATGTTGCATATGAGCCTTCCCTCATGGGTCATAAGCTGTGTAAAGCCTTTCTGAAAAGAGCCTGGTTGCTTCGCCCTCCGGTTTCACAACCTGTTTTGCCATGGGATTTAAATGTGGCGCTCAGAGCTTTAACGTCTTCTCCCTTTGAGCCGGCAGCCTCTTGCGAATTGAAATTTTTGTCATGGAAGACTGCCTTTTTGGTAGCTCTGCGCTTTACCAGAAAGGCTCATCCAGACTCTGCTACACTTTGCTGTGAAGGAAAGGTTAGTTTGCTGTTATTTTTTGTATTACTGTATTGCCTTTCTATATTTTGAATACTGTAGTTTGTTTTCTTTACTTTGTGTTTTGCTTGCATTCTGTTTTAACAGCATATTAAAACTTCAAAAGAGACCACAGCTCTCTCTGTTCTGAGTCAGGCAGAATTTTTTCCCGCCCTCCCACCCATTTAAGTTGTCTTGTTAAATACCACTGTCTTTCTAGTTGCCCGCTTCTAATGTTAATCTGACCATATATCTCATTTCTCTCTACTTTCACTGGCTTATGTGAGTAATCACAAAATCATCATTTTTGAAATTCCACCCCTTCAATTATTTAAATTTATTGGCCATCCTACAGTATTTCATAGTACCAAAATACAAAAGTGACCACCCCTTTCAATCCATCTTGCTGTTTTAAAAATAGTAACTCTCCACTAAACCTTAACTTTTTTAAACAGGTAAAACTCAAGTTACCTACTTTCACATCTAACTTCTCTAGTGCACACTGCAAAGTGCATTCTTTTCAATCTTACCTTTAAGCATCCCTGTGACTAGCACTTTCTCTAATACCTGCTGGAAAGCACTAGGAAGCCTTAAACTCATACAAACACTGAACTCTCCTTGTTAACAAGGAGAAACTATTAGTAGGCACTAAACAGCCTATAATTGCAAAGTACCTTGCTAAGGAAACAGCTCCTATACCTTACAAAGAAAAAAAAAAAATAAGCCCCAAACCAAGCATGTCCAAGGGTCAGCTTCCGGTGATTTCTCCTGTCCACCTGGTGAATCTGGGCATACTGGGGCAATGCAGCAATTGCCTCATGTACACAGACAACCCTCTCCTCCTACCACCCAACACTACAACCTGCGAGAGATGCACTTACATAGCCAAAATGGAAGCAAAGCTCTCTCCACCCAAGATTGTGCTAAACAGTCAAGAGGAGAAGGTTAACACCCACACTACATCTCAAGCAACACATAGCCCTTCTAAACCCGCACCACCAACACCCACATATAGCAACACTAAATCCACATATGCAGAGGCCCTTAACTGTAACCTGCCCAAGCAACAAAGTCCTCTGAAGCTGAAACGCAAACAAACACCAATCACAACCAATGTGTCACATAGTTCACAACACCAGTGTGCCACCCAGCAACAGCCCCTAAGGCAAGACAATGTACCTAACACTTTAGTCATAGGTGACTCTATAGTCCGGCACACTGATGTCCCTCTCACCAGGTTGAATAAGGAGAAAATTACAGTCAGCTGCCTGTCGGGTGCCAGGATCCGCCACATAACGCATGCACTCAAGTCACTCCACAACATGTACAAATATGACTCTGTCATTGTCCATGTTGGAGTGAATGACTTGAGACGTACCTCCCTGGACTACATGAAAAGAGACATGGAAGAGCTCTCGGATCATGTGGCCCAGGCAGGTATGACCCTAGCCCTGAGTAGCATCCTGCCTTCGCCCAGAATGATACCAAAATATAAGGATAAAATGATTGACTTCAACAATTGGCTAAGCTTATGGTGTCATTCAAAGGGGATCCAGTATCTGTCTGCCTGGGATGACATGATTGACAGACCACGATGCTTTGCCAGAGATGGTCTGCACCTGTCGCCTCTGGGATTCAGGTTACTGGCTAAGGCTCTTGCCACCCCTATAGTGCCTTTTTTAGGCAAACTTCAAAGGACAAAACCCCCACCGTAACAGGTACAAGCATGCAAAATCTGAAGGTAATGCTACTCAATGCTAGAAGTCTAAACCTCAAAATGCACTCTCTCGAGGCACTCCTAAAAATGGAGAATATCGATATCTGTGCAGTAACTGAGACCTGGTTCAAGGCTCCAGAGAGCACAACTGTAATACCAGGCTACAACTCTTACCACACTTTTCGGCCACCAAACCAGGACCGAAACACTAAAGGTGGAGGAGTGTCAATATTCACCAAGGATATTCACACCACCAGGCTAGTTTGCCAACACAATGTGTCTGAAATTCTCCAAGTGCAACTAACACTAGGTAAGACTGCAATCCAAATTGTAGCTTGCTACAGATCCCCCACCATACCCCAAGATTCTCACTACACCTTTCTAAACATACTGGAAAATATTAAGATAGAACCAAACACCCTAATACTGGGTGATTTTAACTACCCTGCCATTAACTGGGAAAGCTACTCATGTCCCAACACCTTTAAGAACGGTTCTTGGAATTCATAAATTCCAATGCCCTGGATCAACTAATCCATAGTCCCACCAGGGCTCCAATATCCTAGACCTGGTCATTACCAACATGGGAAATCAATGCTCCATACCTATGGTCACCCTCTCGTTAGTCAGGTCTGACCATAAGCTAATCACCCTTAACATCCACATCCCACCCCACCCCCAGTAAAGAAACCACCATAAAAACTTCTCCAAAGCCAACTTCATGCTACTCAAGTCAGAAGTGACAAACTTCATAACACCCATGCAGACGGGAACTGAAAGTTCAACTGCTGAATCCTACACTAAGGTACTGTACGAGCACATCCACTCATGCATGAATCGTGCCATCCCAAATAGAACCAAAATGCTCTCATCCAAAAAAAGGAAGCCAATCTGGTGGTCCCCTGCCATAAACAAACTTTACAACAAAAGGAAGAAACTTTTGCAGAAAAGAGGAAAATCCCAGGATGCAAAATACTCCCTTACTGGCCTCAGTAAGAAACTGAGATGCCTCATAAAATCCTCCAAAGCTAGTTACGAAAATAAAATTGCCAAAGATTCCAAAGACAACCACAAAGCATTCTATAACTATGTCAAGAATCTAAATGGCAATGCTCAGATCTGCTCTGAGCTAAAACAGAATGGCATTAAATATACTGATCCAAAGGATATTGCCAATATCCTGGCAGATCGATTCAGTGCCAACTTCACCCCCTCTCACCCCCTAAATGGCCCATCTCAATACCGGAAGATTGCCAAATTCCAGTAATAATGGCCACACAGGTACAAAACGCACTCTCTAAAGCGAAGAATACAGCATCCATGGGACCAGATGACATCCCGGCTGTGTACTACATGAACTACAATATGAACTGGCACCTCACCTAAGTGTCATGTTTAATCATAGCCTCACCTCAGGTTTCGTGCCCACTGAGTGGCGCAGAGCTACAGTTATCCCAATCCACAAGGGGATCCACCTTGGATCACAGAAACTACCGTCCCATCAGTCTGACAAGCCTTATCTGCAAGGCCATGGAGCGTATTATCATGGAACTTATAAACAAAGACATTGGCAACCTTCAAACACTGGACCCCACCCAGTTTGGGTTTGTGAAGGGCCGATCTTGTCTCCTGAACCTGATTGACTTCTTTGAATCAGTCTCCAGAGCCATGGACAAGGGTAAGGTGGTCCACACAGCCTATCTAGACCTTGCCAAGGCCTTTGACACCATACCCCACTCTGGAATCATAGATAAACTTACTAAGTTGGGCATTAATCCCTATGTCACCCAATGGGTTGCTAAATGGCTTACTGATAGAACCCACACTGTAAAAGTAGCCGACTCCAAATCCAGCTCCAGACAAGTGACAAGTGGAGTACCTCAGGGTTCAGTCCTGGGGCCGCTCTTGTTTGGCATCTACTTCTCTGAAGTACAGGTCAACACTAAGGGACTCTGGCTAACAAAGTTTGCAGATGACTGCAAACTGGGAGCCATTATTGAATCCCCAAATGATGTGGATACTCTACAAAAGGGCCTTACAGAAACAGATGCTTGGTGCCAGAGCCATGGGCTCAAGCTCAATGCCAAGAAATGTATTGATGTTATGTGATCCTATCTCGCCTACATTCTGACTGATGGGTTCGGAGCCGATCCCTCGGCTCCGACTCGGCACGCTATGCCAAAGAGCGAAGTCTCTTATTGGCTGAGCTTACTATATCCCAGGATGCACCACTACCAGTCCCCCAGATCTCGTTTGCCGCTAACAAGTGAAGACGTGGTCTCGAGCTGGCTGAGCTAAGTAGTGATTAATTTCACTAGTTTTTCTGTCAGGAATTTCTTTTTTCTTCAACAAAAGCTGTTTTAACAGCTATTCTTGTGTTTAGAGTGAGTTTGGTGAAATTTACTTGGTAAATTCTTGTGTTGTGAGTGTTGACTAGGAGTACCTCTTGTGTGGAAAGGCCTTTCCCGGTCTTTTTGATTGTAGGTGACTTCTGTTTTGTTTAGGGATCTCGGATCCTTTATACTGTTAATAGTTTCTCTTTCTTGTAAGAAGGACAAAGAAGAGAGAATTTCTTTCTAATTACAGTGTTTGTACTGTGTTTTGGGCTTTAATTCACCGGAATGTCTCAGGTACCTAGGCCTTCAGGCTTTAAAAAGTGCACCAAGTGCAACTTTAAAATGTCTATCACAGATGACCACTCTCTCTGTGTTTATTGTTTGGGTGCAAAACATTTGCAGGAGTCCTGCAGCGTGTGTCACGCTTTTTCCTCGAGGGTCCTCCAAGAGAGGAAAAATAAGCTCATATTAAAAGGTCTTATAAAACCCTCCTTTGAAGAAGCTTTAGCATCCTCTCCTTCTCCTGCTAAAGAAAGGGCCGGCTCCGACCAGTCCGTCGGATCCGACCGCCAAAAGACATAGGCAGGTTTCTCCTTCGGCTCCAAGGACTTCGGAGCCGAGGGCGGAACGGTCTGCCTCAATGCCACCAGTCTCGACTCCTCTGGCTTCGGAGCCGATGGCTGGGGCATCGAGAGGCGGGTCACCTTCGTCGGCTCCACTGGTCTCGGAGCCGACAAAGGTTGTCCGCTCAGACACTTCCTCCTCGGCGCCGAAGTCCTCCTCGGCACCGATGGAAACTAGTGTGGGTATTCCTTCGGCGCCGATAGTCATCGAGTCACCTCGGAGCCGGTCCCCTAGCCCCTTGGGGCCGTTGGAGAGGCCATCTCGAACCCGTTCAGTATCCTCTAGGTCATCTAGGATGTCAGATTCGGACATAGACAGGGTGCTCCAAAGACTGTTCCAGTCCCCAGTCTTTCAAAAATTTGTTTCGGCTCCGACCCAGTTGGCTTCTGAGCCGACGGCCCATGCCCATGTCATTGCCATTCCTCCTCCGACCGCTTCGGCTCCGTCGGAGCAGGTGCTGTTGGAGCCGGTGGAGGTCTTAGGGTCGGCTCCGACCCTTACTCCAACCCCGGCCTTCGGGTCCGAGTTTGGTACACGGACTTCTTCGGCTGGACCTGGGGGTGATGTTTCGGGACCTATGCTGTCGGTTCCGAGCCTCCCTCTCGGTGCTTCGGCTGCGGGACTTCCGTCTGCTATCATGGCTCCGGGGACCGGACACTCCCAGGATTCTGGGGTCCGGCTTTCAGAGCTATGAGGAGTGCCTTGGCCAAGTCTTCTTCGGCCATCTCTCCGGCTTTACCGGCACCTTCCCTGGGCGTGGAGACTGGGTCTTTGGCAGTTCCCCTGTCCTTAGGCAGCGGAGCCCCTGGGCCTGAGGTTACCCCCATTGAGGGTTCCCTCCTCCTGAGGGTTCTTCGAGTTGTCTTCAGAGGAGCCCCAAGGAAGAGATCGTGCAAGAGGAAGCACGTGGACTCCCCCGAGTCTATTACATCGGACACTGATCTTGATGATGCGGAGGGGTCCCCGAAGTCGTCTTCGGATGATGTCTCATTTGCAGACATCTTAGAGATCCTCAAACAACGAGGCGGCTGGATATCCAAACCCCCCTCTGCTGATGAGTCAGTGCTCCTCAAGGCCTTTGGGGCTCAGCCCTCCGCCTCCTGGGTGTCTCCGCCCTTCGACGAGCTCCTGGATTTAGTTTGTCGGAGGGCGTGGGAACATCCAGATACAGTGGAACCAGTCCCTTCTCATCCTAACAAATTTTTGTCTGCCCCACCCGAGAAGGAGTTCCTGACTAAAGTCGTGGCTGTAGATGCCATGGTGGTGGCATCTGCTACACAACAGGACGTGGCAGAGGCTTCAACGTCCGTCCATCCTCCTAATAAGGAGTCTAGGAGCATGGACCGGTACGGGAAGTGTACCCTGACTTCAGCGGCCTTTACTTTAAGGTCCCTGAATTATTTGGCACATTTTACCAGGCTTCAGAGGGATCTGGTCAAGGAGCTGTCAGATTCCCTCTCAGGTAACCTACCTGAGCAGCTAGCCCAGTCGGTTAGCTCTCATTTGGCTATCCTTGCTTCAATTTCTAACTCGTCCATGAGGCTCATTTCATATGCGGCCGAAGGGCGGTAGAGCGGCAGGCACAGGCGTGGCTCTACAGAGACAAGCCTGGCTCCGTTGTGTCATTTTGGAGGCCTTCAAGTCTTCCTTCACGACGCTCCCTTTGATGGGTCCTCTTTGTTTGGACCTAAGGTTAAAGACACTCTTACCCGCTGTGAGCAAGAAGGAAAAACTTTATCTGCCGTAGGTGCACGTTATTCCACTCCCTTTCGGCCTTATCCCAAGGCTAAAGGAGGAGGGAAGATGTGGTTCCGCAAATCACGTAAGTTTTTCCATCAACAGCAGGAAGATTCCCTTCCAGAGGCAGAGGACGGGAAATTTTTCTGGGAGACGCCGTCCCAGAGGCGGCAGAGGGCCCCACAATTCTGGAGACCGCGAGTCCTTTCGTGGCTCTTCAGCCTCCCACACTTCATGAGGGATTGCCCGGCTGTGCTGCTCCGGAGCCAGTCGGGTGCCGTTTTGCCAAGCACCTAAAAGCCTGGGAGTCAATCACTCAGGACAGATGGGTGCTTCGGATTATTGCCGGAGGTTACACCATTCCCTTCACACACTCACCCCCACCGTCCAAAAAATCCCGGACCCACCACCCAGTCAAAGGGAAATTGCAGCCGCAGAAGCGTTAAAGCTGCTAGAAAAAGGAGTCATCCAACCGGTCCCCACAGACCAGATTGGATCCGGAAATTACTCAAGGTTCTTTTTTAGTGCCAAAAAAGACAGGGGACCTGAGACCAATATTGGATCTCAGCAGACTAAACCAATCCGTCACGAAATCAAAATTCCGAATGGTCACGTTACAATCCATTCTCCCATTATTGGAGAAGGATGTTTGGATGTGCTCCATAGATCTCAAGGACGCCTATTATCACATACCGATACATCGGGCGTCCAGGAAGTATCTGCGCTTCAGCCTGGGAGACAGTCATTTCCAATTTTGTGCTCTGCCCTTTGGTCTCACCACAGCCCCCAGGGTGTTCACCAAATGTTTGGCAGTAGTAACTGCTCACCTGAGGAGTCTTGGATTCCAAGTGTTTCCCTATCTGGACGACTGGCTCCTGACTGCCACCACCAGTCATCTACTAATGGACAACCTCAAAGCCACCTTTTCCCTGGGTGCTACCCTGGGAATTACATTCAATTGGTCAAAGTCTGTCTTGCTGCCCTCTCAGCGCATAAGGTTCATAGGAGCGGAGATAGACTCAAAATTGATGCGCCTTTTTCTTCCTACCGAAAGGATCCAAACTTTACAAGGCCAAGTTCAAGCCCTGCTTTCAAGATCCAAGGCCCCAGCCAGGATGGTCCTGCAAATTTTAGGTTCGATGTCTGCCACGGTTCTTCTAGTTCCTCTGGCAAGATTGCACATGAGGATTCTTCAGTGGCTATTATCGACTCAATAGTCCTTTCAGGATCTTCCCCTCAATCACCCCATTATGATTACAGAAACGTGCAAACGGGACCTTCGCTGGTGGCTTCAGACATCCAGTCTAAATCAGGGAAGTCCTTTTGTTATTCCCCCTCCAGTGGTCACCCTGACGACAGATGCCTCCCAGACGGGGGGGGGGGGGGGGCATTGTCTGGGCAGGTTAGTTCAGGGTTCCTGGCTTCCAGACGAAACTTTTCTCCACATCAATGTATTGGAGATGAGGGCTGTACTTCTGTCCCTACAGGCCTTACACAAGTTTCTCCGTCAGGGCATTATCACCATCCACACAGACAACATGTCGGTGGTCTGGTATCTAAACAAACAAGGAGGGACCAGATCTTACCCCTTTTGCAGAGAGGCCATGAGGGTGTGGGAATGGGCTGTAGCTACCAGCCGTTTCTTGGTAGCGACCCACATTCCGGGGAAATCAAATATATTGGCAGACAGATTAAGCAGGACAATTCTCTCTCCTCACGAGTGGTCCCTGAACGAAACAGTAGCAGCTCAGGTTTTCAGAAGATGGGGGACGCCGTGCTGCGACCTGTTTGCAACACCACAAAATACAAAGTGCAAAAGGTTCTTCTCCTTGACTCCACATCAGGGGGAAGCAGCTATGGATGCTCTAGCACAACCTTGGCCAACAGGGCTACTTTATGCTTTTCCTCCGATTCCACTTCTCCCCAAAGTCATTCAGAAAGCTTCTCAATTGGGGTCCACAATGATACTAATTGCTCAAGACTGGCCTCGTCAGGTATGGTTTCCCTACCTGAAGAAACATGCGTGGACGATCCTTGGACTTTAGATCTAACTCCGGATCTGCTAATTCATCAGTCGGGACGACAACACCAGTCCCTTCACACTTTGAAGTTGACAGCTTGGCTCCTCCACTTCCGACTTTAGTCAGAAATCACACCTTAGACCCGGAAGTTATTCACATTTTATCTTCGGCCCACAAACCCACCACTAAGAAATTGTACCTCAGTAAGTGGAAGAGGTTTGCTATCTGGGCTCAACTCAGGGGCTTAGACCCTATCACTGCTCCAATCCCAGAGGTTTTGAAATTTTTAACATCCCTGTTTAATCAAGGATCTTCTGTCTCTACTATTAAAGTCCAACTAGCGGCTATCTCTAAATTTCACGAATCCATGGATCCTCCGTTGATGAGCAGCAGATTATGCAAAACTTTCATTAAAGGTGCGGGCTGTTAAGACCCCAGTTTTTCATCCTGCCTCCGTGGGATCTTGATTTGGTGCTTCGTGCATTAACATCTTTCCCTTTCGAACCGGATGCTACATGTGAGTTAAAATATCTGTCTTGGAAAACTGCCTTCTTAGTTGCAATTACCTCTGCAAGAAGAGTTTCAGAGCTTCAAGCCCTATCTATCAAACCACCGTACTTGATTTTTCACAAGGATAGAGTATCACTTAGGCCTAATCCATCTTTTGTCCCAAAGGTCTGTTCTAATCTCTGTCTCCAACAATCTCTAGAGCTACCAGTTTTCTTTCCAAAATTCTCCAATGAAGCAGAATACACTCTCCATAAATTGGATGTTCACAGGCAATTGCGCTTCTATTTAGACAGGACTCAGCAAATTCGTAAATCAGACCAGTTGTTTGTGTCCTTCTCAGACAATAAATTGGGTAAAACCATCACAAAAGCTACTATCTCCAAATGGATTAGAGATTGTATAACTCAGGCTTATTCCTCTTGAATAAGCAACTTACAACATCTATCAAAGCTCACTCTACCAGAGCTATGGCGACTTCTATAGCTTTTCATTCCAAGCTCGCTATTTCTGAGATTTGTGCTGCGGCTACTTGGTCCAATCCGCACACTTTCATTTCCCACTATAAATTGGATGTGGCATCTAAAGGGCGAGCATCATTTGGCTCCACGGTACTCAGGAGTGTTTTCCAGTGAGCCACCCAGGATTCAGGTGCTAGGGACGCTGTCCCATCAGTCAGAATGTAGGCGAGATAGGATCACATAACATCTTTTAGTTATGTACTCACCATAACTTCAGATGTTTGGGATCCATCTCGCCTACATTCCTAATACCCACCCTCCTTCCCCCTGCCTTGGAGATCAGAAGAGATTGAACGGTTTTGAGTTCTACTGTTTTATCTTGTTTCATCTGACGATGTTATATAATCAGTGCATGCATGTGTGCATGTATGCGGACAAACTAGATCTGGGGGACTGGTAGTGGTGCATCCTGGGATATAGTAAGCTCAGCCAATAAGAGACTTCGCTCTTTGGCATAAGCGTGCCGAGTCGGAGCCGAGGGATCGGCTCCGAACCCATCAGTCAGAATGTAGGCGAGATGGATCCCAAACATCTGAAGTTATGGTGAGTACATAACTAAAAGTTATCCCCTTTGGGAAAAAACATGTATCCATGAATTACCATATAGGTGGCAGTACACTAAACACAGAAAGTGTGATAAGAGACTTAGGGACACAGGTGGACAGTGGTCTCACCTTCGATAACCACATCGCCACAACAGTCAGGAAATCCTTCTATGTGGCACACCTCATCACGAAGGGCTTTTCATCCAGAAAAAGGGAGGTCATTGTCCCACTGTACTCATCCCTCATTAGACCCATTATAGAATACAACGCCCCATTTGGTATGTACCTCTCAAGACATCTGCAACAACTGGAAAGGCCTCAGAAATTCCTCACTAAAAGAATCACAGGCCTAAAGCAGATGCCCTACGCTGACCGCCTTAAAAAACTCCAGCTATACTCTGTCGATATCGTCTACTCAGAGGCGATCTCTGCTTAACATACAAGGCCATGTCAAACCCAGAGCTGTTGGACATGCTACACTTAAAGAAATCCCAATCCCTCAGAGCTACACGCCAGGATCTAAACCCTGTCATCACAATAAACAAAACATGCTGGAGGGATAGGTTCCTGACCCAGAGACTCCCCAGACTCTGGAATAGATTGCCCATACATGTCAAGCAGAGTGCCTCTTTGGACCTCTTCAAGAGGAACCTTGACGATTGGATGGGAGAAAGGAAATTCACCCCAGGGATCACGTCAGTCGCCCTGCTAGACAGGGGTCCAGGAAAGTAAATAATGTGGGAAGAAATAGCCAGGGAATTGTTAAGGCTAGGCTTGTATAGGCCCTAGGGCTGATAGCCTATTACCAACCTATGAACCTATAACTTCAGCCAGAAGGGTATCGGAGCTTCAAGCCCTTTCTGTTAAACCTCCTTATTTGATTTTTCATAAGGACAGAGTATCTCTGAGACTTAATCCTTCCTTTCTCCCTAAGGTCTCTTCTGCCCTTTGTCTCCACCAGTCTATTGAGCTTCCGGTCTTTTTTCCACAGTTTTCCAACAAAGCGGAATACAAATTTCACCAGTTGGATGTGCATAGGCAACTGAGGTTTTATTTAAATAGGACCCAACAGGAGAGGAAATCAGATCAGTTGTTTGTGTCCTTTTCGGACAATAGAATTGGCAGGTCTGTAACTAAGGGCACCATAGCTAAGTGGATAAGGGACTGCATCTTATTTATTTATGCATTAGTGGGTAGGCATCTTCCCTTTCCAGTTAAGGTGCATTCTACCAGGGCTATGTCAACTTTAGTGGCTTTTCATGCTAGACAATCCATAGATGAGATATGTGCAGCGGCTACTTGGACTTCTCCACATACCTTTATTTCTCATTACAAACTGGACGTGGCCTCTAGAGGTCGGGCTTCCTTTGGTTCCACAGTGCTCAGGAGTGTTTTCCAGTGAGCCTCCCAGGATTTAGGTGCTAGGGACGCTGTCCTGTCAGTAATGAATGTAGGCGAGATAGGATCGCATTACATCTTTTAGTTATGTACTTACCATAACGATAGATGTATGTGATCCATCTCGCCTACATTCTTACGTACCCGCCCTCCTTCCCCCTACCTGTTGGACTTGGAGGAAACTCTTATTCTGATCCCTCTGAGGATATTATTTTTTCTCTCCTCGTACATATATATCCTTGTGGTGTGGTGTATGTGGGAAGATTTTATTGGGGCAAACAAGATCTGGGGGTTTGGGCGTGGTGCATCCTGGGATACAGGGTTAGCCCAGCCAATGAGAGACTTCGTGCTAGTTATAACGGCCGAGTCGGAGACGATTCTCGACTCCGAGCCCATCAGTAATGAATGTAGGCGAGATGGATCACATACATCTGTCGTTATGGTAGGTACATAACTAAAACTTTTAAACAGCTATACATCATTGTAAATGGCAAGAAGCTATGTCTTAAAAAATCTACTTCTGGCATGCGTACCCAAGTATTAGGTTTTGAAACAAAGAAACATATTCTCCACAGTCCGTAAGTCTCTGTCTTTAATAATCATCTACTGTTGCAGCCCTCCCACCACATAAACACACACATACACACTAAAATCCCCAACATTTAAAAAATGACATTGTGCCGACTTGATTTGCCAGTATTGATGATCCGCCAGAGCTATGCTTACTGTTGTCCAATCTACCACTGCTTAGAACCCACCAATGAAAAAACAGTACTAGGTGCTTTTTTGTTTGTCTGAAAAAACAATACAACTTTATATGCTACAGTCCCACATAGTCAGTCCACTACTGACCCATTAACCCTAGGCTGCTGTCTCATTCTTACTCCCTGGGACTGCATTACCTTGGATGACTACTTTTATTTCCTAAGCAAAAGACACAAATTAGTAGATGAGGCAAAAATCCAGATATTCTTTGGAACTCCATACAGTTAAGAGGTATTAGTTCATGTTCAATACAACGCTCTCCCTGTCAGGAAAGCCGCAATTTAATGAAAGTGTACCCTTAATTTATGATGTATTTGTGAGCTAACTTGTTTGTGTTCAGTAGGTTGACTGATTATTGTTAGCCTCTTTGTGCATGCATCTCTATCTGTCATGCACACATATACACACACACACTCTTCTTCTACTTTCATGCACACAATTCTGCTTTCATGCATGCACTCACTCACTCCGTACTTACCTATTAACACAGGTAATTGCTGTCCCTTTCAAAGGCAACAGCAGCAGATCCATACATGAGTCCCTCTTCAGCGAGAACACACACACACACACACACACACACACACACACACACACACACACACACACACACACACTGATTGTTTGGCGCAAAATAATAGCGTAAACACACTGACCCTTTTTTGGCTCAAAAACAAAACTAGAAGGGTGCTTTGGTGCATGGGCACACCGACATTAGCGTTACAGGTCATGGGAGCGAAAAACACAAAACAAAAAAGTGTTTTGGGGCATGCGTACATCGATGTCACAGTTAGAGGTTGAGGGCCGCATGGAAGAGCTCTGAGGGACGCATGCGGCCCGCGGGCCGCAGGTTGGACACGTCTAATTTAGATCATCATATGAAACCAGGTTTGAGTACCTTCCCTTATATCACCAAGGATTCATGGAATTTTTTGGAGAGGCTAAAAACCTTAAATGTCAACAATAATACTATTCTTCTTACCATTGATGTCTGTAATTTATTTACGCTGGTACCACATGACGTTGGATTAACCTGGTTAGAATATCAGTTAATGGAGACCGGTATATTTGACCAAGATTAAATTAATGTATATGTCCAACTTATGGAGGCAGTATTACAAAACAACTACTTATTTTTTGAGGGACATTTTTTCACGCAACGTACTGGAGTGGTGATGGGGGCTGCATGCGCCCCCATATACGCTAACTATATATGTCCTACTGGGAGCAAAGATATATATTTGCTAGTGATTACAGCAAGTATATAAAATTATGCACTCAATATTTGGACGATATATTTATTGCTTGGGAGGGTGAAGTGGAGGCACTTGATGCCTTCATTAAACACATTAACAATACGGTATGGTTTTTAAAGTTTACACATGAATTTAATGTTGACACTATTACATATTTGGACATAAGAATAACCATTGATAGAACACATGGTATTATGAGATCCAGCATTTATAGGAAACCCACATTTTCCAACTCTTACCTTCAGTATAACAGTTGGCACCCCAGACACCAAAAAAGAGCTATTATTAAGGGGCAAATGGTAAGAGCTGCCTGGATGGTCAGTGACCAGGGGGATTTTGTGGATGAATTAAATTACATGGTGGGGCTATTTTTAAATAGAGGTTACCCTAAGGAATTATGCATGGAGCTTTTCAGTGAGATCATAAATAAAAGAGAAAAAGGTATTTATTAACCCATTCTCAATTTTGATAACACAGACAACTGTGAGACAGCATCCAATACACCAAACAATATGGGTACTTTTCCATTGTTGTTCATCACCACCTTTAACAGGGACATTGATTGGGTCACATGGATGGTCAAAAAAATTGGGGCATTTTACAATTGGACAAAAATGTGGGTGCAAGAATTGGGGGTGTGCCCAAATTCATTTATAAGAAGGAATCATCCTTGAAAGATATTTTTGAAAGATGTCTTCTTTCCAAGGATCCATCAAATAGTAGGAGGTTGGGCAATTTCAAATGCGGAAGATATTCTACTTGCCAATATATATTACCCACGGGGAGTAACTTTATGGTTAACAAACACCATATATCCATCTTGGGTCATTTTGACTGTTATGTCCAAAATGTGATATATCTGGCAAAGTGCCAGGTGTGCCCAGTATTTTATATGGGAAAAACATGTAGGTATTTTAGAGAGAGAATTAGGGAACACATTTTGGACATTAAGCACTTTAAGCTTACCAATGCTTTAGCAAGGCATATTGTTAACAACACTGATCATTATTTTAAATTTTGTGTGTTGCAACAAATTAAGGGCGACACACAAGGTAGGATTTTGGATGTACAGTTTGATATATGTGAATTAAAATGGCAATTAAGATTGGATGCACAAAATGATCCTGGTATTAACGACTACAAAAGTAACCACCCCTTTCAGTCCATCTTGCTGTTTTAAAAATAGTAACTCTCCACTAAACCTTAACTTTTTAAACAGGTAAAACTCAAGTTACCTACTTTCATATCTAACTTCTCTAGTGCACACTGCAGAGTGCATTCTTTTCAATCTTACCTTTAAGCATCCCTGTTACTAGCACTTTCTCTAATACCTAAAAAGATCATCTCTACTTGACTCCAAGTAGACTTTTCTCTATCTGTTAAACCTAGCACTTGCTCCTACAGTACTTATTACCTTGATACGGCACTCTTATAGATAGCACCCCAAAAAGGCAAACCCCCATTTCTTGGTCACTCACGTCCCCCGGAATCTCTTTTTAAGTTTTTTTGTCTAGTCCTTCTAGCATGTCGAGGGATCAGTTGCTAGTGTCCTCTCCTGCTCAGCTGGTGAACCTGGGAATATTGAGGCAATGTTACAATTGCCTCATGTACACAGACAACCCTCTCCTCCTCCCACAAAACACAAATACATGCGAGATGCAACTATACGGCCAAACTGGAGGCTGAGCTTTCTCAACATAGGACTGGCAAGACCAGTCAGGAGGAGAAGGTTACCACACACACTATAGACCCAGTCTCATATAGTACCATCACAACCTCAAATCATACACATAAACACACAAAGACATACTCGGCTCTGATCAAAAATCTACCAAAACAGCAGAGGCCACCAAAGCAGACACCCAAACAACCACCACCTCAGAACACAACACCTGCAACACATAGACCTCACAGTCAGAGTGTCAAACAGTCACAGCCCTTAAGGCCAAACACAATGCCAGACACACTAGTCATTGGTGACTCCATAGTCAGACACACTGACGTCCCGCCACCAGACTGAGTAAGGAGAAGGTCACAGTAAGCTGCCTGTCGGGCTAGAATCCGCCACATAACGCAAGCACTCAGGTCTCTCAACAGCAGGTACAAATATGACTCAGTCATTGTCCACGCTGGTGTAAACGACCTGAGACGCACCTCCTTGGACTACATGAAAAGAGATATTGAGGAGCTCTCTGATTATGTAGCCCAGGCAGGTATGACCCTGACCTTGAGCAGTATCCTACCTTCACCAAGAATGATGCCACAATACAGAGATAAGATGATCAGCTTTAACAATTGGCTTAAACTCTGGTGTCATTCAAAGGGGATCCAATGTCTGTCTGCCTGGGATGACATGCTGGACAAGCCACGCTGCTTCAAGGGACGGCTTGCACCTGTCACCCTGGGATTCCGGATATTGACAAAGGCTCTTGCCACCCCATAGTGCCTTTTTAGGCAAGGCTCAAATTCTAAACCTACCACCCTAGAACACAAAAGGAAAAAACTAAGGGTAATGCTGCTCAATGCCAGAAGTCTAAATCTCAAAATGCACACACTCGAGGCCCTTCTCAGTATGGAGAACATCGATGTCTGTGCAGTGACAGAAACCTGGTTCAAGGCTCCTGAGAGCACCCCAGCACTATCAGGTTTTACCTCTTATCATGCGTTCCGCCCCAAAATCCGGACAATACCAAGAAAGGAGGGGGTATCCATATTCATCAAAGACACCCACACCTCAAGACTGGTGGCAACGCACGATGCATCGGAGACCATCCAGGTGCAATTAACCATAGGCAAGACTGCTCTGCAAATTGTAGCATGTTACAGGCCACCCTCACAAACTCAGGAACCTCACATGGCCTTCCTGAAAACACTAGAGGGATAAATGTATCACCAAACACCATCATACTAGGTGACTTCAATTACCCTAATATAGACTGGGAACACTACTCAAGCCCAAACACCCTAGCCCAAAAGTTCCTGGAATTCATAAACTCAAATGCCATGGAACAACTAGTCACCATCCCCACAAGAGGAGAAAACATACTTGGTCTCATCATCACGAACATGGGAGCACAATGTTCAACACCGAAGTATACCCCTCACTGGTGAGATCAGATCACAAACTAATCTCGCTGGAGGTCCTCATCCCACCCCACCTGAAATAAAAAGACCACAGTAAATAACTTCTTAAAAGCTGACACCACACTTCTAAAAACTAGTCTGGTCTGCTTTAAGGCTCCCGAGCCGACGGAAAACAGTACTCAAGCCGCTGAATCACTTACAAATGCCTTCTACCAGCACCTGCAGGACTGCATGGATAAGGCAATCCCAAGCAAAACAAAGACTCTTTGTACCAAAGGCAAGCGTCCACTCTGGTGGACCCCAGCCATAAACAAACTCTACAACAAAAGGAGGAAGCTACTACAAGATAGAGCAAAATCCTTAAAAGGTAAGACACCCTTGATCACTATAAGTAAAAACTAAGAGCTCTCATAAAATCATCCAAAGCAAATTTTGAGAGAAAAATAGCTAAAGACTCAAAAGACAATCATAAGGCCTTCTTTAGCTATGTTAGAAACCTGGGAGGAAACTCCAAGATATGCTCAGAACTAGTTCAAAATGATGTGAAGATTACTGATCCTACAGACATTGCCAACATACTGGCTGACAGGTTCAGTGCAAACTTCTCCCCACTCCCCAAAGGAGAGATATCTATACCAAGCGATTGCAGCCCCCAAACATCTCCAACGCCCAAGTGAGAACTGCTCTCTCCAAAGCAAAAACACAGCATCCATGGGACCTGATGGTGTCCCCGGCTGTGTGCTCCACGAACTCAACGAGGAATTAAACCCACAGCTAGGACAGCTGTTTAATCATAGTCTCACCTCTGGATACGTACCCAGGGAGTGGTGCACTGCAACTGTGGTCCCACTTCACAAAGGCGGTGCCTCCACCGACCCTGGAAATTACCGCCCATTAGCTTGACAAGTCTTATCTGCAAAGCCATGGAGAGGATCATAATGGACCTCATAAATAAAGACATAGGGAATTTGCAGACTTTGGATCCATCCCAGTTTGGCTTTGTCAAAGGCAGATCATGCCTTCTAAACTTGGTTGACTTTTTCGAAACAGTCACCAAAGCCATTGATGAGGAAAGGCAGTCCATACAGCCTACCTCGATCTGGCGAAGGCCTTTGATACAATACCCCACTCGGGTATCATTGAAAAACTCATCAGCTTAAATGTTAACCCATACATCACAAGATGGGTTGCAAACTGGCTGAGTGACAGAACCCACAGGGTCAGAGTTGCTGGCGCCATGTCAGACTCAAAGCCTGTCACAAGTGGTGTACCACAGGGCTCAGTCCTGGGCCCACTCTTGTTTGGCATCTACTTTTCCAAGTACAAGCAAACACAGGAGGGTTATGGCTGACAAAGTTTGCAGATGACTGCAAACTGGGCGCCATAGTAGAAAACACATCTGACACAGATATCCTTCAGAAGGGTCTCACAGAAACGGATAACTGGTGCCAGAGCCATGGCCTAAAGTTAAATGCCAAAAATGCATAGTCATACCCTTCGGGAAAAACAAGGTTACCCCTAGCTACCAAATAGGTGGCAATCCACTGAGTACAGAAGAAGTTATCAGGGACCTGGGGACCCAGGTTGATAGTAGTCTGTCATTCGACACCCATGTAGCTAAAGTAGTTAGGAAGACCTTCTACATTGCCCACCTTATCATGAAGGGATTCTCATCTAGATCAAGGGAGGTCATAGTCTCCCTATACTCATCACTCATCAGACCAATGATTGAGTACAATGCCCCATTCGGAATGTATCTGACCCGACACTTGCAGCAGCTGGAGAGGCCACAAAAGTTCCTCACCAAAAGGATAAAGGGTCTCAAACATCTGTCCTATGCTGCCCGACTGAAAGAACTCCAGCTCTATTCAGTCGCACCGCTTGCTCAGAGGTGACCTTTGCCTAACATACAAGGCCATGTCAAACCCAGATTTGATGAATATGCTTCACCTCAAAAATCTAGATCCGTCAGAGCCACAAGGGCGGGAGACTTAAACCTCGACACGGCTATTAATAGGGCGTGCTGGAGGGATAGATTCATCACCCAAAGACTCCCTATGCTGTGGAATAAAATCCCGGTATATGTGAGGCAGAGCACCTCGCTGGCCTTGTTCAAGAGAAATCTTGACCAATGGATGGGAGATCGCAGATATACCCCAGGGATTACCTCAGTGTCACTGCTCAACAGAGGCACAGCAAAATAATGGGTATAGTTCCCCATACTAAAGGGGTGGCGTAAGCCACAAAACTATGGGCTAGGCTTGTAAATGCCCTCGGGCAGATAGCCTAGTATGAACCTATGAACCTATAACCATTATGTCTTTACTTAAGTTTAAACACATTTTAGGCAAACGTTAACAGTTTAAAACATATGCAGTTTTAAAAGATTTTTAACAGATATTTTGACTGTGTTTTATTAAATCATTTATTCAGCAATATATTGATGGTACACAGGTCAATGTATTGGTATTATTTGCATTTTCACTATTTCGTATTTCTACAATCAAGTGGTTTTAATTTTTAGTACATTCAATTTATGTAATTGTATTATTGATTAATTGGTTACTGATTGACATAAGAGGGGTGGATATATATAGTGTGGTTGTATGTATACAATGTCATTCTGAAGAAGTCCTGTCGATAGGACGAAACTTAGGTCAATTTCATTTTTACTTTGTTGGTTTATTCTCAAGTTTGTGGTTCTAATAAATTCCATTTTGGTACTTGAACTTCGTTCTTCTTATTCAATTATTGGTATCCAGTAGATCCACCAGGAGCCTTTCGGAACACAACGTGGTGTGTCTTGTGGACCAGCTGTTGGTAGCCAGGGGGATTCCATCACTTTCTAAAACCCATCCACCTGCTGGACTTGGGTAGCCTTATCCACGGACTCCATCTTATACTCCTCCTTCGACCATCTCTGTTCCAAAGCCTTCTATTCTGACATCCTTCTTGGAACCCACCACCTCGGTGCCTACAGAGCATCTCACTCCGGCTCTGAGTTTGTCCCTTTGGTCATCAGTTCCCACTGAACTGGTCCTTCCTCAATCTGGAGATTGGGGGACAGGTGCGTCGGCCCGGGGTACGGTGCCAACTTTTTCCTTGGTTCCTTCTTCGGCGCCGATGGCTGCGTCCGCTCCGATCTTGCTTGAGGCTCCATCTGTGGGGGCGGGTCCGTCGGAGCAGGGTGTGACCCCGGTCTTCAGGTTGTCTTTCTCAGTTCTGAGCTCCCATCCCTCTTCGGGTGGGCCTGCCTTCCGCGCGATGGAGAGGACTCTTGCTTCTGGTGGCACTCCTATGATGTCGGAATCCCAGTTTTTACCCCTTAAGCTGCAGCTGTCACAGACCCCCCCCCCCCGGGACATCAGGCAGAGAAGCTGCAAGACAACCCTGTTCAGGGTACCCACTCTTCCGAGTCTTCCTCAGAAACCCCCTTTGAGGAGCCCCCTCAAAAGAAGACATGCAAGAGGAAGCACGTGGACTCACCTGAGGAGTTCTTAATGGAAGACATGGACTATGATGATGGTGAAGGGTCCCCATGGTCAGCTCCTGATGATGTCTCCTTCGGAGAAATCCTGGAGATGTTAAAACAGAGAGGTGACTGGAAGCCCTCCAACCCTCCGTCTGATGAGTCCATGTTCTTGCAGGCTTTTCGTGCCCAGCCATCTACCTCTTGGGTGATCCCGCCTGCCAATAAGCTTGTCGTGCAGCTGATGTGGAAGAACCCTGATTCCATTGAGGCAATCCCCCGGAGACCAGACAAAATTCTGGCCCCTCCTGTTGGTATTCCACACTGGTCCAAAGGGTTTCCAGTTGATGGCGGTGGTCAATAAAAAGGACTTGGCTGAGGAAAGTCCCACTGTCTACCCACCTAACAGGGAGGCCCAGGTAGTGGACAGTCTTGGGAAGTGTGTTTTTGCATCAGGGACCTTTGCTATATGGTCCCTGAATTATTTGGCACATTTTATGAGACTCCAGAAGGACTTGATCACCGAACAATCTGGGACACTCACAGGACAGTTGTCTGACGAGGTCAGGGACAAAGTGGCCTCGCAGCTAGCAACCCTGGAATCAATATCCAACTCGTCCATGAGGTTGCTCTCACACTCGACAGAAGGAGCGGCTAGAGCAGTGGTTTCGGGCGTTGTTATGAGACATCATGCCTGGATGCGCACCTGTGACTTCACTGATCCCTTCATGTCTTCCTTTCTGAATGCTCCTATGGAAGCTTCATCCCTCTTTGGCTCCAAAGTGAAGGACACACTAGCCAGGTACAAGCAAGATGGAAAAACGCTGTCTGCCATAGGCCTATGGTTTTCCAACCCTCAACGTACCTTCTCCAAGAATCAGAGGAGTAGGAAAATGTTGCATATGAAATCTCAGGGTCCTTTCCATGCCATACATGGTGATGATACTCCCAGAGGCAAAGGGGGTAACAATTCTGGAAGACGCCCCTATAGAGGAGAGGGGGTCCTTGCAACCAAGGCTCCAGGGACTCTTTCTCTGGACAGTCTTATCGGGGCTGCTGAGGGGCGGCCCGATTGCTTACCTCTGGAAGCAGTCAGGGGTCGTTTCTCTTTGCACCAAGCTGCCTGGCACTCTATCAGTTGGGTGCATAATATTATCGTCAGAGGTTACACCATTCCCCTTTCTTATCAGCCAAGATTTCCAAGAAAACTTCCCGACGTTCCACCCAGTCAAAGGGAAGCAGCAGCTTCAGAGATTATAAAGCTGTCTCAAAAAAGAGTCATCCAACCAGTCCCACCAGACCAGTTTGGATCCAGATTTTACTCGAGATTCTTTTTGGTGCCAAAAAAGACAGGGGACTGGAGAGCCATTTTGGATCGCAGCAACTTAAACAAGTCTGTCACCCAAACCAAATTCCGGATGGTCACGTTTCAGTCCATCCTTCCCTTTTTAAGAGAAGGCGATTGGATGTGCTCTATAGATCTCTGGGATGCGTATTACCACATCAAGATGGACAAACGCTCCAGGAGTCTGCTTCACTTCCAGTAAGGGGCCAGTCATTACCAATTCCGTGCCCTGTCGTTCAGTCTCTCTGCAGCCTCCAAGTGTTCCACGAAATGCATGGCAGTGGTAACAGCTCACTTGAGACTAAAAGGATTCCGGGTGTTTCCATATCTAGACGACTGGCTTTTTACTGCCCCCACCAAGCATCTTCTGGCAACTGCACTACAACATACTCTCTCTCTGGCAAAATTGTTGGGAATAACGATACATTGGGAGAAATCAAATCTTATCCCTACACAACAAATAGAGTTCATTGGAGCAGTGTTCAATACTCAGTCTTGTCTCGTATCACTCCATCTTCACAGACTCCATCGATTGATGCTTCAAATCAGAGTTTGCAAGACAAGTTCTCGAAGCCCTAGGTTCTATGGCTGCGTCAATTCCAGTAGTGCCTCTAGC
Organism: Protopterus annectens; assembly: GCF_019279795.1. NCBI lineage: Eukaryota > Metazoa > Chordata > Ceratodontiformes > Protopteridae > Protopterus > Protopterus annectens. Next base: position 1,983,973,377 of record NC_056726.1, read on the forward strand.
AAAGCTACATATGCAAATTCTCCAATGGTTCCTTCTGTGTCAGTGTTTCCCAAACTGTCATTCCCCTGGATTACAAGATTCAAGTAACCAACTCCTGCAAGCAGGACCTGCTTTGATGGATTAGGCCAGACGTAGATCTTTGGAGCCGACCTTTTCAACCCACCAAACCCACAGCCATTGTGACCTCAGATGCTTCCCTGATCGGGTGTGGGGGGCCATTTTCAGGGAAAGACTGTCCAAGGAACATGGTCCATCTCAGAGGCACACCTGCATATCAGTGTCCTAGAACTGAGAGCCATGCTGTTAGCATTGCAGGCATTCCATGCGGCTCTCCCCTCTAGGACAATTGCAGTCCACTCAGACAATATGTCACTGGTCTAGTACATCAGCAAGCAAGGAGAAACCAAGTCCTACCCCCTTTGTTGAGAAACCATGAGAGTCTGGCAGTGGGTGATAGCTTCCAACCTCTTTCTGATAGCAACGCATATCCCAGGGAGCTTCAACGTGATTGCAGACAAACTGAGCACATGCATCCTCATGCCCCACGAGTGGTTCCTCAACCCCGAGGTGGCGTCTGTAATCTTCAGCCACTGGGGCCAGCCTTGCTGCGATCTTTTCGCCTCCCCATCAAACACTAAGTGCAGCAGCTACTTTACCCTACTTCCCCCAGAGGGGGAGTCACCGGGGGATGCTCTGATCCACGATTGGCCCACGGGACTTCTCTACGCCTATCCTCCCATTCCTCTGATCCCACACTTTCTAAAGAAAGCTCTTCAGTTGAGATGCAAGGTGATCCTCATAGCCCCATTCTGGTCTCGACAAGTTTGGTTCCCCTTTCTCTGGCCTCACCTAGTATTCCCACCATGGTTTCTGGACCCTATACCAGATCTGATCACTCACCCCCAAGGGTTGAGTCACCCGAACCTGTCCACTCGCAAGCTGACAGCTTGGTCTCTCTACTTCCGCTAGTCGCCAGGTAGGCTAATCTCTCCTCACCTGTTCGAGACATCATTCTGGCCTTTCACAAACCATCCACCAGAAGATTATATCAGGATAAACGGTTTCTACTTTATTTAACTGAAAGCTGATTCCAGCAAATGCGAATCCATTGACACAAATGCATTGAACCACGAAATAAGCGAACTCACAAAACCGTGAAATTACCGCAAAATTCGAAATGTTGAAGTGTTTAGGTTGACCCGTCTGAGCTGCAGATCTGTAAGGTAAGTGTGTAATAGTTATGGACATTAGGGTGTGGCTTAAGGTAAGTGCATAGATAGGTAATGTAATATGGGTAATGTATGTAACGTTTAGTGTAGTGTTTGAGGTAGGGGTTTGGTTAGTGTATGTGTGTGGTTTATTTATTTTGTTTGGGTATATCTCTGTAGGGTAATTGTGCGGTAGTTACAGACCTTAGGGTTAGGGAGGGGTTAAGGAGAATGCATAGATAGTGGTATTTTGAGTTTCGTGGTTTTGTGAGTTCGCTCATTTCGCGGTTCGATGTATATGTGTCGATGGATTTGCATTCGCTGGAATCAGCTTTCGGTTAATTAAATTAGACCCGGATAAATGGAAAAGGTTTTCCATTTGGTTCAAGGATAACATGCTAGACCCATATTCGGCTCCAGTTACTGCAGTGCTTCAATACTTGGCTAAGTTTTTGATAACGGAGCCTCTGCCTCTACAGTATGTGTACATCTAGCGGCAATTTCCAACTTCCAAAATGGATGGCACCCCTCTTATTTTGTTACACCTCTGCAAGGCTTTCTTCAAAGAGACCTCTCATCTCAGGCCTCCTCTCAGACAGCCCGTAGTACCATGGAACCTCACTTTAGTCCTCTAGTGTTTGACTCAAAAACCCTTTGAGCCTGTGGCTAAGTGTGACCTAAAGTTTTTGTCTTGGAAATCTTTGTTTCTGGTAGCCATTACCTCTGCCAGAAGAGTTTTGGAGCTGCAGTCGTTGTGTATCAAGAGGCCCTATCTGGTCTTTCTTAAAGACAGAGTGTCACTTCGAACGAACCCATCCTTTTTTCCCAAAGTTGTTTCTGAATTCTCTGTTAACCAGTCCATTGATTTACCAGTGTTCTTTCCAAATTTTGCCAATAGAGGAGAGTACTGCCTTTACACCTTAGCCGTACATAGACAATTAAGATTTTTCCTATACAGGACCAAACGTATCCGTAAATCTGACCAGCTTTTCATCTCCTTTGCGGGACCCAAAATGGGAGAGGGTGTTTCCAAGGTTATATTATCAAAATGGCTAAGGGACTGCATACGTGTCACCTATTCCCTCCATAATGAATCCATGCCAAAAGTTAAAGCCCACTCCACTAGATCTATGGCAACTTCTCTAGCATTCCATTCCATGGCATCCATGTATGACATCTGCACAGCAGCTACTTGGGCTAAGCCTCATACCTTTATCAAGCATTACAAATTGGACCTGGTCTCCAGGAGGAGAGCTGCCTTCGGCTCAATGGTAGTCAGGAATGTTCTTCCATAAGGGCCGCCCATGGACCTCAAGGTAGATTGGGATTCTGTCCCATCACTGATGAATGGAAAGAAGATTAACAACATCAGATAAAGAAGTTATGTTTACCATAACGTTCCATCTGTGTTTTCATCTTCTTTCATTCATCACTCTCCACCCTCCTTCCCCCTCCAAAGGCTCCTGGGGGATGCTTTGGGTCTAAGTGGTGCACTATGATACTTGTGAAGTAGCCTCGGCTTTATTTCCTTTCTTAACAAACTTGATCTGCGGTAACAGGGAAAAGGGCATCCTGGGAAGAGACTTAGCTCAAGAGTTGTTTTGGCCGGCGCGAGCTTGGTAATAGGCCGACTCGCTTCCGAGGGCTCAAAACCAAACCCATCAGTGACGAATGAAAGAAGTTGATCAACACAGATGGAACGTTATGGTAAGACATAACTTCTTTTTTCTTTACTTAAAATAGTTAGCTCCCCCAATATTTTGGCAGAGTACTCTGTAGTGTAGGTTGAAAAATCTGCTAATTCATCATGCTCCCAGTTCTCTCTTTTTCTCTTCACCATCACATTTGCTAACTACTTTAGGAAAACATTTTTTGAAGTCTGCTTGGGGTATAAAAATACCTGTGCAAATACTTCCAAGCAAACATCCTAAACTATATGGACTGTGTTACATAATTGGGAGCCATATGTATGCCCTTCCATTGCTTCTTTAGGAAAATTGCTTTTCTAGTCTCGATTCCCAATCTTTTCATGTGTCTTTATATTGCTCTTTTGTAAATTGCTTTTCTAATCTCTCTTCCCAATATTTTCTAACCTTCTTATTGATTCTTAGAGTTAACATGTAGTATTTGATATGCCCTAGTCATTATACTTTTTTAACAATGGCTTCTCTTCTGGGGTTGACTAAAAACTCTACCATAGTCTTTCACTTAAGACTCCTCCATACTTTTCTCTTTGCCTATACTCTGATATCAGTCTTTGATTGGGAAGCCAGTCTCTAACTTGCAATCCAAACTTCATGGTGACCCCATCCCATTCCAGTGCCTTCCCTATCAGGGATTGATGTCAGAGTATAAGTAAAAGGGATAGGGAAAGGAAGGAGGTGTGTGGTTTAAGAAATTAAGTAATTTATGTAGTGTTGGATTGAAGAGAGTTATAAAGAAAGAAAACATGTAATGCATAATGTATATAAATGGAAAAAATGTTAGTATTATTTGTTTTCTTTTCCATTAATGTATGCATACCTGTGTCTCAAGTGATTAAAGTAATATTTAGTTTTTTTTTTCCTATCTCCTCTCCTACCCAGTCTCATATTTAGCTGTTCTCTATTCCTTCCTTTCTGTCTGTTAACTGGTTTTCTTTCTGACTTTGCTTTCTTGCCTTCCAAAAAAAAGAGAGAGAGAGAGAGAGTTTGCTTTCCTCTTCTCTCTTTCTCTCCCTTTTCTGCGGTTATGGAGTTCGAGTCTGATCCTAAATCGGACAAACCTTTAGGTTTCAAGAAATGCACATCCTGTGGTATCAAGATCCTGTGGTCTGATGCTCACAGGGAGTGCATTTACTGTCTGGGGCCCTCTCACTTGGACAGCTCCTGCCATATTTTTTCTGCCTTCCATCCACTTGCCTGGCAGATCCACGAAGCAAGCTGATCCCTAAGGGCTTGTTTCCTTCTACCTCCTCTCCTGCTGTTCCTTCCACCTCTAGGGCTCAACCCCTGTCAGGAAACACAAGGAGACTTAGGAAGCCAAGAAAAGCTCCCTTGATCGGTCGTCTACTGCTATGTCGAAACTGGTAAAGAAAGCACCTAAAGCATCGGATCTGACTTCCTTGGGGCTGACTCTGTCATTTCCACTTTGTCTTCCCCCTCCTTGGGCTCCACTTGCCGGTTCGGAGCTGAGTGCTTCAGCGCAGAGGTTTCCCCACAGGGAGCTCTCTCTTAAGAAGGCATCTAGACCACCCTCAACCAGTTCTTCCACCAAGTCTTCCCATAGTCTGTCCGAGAATGACGTGGATAGACTAATGAGACAGTTTCTTCAGGCACAAATCCAGATGGTGGTTTTGCCAGCTCCATCCCCCACCAGATCCATGAGTAGAATCTCCCTGTTCTGTCCTGCTGCTCCTTCTCTGATTCAACCTGTAGTTTTGGAGTCTGCTGGTGCTTTGGTTCCAAGAGCCAAGACATTGGAACCAATAGTACTCTGAAGATGCCCTAATGTTTTTCAGGGTGAAAGCGCTAAGTACTTACTTCTATATATATTTTCAGTTCATTTCTGTTAGTTTCGGTTGTGTTTTCGGTATATTGTGAATAAATACAAATTGAGTGAACTACTGAGGAGCCTTTGTCGTGGTTTACCAGTTTTTACAGTTCGTGGAACCAATAGTGGTTATCACTTCATTATTGATGGCCTCCCTGAAATGCTGTGCTCCAACTCCTTCAGCACCTAGCATGTCTCAGAGCCAAAAACCTGACATTGACTGCTGGGGACTTATGTCAACTCTGAAGATTTTGGAGCTGTCTCTTCCACTCGGAGCCTCGGCACCCACTCCCATTTTGCAGCTGAGGGCTCTGGGTGCATGGGGGACATCCATTCCATCAGTTTCAGCTCCAGAGGGACAATCCTCAGGTACTACGAGTCCCTCTACTTTTGAAGTGGTGGAAAGGGTCTTCTCTCACCCCAAGAAAGCCTCAGTTCTTCCTCCCTCAGCACCAGTTCCCACCCCATGGACCCTTTGTCTGAGGCCTCTTGTTAAGCATGGGGACAGCCGGCTCTAGAGACCCTCCAGCCCATCCCTTCAGTGAAACCCCAGTATTTTTCTGACACCAGCCGGTGCATCCCATCAAGGAGATCCTTTGGAAGGGACAGTGTAAAAGGAGGCACCTGGAATTCCCCCAGGAATCCCTCACTACCAACACTAATTTTGAGGAAAGGGAGGGGTCCCCAAGATCTCCACGTGAAGATGTCTACTTTGTGGACATCAGGTGGTTGTTCTTCCCAAAACCCCACCCCAGAGAAAACAGTGCTGTTGGAGGCTTTTGGTTACGGCCCATCTACATTGTGGGTGTCCCCCCTGCACATGCTCTGATTGACCTGGTATCTACCAGGGCTTGGAAGGAATTGGACAATGTGCAGAACATCCCAAAAACGTCCGACACAATTCTGAGTGTACCTACTGACAAACCACATTGGACGAAAAGGATCCCAGTAGATGCCATGGTGGTTGTTGCAGCCACTAAGAAGGAGCTGCCCCAGGAATATGCATCTGTCCCTCCCCCTAACAGGGAGTCTAGGGATATGGACTGATTCAGTAAGAGAGTTTACGCTTCCTGTACTTTCACCTTACGAGCTTTAAACTACTTATCCCATTTTACTTGACTGCAGAGAGACCTTGTCAAAGAATTCTCTGATTCTACCCCAGAGTCCATATCTGCCGAGGATCAGAAGACCTTTTCTTCCAGAATGGCTACTCTGCTTTCTGTATCTAATGCATCCATGAGGTTGATCGCCCACGCAGCAGAGGGCACCTCTAGGGCAGCTGGTTCAAAGCATTGCCATTAAGCACCATGCCTGGTTGTGGCTGTGTGACTTCATGGAACCTTTGAAGACATTATTTGACAATACATCCTGTGAAGCCCTAACACTGTCTCAGTAATCAAGGAGCCTCAGTACTCATCGCTAGCACTAGTGGGGAACGTACAATGGGATGATGACAAGTTACAAACACAGTATTTCTAGAATTAGGTCTCTGCATCAAGTGCAATTTCCTTTAAAAGCACACAGAGACCACAGTCAGCCTGGGGCTTGTTTCTCCCCCTTTCTCAGATCCCCAATAAGACTCCCCACTGGCACAGCTATGGAGTTGAGATCTCAGCTGTGTGCCTCTCTGTCCTACCAGTGCTTCGTATCCCTGCCCAAGTAGCTGACACACACAAACTTTGAGGTTTGATTTATACACACACACACACACACACACACACACACACACACACACACACACACACACACACCTGGGAAAGGCTGGCACAGGTTTACTAGCTATGCCCCCTTCTGCCCAGACTATAAGGTCATTTTTAATGCCACCAGCCATGTCCTTATCATCTACTTTAAGGCCTTTAACAAAGGGTTTCCAATCTTACTGTGTAGTCTTGCTCTTAATTCAAAGGCTGTTAGGAGTGGCTCACAGTGTCACCAAATAAATATGCAAGTACTCTCAGAACTTAAATATGTCTCACACATATCAGCCACAAATAAAGGATCTGAAGTAGGCAGACTTCATTTGTCTGCAACCTGTGGGTATCGGATCCGACCTCGGATCCGAGACGGCATTTCAAAAGCTTAGGCTCCGAGCTCCTAGCTCCTCCCTCTACCCATAACCCCTTGCCAAGCCCTGACTGACCTCAGATTTCGTTTGCCGCTTTCAAGTTGCGATGGATTCCTTGAGCTCCTAGTGCAGATAAGTTTTCTGACAGGAAAATTTTGAAAAACTTTAACTTTTTTAATTTAATTAGTTAGAAGTGTTTGTGTTAGGCTTTCCTCTCTCTATCTTTTAATTTTTTCTCGGGTTTTGCGTAGTTTGTGTGTGTGTGTGTGTGTTTAGGCCTGTTAGGGCTTAACATGTCTGAAGCCCATAAGGCAGTATTCTCTAAATGTACCGAGTGTGGCCATAAGCTGTCCCCAGCGGATGGCCACACTTGGTCATCTTGGGGTTGAACACCTGTCATCTGGTTGTACCATTTGTGCAGGGTTCAACCCCGAGCTTTGAGGGAGCGGAGGTGAAGCTGGTTCTGGCGGGACTTCTCCTCCAGATACCGCCAAGCTTCTGCCCTTCTACACAGCAAACAGTTGCTGTGGGCTCTCCTCCACCGGCTGGGACTCAACCTCCCTCTAAGATGCCGGAGGAGAGAGAGTCTTCTAGGGAGAGAGAAGGAGAGGCACAAGGAGAGGCACCACAAACGGAGAGCTGAAACCTCTAGTTCGGCTCCTCCATCCAAGCGGGCCTCTCCTGTGCCTTCTAGCTTCCCTCCTCCTCGGCTCCACTCCCCTCAGTTCTCTCCTGGGCCCGAGGAGGTGGAGGCTAGCCCTTCAGCGAGGTCCCCAAGGCGGCTCTCTAGATCCGCTTCGGTGGCCTCGACTAGATCGACCTTCTCCATGAGTGAAGCAGACATGGACCGGATGATGAGGAAATTCATCCAGGCCCAAATGCAAATGGGAGTGCTCCTAGCCCCCCCCCCCATCCGGGAGGGGCTTCGACCTTTCGCCTTTGGCTCCTTCTCCGACCCACACCATGGGTTCGGAGCTGTCGGCGCCGGGCAGAGTTGGATCCGGGGGTGGGTCGGATCCGATAGGTTGGCGCACCTCGGATCCGTCCCATCCCTTGAGTGCTTGGTGCCGGACCCGACCTCTCGAGCCGAGGACCGAGCCTCGGATCCGAGGGAGCTGGTGTCTTCGGCTCCGTCTAGGTCCGGGCACACTGGTCTCTCGGACCCCACGGTTTCCGCTCCGGCTCCGATCCGTGCGTCGGATCCGAGTGGGGGTCGGCTCTCGGAGTTTAGAGAAGCCGGCTCCCCCTCGGCCTTCGACGTAGTGGAAAGGGCACTGTTGAGGACTTCCGGACCCCGGTCCCTGCCACGGCTCCATCCCGCACTCCCTTGCAGTTGGGCCAGGCTCCCACCAGCCGGTCCCAGGGACAGCCCGCCTCCATGTCCCAAGTAGTTCCCTTGGAACATCCAGCTGCGGAAGAGTACTCCTCGGACAGCCCCCCCGAAGAAGTACCTCGGAAGCGTAAGTGCAAAAGGAGGCACATGGACTCCCCCGAGTCCGTTACCGAAGACACAGACTTGGATGAAGGGGAAGGCTCCCCAAGGTCACCCCCTGAAGACGTCTCATTTGGAGACATTATGGAAATGTTGAGGAACAGGGGGGGTGGTCTGCCCCCAAGGCCTCCTCAGACGAGTCTGTCTTCTTGGAGGCATTCGAGGCGGGCCCATCTACCTCTTGGGTGTCCCCTCCTGCCGATCCTCTGGTGGACCTTATATCCATCAGAGCGTGGAAGGATCCGGACACCATTGAGCCTGTACCCAAGCGTCCTGACCGTATCCTTTCCCCTCCGGCGGACCGCACTCACTGGAGCAAAGGCCCCCCAGTAGATGCCATGATGATGGCTGCAGCCACTAAGAGGGAATTGGCCCAGGAGAGTCCCTCTATGCATCCTCCGGGCAAGGAGTCCCGCTCGATGGATCGCATTGGGAAGCGAGTTTTCAGTTCAGCAACCTTCTCTTTGAAAGCGCTGAACTACATGGCACACGTCATCAGGATGCAGCGGGATTTGATTAAAGAATACGCTGCATCTCCCCCAGAGTCCATGTCGGGTGAGGACAAGCAGGTATACTCCACCCGAATGGCCACTCTTAGAGCAGTTTCTAACACATCTATGCGGCTGCTTTCTCATGCTACCGAGGGAGCCGCTAGAGCCAGCGGAGCAGGCCTAGTCATGAGGCGGCAGGCCTGGCTCCGCCACTGTGATTTCGCAGAGCCCTTCAAGGCGACTTTCGCGAATGCCCCTTTGATGGTTCTGCCTTGTTTGGCAAAACTGTTCGAAACATTAGTCCAGAGCGAGAAGGACGGAAGACGCTGTCTGCCGTGAGTCCGCTTCTCAGCTCCCCAGAGGTCCTTCTCAAGAACCAAAAGGGACAGAAGAAGATGTGGTTCCGAAGTCGCAGCAGTCCCAACCTGCTCCGGATAACCAGTCCTCCGTGGCAGAGGAGGACAGGGAGGTCGCCGTCCTAGAGGCAGGGGGCTCCTAGAAACTTTGGGTCCAGAGAACCTTTCTCTGATAGACCCACGCAGCAGCCCTGAAGGGTTGCCCGGCTGTCCGTCTCTGGAGGCAGTCGGGGCATTTTCGAGGCACCTAACTTCTTGGGAGTCCATCATAACAGACCGTTGGGTGCTTGGCGTGATATCCAGAGGTTATACAATTCCCTGTACAAAGTTCCCAGATCTCGCAGCCTCCCAGATGTTCCACCCGACCAAAGGGAGGCAGCAGCTATCAAATCGGACAGCTGCTAGAAAAAGAGCTATCCAGTCGTCCCCAGATCAAACCGGGTCAGGGTTTTACTCCAGGTTCTTTTTAGTGCCAAAGAAAATGGGGGACTTAAGACCGATCTTAGATCTTTCCCTGCTGAACCTGTCAGTAACCAAGCAAAAGTTCCGGATGGTCACCCTTCAATCTATACTCCCCTCTTGAGGAGAACGACTGGATGTGCTCCATCGACCTCAAGGAGCGTACTACCACATTCGCATGGACAGGCGGTCCAGGAGGTTTCTTCGCTTCCGGCTGGGAGCCAGTCATTATCAGTTCAGGGTCCTCCCCTTTGGTCTCACCTCAGCCCCCAGGGTGTTCACCAAAGTTCTAGCTGTTGTAGCGGCCCACCTGAGGCTCCAGGGATTACAGGTCTTTCCGTACCTGGACGACTGGCTCCTGACGGCATCATCAAGGCATCTTCTGTGCTCAGCCAGGGACTACTTCCTTCGTATAGCCCCAAGGCTGGGCATCACTGTCAACTGGGAGAAATCTTTACTGCACCCCACACAAGTTATAGATTTCATAGGAGGAAGACTAAACACCAGGTCAATGCGAGCCTTCCTCACCCCAGACAGATTTTCCAACCTGAAGAGTCATGTCGCAGCGGTCCTGCAACCATTTCCGACAGCAGCTTCGGTCCTGAGGGCCCTAGGTTCGATGGCGGCAGCTATCCCACTTCTTATTCATGCGCTTGCATGCGGGTTCTTCAATGGACCCTTCAAGTTCAGTGGTCCCCTCTCTGTTCCTCTCTCAACACTCCGATAGCGGTCAGCAAAGCATGCAAGGATTCCCTTCTTTGGTGGCTTCGATCTCCGGAGCCTCTGACAGGGAGACCTTTTTGTGCAGCATTTCCCCGAGCCACAGTGACCACGGACGCTTCTTGCCTCGGGTGGGGGGGGCATTCTGCGGGGAAGATTGTCCAAGGCACGTGGAACTCCACAGAGACCGTTGCATATAAATGTCCTGGAAATGAGGCGGTGCTCCTAGCGTTGCAAGCACTTCACCACGTTCTTCCTTCAGGGACTATTGCGATTCAGACAGACAACATGTCGGTAGTCTGGTACATCAACAAACAGGGAGGAACCAGGTCCTATCCCCTTTGTCGAGAGGCCATGAGAGTCTGGGAATGGGCAATTTCCACCAAACGCTTTCTTGTAGCAACGCACATTCCGGGAAAATCCAACATCCTTGCGGACAAACTCAGTCGCACCATTCTTTCCCCTCACGAGTGGTCTCTCAATCCTCAGGTAGTGAAGAAGATTTTTGCCGTTTGGGGGCAACCCTGTTGCGATCTTTTTGCCTCTCACTCAAACGCCAAATGCGACAATTTCTTCGCTCTGCTTCCCCCACCAGGGGAATCCCGAGAGATGCGCTGGTGCATGCTTGGCCTCCCGGTCTCCTTTATGCCTACCCTCCACTACCTCTAATGCAGAGGCTTCTGCAGAAAGCCAACAGTTTGGGGAGCAGAATGATTCTCATTGCCCCGTTCTGGCCTCGTCAACCGTGGTTACCCTTTGTATGGTCTCACAAAGTGAATCCACCCTGGATTCTGGATCCGATTCCGGATCTCATCTCCCATCCTCTGGGAATTTCGGTACCCAATCTACGCACCCTGAAATTGACAGCTTGGCTGCTCCAGTTCCATCCTTGATTAGGACTCCCGGTATCTCGTCACCGGTCAAGGCCATCCTAGTGGCAGCTCATAAACCTTCCACTAGGCAGGTTTATCGGAGTAAATGGAAGAGATTCTCTATTTGGGCGGTCCAGAAAAGTTTGGATCCTTTTTCAGCACCTATGTCGGCAGTGCTGGATTTTTTAACAGACCTCTTTCATCAAGGGGCAAGTTCTTCCACGATTAAGGTACAATTGGCAGCCATCTCTCATTATCACATTGGTCATGAGACAGCTCCCCTCATGGCGAAATTGTACAAAACCTTTCTTAAAGGGATTTTTTGTTGAGGCCTCCAGTCAAAGAGATTGTACCACCTTGGGACCTATCTTTAGTTCTGCAAGCCCTTACTGCTCCTCCCTTGAGCCTGCAGCGTCTACAGACCTGTAGTACCTTTCCTGGCAGTTTGACTTCCTAGTCACTATCACTTCCGCCAGAAAAGTGTCTGCACTTCAGGCTCTATCGTCAACCGCCTTACCTTTCCTTCTTTCCAGATAGGGTGTGCCTCAGGACCAATCCATCTTTTCTTCCAAAGGTCTCTTCAGAATCTAATATCAACCAATCAATCAACTTACCTGTGTTTTTCCCAAGTACTCAAACAAAGGAGAATACAAACTGCATTCCTTGGATGTTCATAGACAATTACGATTTTATATTCACAGAACAGCTGGTCACAGGCAATCAGATCAGCTGTTCATCTCCTTTGCTAAATTTGCTTTGGGTAAAGCAGTTTCTAAAGTCACACTATCGAGGTGGATTGCTAATTGTATTCTGCAGGCTTATGACACTTCAGGTAGACCTGCTCCTCAGAGGGTTACGGCTCATTCTACTAGGGCAGTCTCCACGTCAGCCGCCTTTAAGTCCCGTGTGTCATTGGATGATATCTGCGCGGCAGCCACTTGGGCCTCACCTCATACCTTTATTTCTCATTATAAGGTGGATGTTGTTTCCAGAGGAAGAGCATCCTTTGGCTCAGCGGTGCTCAAACATCCTTCCATGACGCCCAAGATTCAGGTAGCTGGGGACTCTGTCCCACAGGTTGCAGACAAATGAAGTCTGCCTACTTCAGATTTAGAAGTTATGTACTCACCATAACGTTCCATCTGAGTAGGTGACTTCATTTGGATGCAATCATCCCTCCATCCCCCTGACCTTTATACAGCGAGTATTTTTTGCTTTGTTCAGGTACTGTAGTCAGTATTATATAGGCAAACTCAATCTGAGGTCAGTCAGGGCTTGGCAAGGGGTTATGGGTAGAGGGAGGAGCTAGGAGCTTGGAGCCTAAGCTTTTGAAATGCCGGCTCGGATCCGAGGTCGGATCCGATACCCACAGGTTGCATCCAAATGAAGTCACCTACTCAGATGGAACGTTATGGTGAGTACATAACTTCTAATTTAAATATATTTAATTATAAATAATAACAGAACAAGAAAATACTCAGTATATTATCACAGTTACATCAGAGTTTGAAATCACAGGAAATATTTGAAACAACATTGCAGGACAGTCTCAAATAAATAAAGAAAACATCTAAGCCATACTTCAACATATTCTTGACTGTATCTAAGAGAAATTACTGTACCGCAGTTAACTTACTTACAGAGCAGCAAGGCAGATGTGGTGAGTGGATGTTATTGTCAGGTGAAAGACAAAATACAAAATGCCATCTCTTTCGCAGAGACTTCACAAATTAATATCCCAAATATTACTGCTTGGGTACTTGCAGAATGACATAATTTCAGTTCCCAGGCTAAAAAACAACAGCATTTAGTATCTACCTGTGAAAAGACATAAACAAGGGCCCTTCTTAGAGCTTAGGCAAATCCTGGAACTCATAAAACAATAAAACACTTTCACATCTCAAGCCTAGTAATTGTTTCTCTTTCAAGATAACACAGAAAGCTCCCTAGTATAGATATCCTGTCTCTAGCTGTCATAAAGTAATTTAAAATTTCAGCTATTTTTCTGAAATTAACCTCCTGTGTTCCAGTTTCCATTGTTAAACTATATGCATCTAAACAGTTAGTGTATATAGATTTCTGTTCTAATCCAGTAGGGTACCCTGTGGGCACACCTGTAAGCTCAGTACTTTACAAGATATCTCTTCAGCACACGTCTATACAAAGCATCTTATATGACATACAGTCCTAATACATTTGTAACACAAGTATATGAATCATGCTGATATTCACAAATGACATATAATTATTTACAAAATTCTAGATAGCTAAGCTGGCAGTATCTCATTTTGTTACACTTCTATATAAATCATATTAATGTTCACAAATGACATATAATTATTTACAAAATTCCAGCTTGCTGGGCTGGCAGTATCTCCTTTCATGACACCCCTTAGACAGATTGTCCCTGTTTGGTCCAACAATCAGGGACATACTCTCCCAAAGCGAGAAAGATGGAAAGACCTTGTCTGCCACTGGAATCTGTTTTTCTACCCGACAAAGGTCCTTATCCAGGAACCAGCAAGGGAGAAAAAATTATGGTTCAAGACATCTTAAGGTCCTTTTCAGGAATCTCAGGGAGACCCCCCCCCCCGAGGCTGAGGGGGTAACAGCTATAGTGGAAGATGCTGCCCCTGGGGTAGAGGGGGTCAGAAAAACATGGGGTCTCAAGATTCCTTCTTGGGCAGACCCTTCCAGCACTCCTGAGCAGTGGCCCAACTGCCCTCTAGGGAACCCTTCTCCTTACACCCACAACCTGGGCAGTCATCACGAATGATCAGTGGGTGCTAAGGATTGTATCTAGAGGATACTTTATTCCCTTTTGGAAAACCCCAAACCAAGGTTTCTCTTCCCTGGTGTCCCACCCAGTCAGAGGGAGAAGGCAGATCAGGAAATCGCAAAGTTGCTACAAAAAAGAGTCATCCAGGAGGTCCCTCCCAACCAAATAGGATCGGTCATTTACTCAAGATTCTTTTTAGTAACAAAAAAGATGGGCGACCTATGGCCGATCCTGGACTTGACATCTCTGAACAAATCAGTGAAGAATTCAAAATTCAGGATGGTCATGATCCTATCCATTCAACCTTTCCTGAGAGTAGAAGACTGGATGTGCTGTATAGACCTGAAGGATGCATACTTCCACATCAAAATGGACTGGCGCTCCAGACAGCACCTTTGTTGCAGGCTGGGACCCAACCACTACCAATTCAGATTACTTCTGTTCTATCTCACCACAGCCCCAGGTTGTTCACCAAATGCATAGCAGTTGTTGCAGCCTATCTCAGGCTGCAGGGATTCCATTTGTTTTCATATCTGGATGGCTGGCTCCTAACCACGCCAACCAGACATCTACTTGTTCAAGCCAGAGATTATTTGTTACAGCTGTCTCTCTCTCTCTCTCTCTCTGCCCCTCTCTCTAGGCGTAACAATCAGTACTCAGAAATCCCAGCTACAGTGAGTTCAAAGCATAGACTTTATCAGTGCACATTTGGACACAATTTTAACAAGGGCCTACCTTACTCCAGACAGGATCACAACTTTCCGATCTCACATCAAACAGATTCTAGCTATTCCTGCTTCCACACTGAATCTAGTACTCAGGGCTTTGGAACCCATGGTAGCATGATAAATCTGTTACCTACAGTACGCCTACACATCAGAATCTTGCAGTGAACTCTAGCAGTCCAATGGTCATTACACAGGCACCCCTTAAATTTTCCAATCAAACTTTCCCGAGTATGCAGAGACTCCCTTTTTTTGGTGGCTTCATTCCCCAGAGGTCATGCAAGGATGACCTTTTGTTCTTCCCCCTCCCAAAGCCACAATAACCATGGACACTTCCCAGATTGGGGGGGGGGGGCATTTTCTGGGTCGGATGGTCCAAGGTACATGGATGCCCCAAGAGACCAAATTGCACATTATTTTCCTAGAGATGAGAGCAGTCCTTCTGTTGTTGCAAGCTCTACACAGCTTTCTTCCTCTGGCAACGATTGCAGTACAGTCAGACTGTATGTGAGTGGTCTGGTATATCAACACAGAGGGGGGGGACCAGACTTTACTGTTGTGTCAAGAAACGATTCGGATGTGCCAATGGGTGATCGCTACCAACCAATGTTAAGTTGTCTATCTCGCCTTCATTCTTGCTGGATGGGTTCGGAGTCGACCTCGGCTCCGACTCGGCCACTCTAAAAGCTCGAGAGTTGGTTCCACCGGCTCGAGGCTCCCCTTATATCCCACAATGCTAGGCGAGAGTTACCTCAGATCTCGTTTGCCGCTACAGCTATCGAGGTGTTGGTTTTCTACCGGTTCTTGGTAAGTGACTTTTCTTGTGAAGTTAGTCTATTAAAACCCCTTTAATTTTAATATTTTTACTTATTTCCCTTAGTTTAGAGGAATTCTTATCCCCTTTTCTTAAAAATTCCTGTTTTTTTCTCAAGAACTTTAAGTTCTTCCCTTGGGCCTACAGGCCTTTTTTTCTTTCCCTAGTGGAGTGCGTGTGTTATTTTTCTTATTTAAAAAACCTAGTTAGTAGTTTATTATAATTTAAACTAGACAGGGTGTAATTAGTGTGTTTGTGACTGTGTGTGTGATTACACCTTTTGAGATGTCTAAAGAAGCAAAGGTCTCCGGATTCAAGAAGTGTGATGCGTGCTGTCAGAAAATGTCTCTGACAGACGCTCACACTTCTTGTGTCTACTGTCTGGGACCTTTGCACCTGCAGGACTCCTGTGCTGTGTGCCATGGCTTCAGCCCCAGGGTCCTGCAGGAAAGAAAAAGTTAATTTTAAGGGGCTTACTCAAGCCAGAGGATTCCCTTTCTGTATCTACAGGGAAGCCCTCTAAGGCATCTAGGTCTTCGGCTCCGACAACTGAGCCGAGACCTAAGGTTTCTAAACCCCTGTCTACATCGGCTCCGGCTGAAGCCGATGAGTCTCAGTCCACAGTTTCTGTGGTTCCCTCGGCTCCGGCTGGAGCCGAG
Organism: Protopterus annectens; assembly: GCF_019279795.1. NCBI lineage: Eukaryota > Metazoa > Chordata > Ceratodontiformes > Protopteridae > Protopterus > Protopterus annectens. The sequence continues at coordinate 1,983,989,548 of NC_056726.1, forward strand.
GTATTAAAAATTCCCGTGTCGGCTCCGACCAGACCTTCGGAGCCGACAACTAGGAAGAGGTCCAGGTCACCATCCCTTGGCTCCGTTCATTCGGCTCCAGGATCTCCCCTGCTGTCTGAACGGAGCCAAAGATCTCACTCCTCTAGGTCATCGAGGCTGTCGGATCATGACCTTCAGAGGGTAGTGAGTCGACTTCTTAAGTCCGAGGCACTGGCCCAGATGCTTCAGAGCCCGACTCATCAGTCGATGCCTGCCCCGGTCCATCAATATATTCCTCCTTCGACTCTCTTGAGCTCGGAGCCGGGTCGCGTCGGAACCGAGACTGTGATAGCGTCGGAGCCGATACAATTGTCTTCGGCTCTGTCGTCGGCTCCGATTTCTTCTTTGGAAGAATCTCGGCGCCGGACTTCCCTCGTCGGCTCCGAGGGGGTGAGTGGCATCGGACCCTTGTCCGACCCCCCTCTCCCTCGGTGCTTGGCGCTGGTGAGTTCGGCTCCGACATCGGCCTCGAGCCATCACTGTCGGTGCCGAGGGAGGTTCTTAGCTTCGGGCGGGGACCTCTGGCTTTGCCTGACAGGGGTGCATTCGAGGTCATGCGGAGTGTGTTAGAGCCTGGCTCTACTCCACAGTCGGCTCCGTCCACCCCTCCCTCTACGGTGCCTCAGGTCAAGTCGACTCACTCCCTCATCCCAGACCGCAGAGAGCCAGCTCCTCAGGAACCCCCTGTGGGGATTTCATCCTCTTCCGAGGCCTCTCCTGATTTGGCAGAAGAGCCCCCTCGGAAGAGGAAGTGTAAGAGGAAACACATTGACTCACCTGAGTCCATCACATTTGACACAGATTTAGATGATTCTGAGGGTTCCCCCCGTTCCCCTTCTGAAGATGTCTCATTTGCAGACATTCTAGAGATCCTGAAGCAGAGGGGAATTGGCCAGCCCTCAACCCTTCGGAGGATGAATCTGTGTATCTTGAGGCGTTTGGCTCTCGCCCTTCCACCTCCTGGGTGTCCCCACCCTTTGACCCCCTCATGCAGGTGGTTGCTAAGAAGGCATGGACGGCTCCTGATTCAGTGGACCCCACTCCCAGGAGCCCCTCCAAGTTCATAACGCACCAGCAGACAAACAGTTCTTGACAAAGGAGTCTCTGTGGATGCTATGGTGGTAGCTGCTGCCACTAAGAAGGAGCTAGCTGATCCTTCAGTACCTGTCCATCCACCTAACAAGGAATCTAGGTCCATGGACAGGTGGAAGCGGATGTTCTCGTCAGCGACATTTACCATCGTTCGCTGAACTACCTATGCCATTTTACTCGTCTTCAAAGGGACTTGATCAAGGAAGCGAGTGAAATGTTAAAGGACCCTACAGCTGCGGGTTTTCAAGATAAGATGAACACGCAGCTGGCTACCCTTAACTCCATAACCAACTCCTCCATGCCTTCTCTCTTACGCGGGTGATGGAGAGAGTAGAGCCGCAGGGACAGGTGTGGCCTTACGTGGGCATGCCTGGATGCGGCTATGCAATTTTGGACCTTTCAAGGCGTCTTTCACTAACTCCCGTTTGATGGATCATCTCTCTTTGGTCCTCAAGTGAAAGAAACCTTGACTAGGTGCGAAACTGATGGCAAGACCCTTTCTGCCGTCGGAGTCCGTTTCTCTACTCCTTCTAGGCCTTACCCCAAAGGCCAGAAAGGTGGAAAGATGTGGTTCCGTAAACAATCTCAAGGGACTTCGCCTGATGCACAGAGTCGTTTCCCCGCCAGAGGCAGAGGCGGGAATAACAATGGTAGACGTCGCCCTAGGGGCAGGGGGGGTCCGCAGAACCAGGGCAATCGGGAAGCCTTCTCTGACAAGCCCTTTCAGCATCCCTGAGGTGTTGCCCGACTGCCCACCTCCGAGGCAGTCGGGGGAAGATTGTCACTGTACCCAGAAGCCTGGCTATCCCTGACTCAAGACAAATGGGTACAGTCCATCATTTCCAAAGGCTATTCTATCCCCTTTCTTCGCATTCCAAACCAATCAAAAAAATCCCTTCCAGATGTTCCACCCGCTCAAAGGGATCTAGCGGTTTTGGAGATTTCAAAACTGCTTGCAAAAAGAGCAATTCAGCCAGTTCCAGCAGACCAGCAAGGATCCGGAATCTACTCAAGGTTCTTTTTAGTTCCAAAGAAAACAGGGGACTGGAGACCAATTTTGGATCTCAGTATCTTGAACAGATCAGTCAAGAAAACAAGATTTCGGATGGTCACGCTGCAATCCATCCTTCCCCTTTTGGGCAAAGGAAACTGGATGTGCTCTATAGACCTTCAGGATGCGTACTATCACATAAAAATGAACAGACGCTCCAGAAGATTCCTCCGCTTCAGGCTGGGAAGCAGTCATTTTCAGTTCAGGGCCCTGCCCTTTGGTCTCACCACTGCCCCCCGGGTGTTTACCAAATGCATGGCAGTGGTAGCTTCTCACCTGAGACGACAAGGATTCCAGGTGTTTCCATATTTGGACGACTGGCTCCTCACAGCTCCCACCAAGCATCTCCTTCTGATGGCCAGGGATTACACTTTTCGCATTTGTCAAAAGTTAGGCATTTCAATAAATTGCAAAAAGTCTGTTTTGTCGCCTTGTCGTGCTATTACTTTCATAGGCAAATCTAGACACAGTAGACATGTCTGAGACTAACACATCAGAGAATAACAGACATTCACAAACTGGTCTCACTCCTTTTCAACAACAACAGAATCAAAGCCAGGTTAGTTCTGAAAGTGTTGGGAATTATGGCGGCCATACCTCTGCTTCCATTAGCCAGATTCCACATGCGGATCCTTCAATGGATGCTCTTTACTCAATGGTCATACCAGCAACTTCCAATGTCTCACACCATTATGATCACGCAGTGCAAAAATCATCTCATGTGGTGGATGTCTTCCCCTCAGCTCTTGTTGGGAAGACCCTTTGTTCCACCCCCTCCGGTTGCTACTCTGACAACGGATGCCTCCCTGATCGGGTGGGGGGGGGCATTATCAGGGCAGGACGGTCCAGGGCACATGGCAACCAAACGAATGCCACTTGCACATAAATGTTCTGGAGATGAGAGCAGTGCTTTAGCGTTGCAAGCCCTTCAAGACTCTCTTCCCTTGGGATCGATTGCAATCCAGACAGACAATATGTCTGTAGTGTGGTACATCAACAAACAAGGCGGAACCAGGTCATACCCCTGTGTCGAGAAGCACTCAGATTGTGGCAATGGGCGATTTCTTCTCAGCGGTTTCTGATAGCAACGCACACCCCGGGAAGTCCAATCAAATTGCGGACAAGTTGAGCAGAGCTATCCTCATGCCTCACGAGTGGTCTCTGAAAGACTCTGTTGTGAGAGAAATTTTCCTCAAGTGGGGTCAGCCTTGCTGCGATCTTTCTGCTACTCCCCAAAACAGCAAGTGCAGAGAATATTTCACTCTATTCCCTTTACCAGGCCAACCCAGCAGAGACGCTCTAGTCCAAGTTTGGCCCCGGGACTTCTGTATGCATTTCCTCCCTTCCCACTAATCTCTCAAGTGATACAGAAAGCTATCGCTCAGAAGGCCTCATTGATCCTCATTGCTCCTTACTGGCCTCGACAGGTGTGGTTCCCCTTTCTACATCGATTTCTATTGAGCGACCGTGGAATCTGGACCTAGTTCCAGATCTTTTGATCCATCAGTCGGGTCAGTTTCATCGCTCCCTCCCCTCTCTGAACCTAACTGCGTGGTTCCTCCAGTTCCAACCTTAGCCAGGCTTCCTCAATTATCTCACTCCGTTCGAGATATTTTGATAGCTTCCCATAAATCTTCCACTCCGAAGATTTATTTGAGTAAGTGGAAACGCTTCACATATTGGGCTCAAGGAAAGGACATAGATCCTTTCACTGCTTCCATCCAATTAGTCCTTGAATTTCTAGCTGAACTCTTCCATGCAGGTTCATCTCCTTCTACTCTTAAAGTTCAATTGGCAGCTATTTCTAACTTTCATGTAGGTATTTCTGAATCTGCCTTAATGTCCCACAAGCTTTGCAAAGCCTTTTTGAAAGGAGTTTTTCTTCTCAGACCTCCTATAAGAAATCCTCCTTCTCCTTGGGACCTAAATTTAGTTCTTGCTTCTTTGATTCTTCCCCCTTTCGAACCTGCAGTCTCCTGTTCTTTAAAATTGCTATCATGGAAGACTCTTTTTCTGGTAGCTATTACTTCAGCTAGAAGAGTTTCAGAGCTTCAAGCACTCAGCTGTCGACCTCCTTATCTATTGTTTCATAAGGACAGAGTATCCTTACGAACTAACCCGTCCTTTTTGCCTAAGGTGGTCTCGACGTCAAATCTAAATCAAAGCATTGACCTCCCTGTCTTTTTCCAGAATATTCCAATAGGTCTGAACAAAATTACACTGCCTGGATGTTCATCGTCAATTGAGGTACTACTTGGATAGAACAAAACAATTCAGAAAATCTGATCAGCTGTTTGTCTCCTATGCGGAAAGCAGAAAGGGACTTTCAGTTTCAAAGGTATCATTATCCAGATGGCTAACATCTTTGATTTCCCTTGTATATGAAATTAGACACAAAAACTGCCTAATAAACCTAAGGCCCATTCCACCAGAGCTTTGGCTACTTCTTTAGCCTTCCAAGACAGACTGCCTATTGACACCATTTGTGCAGCGGCTACTTGGGCTACTCCTCACACTTTCATTTCTCATTATAAGTTGGACTTAGCTTCTAGGCATAGAGCTAACTTTGGTTCCACTGTTCTCAGGAGTCTGTTCCGTTAGGCCACCGGGACAAGGTGCTAGGGGCGGTCCCATCCAGCAAGAATGAAGGCGAGATAGACAACTTAACATATAGAAGTTATGTTCTTACCATAACGTTCCATGTTAGTTGTCTTCTTCGCCTTCTTCTTAAGGCCCCACCCTCCTTCCCCTGGCCTGGACAGACCTAGAGGAGTTGTGATTGTGACCTCTCTTTCTACCACCTCTTTCTTAGGCATATGCTGTTGTGCATATTTCCTGGATCAGGATGTAGGTCACCCTTCTTTCTTCCTGTTGTTAGAGGTGGACTCTGTTTAGAGTTATTCTGTTACTATTATAAGCTGGGGTTAGCTTACAAACGAGATCTGAGGTAACTCTCGCCTAGCATTGTGGGATATAAGGGGAGCCTCGAGCCGGTGGAACCAACTCTCGAGCTTTTAGAGTGGCCGAGTCGGAGCCGAGGTCGGCTCCGAACCCATCCAGCAAGAAGAAGGCGAGAAGAAGACAACTAACATGGAACGTTATGGTAAGAACATAACTTCTATTTTTCTTACAGCAACACACATTCTGGGGGCGTCCACATCCTGGCGGACAGGCTCAGCCGAGTTCTGCTGATGCCTCATGAGTGGTCCCCGGATTAATCAGTGGCAAACATGGTTTTCCCTCAAATGTGGTCAACCCTGCTGCATCCCCCTTCAACAACAAAAGCAGCAATTTCTTTGCCCTGATCCCTCTACAGGGCCAGTCACAAAGGGATGTTCTGGTTCATGCTTAGCCCTCCAGCCTGCTTTATGGTTTCCCTCCAGTCCCTTTAATCCCCAAATTTCTGCAGAAAGCATACAGGTTGAAGAACAAAGTTAACCTCATTGCCCCCTTCTGGCCTCGTCAAGTTTGGTTCACCTTTCTTTGGTCTCATCTAATTTACTCAGCAGCGAATCTGGATCCATTTCCAGATCTACTATCTCACCTATCGGAACATACCCACCAGGATCTCCAAAGACTGAAATTAAGCATGGTTTCCTCCCAATTCCAGTGATGACAAGACATTCCAGGCTTTCATCCCCTTGCCCGAAAAATCTTGATCTCCACTCATAAGTCCTCTATTAAGAAAATCTACAAGAACAAATGGAAGAGATTTTCCTTATGGGCCTAGCAGGAACAGATAGATCCTTTTACTGTTCCCATTCTAAAAGTTTTGGAATTTTTGCTTTCCCTCTTCCAAAGTCGAGCCAGCTACTCCACTGTGGTAATCCAGCTAGCAGCTATTTACAATTGTCATATCGGACAAAATTTGTGATCTCTGGCTTCATCTAAACTTTGCAAAACATTTCTGAGAGGTTCCTTTTTACTTCACCCCCCCCCCCCACAAATCAAAGATCATACTCCTCCGTGGTATCTGACCATGGTTTTACAAGCCTTAGTCCTTCCTCCTTTTGAACCTGCGGCTAAGGTAGACTTGAAATTTCTTTAATGGAAGACAGTTTTTCTGGTGGCTATCACCTCTGCAAGAAGGTTTTCAGAGCTGCAAGCCCATTGCTCTAAACCCCCCTTACCTAATCTTTCACAAAGATAAGAGTCTTTCTTACCCAAAGTGGCTAGGGAAAATAATATAAATCAATCTAGAAACCTTCCTGTTTTCTTCCCCAACTTTCAAAACAAAGGCAAGTATACCCTTCACCTTCTTGATGTTCATAGGCAATTACGTTTTTACTTGGACAGAACTAAGTCTTGCAGAAAATCAGACCAGATGTTTGTATCTTTTTCTGATGTAAGGAAAGGGTGAGCCATCACCAAGACTATCCTTGCCAAATGGCTGAGAGATTGTATTTCCTTTGTGTATTCTTCCAAGAACAGGCCATTATCATGCAAAATCAAGGCTCATTCTACAAGGTCTATGGCAACTTCTCAGGACTTTTCTTCTAGAGTGTCTATTGGTGACATTTGTGCAGCTGCAACTTGGTCAAATTCCCATACCTTTGTTACACACTATAAATTGGACATTACCTCCTGGAATAGAACTGCCTTTGGCTCTGCAGTGCTCCGTAATATCCTTCCATGATGGCCACCTTAGGATTATTGCAGCTGGGGACTATATTCCACAGGTTGAGGAAGAGTGACAGTGGCAACATCAGATAAAGAAGTTATGTTCTTACCATAACATTCCATCTGTGTTGCCACTGCATTCTTCTTCAACCTTCCCTCCCTCCTTCCCACTGTCCATGACTATGAGAGACCTGTTGGATGACTTCATGGGAACCACAGTTCCTCATTTAGCTCCTGATCTTTATGTTTGATCTTGTATTCACTGGTATTTGTAATGCCCATCTTTGTCTCCATAAGATTAATTGTATAGATACAGGATTGCTGCAGACTTGAGGCATTATGGGTAGGATGGGAGGAGCTTGAGCTTCGATTCCTTAGTTTAGAAAATAGCCAAGTTGGATCCAAGGGTCGGATCCAAAACCCATAGGTTGAGGAGGAATGCTTTGACTAAACAGATGGAACATTATGGTAAGAACATAACTTCTTTTTCTACTCTCTTTAAGCACTTCTTAACTTGGAAAAAGATGCTGTATGCTTAGTCACAGAGACCTGATTCAAGACCAGTGAAAGCACTGTATCAGTGCAAGGTTTCAATGTCTACGACATGTTCAGCCCCACTTCATGAAATGAATACACTAAAAGTAGCAGTATCTCCATATTCGTAAAAAAAGTCATTTCACATCCAGACTTGTTAGATAATATGATGGCCTGGATCGCCTCCATATCCAAATAACTATTAATGAAATCTTTCATCATATCATAGCTAACTATAGTATCCCCTCCTTTGTCCCTCCTCATCCACTATACCTCTTGCCTAACCAATGTGTAATCACTGTGCATTACGCCATACACCATTCTCCTAGAAGACAACTACCCATCCTTTATGTGGGAGATATACACATCCTCAAACATGTATGCCCAGAAGTTTCTGAACTTAATTAATGCAAACTTTCTGGATCAGTTAATCTACTCTCTAGTCAGGGGAGATAAAATACTGGACTTGGTCCTTAGCAGTATGGGGCAGCTTTGCTCCTCACCAATTGTAAATTCTTCCCTGGTGATATCGGACCACAGATCAGTTACATTCACTTTAAGACTAAAGCTGGAAGCATCTTCCAGTACCTCAGCAATCAGAGATTACACTCAAAACTAAATTTAACTTAAGATGCTAATAATCCGCTTGCTAAACATAGCAAGGAGCTTTGTACCCTGATCAAATCTACCAAAACCAGATGCAAGGTAACAATAGCCACCCAGGTGAAGTATAACCACTAAGCCTTCTTTAACTGTGTTTGAAATATCAGAAACTATGCCTGGCACTACACAGAGCTAATAGTAATTTCTATCACATACTTAGACACAGAGGATGTATCTAGTCTTCTAGAGAACAAATTTCTTTCAGACTTCACCCTTCTCTCATCCTATATTCTCAGACCACATACCTACATCTACACCTATTCCTCAAATCTCTCAAAAGCAAGTCCTCACAGTGGCATACAAGGCCAAGAACACTACCTCTATGGGGCTGGATAACATACTGTGCATTCTGAAAAATTATTTGTCAGACCACGTACAGATAATATTCAGTATTTGCCTCCAAGCAGGCATCATGCTGTGGGGCACAGACCCTGGTAGTTGTTAGATATTATGAATTTAAGGTTGAAATTAATTCCGTTGTAAATATGCTGAAAGAAAAAGCTTGTTTAAATGCAGAAACAGAGTTTAGTAATATGTGATTAGCAACCATATTAAATGACTGTGGCTTAAAAAAATAAGGAACTTACTTATGAGTGTATTACACACACATCAAGAAAACTGACTTCTTACAGACATGACAAGAATGTAATCTGCTTTCACTGGACAACAGGACATGTTTTTCTAAGAAAGTTTAAAAATGTGCTTTTCTAATCCACAAGGCGTTTCCTTGAAGACAGTTTACTTATCAGCATCTGCACAAGAACAGATGTGTTAGCATTTGCGTCATCAAGCCAGTATCTTTCCAAAACCAAGAGGGTGTGTGTTTAACTAAAATATGTATAAAAAGTCTGTATTAAATCTAGTTATGTTAGAGGTATGGTAGGGACACAAGTCCTGAGGTAAATGTTATATCTCTCACATCATCTGTACTATATGAGAAGTAAAGATGGAACAGTACTTTTAAGCTGCAACGTTTGTCCAGTTTGGTTTATTATAAAAAGTTATTGGTTACTGCTCTCTAAAGTTGATGCTGCAAAGTATATTCTCTCATCAGTGTATATTCTGCAAGTTTCTGTATGCAACAGACTGTGAATGCAAATTTAACTAGACTTTGAATTTTAGCAGAAACCAGCCAGCAAATCCCACAGCAAGAGCAAGCAGTAAGAAGCAGTAAGCAGATCTAAATATATTTTTTCAATGGCGAGGCAGCTGAGTGTCTAGAGCCATATCATTTTTCAATGGCAAGCTAGCCTGCATTTGAACCTAAAATCTGCATTTGAACCTAATACCTGCATTTGAACCTATAATCTGCATTCAAACACAGGGGGGAGTGATGGTAAGCCCTGCAGAGGGTTACTTCAGTTAAATTGCAGTAACTAACATTTGTACGTATGTGTCAATAATGAACAGAAGTATTCCAGTTTATGCAGCTTGCAGTAGTAAAGTTTTTTAGACGTCTACATCCGGAGTGAGACAGAAGTTCCAGTCGCAGTGCCATAATTTCACTGAAGAAAAGGGGGATATCCACTAGCCCAACAGTCCACTGCCTGTTGTGCTTTCCCAGCTTCTCAAGTGACTTTGAAAAATTTCCAGCTATCTGCAACAACAGCCTGATCACCTGTTTTCTTGCTCACTGGTAAGACTTTTTTCTACGTCACAATTTTTTTGTATGGATGCTATTCGACAGTTTGGATATTGGACAGTTTGCATATTATAAGACAGTTTGGATATTAGACAGTTTGGATATTAGATTAGACAGTATGGATATTTTCATGCATAATTCAAGCAAATGTAAAAAAATTGCAATGTTGGTATACACAGCATATTAGTAAATGTAAAACCTTAGTAGGGCAGGTTGATAGTAAGGCATTATGCAAATGTATTACAATATTTAACTGGTATCTCAAAGAAAACTATGTGGGGTATGACAAATGTTTATTGTGTGACTCAACAAAAACTGCATTTTGTGTATTATGTCATAAAACAATAGACTGTGAAGACAGATCTGTTCATGATAAAGAATTAACTAAGGCTAAAATGTTTCCATTATATTCAGATGTTAAACAGTTATGTCCTGTCACCACATGTGAGTCAAATAATTTACTGATAGAACCCTTAGTACATTTTGTTACAAAAAATGTAGTAAACTTCTAAAAAAGAGACACAATGAGTTCAGGAAGTTTAGACAAGTTATACAAACATATTTTCAAAAGTGCATAGGAGTTTCAGATTCAGCAGAACAGGTTCCTGAGACATATCAGGCAGACCATGAGGAGACTCTTAAACAACAGTTACAAGATGAAGAAAATAGATTAGCTGAACTGACAGAGACTGACTTCCTACATACATTGGGAAAGAGTAGGAAATGACAGCTGATCTGTACAAAAGAGATATATTTTATATGTTTGTGTTTTGAAAATGGTTAAGCTTACATGGTAGGATGGTGAAATACAAATCATTCTCAAATGTTTAAAACTTCCATTCAATTAAAGCAATATATTTATCAGTACTAAAGTAAAGTAGAGCGTATGACTGCCATTCTCATAGCATAGTCAAAAGGTAAACAAAACAGTTCTAATGTATAAAAATTAAATAAAAATAGTAAGAATAATGATTTAAAGTCACAAGACTGACATGCATGTATTTTCTTTTTATATAACGCACAAGAATAACAGGCAGACAACAGCAAATATAAATAATGTAAATATATAAATGTGTTTGTTAAGTTAATATCTATTTATTTTTTTACATTTTTTTAATATAATTGTATAGTAACACCACACCAAACAGTTAAAGTTCTGAATTTTAAAAAGAAATAAAATCACGGATGGTATTAGTCAAACAGTCTTTGTAAAATTAAGTCAGAACAGTTAAATAAATAAATAAAAATACTGAAATCAAAAATTAAAAAATATATATGATTAAAGGAAAAATGCTAAAAAGGGTTAACTGAAATGTGAGCTCAGACCTTCCTAAACTGGATGAATAGTTGCAGGAAATGTTGAACAGATAAGATAAGAAACAAGACTGCCAGACAAGTGGCTTGAGTTTTTCTAAAAAGTTATTATTTAAAACATAATTGTTAAAATGTTTACATGCAACACTATTTGGTAATTATAATAAAACATCACAATTGTACATATATGTCACTGATAAAAAATAAAAAATAAAAAAAAACCTTAGTTACGTCAAGTATAGCCAACAGATGGGTTATAATATACATACAGTTCAAATAAAGTAGACAGGAGGGTACAAATAACTACTACTAGTAGAAGTAGACAGCAAAAGCAACAGAAAAGATGAGACAAAGGTCTATAGTTTGGTAACCTAATAAAGCAAATGTATAACCAAAGTGTTGGGCTGACATACATTCTATTCTCACAGTATAAAGCAGATAAACAGTGCTGCAGTACTACAGGGGGAGGGGTACTTTCTCAGTTTTACACTGACTGTATAAGCAGTATTGCACAAGGGTCAGAGATAAAGCTACAAGAAAAATAATATTTTACAAGTTGTTAATAGCTATCATAATGGTTATTATTGTATTGTTTAATATTAAATTGTATTTACAACCTACTGTAAAACTATACAAAAGATGGTTTAAAAAACAAGAGATGGCTTAAAATTGATAACAGCTATACAAGAGAGAGCAAAGATATGTAATTGCTGAGTATATAGTTTAAAATAACAGGACATATGCATTTGGTGTCAATTCCACTAGATATTTCTAAAGAGACATAAACATTTTCCAAGATTTTGCTTAATATTAATGCTATTAAATTTGTAAGATTAGACTAAATTTACTTTATAGTCTTTGTATGTACAAATAAAAAATTGGGTTCAGGATAGCTGCTAGATTGAAATGCATGAATAGCAAACAGCCTGTGTAAATACATACTGTACAGAATACATTGTAATAAGTTTAAAAGTAATTTGTCAAGTTGTAATATCACTGGTTTTACCCCAGTAAAATAATTGCTTTCAAATATTTATTATCTAAGCCCAGTTCAGTATTTTACCAAGATGTTAATGAGCAGTTCAAAAACATGATCACAATGTTATGGTTAAAATGACATTGAAACTGTATAATGGGAGAGTGTTCAATCTCGCCGTTTGTTCTTACACATGGGTTCGGAGCCGATCCTCAGCTCCGTGTCGGCCGCTTGGCAAAGCTCTGCATCAAGAAGAAGCTCGAGACCAACCTATCTCCCACAATTCCCCTCTGCCCTTACCTCAGATCTAGTTTGCCGCTGCAACGTTCGCATCATTTTTGATGAGCTCGGGTCACCTGACAGATAAGATTACTTTTATCTAAGATTTTTTAGATAATTTTTTCTCCTAGTTCACCTTTAAGATTTGTGTGTGTGTGTGTGTAGTGAGTCGAGGGCTTCTTTCGTGTACGTATATATTTTATATATATATATATATATATATATATATATATATATATATATATATATATATAGTAAGTTAGTTCCCTCAGGGCCTACCCCACCCACTAAACTTCTAAAACTACTACTGGATTTGACTAACTACTGGATTTGACTGAAATTACTGACTTTGACATTATTGTTGGCTGTTACTGCCTGTTCAAGACTGTGTGGAATTGTATAGTCTTATTGGATTTGGCTATTATTGTATTATTATTATTATGTCTGAGAAAGCTAAGTCAGGCTTCAAACGGTGCCAATGTGGACAGAAAATGTCTGTCACAGACAACCATAGTTCCTGCGTCTACTGTCTTGGCCCTCTCCATCTGCAAGAAGACTGCTCCATTTGTCATTCTTTCAGTGGAAGGGTCATGACAGATAGGCGCAGGAAACTCATGGATAGAGGCCTTTTGAAGCCTGCATTCCAAGAGGCTCTGGATGCATCGGACCAGACATCTAAGTCCTCGAAGGAATCGAAGACGGTCGGAGCCCATGTCATCGGCTCCGAGCTCTTCATTTAAAGTTCGCTCACCGGTTCCACAGACCTCGGGGACGAGTGTTGAACTTTTGTCTGTTACCGAGCCTCGAGTCTTGGAACCGGTAACGGAGCTTCCACCTCCTGTGCTCTTGAGGTCAGCTCCGTCTTCGATTCCTTCATCGCGTTCTTCTAGACCCCTCTCCGACACCGATGTAGACCGCGTGGTGCAGAAATTAATGGAGAATACGGCCTTGTCCAAACTCATCTCAGTCTCTTTCCAGTTGGTATCGAGACTCGAAGGCCTTCCCTTATCTCCATCTGTTCCTCCTCCGAGGCCTGTTCAGTCTTCGGAGCCGGGAGAGGCTGATCTGATGATCGTGGAGCCCTCGGTGCCGGAACCGTCCTTCTCTCGGTCGGCACCGTTCACCTCGACTCCGACGGACCCATTACCGGAATCGCGGAGCCGACGATCCATCCTTGGTTCGGGGACCGAGAGTCGGACCGATGTTTCGGTTCCGACTCTCCCTCTTGGTGCCTCGGCTCGGATCGACTCGGCTCCGTCCTCGGGTCGATGCCTTGGTCCCGCCTCGGGATCCCTCTGCTTTCTTCGGAACCGAGGGATTCCTCGACTCGGGACCCGGGGGCCTTCGACCTCATGAGGAAGGTGTTGTCGACTCAGACAACCACTTCAGCAGAGACAGCTTCTCCTTCCCATAAAGGTCCGTTATCCTCTTCTGCACCCACGGCTACGTCAAAGCGTCGAGCACCGGTGTCTCAGCCGCCCCCAGAGGGAGCCCCCTCTTCCTCGGAGGCTTCATCGGATGCCCCCCTCGAGGAAGTCCCGAGGAAAAGATTGTGTAAGAGGAGACACTTGGATTCTCCACAAGAATCCTTAACATCGGACACTGACTTAGATGAGTCAGAAGGGTCCCCGAAATCACCCTCAGAGGATGTCTCCTTTTCTGACATCCTGGAGATCCTGAAACAAAGAGGTGATTGGCAAGGCCTACCCCCTTCTGAGGATGAGTCAGTCTTGCTGAAGGCATTCGGTGCTCGCCCTTCTTCCTCCTGGGTCACTCTGCCCTTCGATGAGTTGATGGAACTGATTGCTCGAAGGGCGTGGGAGACACCTGATACAGTGGAGCCAGTCCCTAGAAAGCCTAATAAATATATTACTGCCCCTCAAGACAAGGCTTATCTCACAAAAGGAGTTCCAGTGGACGCTATGGTGGTGGCAGCGGCCATTAAAAATGAGATGTCTGAATCTTCCTCATCTGTCCATCCGCTAACAGAGATTCTAGGACTATGGACAGGTATGGGAAGCGCATTTTTAGTTCAGCGGCTTTTTCCATGCGATCGCTGAACTATTTGACGCATTTCACACGGTTACAGAGGGATCTAATCAAAGAATTGGGAGATACCCTCCAGGGTACTACAGATGCTGCTGTCTCAGAAAAAGTTACAACACAACTCAGTACCCTTACATCTATTGTGAACTCGTCCATGTGGCTCATTTCATATGCAGCCGAAGGATCGAGTAAGGCTGCGGCTTTAGCGATTGCTCTTCGTAGACAATCCTGGATGCGCTTATGTTCCTTTGCGGAAGCCTTCAAGTCTTCCTTTACTAACGCCCCATTTGACGGTGCCATTCTCTTTGGCCCAAAAGTAAAGGAGACCCTTACCCGGTGTGAGCAAGAGGGAAAGACTCTGTCTGCTGTCGGAGTCCGTTTTTCCACCCCATCCAGACCGTACCCCAAAGGGCAGCGTGGTGGAAAAATGTGGTTTCGAAAACCCCAAGGCTCTTTCCCAGGCACACAGGGTGATGCCCCCTCCAGAGGCAGGGGGGGGGCAGAGGTGGAAGACGTCGCCCTGGCGGCAGAGGGGGTCCGCAAAACCAAGGTGACAGGGATGCACTCCCCGGGAAACCTTTCCAGCACTCCTGAGAGGAGGCCCGGCTGTCCTGCTCTAGAGGCAGTCGGGGGTCGCTTAGCTTTATACCCTCAGGCCTGGCAAAGTCTTACATCAGACAAATGGGTAAAAAGCATTATTACCAGAGGTTACAGAATTCCATTTCTATTACCCCCATTACTGCAGAAAAGACTCCCAGATGTACCGCCCCATCTGCGAGACCCTACAGCTATAGAAATTTCAAAGCTGCTAGAAAAAAGAGTCATCCAACCAGTCCCGGTGGACCAAAGAGGATTCGGAACTTACTCAAGGTTCTTTTTAGTTCCAAAAAAGACAGGGGACTGGAGGCCAATTCTGGACCTAAGCAAACTCAATACCTTCGTCAAGAAAGAAAAGTTCAGGATGGTCACGCTTCAATCGATCCTTCCATCCTTACAGAAGGACGACTGGATGTGCTCAATAGATCTAAAGGACGCGTACTACCACATCAAAATGGCCAGGGCATCCAGGGATCACTTGCGCTTCCGGCTGGGAGCCAGTCACTTTCAGTTTCGAGCCCTGCCCTTTGGTCTGACCTCAGCCCCCAGGGTCTTCACCAAATGTATGGCAGTGGTAGCGTCTCACTTGAGACGCCTAGGATTCCAGGTGTTTCCGTATCTGGACGACTGGCTCCTTACTGCCACCACCGAGCGTCGACTGATTCAGGCCAGGGATTACACACTAGAACTCTGTGTTCATCTCGGAATTTCTGTAAATTTCGAAAAATCTGTATTACAGCCATCACAGCATATCTCATTCATAGGAGCAGAATTGGATACTCGTTGCTTGATTCTAAGGCTTCCTCCAGAAAGAATAGCCTCTCTACAAAATCATATATCTCTTCTCCTATTGTCCAAAAAATCCCCGGCAAAACTGGTTCTGAAAGTTTTGGGTCTCATGGCAGCTTCCCTCATTGCGATACCCTTGGGAAGACTGCACATGAGAGTCCTTCAATGGCTGCTATTTGCACAATGGTCGTTGCAACAGTTACCCCTGACACACGAAATTCACATCACGAACATCTGCAAATCGCACCTGTCTTGGTGGCTTCAGACTTGCAATCTCTCCGCCGGCCGACCATTTGTGCTACCCACTCCGACAGCTACGGTGACCACGGACGCTTCCCTGATAGGGTGGGGGGGCATCTTTCAGGGACAGACAGTCCAAGGCGAATGGACCAATTTAGAGTACAATCTGCACATCAATGTTCTGGAGATGAGGGCAGTGTTTCTAGCGTTGCAACACTTTTCTCCCCTTCTACCTCTAAGGACCATTGCAGTTCAGTCGGACAACATGTCCGTAGTCTGGTACGTAAACAAACAAGGGGGAACCAAATCTTATCAACTATGCAGAGAGGCCATGAGAATTTGGCAATGGGCAGAGTCCACGGGTCGTTTTCTGATAGCAACGCACATCCCGGGGTTATCCATCGTCATAGCGGACAGGTTGAGCAGAGCCATCCTGTTACCTCACGAGTGGTCCCTCAAACGAACAATTGCGGACAAGATATTTCGCAAGTGGGGCCAGCCTTGCTGCGATCTGTTTGCGTCTCCAATGAACGCCAAATGCAGAAGCTACTTTGCCCTATTACCCCCTCCAGGGGAAGTCCCCAGGGACGCTCTGATTCACGATTGGCCCCCGGGCCTCCTGTACGCCTTCCCTCCTATACCTCTGATTGCAAAATTTCTACAGAAAGCCAACAACCTGGAGAGGACAATAATCCTCATTGCCCCATTCTGGCCTCGTCAAATTTGGTTTCCTTTTCTTCAAGCACACCAAATTCGGGAACCCTGGATCCTGGACCCGGAGCCGGATCTACTGACCCACTCGTCAGGGGCTCCCCACCCGTCACTTCTTTTCCTCAGACTAGCAGCTTGGCTGCTCCGCTTCCCTTCTTAGCCAGGTCTGATCTTCTTTCCCCTGCGGTTCAAAATATTCTAGTGGCTTCCCATAAAGCTTCCACTACAAAAATTTACACTAGTAAGTGGAAGCGTTTTGTACACTGGGCAACTACACAACATTTGGATCCCGTAATAGCCCTACTGAACAGAGTCTTGGAGTTTCTATCCGTACTATTTCACCAAGGAGCTTCTCCTGCCACTTTGAGGGTTCAATTGGCTGCCATTTCAAATTTTCATGTGGGAGAAAATGGAGCGCCTATTATGGCTCATAGACTTTGTAAGGCCTTTCTAAAAGGGTCTTTCCATATCAGGCCACCCGTCAGGGTTCCTACATCACCATGGAATTTGAACCTCCTATTATCACAGCTAATGCTACCACCCTTTGAACCAGCCTCTTCCTGTTCTTTGAAGTTTTTGTCATGGAAAACCCTCTTTCTGGTAGCTACCACATCAGCCAGACGGGTATCAGAACTTCAAGCTCTTTCCGTTAAACACCCATATTTGATCTTTCACCCTGATAGGGTATCTCTTCGCACTAATCCATCCTTTCTTCCCAAAGTTTGTTCTGTCAATAATATTAATCAGTCCATTGAGCTCCCAACATTTTTCAAGAACCATTCCAATAAGTTGGAATATATGTTACACAAGTTGGATGTTTGTAGACAACTCAGATTTTACTTGGATAGAACAAAGGATCACAAAAAAACAGATCAGCTTTTTATAGCTTTTGCGGACAGCAGGAAGGGCATGGCAGTGACGAAGCGAACCCTTTCCAAATGGCTATCCGATTGTATTATTTTTGTTTATACTGCTTCTGAGCAGAGCTTACCCGTCAAACCCAAAGGACATTCTACTAGATCAATATCTACCTCCCTGGCTCATGAGGCCCGCCTACCATTGGACACTATTTGTGCGGCCGCCACTTGGTCTAAACCACATACATTCATTACTCATTACAAAGTGGATAGGGTTTCCAGGGACAGGGCAACCTTTGGTTCCACTGTGCTCAGGAACGTTCTTCCGTGAGTTTCTCAGGATCACGGAGCTAGGGACGCTACCCATGTGTAAGAACAAACGGCGAGATTGAACACTCTCACATATAGAAGTTATGTCCTTACCATAACGTTCCATGTGGAGTGTTCATCTCGCCTTTGTTCTTATATTCCCACCCTCCCACCCTCAGGAAGAACGTCCAGTTTAGGTGTCTGGTTTGGTTCTCCCGCTTCTGTCTCTCTCAGTTGTTACGGCTGTTTACCAGCTATGCCTTGGCATGTATGTTGTATGTTCACTCCCGTTGGGGTCTGGTTTGTTTGCAAACTAGATCTGAGGTAAGGGCAGAGGGGAATTGTGGGAGATAGGTTGGTCTCGAGCTTCTTCTCGATGCAGAGCTTTGCCAAGCGGCCGACACGGAGCTGAGGATCGGCTCCGAACCCATGTGTAAGAACAAAGGCGAGATGAACACTCCACATGGAACGTTATGGTAAGGACATAACTTCTATTTTCCAGTAGTGTATAAATGCTTGCAGTAGCACATGGTTCTTGTCTATTATAGTTAATTCAACAGTTGCAAAGAGTTAATGAAACAGTTCTAAGTCATAAATTAAATTCTGTAATTGCAAAATAATAAATTAATCAAGTTAAACTAAAGCAGACACAGCACATAACTGATAAAATAATTTCACAGAATGGTCTGCAAAAGAAAAAGTTGTTAAATACATTCAGTTTGGCAGTAATACTTTAATATCATTGTATTAACTATGTAAAATTGCATTTTGATTTGTTGTATCAAAAGACTATATAATGAGATCAAAAAATACATATCAGTATAAAATGTTTTGAGTATGTTTAAAAACAGAGGGAATTGTTAGATATTATGAATTTAAGGTTGAAATTAATTCCGTTGTAAATATGCTAAAAGAAAAAGCTTGCTTAAATGCAGAAACAGAGTTTAGTAATATGTGATTAGCAACCATACTAAATGACTGTGGCTTAAAAAAATAAGGAACTTACTTATGAGTGTATTACACACACATCAACAAAACTGACTTCTTACAGACATGACAAGAATGTAATCTGCTTTCACTGGACAACAGGACATGTTTTTCTAAGAAAGTTTAAAAATGTGCTTTTCTAATCCACAAGGCGTTTCCTTGAAGACAGTTTACTTATCAGCATTTGCGCAAGAACAGATGTGTTAGCATTTGCGTCATCAAGCCAGTATCTTTCCAAAACCAAGAGGGTGTGTGTTTAACTAAAATATGTATAAAAAGTCTGTATTAAATCTAGTTATGTTAGAGGTATGGTAGGGACACAAGTCCTGAGGTAAATGTTATATCTCTCACATCATCTGTACTATATGAGAAGTACAGTTGGAACAGTACTTTTAAGCTGCAACGTTTGTCCAGTTTGGTCTATTATAAAAAGTTATTGGTTACTGCTCTGTAAAGTTGATGCTGCAAAGTATATTCTCTCATCAGTGTATATTCTGCAAGTTTCTGTATGCGATAGACTGTGAATGCAAATATAACTAGACTTTGAATTTTAGCAGAATCCAGCCAGCAAATCCCACAGCAAGAGCAAGCAGTAAGAAGCAGTAAGCAGATCCAAATATATTTTTTCAATGGCGAGGCAGCTGAGTGTCTAGAGCTCAATATAATTTTTCAGTAGTTATAGATGCTTAAGCCTGACAAGCCTCATCTAGGGGCTATGGAAAGAATCATTATGAAACTAATAAATAAGAACATTGGTAACCAACAAACTCTCAACGCAAACCAGTTTGGACTCATCAAGGACAGTTCCTGTCTACTTGACCTGGTCAATGTCTTTGAGAAGTTTACTGAAGCAATGGTTGAGGGCCAATCAGTGCACACTACATATCTAGACCACGCAAACGCATTCAACAACACCCCACACTCCAGTACTGTAGGTAAACTCTCCAGATACATGTAAATCCGTATGTAACTCACTGGATAGCGAATAGGCTCACAGATACAAACCAGGAAATTAGGCTGGGTGGGTGACTTTACCTTCTCCAAGAGACCTGAAATGAAATGTGTACTTCGAATTTCAGTCCTTGGGGCATTCCTGTTTGATATATACTTTTCAGATGTCATAATAAATGTTAAGGGTTTATGGCTGACTGAGTTTGCAGATAACTGTAAACTTGATGCTATAATATAACTCCCCAGTGGACACTGAAATCCTCCAACAGGGCCTTTCTCAAACAAATAGCTGGTGTCAAAACCATGCACTAAAACTAAATGTCAAAAAATGTATAGTTGTATTCTTTGGCAAGCATGACTTACCTTCTAACTATTACATTGACAAACGATCCCTGAAAGTTTATCCAATAGTCAGGGATCTAGAAACTTGTGTCACCATTGAATTGTCCTTTGATCACCTTGTACCCACTGTTGTAAGGCAGTCTTTCTTCATCTCACAGCTTATATCTGAAGGTATGGTGTTCAGGTCCAGGGTTGTAATCATTCCTCTGTACTCATTTCTCACCATACCAGGCACTGAATATAATGTTCCAGTCAGTATGTACCTGTCCAAACACTTGCCTTAACTGGAGTGATCATGTTGCTTTCTAACTAAAATACACAAGGACTTCAATTAGAAAAAACTATGCAGACCATATGAAAGTCTTATCCCTGTTCTCCGTATCACACAGGTTGCTAAGAGGTGACCTCTGCTTTTCTTACAGAGCCTCATCAGACCCTATCTTGTTAGAACTATTACACATTCACAAGTCTAGTGGTAGCATGAACACCTGCTCAAGGGATTTCAATCTATTTTGCAACGTAAGTAGAACATGTTGGAGGGATAGTTATGTATCACAGAGAACACCTCTTCTGTGGAGCAGTCTTCCACTCCACATAAAGCAATGTACTTCACTTACTCTATTTGAATGAAATTTAAAAGTATAGATGGGAAACCACAAATTCATACCCAATTTAGCACCCATGTCCCTCTTAGATAAGTGTACTGACTAAATGTCCCAACATATCCTTGTTCTGCCTTCCTTTGGGTTATTTGTATGCAATACATAAAGGCTAAAACTAACATATGAATGTAAGCTTCTTAAGATCCTCACAGGTCAGCAGCATAACAAGTATCTGTGAACCTCTGAAGTATATGTGATTTGTTTCCTGTTTGTTGACAGCTAAATGGCAAGAAGGTCATTAAATGTATTATATATTGGCACTGGAACGAACTTGCTTTGCAACTCGTAGTGTATAGAAGTTAGGAACTGTAGAGGAGACATAGAAGCAGTTGCAGCATCATATTGTCTATAAAAGATATATGGGAAAGTAGCCTAAGTGTTAATAGTGGGCTGTTAAGATTTTGGAGGGAAGCACCTTTTAAAAGTGAGCAACACCATAAAAGGAGCTTGATAGAAAGAGAATAGGAATACAACATACTCCAGGAACATGTGAAGATATTTAACATGATTGTGTTTAGGGAATGAATGGATGAGACATTCCTGAAGATGATATTAAAAATGCTCATCATTCACTCTGACTCAGTGGCATATTAGTTATGTGCCTGCACAAACCCACACTGGCAGCTTTCTGGAGCTCAGACTTCTGTACTCTGACTCTGTGATAGGGGATCAGCTACGCCCCTTCCATGAGTAGAAGCCTGACCACTGTCACAGAAATTCATTTGATCAGTTATTTAGTGCTAGCTGTAAGAGTCACAGAGTTGAATCTCCTTAGCAGTCTGCATTGGTGGATTTTAGCTTCCAGACTCAGGTTATTTTCCTTTGGGACTTCCCTTCCTCTTTATTATTATATACTTTTGTTTTATTTCTGTTTTATTTAAAAAATATGTGTGCTAACTTTTTATTTTAATATATTTATTTTCTACTGTTTATTTCTCTGGGAATTCTAACTTACTACTGTGTCATTTGTATGCTTAATACTGCTTTTGAATTGTTATGGGGCTTTTCTCAACTGTTTTATGACTTGTACTGGGAAATTGAAGATGTTAGATAGTCCAGTCTCACCTTCATTTTTACATATGGTTCGGAGCTGATCCTCAGCTCCGACTTGGCCAATTTTCAAGCTCGAAGACTTCTGGTTGGCTCGTGGCTAAGCAGGTATCCCATGGTGCACCAATGCAATCCCCAGATCTCGTTTCCCGTGTCGACAAGTTCAGATGTGCTTCTCTTGGCTCTGGCTAAGTCTTTTGCAAGTTTTTCATTAACTAGTGGTTTTTGCATATTTACTGTTATTTACTGGAAAGTGTATATATATGTATATATATATATATATATATATATATATATATATATATATATATATATATATATATATATAGGGCTTTACCTTAATTGTCCTGTGGTCTTGTGTGACCTTAGTAGTAGTATCCTGTGTACCAGTAGTTAGGCGCAGTTTCATTTTTTTTTTGCCTAGATATTTAAATTTGGCGGTTTCACCACTCTTAATCAGCAGCGGCTCCTATTGATTAATTTACTGTTAATCAGTTTATTGTTAACTAGGGGTCTTTGGCGGGGATCCACTAAAGTCTTAATTACTATTGCAGTTGCAAATTTTTTCCTGTTTTATTGAACGTGTGTGTGTGTGTGTGTGTGTGTGTGTGTGTGTGTGTGTGTGTGTGTGGTGTTGTATATTTGGTCTGTTTGAATTTGAAGACCCATTTCTTTCACAGGGCTAGGCCCGTTTAACTTAGAGGACCTAGTCCTCATGTTACTCCTTCATTGTAATTTTTTTTGGAAATTTTCCTGTGTGACTGAATCTCTGTCTGTTTTTTAGTTGAAAGACCTAGTTTCTCTTACACCAGGCTAAGCCCGTTTAACTTAGAGGACCTAGTCCTCGTGCAATTCTTCTGTAGGGCTAGGCCCATTTTAGTTAGAGGACCTAGTCCTCAGTTATTCTCTTTCTCTTTTCTCCTCTGGTTTTGCTTGTGTGTTTGCAATGTCTAAGGATAGCAAGGAGCATAAACCCTCTGGGTTCAAAAAATGCATGAAGTGCTCCCAGAAAATGTCATTGATGGATGGCCACAGTAGCTGTGTCTACTGCTTGGGAACCATACATTTGTAGGAATCATGTTTGTTCTGTCATGCTTTCTCTCCTAGAGTGTTGCAGGAGAAAAAGAACAAGCTGGTACTCAGGGGTCTTCTGAAGCCAACCTTCGAGGAAGCCTTATCTGGTTTGTCGGTTTCTTCGTCTAAGTCTTCAAAGTCAAGATCTCATTTAAAATCAAAAGGTTCAAAAAGGCCTTCTCCAGCACCAGCTGGTGTTTTGGAGCCGCCGTCCAAATTAACAAAATCTGCCTCCTCAACTCCTCAGTCTTCAGAGCCGAAGGAGAGCACCATGGTTTCAGAGTTGGTCACAGGTGCTTCGGTGCCGACTGCTGAACCTTTGGAAAAGGTTGACTCTTCTGCTCGGAGCCGGTCTGTTGAGTCCTTACCAGTCTCCTTGCTGATCAAATCTCCAGTGCCTGCTAGGTCGAGATCCCCAACTTTATCTTCCAGATCTTCCAGAAGTCTTTCAGAAGAAGATCTAGAGAGGGTAGGGGTAGTACTGATACTCCTGAAGTCGTCTGCTCTGCCTAAATTTTTGTTGGCTCTGACACAATCGGCTCCGGAGCCACTCAAACCAGTTTTGCCCTCATCCGTGATTCCTCCTCCGAGCCATGTTGGCTTTTCAGAGCCTGAGTGCTTGTTATTAATGGAGGGACCCTCGGTTCCGGCTCCCCTTGCTGTTGCATTAGAGCCGAGTTCGGCTCCGACACGCTCGGCTCCGTCCGTCGTGTCCAGGGACCAAAGCTCTTCTATCGGCGACGGTGGGGAGGGTTTGAATTGATCTTTGTCGGTTCTGAGCCTTCCTCTCGGTGCTTCCGCCAGGGTGAGCTCGGATCCTGCATCTATCTCGGAGCCGATGGCTCAGGCTCCGGCACCATCCTTTGTCTCTTCAGAGCGGGGACAGTCTTCGGAACTAGAGAGGTCGGCTTTTGAGGTGATGAGGACTGTGCTGTCACATTTTACAGCCCCTGCCAGTGGTACAAGCACTCTTCCCCCCAGGGCTCCCACTTCGGTCTCAGTACCTACTCTCTCCGGAGACAGCAGAGACCCACAGTCTCTGGAGCCACCGGCTGGTGGCCCCCACTCTTCCGGGGCCTCACCAGAAGGTCCTTTCGAGGAGCCTCCTAGGAAGAGAGTATGCAAGAGAAAGCATATTGACTCCCAGGATGAGTCTCTGACATCGGACACTGACGTCGAGGAGTCAGAGGGTTCCCCCAAGTCATCCTCTGATGATGTCTCTTTTGTGGACATTCTGGAGATCCTTAAACAGAGGTGCGACTGGCCCACTGTCAACCCTTCTGATGAGGAGTCGGTGTACCTGAAGGCTTTCCGGTCTCAACCCTCTGACTCTTGGGTGTCTCCACCTTTCGACGAGCTAATGGATTTGGTTAGTTGGAAGGTGTGGGATACTCCCAATGTCATGGAGCCAGTTCCTAGAAGACCAAATAAGTTCCTGTCTGCCCCTCCTGGAAAAGAATTCTTGTCTAAGGGCATTCCCGTAGATGCCATTGTGGTGGCAGCGGCCACGAAGGAGGAGTTTGCGGAGACTTCTTCCTCTGTTCATCCGCCAAACAAGGAGTCTCGACAGATGGTCAGATTTGGGAAGCATGTATTTAGTTCAGTGTCTTTCACACTTTGATCTCTGAACTATCTTACCCATTTCACGAGGTTGCAGAGGGATCTCCTCAAGGACTTAGGAGATTCCATACAGGGTGCTTGTCCTGAGGGAGTCCCTGATAGGATCTCTGCTCAGTTGTCCACCCTAAATTCGATAGTTAACTCCTCCATGCAGCTTATCTCCCATGCGGCTGATGGAGCGAGCAGAGCAGCGGGTTCAGGAGTTGCCCTTAGGCGCTACTCCTGGATGCGCTTATGTAACCTTGCAGAGCCTTTTAAGTCCACCTTCACCAATGCCCCATTTGATGGTTCCTCCTTGTTTGGTCCCAAGGTGAAAGAAACACTCACTCGGTGTGAACAGGAAGGAAAGACTCTCTCTGCTGTGGGAGTCCGTTTTACCGTCCCCTCTCGACCACACCCCAAAGGTCAAAGGGGAGGTAAAATGTGGTTCAAAAAGTCCCAGATGGCCTTTCCGTACACACAGAGTGAATCCTTCTTCAGAGGCAGAGGAGGAGGAAATGGTAGACATCGCCCTAGAGGCAGGGGCAGTCTGCAATACCAGCAAGGCCGTGATTCCTTTCGAGGGTGGCCTTATCAGTGCTCCTGATGTGGGGCCCGACTGTGTTTCTCTGGGGGCAGTCAGGAGTCGCATTTATTTGTATTCAGAAGCCTGGCTAAATATAACCCAAGACAAGTGGGTAAAAAGAGTTGTTACCAGAGGCTATATTATACACTTTTCCCCTCCATCGTTTGTTCCCAAAAAGATCCCAGATGTTCCACCCAATCACAGGGATCAGGCAACTGTGGAGATCAACAGGTTGCTCTCAAAAAGAGTCATCCAACCTGTCCCAGCAGACCAGACAGGATCCGGAACTTACTCCAGGTTCTTTTTAGTCCCAAAACGAACCGGAGACTGGAAGTCAATATTGGACCTCAGCAGATTAAACGACTCTGTGAAAAAGGACAAGTTCCAGATGGTCACACTGCACTTGATATTCCCGTTGTTAGGAAAAGACTATTGGATGTGCTCTCTGGATCTCCAAGATGCCTACTACCATATAAAAATGGACAAGGCGTCAAGGAGATATCTGCACTTCCAGCTGGGAGCCAGCCATTATCAGTTTTGTGCTCTGCCCTTAGGTCTCATCACAGCCCCCAGGGTGTTCACCAAATGCATGGCAGTAGTGACAGCTTACCTGAGACATCAGGGATTCCAGGTGTTTTCGTATTTAGACGACTGGATCCTGACCGCCCCCACCAGGTATCTACTCCTCCAAAACAGGGATGCCACCATTCAGCTTTGTGCTCAACTAGGGATCTCCATAAAAATGGGAAAAATCTGCATTACTGCCCTTGCAATCTGTGATTTTTATAGGTGCAAAAGTAGACACAGTGGATATGACAGTTCGTCTTCCCGCCGAAAGAGCACAAAACCTCATCTCAGAAGTTCAGCATCTTCTCATGCTTCGGAAAATCAGCTTCTTGGAACGATGGTCTCAACCATTCTGTTAATACCTTTTTAACCAGGTTGCACATGAGAATCCTTCAATGGCTCCTGTTCTCCCAGTGGTCATTCCAATATCTACCACTGAGTCACTCTATGCTGCTGACGGAATCATGCAAAAAAGACCTTCGTTGGTGGATAGCCCCCAACAACTTGTTCATGGGAGCTCCATTTGTGCCTGCCCAACCCGTTGCCACTGTGACCACGGATGACTCCCAGGTCGGGTGGGGGGGGGGCATTATCTTGGCAGGACTGTCCACAGCACATGGCAAGAACACGAGACTCATCTGCATATCAACGTTCCGGAGATGAGAGCAGTGCTTCTGGTGTTGCAAGCACTTCAGGACCTTCTTCCTCCAGGGACGATTGCGATACAATCTGACAACATGTCGGTTGTGTGGTATATCAACAAACAGGTTGGTACCAGATCTTGCCCACTCTGTCGAGAGGCCATGCGAGTTTGGGAATGAGCGATTTCTTCCCAGTGCTTTCTGGTGGCAACCCACATTCCGGGGGCAGCCAATGTGATAGCCAACAAGCTAAGCCGGGCAATCTTATTGCCTCACGAGTGGTCTCTGAAACGGGAAATAGTGGAACAGATTTTCTGAAAATGGGGACAACCTTGCTGCGACCTTTTTGCCAGTCCAGTCAGTGCCAAGTGCAGCAGTTATTTTTCCCTAATTCCCCCTCCGGGGGAAACACCCAGAGACACTCTGGTCTACGATTGGCCCACGGGACTTCTATTTGCCTTTCCTCCATTCCCTCTTATCCCCAAAGTGATACAGAAAGCCAACTGACTGGGAAGCAAGTTGATCCTCATTGCTCTTACTGGCCTCATCAGGTCTGGTTCCCCTTCCTCGAGCCTCTTCTCCTGGACGATCCTTGGATTCTGGACCCAGTTCCAGATCTATTGACCCACATGTCGGGTTCGCTACACCCCTCTCTCCACACCCTCAAACTGACAGCTTGACTGCTCCAGTTCCATCTCTAGTCAGGTTTCATGATGTTTTGTCATCAGTGTCCCATATTCTTTTATCCTCGCATAAACCCTCAACCAGAAGGCTGTATGACAGTAAATGGAAAAGGTTCTCTATTTGGGCACCAATAAAAGAAAGTGGATCCTTACACCGCTCCCATTCCTGTGATTCTGGAATTCCTTTCTGAGCTTTTCCAGCAGTGATCTGCCTTGGCCACCATCAAAGTACAATTGGCAGCGATCTCTCATTTTTATTTAGGGTCTCCAAATGTCAACCTTATGTCTCATAAGCTATGCAAGACTTTCTTGAGAAGAGCCACTTTACTGAGACCACCATTACAAGAACCTGTGGCTTCTTGGGACTTAAATTTTGTGTTGTCCAAACTAACATCCCCTCCCTTTGAACTGTCTTTTTCATCTTCCTTAAAATATTTTTCCTGCAAGACTGTGTTTTTAGTAGCTATTATATCAGCCAGACGTGTATCTGAGCTACAAGCCCTGTCTAATAAGCCACCTTATTTAGTCTTTCATAAAGACAGGGTTTCTTTATGTACCAATCCTTCGTTTGTTCCCAAAGTTTGTTCTTCTGCCACATTGAATCAGTCCATTGAGCTTTCAGTTTTCTTTCCCAGTCATAGCAATGCAGCTGAATATCATTTCCACCAGCTGGATGTTCACAGACAGCTATGTTTTTATTTGCAATGGACCAAAGAATTTTGGAAGTCATACCAGTTGTCCATTTCTTTTTCCGACTCCAGATTGGGCTTATCAGTTTCTAAGGTGACATTGTCTAACTGGATTTCTAGTTGCATAGCTTTCATCTACAGTTTGGAGGGCAGACCTATACCCCACAGGATCAAGGCTCACTCTACCAGGTCTCTGGTCTACCTCTGCAGCCTTTCAAGCCAGGGTACCAATTGATCATATCTGTGCAGCAGCTATGTGGGTACCCCTTACACCTTCATTAATCATTATAAGTTGGATTTGGCTTCTAGGGGTAGAGCATCCTTTGGCTCCATGGTGCTCAGGAGTATTTTCCAATGAGCCACCCAAGAATAAGGCGCTAGGGACACTGTCCCATATGTAAAAATGAAGGTGAGATTGGACTACCTAACATAAAGAAGTTATGTACTCACCATAATGTTCCATTTTGGTAGTCCATCTCACCCTTCCTTTTTACCAACCCGCCCTCCTGCCCCCATCCTGGAAGATCTGGAGGTAATACTTTAAATTTCTTGGTTGGCGACCCTTTAGTATTGGTTTGTTGGTTAGGGGTTTCTTTTCTGTTTCTAGCGAGGAACAAACAAGATCTGGGGATTGCACTGGTGCACCATGGGATACCTGCTTAGCCACGAGCCAACCAGAAGTCTTCGAGCTTGAAAATCGGCCGAGTTGGAGCCAAGGATCAGCTCCGAACCATATGTAAAAATGAAAGGTGAGATGGACTACCAACATGGAACGTCATGGTGAGTACATAACTTCTTTTTTTGTGGTGTCCATTGAACACTAGGGACTGTTTCGTGCATGTAGAGCCACAATTTAATTGCTCATCTTGCTTCTTTTGTTTTTCTGCTTCTTTTTGAAGTTTTGACAGGAAAATATTGTATCTTTTCATTTTTGCCTTCATTTATATAATACTGTTGATTTAATATTGCTGTAGCCATTTTTATTGTTAAATCGCAATATGTTAAGTTGTCAATCTCGCCTTCATTCTTGCTTGATGGGTTCGGAGCCGATCCCTCGGCTCCGACTCGGCACTTGCTAAGCTCAAGAGTCACTTTTACCAGCTCGAGGCAGCCCCATATCCCATGATGCAAGGCGGTAAGTACCCAGATCTCGTTTGCCGCTTCGCTTATGAGGTCCTCCTTTTACCAGCTCCTGGTAAGTGATTCACTTTATTAATATTAAAGCCCCCTTTTGTTAAAAAAATACTTTATTGTTAGTTATAATTTAATTATTTAGATTTCCTGACAGAAATTCCCTGTCTCTTTTAATATTTTTTAGTCAATCTTTACCCATCCCATCCCTCCCTGTTAGGGTGTGTGTGTGTTTATTTTAGGAATACCTTTTGGTATTTTCTTTAATTTAAATTTTTGACTGGTGTGTGTGTGTGTTTTAAGCACCATGTCAAAGGAGAGGGTCTCAGGTTTTAAGAAGTGTGACTCGTGCTGTCAGAAGATGTCTCTGACAGACGGTCACACTTCTTGCCTGTATTGCCTGGGGCCTCTTCACCTGCAGGACTCCTGTGCTATTTGTCATTCCTTCAGCCAGAGAGTCCTGCAGGAAAGAAACAAGCTGATACTCAGGGGCCTTCTTGAGCCGGAGGGCTCTCCGGCTAAGTCGGCTCCAAAATCAGCAAAATCTTCCAAGGCCCAGGCTTCTGTGTCTAAGCCTGCGGCCTCGGCACCGACTCGTTCCGGCTGGAGCCGATTCTGGCTTAACAAAGCCTTCGGCACCGATGGCTATCGGTGCCGATTCTGCATCGACCACCGTGTCGGCCGATCGGTTCCGACACCCATGTGGCAGGCATCGGTGTCGGCCCGATCGGCTCCGACACCGTTACTGGTGGCTGTATCGGCTCCGGCTGGAGCCGATACATCGAGCTTCCTGTCGGCTCCGAAGTCGGCTCCGACAGGATCTTTAGTATCGGTTCCGATGGCTCATTCCAGGAAGAGGTCGAGGTCTCCTTCCTTGGAGCCGATACTTTCGGCTCGGCTTCACCTCTTCTTCGAACGGAGCCATCGGAGCCGATCTTCAAGGTCATCCAGACTGTCAGATCATGACCTAGAGAGAGTGGTCAGTAGATTACTTAAGTCACAGGTACTGGCCCAAATGTTACATAGTCCGTCTCAACAGACGACTGTTGGTCCACACCCCGTTACAATTCCTCCTTCAACTCTACCCCAGAGCTTGGAGTTGGGGTCTTCGAGGTTACTGCTACGGCTGGAGGACAGATACCCCCTTCTGTTCCTTCAGCCTCTACTCTTATCTCCTCTTCGAGACCTTCCTTAGAGGGATTCGGTGGTAGGGCTTCCATGGTCTCCTCCGAGGGGGTGAGTGGCATCGGACCCTTGTCCGAGCCCTCTCTTCCCCTTGGAGCCTCGGCCTTGGTGAGCTCGGCTCCGACATCTGCCTCGGAGACTTCCCTTTCGGTGGTCCCTGGAGTTCCTAGTTCTTTGGAACGGGTTCTCTCGGACCTGCCTGGGAGGGGAGCATTCGAGGTGATGAAGAGTGTGCTGGCCACTGGTATCAGTCAGCAGTCTGTTCCCGTAGCCCCTCCCTCTATAGTACCTGTTGACATCTCTGCCACTTCTCTTGCTACAGGACCCAGAGATCCTCTGCCTCAGGTTTCCCCATTGGGAATTTCCCCCTCTTCCGAGGATTCTCCTGATGTTTCGGGAGATCCTCCTAGGAAGAGGACTTGTAAGAGGAAGCATGTAGACTCCCCCGAGTCTGTCACTTCGGATACTGACTTTGATGAGTCAGAGGGATCCCCTAGATCCCCCTCTGAGGATATCTCCTTCTCAGACATCCTAGAACTCCTGAAACAGAGGGGAAACTGGCCCACCAACAATCCCTCTGAGGATGAGTCAGTATACCTAGAGGCGTTTGGATCTCGGCCCTCCACCTCCTGGGTGTCTCCGCCTTCGACCCCTTATGCAGGTTATTGCAAAAGGCGTGGGCAGCTCCTGACTCTGTAGAGCCAGTCCCTAGGAGGCCTTCAAAATTTATCACTGCCCCGTGTGACAAGCAATTCCTCACCAAGGGTGTTCCCGCTGATGCCATGGTGGTGGCTGCGGCCACCAAAAAGGAACTTGCAGATCCTTCCGTGCCGTCCATCCTCCTAATAAGGACTCTAGGACCATGGATAGGTACGGTAAGCGGATGTTTTCCTCAGCGACCTTTGCTATGCGTTCTCTGAATTACCTATGTCACTTCACCAGACTCCAGAGGGATATCCTTAAGGAGCTGGGTGAAGTAGTTCAGGATCCTACAGCTGCAGGGGCTCAAGAAAAAATTGCTTCGCAGCTAGGAACCCTCAATTCCATTGCAAACTCCTCCATGCGGCTAATATCTTATGCTGCGGATGGAGCGAGTAGAGCCGCAGGTACAGGTGTGGCTCTTAGACGCCAAGCCTGGATGCGGCTATGTGATTTTGCGGATCCCTTTAAGGCGTCCTTCACAAATTCTCCCTTTGATGGGTCAGCTTTGTTTGGCCCTCAGGTGAAGGAAACCTTGACCAGGTGCGAGCAGGACGGCAAGACTCTTTCTGCTGTTGGAGTCCGTTTTTCCACCCCTTCTAGACCTTATCCCAAAGGACAGAAAGGTGGGAAAATGTGGTTCCGTAAATCCCAAGGAGTCACGCCGATTCACGTGGTCAGTTTACCCCTAGAGGCAGAGGGGTAACAACAACAGACGCTCTAGAGGCAGAGGGGTCCGAAAAACCAGGGAAACAGAGCGCCTCTCTCTGACAAGCCCTTTCAGCATCCCTGAGGTGTTGCCCGGCTGTCCCTCCCTGGACGCAGTCGGGAAGATTATCACTGTACCCAGAAGCCTGGCATTCCCTCACTCAAGACAGATGGGTACAGTCGATCATATCCAAGGGTTACATAATTCCTTTCGAGGAAAGTCCCTTCCCTCAAATTCCCTTCCAGATGTACCACCCGGTCCAAGGGAAATCGGACAGTTAGAAGTGTCAAAACTACTGCCAGGAAGAGCCATTCAGCCAGTTACAATAGACCATTCAGAGCCGGAATCTATTCAAGGTTCTTTTGGTCCCCAAAAGACGGGAGACTGGAGACCAATATTGGATCTCAGCAGACTCAACAAGTCTGTCAGGAAGACAAGATTCGAATGGTCACTCTTCAGTCGATTCTGCCCTTCTTACAGAAGGACAACTGGATGTGCTCAATAGATCTTCAGGATGCGTACTATCACATCAAAATTCACAGACGCTCCAGGAGATTTCTCCACTTTCGGCTGGGGTCCAGTCATTTCCAGTTCAGAGCCCTGCCCTTTGGTCTCACTACAGCCCCAGAGTGTTCACCAAATGCATGGCAGTGGTCACGGCTCACCTGAGATGTCAAGGATTCCAGGTGTTTCCGTATCTCGACGACTGGCTCCTGTCAGCCACCACCAGGCATCAGCTTATACAAGCCAGGGATTACACAATAAACCTTTGTTCTCATTTGGGCATCTCGATCAACTTCGAAAAGTCATCCTTATTGCCCTGCCAGTCTATTACCTTCATAGGCGCAAACTTAAACACTGTTCGGATGTCAGCTACCCTTACAGATCAAAGAGTTTCAGACATTCAGAGTCATGTCAGGATCATTCTGGCCAACAAGAAAGTACAGGCCAGAATGGTTCTAAAGGTATTAGGTCTCATGGCTGCGGCCATTACTCTTCTTCCCTGGCTCGATTCTACATGCCTTCTTCAGTGGATGCTGTTCACACAATGGTCATACCAACAACTTCCGATGCGTCACCAGATTCTGGTGACACAGACATGCAAAGAGCATCTTGCCTGGTGGATCACATCTCCTCAGGTTCACCAGGGCAGGTACTTTGTACCCCCATCCCCGATAGCCACTGTCACCACGGATGCCTCCCTGATCGGGTGGGGTGGTCATTATCAGGGCAGGATGGTTCATGGGACGTGGCAGCCGTTCGAGTACCATCTGCACATAAATGTCCTGGAGATGAGAGCAGTGCTTTTAACGTTGCAAGCCCTCAACGACTTTCTTCCCGTAGGGACAATTGCAGTCCACACAGACAACATGTCTGTAGTTTGGTATATCAACAAACAGGGCGGAACCAAGTCCTACCCCTTGTGTCGAAGCGCTCAGACTATGGCAATGGGCGATCTCCTCTCATCGGTTTCTGGTAGCAACGCATATCCCTGGGAAAACCAACATTGTAGCGGACAGATTGAGCAGAGCTATTCTCATGCCTCACGAGTGGTCTCTCAAGCAATCTATAGCGGAAGAGATTTTTCTGGAATGGGGTCGTCCATGTTGCGATCTTTTTGCTACTCCCCAAAACAGCAAATGTCCAGACTTCTTCTGCCTCTTCCTCTATCAGGCCATCCCCCCAGAGACGCTCTGACCCAGGATTGGCCCCAGGGACTTCTTTATGCCTTTCCTCCATTTCCTCTGATCCCTCAGGTTATCCAGAAAGCTACCGTTTTGAGAGCCAAAATGATTCTCATTGCCCCTTACTGGCCTCGACAAGTTTGGTTCCCGTTCCTCCATCATCACCTTTTGGTGCAGCCGTGGCATCTGGACCCAGTGCCAGATCTTCTGATTCACCAATCGGGTCAGCTGCACCGGTCAATCCCTTCTCTCAACCTCACAGCATGGTTGCTCCACTTCCTTCCTTAGCCAGGCTTCCTTTGATCTCTAACCCAGTTAGAGACATCATAGTAGCTTCACTAAAATCCTCTACCAGGAGGATTTATACAAGCAAATGGAAACGTTTCTCTTATTGGGCTAAGGCCAAGAATATTGATCCTTTTACTGCCCCTGTTCAGGCAGTCCTGAACTTCTTAGCAGAGATTTTTCATGCAGGCTCCTCTTCTTCCACAGTCAGAGTTCAATTGGCTGCTATCTCCAACTTTCATGTCGGGTGCAGATCATAATATTATGTCCCATAGGCTCTGCAGGGCCTTCTTGAAAGGAATTTTCCTACTAAAGCCTCCAATCAGGAATCCTCCTCCTCAGTGGGATCTAAATTTAGTGCTGACATCCTTGATTCTTCCCCTTGAGCCAGCTGTTTCTTGTTCCCTGAAACATCTTTCTTGGAAAACTTTATTCCTAGTGGCTATTACATCTGCCAGGAGGGTGTCTGAACTTCATGCTCTTCGGTTCGACCCCCTATTTGGTTTTCACAAAGACAGAGTATCTTTGAGAACTAACCCAACCTTTTTGCCTAAGGTCGCTTCAAAGAACAATTTGAATCAATCCATTGATCTCCTGTATTTTCCCTAACTATTCAGATAGGGCTGAACAAAAGCTACATTATCTTGATGTCCACCGTCAACTTAGATATTATTTGGACAGAACAAAAAATTTAGAAAATCTGATCAACTTTTTGTTTCCTATGCGGATAATAAAAAGGCCTTCCTGTTTCTAAAGTGACCTTGTCCAGATGGCTTTCTTCGGTCATCTCTGAAATTTATACGCTCAGGGGAAAACAGCTGTGCTCAAAACCTAAAGCACATTCAACTAGGAGCTTAGCTACTTCTACAGCTTTTCAAGCTAGACTTCCTTTGGACACTATTTGTGCAGCGCCACTTGGGCCACTCCTCACACTTTTGTTTCCCATTACAAATTGGACTTGGCCTCCAGGGACAGAGCCAGTTTTGGCTCTACAGTCCTCAAGAGTTTGTTCCATTGAGCCACCCAGGATAGAGGTGCTAGGGATGCGGTCCCATCAAGCAAGAATGAAGGCGAGATTGACAACTTAACATTAAGAAGTTATGTACCTACCATAACGTTCCATGTTAGTTGTCTTCTCGCCTTCTTTCTTCGACCCTCCCTCCTTCCCCCTGGCCTGGACAGACCTTGTTATAAGAAACTGTTATGCTTAAGACCATTCAGACCTGGTCCTTATTCCATCTGTAAGTTTCTTTCTTCCTTTTGGAAGTATTTTATGCTTGGTGCTATTGCCCTTTGTCATCAAACGAGATCTGGGTACTTACCGCCTTGCATCATGGGATATGGGGCTGCCTCGAGCTGGTAAAAGTGACTCTCGAGCTTAGCAAGTGCCGAGTCGGAGCCGAGGGATCGGCTCCGAACCCATCAAGCAAGAAAGAAGGCGAGAGAAGACAACTAACATGGAACGTTATGGTAGGTACATAACTTCTTATTTACTGCAAATTGCTTTATTTGCATTTTGCATTTTCTGTGGAGATTTTGTCATTTTGACATGGAAATCTCTAAGTAAATGCTTATTTATGCTGTTTTGAAGTTTTCTGTTTGATTTAAGGATATATATTTGATTTTTTGCACAATTTGAATAAGTTCATAGGTGTGTACTAGGCTAATGGCCTTGCAGCCTTTACAAGCCTAGCTCGTAGAAGTGTCCTGGCATCATGCCGCATGACGTTAGTTCCCAGTGCCTCTATCAAATAGGACCACTGGAATGATCCCCGGGGTGAACTTTCTATTTATACATTCATAGGTGTAAAGGTGAGAATCAAACCCTGCACTTCGTGTCTCTAAGGATAACACTTTAACCATTATACCAACACTCAACGCTTAAACATTGACCAGAGGTCAGAATTAAACCCTGTACCTTGTATCTGTGAAGTTAAGACCATAACCATTACACCAGCTGCCCGTTTTTTACTTGATTCTGTGACTATGTGTGGTGTTGTTTACTACACTATGCAGGTTGTAGAAACATTTTAAATTGTTTCTAATACAGTTCATCATTTTAGCCCTATTTGTTATGTGGGGACATAGTTTAATTTTTCTATAATTGCTGCCCTTAGTCAGCCCTTAGTAGTGGCAGTGAATTGTTCTGCTGGTGTTTTCCCCCTGTCTTGAAGAATCCTGGTACTGCTAGCCCTCCATCTAATCCAGCTGCACCTAAAAAGAAAGCACTCAATAAAAACATGCCTTATGGTACAGTTTGCGAATCTGTTGTTGCCTTAAGCCAGATTGAAAACAACTTAGCTTTTTCCCCATCTTCCTCTGGTGTGAGCCTACAGTCCTCTGTGGTACAGCAGTCAGAAACATCCTGTGGGGCTGCTGCAGTACATAATAGAGGTAGGACAGAACCAAAGTCTTTAGGTACAGGAGATGTCAGGGGTAAGTGACCCCTTGCCACACATAATACTCTGTCCCAGATATTTTGTCCATCAGCGTAGTTCATAGTAAAAGGAAAGAAAAACTTCACCACACTACAGTCAGGTTATTACCGTGTATATGGCTGATGTGTTTTTATTAGCTAGTAGTGTTTTCATTCAGTTAATCTTGGATACTATGCTTCTAATCAGAACGATTATGGAGCTGCCTTCCCAAGAGATTCTGTGACTGCAGGTGTTGGTGCGGAGTCTGATGCAGATAGCAGTGAACACTCTGAGTCAGTCCAGTCTGATTCTTTTGCAGGTGATCAAGTTCAAAAACCCAAGCAGGTGTTTACCTTTCCACACATGCTAGATAGATTTAGAGATGTATTTAACCCAAAGCAATCTGGATCTACTCCAGAGATTGGCAGAGTTTATGATCTTATTAAGGATGAGATTCCAAATGTTCTGGCTGTTCTTCCTCTGTTACCAACCTTAGACGATGTCTGTAAAACTGCATGTAAAAATCCTTTGGCTAGTGAATAGGTTCTTAAAATGCAAGGTGTACTCTGATCCTGCAGCTCTCTTTGCTCCTTTGTCAGCTGACCCAGCTGCGGTTTCTCCAGCTGTCAACTCTGTTAAGAGGGCCTTGGCTTCTTATAACCCTACACTCCTGGGTAAAATTGCCAAGTGGTTAGAATCTCAGGGAAAGAATTTGACACTTGCTAGTAATTTAGTATTTAGAATTTTAAATTCTCATGATGTTATGTGGAAATGTATTTTTTCAATGTGCTTATAACTTACTTGACTTTGCTGTACCTTACTTGATGAACTGAAGTGTTATATGAATGAGATTGTTTCTAATGTGACTACGTATGTTAAGTTGTCAATCTCGCCTTTATTCTTGCTGGATGGATCGGCTCCGACTCGGCCACTTACTAAAGCTCGAGAGCTTATTTTACCGGCTCGAGGCAACCCTATATCCCATGATGCTAGGCAATAACTCCCCAGATCTCGTTTGCCGCTTTCGCTTGCGAGGTGCGTTTTTTTACCGGCTCCTGGTGAGTCTTAGATTTAGAGTGTTCAGTCACCCTTTTTGAGTAAATTTTTCTACCTAGTTATTTCTGTCAATAGTTAAGTAACTACCCTTAACTTTATTACTTTTTTATACCTTCCCTTTTTTATCCCTTATATCCCTCCCCCTCCACTCTTAGGTTAGGCCTTAAGCCTGCCCTTTTCCTGTTTTTTTCTTAGGGGTCCTGTGGAGTGTTTGGGTGTGTCAGTATCCATATTAACATTTTATTGTTAATTTACAATTTTTCGAGAGAGTGTGTGTTTTCTGTTACTTTTGTGAACCCACAACACTGTTATGTCGAAGTAACCTAAAGAAGCTAAGGTCTCAGGCTTTAAGAAGTGTGACTCGTGCTGTCAGAAAATGTCTCTGACAGACGGTCACACTTCTTGTGTTTACTGCCTGGGACCCCTGCACCTGCAGGACTCTTGTTCAGTATGTCATGCATTCAGTCCAAGAGTCCTGCAGGAGTGCAGGAATAAACTGATACTTAGGGGCTTGTTAAAGCCTGAGGGCTCCCCGACTGTCTACGTCAGGGAGGCCCTCGAAATGTGCAAAACCGTCAGCTCCAAGTACTAAGCCTTTGGCTGCTG
This sequence comes from Protopterus annectens, assembly GCF_019279795.1. Taxonomy (NCBI): domain Eukaryota; kingdom Metazoa; phylum Chordata; order Ceratodontiformes; family Protopteridae; genus Protopterus; species Protopterus annectens. Next base: position 1,984,026,911 of record NC_056726.1, read on the forward strand.
GCTCCTTGTCTGTGCCTAGATTGGCTCCGGCTGGAGCCGATCCCTTTGAGTCACAAGTTCTTGGCACCACTCGGTGCCGACACCTCTGAGCCCATGCTTGCGCTGTTGGCTCCGTTGGCTACATCTAAGAAGAGGTCAAGATCCCCTTCATTGGAGTCCATCCATTCGGCTCCGAGGTCTCCCCTGCTCTCGGAGCGGAGCCATCGGAGCCGATCTTCTCGGTCATCCAGACTTTCAGATCACGATCTTGAGAGAGTGGTAAGTAGGCTGTTAAAGTCTCAGGCATTGGCCCAGATGATCTCTAGCCCGTCTCATCAGACGGTGGCTATTTTGACTGCACCTATTTTTCCTCCGTCGACTCTCCCTCAGAGTTCGGAGCTGGAGCTCCTCGGAGCCGTGACCGTTGTGGCGTCGGAGCCGATACCTCCCCCTTTGGCTCCTTCGTCTTCCGCTCCGATCTCCTCTTTGATACCTTCATTGGAGGGATCCGGGCGCCTGATCTCTCTCGTCGGCTCTGAGGGGGCAAGTGGCATCGGACCATTGTCCAACCCCGTTCTCCCTCTCGGAGCATCGGCGCTGGTGAGCTCGGCCCCGACATCGGCCTCGGAGCCTTCCCTGTTGGTGCGGCCTGGGGTTCCTACCTCTTCAGAGCGAGGGCCCTCTGGCTTTTCTTATAGGGGAGCCTTCGAGGTGATGAGGAGCGCACTAGCCCCAGGGCTTAGTCAAAGGTCAGCTCCATCAGCTCCTCCCACTACAGTGCCTGCTGATGTCTCTTCTCACTCTCTTGCTCCCGATCCCGGAGATCCAACGCCTCAGGTTTCCCCACTGGGAATTTCTTCCTCTTCCGAGGCTTCTCCTGACCTGTCAGCGGATCCTCCACGTAAGAGGACACGTAAGAAGAAGCATGTGGACTTCCCTGAGTCTATTATATCTGACACTGACTTGGATGAGTCGGAGGGATCCCCAAAGTCCCCCTCTGAGGATGTCTCTTTCTCAGGCATCCTGGAAATCCTGAAGCAGAGGGGGAACTGGTCTTCCCTTAATCCTTCCGAGGACGAGTCGGTGTACCTGGAGGCGTTCGGTTCTCGACCCTCCACCTCCTGGGTGTCTCCGCCTTTCGACCCCCTTATGGAAGTAGTAGCTCGGAAGGCGTGGTCGGCCTCGGATTTGGTGGAACCCACCCCTCGGAGGCCATCTAAATTCATTACAGCACCAGTCGGCAAGCAATTCCTGACAAAAGGTGTACCGGCGGATGCCATGGTGGTGGCTGCAGCCACCAAGAAGGAACTAGCTGATCCTTCAGTACCTGTCCATCCTCCTAATAAGGATTCTAGGACCATGGATAGGTACGGTAAGCGGATGTTTTCTTCAGCGACCTTTGTCATGCGGTCGCTGAATTACCTGTGTCACTTTACTCGCCTTCAGAGAGATATTCTCAAAGAGTTGGGAGAAGTCTTACAGGATCCATCAGCTGCTGGGTCCCAGGATAAAATAAACTCACAGCTTGCAACCCTGAACTCGACTGTTAACTCCTCCATGCGTCTGATTTCATATGCAGCCGATGGAGTGAGTAGGGCCGCAGGCACAGGAGCGGCCTTAAGGCGCCACGCCTGGATGCGGCTGTGTAATTTCGTGGACCCTTTCAAGGCGTCCTTCACAAATTCCCCTTTTGATGGTTCGGCTTTGTTTGGACCTCAAGTGAAAGACACCTTGACCAGATGCAAGCAAGATGGCAAGACTCTTTCTGCCATAGGAGTCCGTTTCTCCACCCCTTCAAGACCATACCCTAAGGGTCAGAAGGGTGGGAAAATGTGGTTCCGCAAATCTCAAGGAGTCACGTCTGACGCAAGAGGTCAGTTTACCCCCAGAGGCAGAGGGGGTAACAACAACAGACGCCGCCCTAGGGGCAGAGGGGGCCCGCAAAAGCAGGGTAGCAGGGAGCCTCTATCTGACAAACCCTTCCAGCATCCCTGAGATGTTGCCCGATTGTCCACCTTCGGAGGCAGTCGGGGGAAGATTGTCACTGTACCCAATAGCCTGGCTTTCCCTTACTCAAGACAAATGGGTACAGTCGATCATATCCGAGGGTTACAAAATTCCCTTTATCCAAACCCCAATTCAACAAAAGGGAACCCTTCCAGACGTTCCACCCGGTCTAAGGGAACTAGCAGTATCAGAAATATCAAAACTGCTAGCAAAAAGAGCCATCCAGCCAGTCCCAGCAGACCAACTAGGATCCGGAATCTACTCAAGGTTCTTTTTAGTACCGAAAAAGACAGGGGACTGGAGACCAATATTAGATCTCAGCAAACTGAACATGTTTGTAAAGAGAACAAGATTCCGAATGGTCACGCTACAGTCCATTCTGCCTTTTCTGGGCAAGGACAATTGGATGTGCTCCGTGGACCTTCAGGATGCGTACTATCACATCAAAATTCACAGGCGCTCCAGAAGGTTTCTCCGCTTTCGGCTGGGGGCCAGTCACTACCAATTCAGAGCCCTGCCCTTTGGTCTCACTACAGCCCCCAGAGTGTTCACCAAATGTATGGCAGCGGTTACGGCTCACCTGAGACGGCAAGGATTCCAGGTGTTTCCATATCTAGATGACTGGCTCCTCACTGCCACCACCAGGCATCAACTTCTCCAAGCCAGAGCTTACACCATTCACATTTGCAGAGGGCTAGGAATCTCTATAAATTTCGAAATGTCTGCCTTGTCGCCTTGTCAGTCTATTACCTTTATAGGCGCCAACTTGAATACCGTTCAACTTTCAGCAAAGTTAACAGACCAAAGAGTCTTAGATATTCAAAACCATGTCCAGGTTCTTCTTCAGAGCGACAAAATTCAGGCCAGGTATGTCCTGAAAGTATTGGGTCTTATGGCGGCCGCCATAACACTTCTTCCCCTTGCACGTTTTTCACATGCGTCTTATACAGTGGATGCTGTTCGCCCAATGGTCTTTTCAGCAACTCCCCATGCACCACAAGATCATGATAACTCAGACTTGCAAAAGTCATCTGTCCTGGTGGATATTGTCCCCTCAAGTCCATCAGGGCAGACCTTTTGTTCCTCCTCCCCCGGTCGCCACGGTGACATCGGACTCCTCCCTGATCGGGTGGGGGGGGGGCATTTTCTGGGCAGGATGGTCCATGGCACTTGGCAACCTTTCGAGGGCCACCTGCACATAAATGTCCTAGAGATGAGAGCAGTGCTTTTAACGTTGCAAGCCCTCAACGACTCTCTTCCCCTGGGAACTATTGCAGTCTAAACGGACAATATGTCTGTAGTGTGGTACATCAACAAGCAAGGCGGAACCAAGTCCTATCCCCTGTGTCGAAAGGCACTCAGACTTTGGCAATGGGCGATCTCCTCTCAGCGGTTTCTGATAGCAATGCATATCCCCGGGAAGTCCAACTTCATAGCGGACAGGTTGAGCAGAGCCATACTCATGCCACACGAGTGGTCTCTCAAACAATCGGTAGCGGAAGAGATTTTTCAGAAGTGGGGTCTTCCTTGCTGCGATCTTTTTGCTACATCCCAAAACAGCAAATGCCCCGACTTCTTCACCCTCTTCCCCCTTCCAGGCCATCCCCTCAGAGACGCTCTAGTCCAAGATTTGCCTCGGGGATGCCTTTCCACCCTTTCCTCTAATTCCACAAGTAATTCAGAAAGCAACCGCCTTGAGAGCCAAGTTGATTCTCATTGCCCCTTATTGGCCTCGACAGATATGGTTTCTGTTCCTACATCATTTTCTTTTGGTACAGCCTTGGCATCTGGACCCAGCTCCAGATCTGTTGACCCATCAGTCGGGGCAGCTGCACCAATCCCTACATTCTCTCAACCTCACTGCTTGGTTGCTCCACTTCCGTCCTTAGCCAGGCTTCCTATGATTTCTAATCCCGTCCGGGATATCATAGTAGCTTCCCTTAAATCTTCCACCAGAAAGATTTACACTAGTAAATGGAAACATTTCTCCTTCTGGGCAAAGGCAAGGAATTTAGATCCTTTTACTGCCCCAATTCATTCGGTCTTAGACTTCCTAGCCAAAATTTTTCATTCAGGGTCTTCTGCCTCTACAGTAAAGGTTCAGTTGGCAGCCATATCGAATTTTCATACAGGCTTATCGGACCGCAATATCATGTCCAATAAGCTTTGCAAAGCCTTCCTTAAAGGTGCATATTTACTTAGGCCTCCGATCAAAGATCCTCCACCTCAGTGGGATCTTAATTTAGTCTTAACATCCTTAATTATCCCCCCCTTTGAACCTGCGGTCTCCTGTTCATTGAAATTTCTTTCATGGAAGACACTTTTCCTAGTCGCCATTACTTCTGCTAGGAGAGTATCAGAGCTTCACGCCCTCTGCATTCGTCCTCCCTACTTAATCTTCCATAAAGACAGAGTTTCTCTAAGGACTAATCCATCCTTCTTACCCAAGGTGGCTTCGCAGACAAATTTGAATCAATCAATTGATCTCCCAGTTTTTTTCCCAAACTATACTAATAGAGCGGAGCAACAGCTACATTATCTAGATGTTCACAGCCAGCTCCGGTACTGTCTTGATAGAACCAAACAAATAAGGAAATCTGATCAACTGTTTTTATCGTATGCAGAAAATAAGAAAGGCCTTCCTATTTCCAAGGTAACCCTATCTAGATGGCTGTCTTCTGTGATTACATCTATTTATCAACTCAGAGGCAGAGAATTATCTTCTAAGCCAAAAGCCCATTCAACTAGAGCACTAGCTACATCTACAGCTTTTCAAGCTAGACTACCAATAGACACTATCTGTGCGGCAGCCACATGGGCCTCTCCTCATACCTTTGTTTCGCATTACAAATTGGACATGGCCTCCAGGGACAGAGCAACATTTGGTTCCACCATTCTTAAGAGTCTGTTCCAGTAAGCCACCCAGGATGAAGGTGCTAGGGACGCGGTCCCATCCAGCAAGAATGAAGACGAGAGTGACAACTTAACATTGAGAAGTTATGTACCTACCATAACGTTCCATGTTAGTTGTCTTCTCTCGCCTTCTTTCTTGCATCCCATCCACCATCCCCCTAGCCTGGACAGACCAAGAAGATCTTCCCTTCTTTGAAGGATCCTTTTATTCCTTTGTTCACTATCTAGGTGTCCTAGGATATATATATAGTGTAAATAATTATCTTTGGAGGTTTTTATCCCTCTTCCTCCTCCTTCCAGTTGGAGGATTTTGTTTTATTGGCCTATGCTAGATTTTTCAGCTTCCAAACGAGATCTGGGGAGTTATTGCCTAGCATCATGGGATATAGGCTTGCCTCGAGCGGGTAAAATAAGCTCTTGAGCTTTAGTAAGTGGCCGAGTCGGAGCCGAGGATCGGCTCCGAACCCATCCAGCAAGAAAGAAGGCTAGAGAAGACAACTAACATGGAACGTTATGGTAGGTACATAACTTCTCATTTCAGAACATGTTTTCAGGAGTGTCTTGGAAGGTGCAGACAGTTTCTAGAAATGTCACCACTTCTGTTATATTGATGAGGTATTCTTGGCCCTGCTACTATCTAGATTCTCAAACAATGGAATGATAGAGGTAAATTGGTGCTTGGGGTAACTAGAATGTTCCATATTCCCAGGTTCTCCCCTAACAAGTCTTTCAAATTCAAAGGGCAAAACAAACAAACGTCAGTGTAGTCAAGGTACCAAGAGGAAATATCAGCAGGATAATGCTTCCAAACCAATTAAAAGGTATCCCCCCCCAAAAAAAAAAAAAACATTCCCCTGCTAAAGAATGACTATGCTGAGACTCAGGGCATTTCAGCTCTTCCTCCTGTGCCTCCTCCCCTTTTTCCTTCCCCCAGTTCTTTGCTCTAGTCAGCAGCCTAGGCACAAATAGTTTCAGACAAATGGGTGCTGAGAAGAATTGAGAGAGGATGCTGTTGGCAGTGGACAGAAAATCCTCTTCCCTTCAAGGGACTAACCCACAGCCACCAGAGCAGATACATCTGGTCTTTCCAGTACTAGTTCAGAAGTCGCAAGCAGGGGTTATAGAACCAGTTCCTGCACCACAAAAAGGAAAAGGATTTTACTCCAGAATCTTTTTTGTACCCAAAAAGGAGTTATCATGGAGACTAGTGTTAGATTTGTCTTACCTAATTTCTTTTTTGAAAGTACCCATATTTCAAATACTTACCCTGCAGATGGTCCTTCCCCTTCTTCCAGACTACTGTTTCATGGTGACTTCAGATGTGAAAGATGCTTATTATCACATTTTAATGGCCCCCAATTTCAAACTGAACCTAAAAAAGTTTTGTCTCACATCCACATGAATTCCTGGATTGTATGACACAAGAATCCAAATTCCTGACTTTTCATTCAGAGCATGTTCAGAGATATTTCTCCTCAAGAAGATGCCTCCACAAGAAAGTTTCTCAAAATTGTAAACCTCGTGGCATCAGTGATTCTCATGATACCCCTGGCCAGACTCCACATAAGAAAGATACAATGGTACTTAAAAAATGTTGTACCTAGTGCTCGCATCCTTTATAACACCAAGGAAAAGTGCTGGAATTTGTGAAGTGGTAGTCACAAGGGTGGGGAGAATTAGATACCTATCTGTCCAGGCTTACCTTTTTCTCTCTCTAGACTGCAGTTCACTCAATCCAGACAGATTCATCAGATTTTACATGGAAGCAGTGTCCGGGGGAATTGAAGTGCAAGACAAATGGCTTCCCTGGACACTACAAGGCACATAAACATCAAATAAGTATTTGCACTGATTCAGGCATTAAAGGTTATTTGCTACTTATGGTCTTCAAGAACCTTTTAGTGGTCACAGACAATACCACAGTCATGTGGTACCTGAACAAATAAGGGGGTACAAGGTCATACATTTTTGCTGTTTGACAATAATGGACAGTGAGCTAGCCTTGTGTAATTCTCTGATGATTCAGGCCTCATACATCCCATCAGAACAAAAAATATTGACAGACTAAGCAGATCTCAGATGGATCTTCACGAGTGGAAACTTGGGACAGAAGTCTTCTAGGATTTTTTCCAGATGTGGAAAACACTTCAAATAGATCTGTTCACCTCCTTTCAAAACCGACAGTTGGAATAATTCTGTTTAAGACACCCTTGCAGCCATGCTTGGAGGACAAACGTAGTCTCATTCCCTTGGATGAGAATGTTCATTTATGCATTTCCACCCTTTCCATAGATACACTGGTTACTTCTGAAACTTCAGAAAACATCACCAAAGATCATTGTGGTGACCTCCTTTTGGCTGTGGCAAAGTTGATTCTTGCTTTTAATGGAATTGGTCAAGGGCAATTACCATAAGATTCCTCACACTGTGGATTTACTCACACAGTGACAGGGGTGACTGGTGCATGCCAAATTAGAGCAATTGAAAGTGACAGACTGCATGATTCCTTCTTAGTACCTTTTAGGCACTTGTGCTGTGAGGAAGGGCAACATGTATTGAAGGAGGCAAGAAAACCTGCTACCAGAAAATCTTGTGCTTACTAGTGGAAGAGGTTTTCTAGGTAGTGTCTAACTAATGTCAATGGCCCTGTGTGATGTCTACCCCTCTGGTTTTGCAATATTTGTGTGAACTACTCTGTGACACCCCACCTCTGGCCCAGTAATCAAGGAGCCTCAATCTTCACTGGTAACACCAGTGGGGGACGTACACTGGGAGGATGACAGGTACACACACAATATTTCCAGATGCAGCTCACTGCATCAAGTGCAATTTCTCTTAAGACCACACATTCAGTCCTGGGCTAGTTTCTCCCTCTTTCTCCAGATCCCCAATAAAACTCGCCACTGGCACAGCTATAGAGTTGAGATCTCAGCTGAGTGGCTAAGCCAGGAACTCCAACACTCTCTCTGTCCAACCAGTGCTTCGTGTCCTGCCCAAGTAGCTGAAACATACACTCTTGGAGATTTGTTTTACACACACACACACACACACACACACACACACACACACACACACACACACACACACACACACACCTAGGAAAGGCTGGCACAGGTTTACTAGTTATGCCCCCTTCTGCCTTGACTCCATCCATCCATCCTTAACCCCTTTTCCCATTTTGCACATGTGTTTGGGGTGTCACTTACACAGTGACAATCATCTTGAGCCAAGGTTTAGACCGCTGTTTGGCTAGCTCTGTTGTGGTAGTTCATTTGCACCACTAACTCGCGCACACACTCTCACCTATGGCCAATTTAGAGTATCCAGTCCACCTACTGCATGTCTTTGGAATGTGAGAGGAAACCGGAGCACCCAGAGGAAACCCGTGTGACCGCAGAGAGGACATGTAGACTGTGCGCAGAAGGCGCCCCAGCCAGCAATAGAACCGGAGAACCTCTTGCTGTGAGATGACAACCCTAAACGCTGCAAGACTATAATGTAGTTATTACTGCTACCAGCCAACTCTTTATCAGCTACTTTAAGGCCCTTAACAAAGGGTGTCCAATCTTACTATGTCATGTCACTGTCAATACAAATGGTGGTTTGACCAAGAGCAAGGCTATTAGGAGTGTCCTACAAAGTGTTGCCATATATAGGTTCATAGGTAGGTACTAGGCTATTGGCCCTAGGGCCTATATAAATCTAGCCGAAAGGTACCCTGGCTTTCGCCACCCAAGAAAATTTTTTTCCTGTGCCACTGTCGAGCATAGCCACAGAAGTGATCCCCAGGGTGAATTTCCTATCTCCCCTCCAGTCATCAAGATTTTTCTTGAAGAGTGCTAATGAGGAGCTTTGTTTGATATAGATAGATAGTTTGTTCCAGAGTATGGGAAGTCTCTGGGACAGGAATCTATCCCTCCAGCATATTCTGTTTATTGTGGTGACAAGGTTTAGGTCCCTAGAGCGTGTAGCTTGGAGGGATTGGGATTTCTTTAAGTGGAGCATGTCCAAAAGCTCTGGGTTTGACATAGCTTTGTGTGTTAGGCAGAGATCGCCTCAGAGTACGCGATATGTGACTGAGTAAAGCTGCAGATTTTTGAGACGGTCTGCATAGGGCATCTGTTTGAGGCCGGTAATCCTCTTTGTGAGGTATTTCTGTGGCCTTTCCAGTTGTTGTAGATGTCTTGTGAGGTACATACCAAAAGGGGCGTTGTACTCTATAATGGGTCTAATGAGTGATGAGTAGAGGGGAACAATGACTTCTTTTTTCCTGGATGAGAAACCTTTTGTGATGAGGTGTGCCATGTAGAAGGATTTCCTGACTACTATGGCGATGTGATTATCAAAGGAGAGACTACTGTCCACCTGTGTCCCAAGGTCTCTTTATCACAGTTTCGGTGTTAAGTAGACTACCGCTTATGTGGTAATTCATGGGTACAGAGTTTTTACCAAAAGGGATGAGAATGCACTGTTTGGCATTGAGCTTGGGGCCATGGCTTTGATACCAGGCATCTGTCTCAGCGAGGCCCTTTTGTAGGATATCCACATCTTTTGGAGTTTTGATTATGGCTCCTAGTTTGCAGTCATCTGCGAACTTCGTTAGCCAAACACCTTCTGTGTTAGCCTGTACTTCAGAGAAGAAGATACCAAACAGGAGAGGACCCAGGACTGAACCCTGTGGTACTCCACTTGTCACTGGTCTGAAGTTGGATTTGGAGTCTGCTACTTTCACAGTGTGGGTTCTGTCAGTGAGCTAGTTGGCAACCCATCTTGTGACATAGGGATTTATACCTAGTTTAGTGAGTTTATCTATAAATCCAGATCTAGATAAGCTGTGTGAACCACCTTACCCTCATCTACGGCTTTGGTGACCACTTCAAAGAAGTCTATCTGGTTTAGGAGACATGATCTGCCTTTTACAAACCCAAACTGGGTGGGGTCCAGAGTTTGGAGATTACCAATGTCATTGTTTATAAGTTCCATGATGATACGTTCCATAGCCTTGCAGACCAGGCTCATCAGGCTCATGGGGCAGCAGTTTCCGGGGTCCATGGTGGCTCCCCCTTTGTGGAGTGGAATAACTGTCGCTGTGTGCCATTCAGTGGGCACATAGCCTGAGGTGAGGCTATGATTGAACATGGTACTTAGGTGAGGTGCCAGTTTGTTCTGTAGTTCATGTAGAACGCAGCCTGGGATGTTGTCAGGTCCCATGGATGCTGTGTTCTTTGCTTTGGGGAGTGTGTTTTTTACCTGTGCAGCCGTGATTACAGGAACTTTGGATTCTTCCGGTACAGAGATGGGCCTTTTTGGGGATGAGAGGGGGGTAAAGGTAGCACTAAACCTATCTGCCAGGATGTTGGCAATATCATTTGGTTCTGTATATTTAGTGCCATTATGCTGTAACTCAGAGCAGATCTGAGTGTAGCCATTGAGATTCTTGACATAGCTATAGAATGCTTTGTGGTTGTCTTTAGAGTCAGTGGCGATTTTGTTTTCGTAACTAGCTTTAGAGGATTTTATGAGGGATCTCAGCTTCTTACTGAGGTTGACCAGGGAGTTCCTCCAATCATGGGATTTCACTCTTTTTTGCAACAGTTTCTTTCTTCTGTTGTAGAGTTTCTTTATGGCAGGGGACCACCAGATTTGCTTCCCTTTTTTGGAGGATAGCATCTTGGTTCTGTTAGGGATTACACAATCCATGCACTCATGTAAGTGCTTGTAAAGTGCATTTGTGTAGGATTCAGCAGTCATACCTCTATTGTCCGTCAGCATGGGTGTTGTGAAGTTTGCCACTTCTGTCTTAAGAAGTGTGAAGTTGGCTTTGAAGAATTTTTTTATGGTGGTTTCCCTAATGGGGGGTGGGGGAGGGATGTGGATGTCTAGGGTGATTAGCTTGTGGTCGGATCTGACCAACGAGGAATTGACCTGTGGTGTGGAGTACCGTTTGCCCATGTTGGTAATAACCAGGTCTAGGATATTGCTGCCCCTGGTGGGGGTGTAGATAAGTTGATCCAAGGCATTGGAATTTATGAATTCCAGAAAACGTTGAGCAGAAGAGTTGGTACATGAGTAGTTTTCCCAGTTAATGGTCGGGTAGTTGAAATCGCCCATTATTAGGGTGTTAGGTTGTACCCTAATATTTTCCAGTGTATCAAGAAATGAGGAGTGGGAATCCTGGGGCATGATGGGGGATCTGTAGCAAGCTACAATTTGGATTGTGGTCTTGCCCAGAGTTAGTTGCACTTAGATAATCGTGGATGCATTATGCTGAGCAACTAGCCTGGAGGTGTGGATATCCTTAATGAATATGGACATGCCCTCCGCCTTTAGTGTTTCGGTCCACGTTAGGTGGCCGAAAGGTGTGGTATGAATTACAGCCTGGTAATGCAGGGGTACTCTCTGGAGCCTTGAACCAGGTCTCTGCCATTGCACATATGTCGATGTTCTCCATTTTAAGGAGTGGCTCGAGTGAGTGCATTTTGAGGTTTAGACTTCTAGCATTGAGTAGCAATACCCTCAGATTCTGCTTGCTTGTACCTGTTACGGTGGTAAATTTGTCATTTGAACCTTGCCTAGAAAAGACACTATAGGGGTGGCTAGAACCTTAGCCAGTATCCGGAATCCCAGGGGCAACAGGTGCAGGCCATCTCTGGCAAAGCATCGTGGTTTGTCGATCATGTCATCCCAGGCAGACAGTTACTGGATCCCCTTAGAATGACACTAGAAGCTTAGCCAATTGTTAAAGTCAATCATTTTGTCCTTGTACTGTGGCATCATTCTGGGTGATGGCAGGATGTTACTCAGGGCTAGGGTCATACCTGCCTGGGCTACAAGTTCGGACAGCCCCTCCATGTCCCTTTTCATGTAGTCCAGGGAGGTATGTCTCAGGTCATTCACACCAACATAGACAATGACAGAGTTATATTTGTACTTGTTGTGGAGTGACCTGAGTGCATGCATTATGTGGCAGATCCTGGCACCCGACAGGCAGCTGACAGTAACTTTCTCCTTGTTTAGTTTGGTGAGTGGAAAATCAGTGTGCCTTACTATAGAGTCACCTATGAGTAGAGTGTTGGGTACGTTGTTATGCCTTATGGGCTGTGGTTGAGTGGCACACTGGGTTTGTGGGCTATGTGTCATTTGGGTTGTGTTGGAGGGGTGGAGGTTGCTTGTGTTTCTGCTTTGGAGGTTCCTGGTGCTTGGGCAGGTTTTTACTGAGAACCTCCACGAATTTAGGTGTTAGTTTAGTTTAATTTAGGTGTTTTTGTGTTTCTATGTGTGTGTTTTGTTGGTGTAGGTTTTGAGGGACTATGTGATGAGTGTGGTATGGTGCAAGTATTTACCTTCTGCTCTTGACTGTCTAGTCCAGTCTTAGGCGAAGAGAGCTTTGCTTCCAGTTTGGCTGTATAAGTGCATCTCTCACAGGTTGTAGTGTTTGGTGGTAGGAGGTGAGGGTTGTCTGTGTACATGAGGCAATTGCTGCATTGCCCCAAGATGCCCAGATTCACCAGGTAGACAGGAGAAAACACCTGAAGGTCACCCTTAGACATGCCTGGATAGGTGCTTATTTGTTAAGTACTAGAAACTGTTTTCTTCTAGACAAGTGAGGAAAGTTGAGTGCTGCAGTAATTTGTAGCTTATTTAGTGCTTACATCGAGTTCTGAACAAGTTGTAAGCACTAAATATGTATGTACAGTTATATCAGAGTTCAAAATCACAGGAAAAATTTAAAACAGCATTGCAGGACATTTTCAAATAAATAAAGAAAAATATCTAAGCTCAGATTTGCTATATCCCTGACTATATCTAAAAGAATTATACTGTACCCTAGTACACTTACTTTAGTGGAAGCAAGGCAGATGTGGTGACTGGATCTTGATATTGTCAGGTCAAATACAGAATACTGTCTCAGAATACTGTTTCTCACTAAGAGACTTTCCAAATGATTATCTCAAATATTACTGCTGGGATAGCTTGCAGAATTACATAATTTCTTGTCATCTGACTCTATCTCAGGTGAAAAACAACCATTGATGCAGCTGGTAGCATTTAGTATCTACCTGCAAAAATACATACACAAGGGCTTTTCCTCAAATATTGGTACTTGCTGGAAGTCATAAAACAATAAAACACTTGCAAGACAATGCAGAAACTTCCCTAGTTTTAGACATTGTGTCTCCTTCCAGACATAAAGTAATTCGATTTCAGCTATTTTTCTGAAATTAACCTTCTGTGTTCCAGTTTCCACAGTTAAAATATATACATTTAAACAGTTACAATAGTGTATATACATTTCTGTTCTTTTCCAGTAGGGTACACTGTGGATACATCTTTAAGCTCAGTACTTTACAAACCCTTTTCAACACACGTCTGTACAAACCTAGCTTGATATACACCTAACATACAATTCTAATAAAGTTGTAACACAAGCATCTTACATGAAACATGTTGACATTCACAAATGACACATAACCATTCACAAAATACCAGACATTTGCATTGGCAGCATCTCGTTTTGTGGCATCCCCCCCCCTCGAAGATTCAAGCTAGTTTTTCAAGTGACCCTTGAGAAATGTTGCTTGAGAGGGTTGAGCCTATCTAGGAATACATTACCCCTTGACAGTCTAGCTGCCTTGTCATTGCTGACCCCAGTACAGTGCTGCACTGTCCTATCATATGCCTGCAACCCTAGGCTCCACAATAGTAATTTGGGATTTTGCTGGTGAACTCTCTGTAGCCATAGACACCCCCTCCCTGACTCCTCCTGCGTTCTACTGCCAGTTCTTAGCACTAGGGCCTCCCTATCAGGGTAAGGTTTCATCATGTTCACACGGTTCAGTTTGTGCCCCTGCCTAGCAGTTCTACCGTGTAGTTAACATCACTGACTTTCCTTTCTACCTTCAAGGGTCCCTCCCAAGCTGCCTGCAGCTTGTTGTATCTGACAGGAATGAGAAACATGACCTGCTGCCCCACGGCATACTCTCTAGCTTGATTATTCCTGTCATACCAGACCTTTTTCTGCTGTTGGGCTTCTGCCAGATTCTCCTGGGCCAAGCCGATGAGTTCCCTGAGCCTTATCCTGAGATTTAGGACATATGCCACAACATACTCCTTGTGGGATTCACACTCACCCTCCCACTTATCACAAATGAAATCTAGAGGTCCCTTCACCATATGCCCATACAGCAACTCAAAAGATAAAACACCAGTGGATTCCTGGGGCACTTCTCTCTAAGCAAACAACAGATGGGGCAAATATTTGTCCCACTCCCTCTTAAACTGGTCTGCAAATGCCCGTAGCATGGTTTTTAATATAGAGTTTAACTTCTCAACTAGACTAGTAGTCTGGAGATGGTAGGGGGTGGTCTTTAGGTACTTCACTCCACAGTGCTTCCACAGACAAGCCTGCTGAACTTGACATGAAATTGGCACGTCTGTCAGTCAGTATTTCTTTTGGGAAACCTACCTTGCTGAAAATCTCTAACAAAGCATATGCCACCTTTTCTGCCTCTATGGAGGAAAGAGCCACTGCCTCAGGGTATCTGGTAGCATAATCTAATACCACTAGGATATACTTCTTCCCTGTGGAACCTGGGGTGCTCAGAGGCCCCACTATATCCATAGCTACTCTCTGAAATGGCTTCTCAATCACAGGCAAAGGCACCAAAGGAGCTTTCACCTTGTCTCCTACCTTGCCTACCATTTGGCACTGCCCACAAGTCCTGCAGTACCCTGTTACATCTCTGGAAATCCTAGGCCAATAAAGGTTCTGCATAATATGTCTCTTTGTACTCTTTATGCCCATATTACCTGCAAAGGGAATGTCATGAGCTATGGCCAGAAGTGCCAGACAGTAGGCTCTGTGCACTACCAACTGCTGTATTCTCTCACCCTCTAGCCCTCCTTCAGGGGTCTACTCTCTGTACAGTATCCCTTTGTCCCTATATACAGATTCCCATTTTCCTTGACAATCAGGTGCCTCACTGGCAACCTCCCGCAGGCCTTGTAATTTATGGTCTGAGAAGTGAGCCTGTCTCAACTCTCTCTTTTTAACCAATCCCTGCTCCCCTTCCACAGGAAGACTGATACTGTCTGACAGCAGTGCCTCACTGTCAGCCTGGATACTACTACTCACCTCTGCCCTTGCAGTCACTCTGTCCAAGGGAACATCACTATCCACAAGCAGCTGTGGCTCACCTTGTGTCTCATTGGTACAGGGTAGCTCCCTTCCTGATGTAACCACCACACCAGTCCTAGCTTCAAGTCTGCAATCTGTCTGGGTCCCCCCAGGCTACCAGACTCACATGCTTCTCTACAAGCCTGACTGCATGTCACTGCATGCACACAAGGTACTGCATTATCAAAACCATTCCCTATCACGACATCTGCAGGGATATCCCCAAACACACCTACCTGCTTGCTTCCTTTTCCACCCTCCCAGTCAAGGTGAACCCTAGCCAAAGGTATTTGGAATGGGGTCCCTCCTAAAGTTCAGACTGGAGTAGACTGCCCAAGCTAACAGTGCTCCTCTTTAACCATTGCAGGCTTCACAATGGTTAGGTCACAGGCTGTGTCTCTCTTATCAGTGGCCTGTTTCCCATCTACTAAGATAGGATATAAACTCTTGTCATAGTTTGTTACCCTTATTGTCTCCAGACAACTTACTGCTGGCATTCTGTCATTCCCACTTACTGGCTCCCCCACCTTTTGTTCCCCACCTTGCATCCGTGGACATTTATATGCTACATGTACCCACTGGTTGCAATTAGAACATTTAAACCTTGGTCCCGGCCATGTACCTGTACCAGTGGCTTCTCCTGCTACTGGCAGACTCTGTTGGAGTGGTTTGGGCTGCCCACCATGGGTTCCCTTAGACCCATGAGCAGCACCGGGTAGCCCTTTCCTGTGGAGTGATGCCCTGCTTGCTAGGTATAGTTCTCTCTTTTTTCACAACTCATCTGCTGTGCTACATTCTCTATCCACTAACCAGATTCTCGTCTCCTCAGGCAAAGTTCTAAGGGCTTCTTCCCTTAGTAAAAGGTCTGCCAGCCCTTCAAAAGTGTTGATCTGACCCCCACTCACCCTCCTATGAAAATAAGTGCTCAACTCAGCAATATATTCACACACACTTTCATTACCTTGCGTCTATGCTCACAAAACCTTTTTCCTACAAGCTTCAGGTATTAACTTAAAACACTCTAATAGACAACTTTTAAAAGTATTATAATTTAAGCAATCAGTATCAGACAATTTAGAAATAGCAGTTACAGCTTTACCATAGAGTAAGGGGGGCAGGAACCGTACCCAAAGCCCTTGGTCAACATTATACTGTTTACATACCCTTCAAATATATGAATAAAACTATCAAAATTATCACCCTCTGTAAATTGTGGAATAAATTTACTGACCTTTGTTGCTTCTAGGGTTCAGTTATTCCCTTCACCATTACCTCCATGACCCTGGCGAAGAGTCATCATCTCCTTTTTGTGTTGCCTCTGCCTGTCATTGGACTCATCTTCCAGATGTCTCAGTTTCTCTGCTGATTCTACTACCAAATGTCTGGCCTCCAGTTCAATTCTCTTTAACTCCAGATGGATCTTTAAGTCCTTTGTGGAAAGGCTGAACTATCAATTTTCTGAGAGTTGTACATCCCCAAAGCCTGTTTGGTTGTCTTCCTAGTTGCTGGTCTGTGATGCAGCTGTGACTAAGGCTGCAATCATCTCTGCTTTAGTCAGGTTGGTGTGCCCCAGTCCTTTGGCTTGGCACATCTCAGCCAACTTGCTCCTTGTCAGCTTGCCATACTCCTCTGCTGACATCCTTGCCTGCTTTCCCTGACTAACTAAGCTTAAAAAATAAACATATTGTGATATGAAACTCTGAATGTTCTCTGTGTGTGGCTGACTGAGAGTACAAACACCTTCCTTAGTGACCACTGTTTACAGGCTACTGGAATTCAATATCCACACCACTGAATCCTAATATGTGGATATTCCAAAACTGCCAACCAATATATGTGATGTCCCACTTCTGACCCAGTAATCAAGCAGCCTAAATCCTCACTACTAGCACCAGTTGGGGACATACACCGGAAGGATGACATATACACACAATACTTCCAGATGCAGCTCACTGCATGAAGTGCAATTTCCCCTAAGAGCACACAGAGACCACAGTCATTCCTGGGCTGGTTTCTCCCTCTTTTTCAATATCCCCAATAAGACTCCCCACTGGCACAGCTACAGAGTTGGGATCTCAGCTAAGTGGCCAAGCCAAGACCTCCAACACTCTCTCTGTCCAACCAGTGTTTCATGTCCTGCCCAAATAGCTGATACAAACACTCCTGGAGATTTGTTTTACACAGACACACACACACACACACACACACACACACACCTACCTGGGAAAGGCTAGCACAGGTTTACAAGCTATGTCCCCTTCTGCCCAGACTATAAAGTAGTTTTTACTGCCACCAGCCAACTCTTTATCAGCTACTTTAAGGCCCTTAACAAAGGGTGCCCAATATTACTGTATAATGTTACTATTGATACAAATGGTAGTTTGACCAAGAGCAAGGCTATTAGGAGTGCCCTACACAGTGTCACCAAATAAATATGCAAGTACTCTCAGAACTTAAATATGTCTCACAAAGATCAGCCACAATGAAATGTTTAAATATGTTTAATAATAAATAATAAAAGAACAAGACAATACTAAATATATATGTGCAGTGATATCAGTTTACAATCACAGGAATTATTTAAAACAACATTGCAGGACAGTCTCAGATAAATGAAGATAAATATCTAAGCTAAGCTTTGCTGCATCCATGACTATATCTAATAAAAGTATACTGTATCCTGCTACATTTACTTCAGAGCAGGCAAGGCAGATGTGGTGACTGGATCTTGATGTTGTCAGGTCAGAGTCAAAATGCAGAATACTGTCTCTCACTAAGAGATTTCCCAAATGAACATCTCAGATATTACTGCTGGGATAGCCTGCTGAATTACATCATTTCTTGTCATCTGACTCTATCTCAGGTGAAAAACAACCATTGATGCAGCTGATAGCATTTAGCATCTACCTGTGAATACACATGTAAGGGTTTTTCCTCAAATCTTGGTACTTGCTGAAAGTCATAAAACAATAAAACACTTGCAAGACAATGGAGAAACTTCTCTAGTTTTAGACATTGTGTCTCCTTGCTGCCATAAAGTAATTTAATTTCAGCTATTTTATGAAGTTAACCTCTTGTGTTCCAGTTTCCACTATTAAAATATATACATTTAAACAGTTACAATAGTGTATATACATTTTTGTTCTTTTCCAGTAGGGTACAATGTGGATACATCTTTAAACTCAGTACTTTACAAACCCTTTTCAACACACATATTTGTGCAAACCTAGTTTGATATATACATAACATACAATCTGATGTTGTTAATCTTCGTTCATTCCTTACTGATGGGTTATCGGTTTCATCCTCGGAACTGAGCTGGCCAATATCAAGCTTGCATCAGCCAAAAACTCTCGAGCCAAGGTCCTACCCAGTATGCTCTGCTCTCTGTTACTTCGGATCTCGTTTGCCACGTTGCTGTATAGCCGTGTCAAGCCACTCTCTCAGCTAAGTGTCTAATTTTTGAAAGTTTTATACATTGTTCTTACTTTAAATATTTTCAAATAGCTTCTGCTAATATTTTCCTACCCTATCGTATACTTTAGACTCTCTCCCTTTAGTTGTTTTCCCTTTATTACCCTTTTTCTTACCTTTGAGGTAATTCTTCATTACCATCTTTGGTAATCCTTCCTTTTCTCTTCTTGAGTAGCCTTTCCTTTTCCTTTTGGTACTGTTCTTCTCCACATCATTATGTCAGATTAGAAAAGTAGGGTTGGTTTTAAGCAGTGTAAGGATTGCGGCTGTAAGTTGCCGCTTTCCGATGGCCATGACTTTTGTGTCTACTGTCTGAATGTCTCCCACCTTACTGTGGCTCCCCCGTGTGGGATTTGTAAAGGTTTTTCTACCAGTACTCTTAACGATAGGAAGAATAAGTTAATTTTGAAAAGTCTTCACTAGTCTCTTTTCTCTGAGGCTATTTGTGGGTCAGAGGGCTCACCCCATCTTGTTAAACCCCGTAAGAGGCATTCTTCCTCTTCATCATCGAAGTCGCTCCCCCTTCTCCTTCTGGAGATCGTAGGGAGTTGACTCATAAAAAGGTGAAATTGATTTCTACTTCGGTGCTGCCACCTGTGACCCTGTTGGCTCTAGGCTCGGCACTGCCCCAAATGATTCTGGCTCCAGCCATGTCTTCCTTATCCATACCGGCACCAGAGTTCCCAGTGCAGACAACTACAGCTCCAATAGTTCCATCGCAGCCCTTACTGGCACCGTCCACGCAGGTACAGTCCCTTTCGGCACCATTGGTACAATCCCCTTCGTCTCTGAGTATGACTTTTGTGTACTCCACGGCGCAGACATTTTCTGCACCAACATGTTCTCCGGTGCAGTCCTTCTCGACACCATCCTTTTTACCGGTGCAGACACTTTCCTCAGTGGCACCTTACCCCATTGGCCAGACTTTTGCCTTTACGGTGCAGACACTTTCAACTACTATGGCACTGACATCGTTGGCGCAGACTACTTCCAGACCATTTTCTTCAGCCCAGACATCCTCGGTTCCGGGCTCTGCACCTATTGAATTAGCAAAGACCAAGTATTCTCCTTCACTGGATCCATTTGCTGGTAGTCAATATAGCCCTTTTCTAGAAAGGCCAGAATCATCATCAGCTTTCTCCATGAGTTCAATCAAGAGTCTCTATGAACAAGATGTGTTGGGGCTTGTTGACCAGTTGCTTGTGGACAGTGGTCTCTGTCTCCCATTGAAGTCCACATTTCCTCCTTCAGGTGAACGTATATCTCCTCAAACTCCAACGTACACTCCTCCTACGACTTCTACCCAAGTTTTGAAGCCTATTACTCCGACAGCTGCTTGCATTCCTCCGATTCCAATAGTGGACCTCACTTTGGAACCGGAGTCATCCTTGTAGCCCTCGGTGCACTGGGCATCGGGCTCTTCTCAGCCCAGTGGCTGTGCTGTAGGGGAGGACATTCCTGGTTCCACACTGATTTTTTTCTATGGCACCCTCCAGGGATCCTCTCACGGTTCACGGTCCTCTTGAGACTCCTGGTCTGGGAGTGGACTCATCAGGGTGGGATGTGACCCTGGTTCCAAGGTTGTCATGCTCAGTTCCGGGCTCTCATCCCTCCTTGGGCAGGCCAGCCTTTCAGGGCATGGAGAGGGCGCTTGCCTCCGCTGGCAAATCCCACATGTCAGAGTCCTCTTCCCACTCTGTGCTGCAACTGTCACAAGCCACAACCACAGGACACTGGGCACAAGATCCTCAGGTTTCTCCTCCTCAGGAGACCCCCTCTTTGCAGTCTTCCCCAGAACCACCCACTGAGGAAGTACCCCGCAAAGCGTCATGCAAGAGGAAGCACATGGACTCCACTGAGGAGTCATTGACTGAAGATACGGATTTTGATGACGGGAAAGGGTCCCTACGGTCACCCTCTGATGAGGTGTCCTTTGGTGACATCTTCAAGATCCTTAGACAGAGGAGTGACTGGAAGTCCTCTAATCCTTCCTTTGAGGAATCCGTATTCCTGCAGGCTTTTTGTGCCTGGCCCCCTACCTCCTGGGTCACCCCGCCTGCCAATGAGCTCATCCTGCTCATTGTCCAGCGCTCATGGAAGTCTCCTGACAGCCTGGAAGTGATACTAAGGAGACTGTATAAAATATTATTGCCCCCAGCTGCGCACTCACATTGGTTACGAGGTCTTCCAGTAGATGCTATGGTGGCGGCTGCAACTAAGAAGGATTTGGCAGAAAAGAGCCAAACTGTCCATACCCCCAACAAGGAGTTCTGGGCGATTGACAGTCTAGGGAAGCATGTCTTTGCTTCATCGACCTTTGCCATAAGGTCTTTGAACTGTTTGGCACACTTTACCAGGCTTCAGGGGGATCTTATCAACCAGCTCTCTGAAACCTTGGCAGGAGCTGTTTCTGACAAGGTCCATGACAACGTGACCTCTCAGATAGCCACCCTAAAGTCCATTTCCAATTCTTCCATGTGTCTTATTTCTCATGCAATGGAAGGGATGGCTAGAATGGCAGTCACTGGTATAGTCACCAGACAACATGCCTGGATGTGCCTTTACGACTTTGCGGACTCCTTTAAGACTTCCTTCATGGATGCCCCCATCAAGGCCGCTTCTTTGTTTGTCCCTAAAGTGAAAGATACGCTGGCAAGGTGCGAACAAGATAGCAAGACCCTGTCTGCCATTGGATTCAGACACTCCACTCCTCAGCGATTCTACTCCAGAAATCAGAGCAGCGGGAAGACGTGGCACAGGAAATCACAGGGCTCTTTCCAGGGCACATGTCCCGAGTTCTCCCCTAGAGGCAGAGGGGGAAACTCCAATGGAAGGCACCCCTTTTGGGTCAGAGGAGGTCCGCGAAACCGGGGTTCCAGAGATTCCTTCTCTGGCCAGCCCTATCTGCTCTCCTGAAGCGTTACCCGACTGCTCACCTCTGGAAGCGGTATTGGATGTGCTCTGTAGGTCTTCAAGATGCATATTACCGCATAAAAATGGACAAACGCTCAAGAAGATACTTCCACTTCCTCATAGGAGCCAGTCACTACCAATTTCGAGCTCTGCCCTTCGGTCTCTCTACAGCCCCCAGAGTGTTCAAATGCTTGGCAGTGGTTATTGCTCACTTGCAACTTCAAGGATTCCAGGCATTTCCATATCTAGATGACTGGCTCCTCACCGCCCCCATCAAGCATCCACTGGAAGAAGACCTGCGCTACTCTTCTAACAGCTCAAAGGCTGGGAATCACTATAAACTGGGAGAAATCCAACATGACCCCAACTCAGTCTTTGGAATTTATAGGGGTACTGTTGGACATGAGAAATTGTACAGCATCCTTTCTGGACCACAGGCTTCAGAGAATAAGGCAACAGGTTCAACCAATGCTCTGTCACCACAAATCTTTCACTCAATCTACACTCCAACTCTTGGGGTCAATGGTAGCCTCGATCACCATTGTTCCTCTAGCCAGATTCCACATGAGGCTCCTTCAGTGGCTACTTCTCACTCAGTGGTCCCCTATACAACATCCTTTGTCTTTTCAGATAAGTGTGACTCAAGGGATGCAAGCAAGATTTACTCTGGTGGACGTCTCAAAATCCCCAACAATGGTCTTGCCCCTTCAACCTCCATTAACAGATAGCCACAGTGACCACGGGTGCCTCCATGATGGGGTGGGGGGGCTATGTCAGGGAAACTTGATCCAAGGCACCTGGTCAGAGACAGAGGCCCGTTTGCATATCAGTGTCTTGGAACTGAGGGCGGTGCTACTAGCATTGCAACCATTTCATTCCATCCTTCCATCAGGGACTGTTGCGATCCAATCAGACAACATGTCAGTGGTCTGGTACATCAACAAACAAGGGGGCACCAGATCTTACCCGTTATGCCGAGAGGCCTTGAGAATATGGCAATGGGTGATAGCTTCCACCAGCTTTCTAATTGCAACGCACATTTCCAGGAGCTCCAATGTGATAGTGGACAAATTGACCAGGTGCATTCTGCAACCTCATGAGTGCTCCCTCAATCCTATGATAGCGACAAAAATCTTCAACCGCTGGGACCAGCCTTGCTGTGACCTATTTGCCTCCCCAACCAATTACAAGTGCAGCAACTATTTTTCCCTAATCCCCCCTTGGGAACAGTCAATGAGAGACACTCTATTCCACGTTTAGCCCTCGAGTCTACTTTATGCTTATCCTCCTCTTCCCCTCATTTCCCAATTTCTGAAGAAAGCACGACAGTTGAAGAGCAAAGTGATCCTCATTGCTCCATATTGGCCTCGACAAGTCTGGTTTCCCTTCCTCTGGCCTCACATGCTAGATCAACCGTGGATCCTCAATAGGTGACTCTATAGTTAGGCACACTGAAGTCCCACTCACTAGGCTGAATAAGGAGAAGGTTACTGTTAGCTGCCTGTCGGGTGCCAGGATCCGCCACATAGCACAAGCACTCAGGTCACTCCAGAACAAGCACAAATATGACTCTGTCATTGTCCATGTTGGTGTGAATGACCTGAGACGTACCTCCCTGGACTACATGAAAAGAGACATGGAAGAGCTGTCTGATCACGTAGCCCAGGCCGGTATGACCATGATCCTAAGTAGCATCCTGCCCTCACCAAGAATGATACAACGGTATAAAGAAAAAATTATCAATTTCAGCAATTGGCTAAGTTTCTGGTGTCATTCAAAGGGGATCCAGTGTCTGTCCACCTGAGATGAAATGCTCGACAAGCCACGCTGCTCCGCTAGAGATGGCTTGCACCTGTCCCCTTTAGGCTTTCGAATACTGGCCAAGGCTCTTGCCACCCCCATAGTGCCTTTTTTAGTCAAGGCTCAAAAGACAAACCCACTGCCGTAAATAGCACAAGTAACAAAAATCTGAGGGTAATGCTACTCAATGCCAGAAGTCTAAACCTCAAAATGCATGCACTTGAGGGACTCCTCAGTATGAAGAAAATCGATATATGTGCAGTAACAGAAACCTGGTTTAAGGCTTCAGAGAGCACCCCAGCACTACTATGCTAGAACTCATACCATACATTTTGACCACAGAACCCGGACTGAAACACAAAAGGCGGGGGAGTATTCATATTTATCAAGGATACCCACACCTCCAGGGTAGTGGCACAGCACGATGCTTCAGAGATCATCCACGTGCAACTAACAACAGGCAAAACTGCAATTCAAATTGTAGCTTGCTATAGATCACCCACCATGTCCCAGGACCCCCATGCCACATTTCTGGAAACACTGGGAAACATAAAGGTCCTACCAGACACCCTAATATTGGGTGATTTCAACTACCCAAACATTAACTTGGAAAACTACTCAAGTACTAACTCCCTTGCCCAACATTTCCTAGAATTTATAAACTCAAACACCCTCGATCAGCTGGTCAACACTCCCACCAGTGGTGACAATATATTGGACCTGGTCATCACCAACATGGGCGACCGGTGTACCACACTGGAGGTCAACCCCTCGCTGGTTTGATCTGACCATAAAGAAATCACTTTGGATATCCACATTCCGCCCCCACCACCGCACAAGAAAACCTCCGTGAAAAACTTTTCAAAAGCAAACTTCACATTACTTGAGACCGAGATAGAAAGTTTCAAAGACCCCATGTTAAAGGATAACGCTGTCCAAGCTGCAAAATCCTTTACAAATGCAATCTTTGGGCGCCTACAAGAATGCATGGATTGTGCCATCCCAAGCAAAACCAGGACTCACTCCTCCAAGAAAAGGAAACCAGTCTGGTGGACCTCTGCCATAAACAAGCTATACAATAGAAGGAGGAAACTAGTACAGAAAAGAGTAAAATCCCAAGAAGGGAAGACATCCCTGATGAGTATCAGCAAGAAACTATGATCCCTCATAAAATTGTCCAAGGTGAGCTTCGAAAGAAAAATTGCCAAGGACTCCAAACATAACCACAACGCATTCTTTAGCTATGTCAAGAATCTAAGTGCCAATGCTCAGATCTGCTCGGAGTTAATGCAGAATGGCACAAAATAGACTGAACCAACTAATATTGCCCACATCCTGGCTGACAGGTTCAGTGCAAACTTCACCCCCTTCTCACCCCCAAAAGGGCCCATAACCATACCAGAAGAATGTAGAGCCCCTGAAACCTCAGACACTCAGGTTAAAACAGCCCTCTCTAAAGCCAAAAACACAGCATCAATGGGAATGGACAGTGTCCCAGGCTGCGTCCTACATGAACTCAAAGACGAACTAACCTTTCACCTAAACACACTGTTCAAACTCAGCCTCTCCAGAGGCTACGTACTCATAGAGTGGTGCACAGCAATGGTTATTCCACTCCACAAAGTTGGAGCCACAACAGATCCTGGGAACTATCGTTCTATAAGCCTGACTAGCTTGATCTCCAAGGCTATGGAGTGCATCATCATGGAACTCATTAACAGAGACATTGGGAACCTCCAAACACTGGACCCTACCCAGTTCGGCTTTGTTAAGGGCAGATCATGCTTCCTAAACCTGGTGGACTTCTTTGAGACAGTTACCAAGGCTATAGACAAGGGAAAGGTGGTGCACACAGCATACCTAGACCTCGCAAAGGCCTTCGACACCATTCCCCATTCTGGTATTATAGACAAACTCACCAGCCTGAACATAAACCCCTATGTCACAAGATGGACTGCCAATTGGCTCATGGACAGAACCCACATGGTGAGAGTTGCGGGAGCTAAGTCTGACTCTAAACCAGTTACAAGTGGCGTTCCCCAGGGCTCAGTTCTAGGACCCCTCCTGTTCGGCATATACTTCTCAGAGGTACGGGCAAGCATAGGAGGACTATGGCTGACCAGGTTCACAGATGATTGCAAACTAGGGTCTATAATTGTCTCATCAGCTGACACAGACATCCTCCAAAAGGGTCTCACTGAGGTGGACACCTGTTGTCAAAATCATGGCCTCAAGCTAAATACCAAAAAGTGCATAGTCATCCCCTTTTTGGAAAAAACAAAGTACACACAAACTACCACATAGGTGGTAGCCCCCTAAATACAGAAAACGTAATAAGGGATCTGGGGACCCAAGTAGATAGTAATCTCTCCTTTGATAATCACATTGCCAAAGTGGTTAGAAAATCCTTCTATGTGGCCCATCTAATCACAAAAGGGTTTGCATCCAGATCAAAAGAGGTCATTGTGCCCCTCTCCTTATCACTCATCAGACCCATCATAGAGTACAACGTCCCATTTGGGATGTACCTTACAAGACACCTGCAACAGCTGGAAAGACCACAGAAGTACCTCACAAGAGGATCACTGGCCTCAAAACAGATGCCCTATGCAACTCGACTGAAGAAACTCCAGCTGTACTCGGTTGCATGCCGCCTACTCAGAGTTGATCTCTGCCTGACATACAAGGCCATGTCCAACCCAGAATTGATGTACATGCTCCACCTAAAGAAAACCTTATCATTTCGAGCCACACACCTCACCCCAACAATAAATAGGACGTGCTGGAGGGATATATTCCTGTCCCAGAGACTTCCCATACTTTGGAACAAGATTCCAATCTACATTAGGCAGAGCTCCTCACTAACACTCTTCAAGAGAAACCTTGACAAGTGGATGGGAAACAGAAAGTTTACCCCGGGGATCACTTCACTGGCTCTGCTGGACAGAGGCACATGGAACTAATCTAAGGGGGCAGCGAAAGCCAACACATTTTGACTAGGCTTATAAATGCCTTCGGGCAGATAGCCTAGTACCTACCTATGAACCTAA
Source organism: Protopterus annectens (assembly GCF_019279795.1). Taxonomy (NCBI): domain Eukaryota; kingdom Metazoa; phylum Chordata; order Ceratodontiformes; family Protopteridae; genus Protopterus; species Protopterus annectens. The sequence continues at coordinate 1,984,053,224 of NC_056726.1, forward strand.
TCCCCAACGTTGATCTACCATCCGCAGGGTCTAATTCACCCCAGTCTAAGAACCCTGAAACTGACAGCTTGGTTTCTCCACTTCCAATGATTGCCAGGCATGAAAACCTTTTGTCCCCTGTGCGCAATATTCTTATTGCGTCTCATAAATCTTCCACCAGACTAATTTATCTTAACAAATGGAAAAGATTCTCTCTATGGGCAGCGAATAAACCATTAGACCCCTTGTCAGCCCCAGTTTTGGTGGTACTGGATTACTTATCACATCTTTTCCACTCTGGGGTGTCTGTCTCTACTATTTGTGTGCATTTAGTTGCTATCTCAAATTTCCACATTGGTTTTCAAGATTCTTCACTTATGTCACACAGACTCTGTAAAACTTTCTTGAAAGGGGTTATACACGTAAAACCTCCCTTTAGAGAACTGGTACAACCGTGGGATTTGGCATTGGTTCTGCAAGGTCTAACAGCTCCCCCCTTTAAACCTGCGTCTTCATGTGATGTAAAATATCTCTCTTGGAAGACTTTGTTTCTGATTGCAATCATATCGGCCAGACTCTTGTCAGAACTTCAAGCCATATGCATCAAACCTTCCTATCTCATCTTCCATAAGGATAAGGTATCACTGAGAACTAATTCTTCCTTTTTACCAAAAGTGGTGTCAGAGCTGTCTATCAACCAATCTGTTGACCTCCCAGTGTTCTTTCCTAACCATTCTACCAAGGGAGAATATTGCCTGTACTCCTTGGATGTTCATAGGCAAATACGATTTTATCTGGACAGAACAAAATCTACCTGTAAATTAGACCAACTGTTTCTGGCTTTTTCTGGACCTAGACAAGGTCATCCTGTATCAAAAGTTACATTGGCTTCATGGTTGAGAAATTGTATTACCTTTATCTACACAATCTCACCTTGCCTCATAGAGTGAAAGCTCATTGTACAAGATCTATGGCAACTTCAGCAGCTTTCCATGCTAAGGTTTCCCTCAATGATATTTGCTCAGCTGCAATGTGGGCCAAACCTCATACCTTTATTCTTCATTACAAATTGGACTTGGTCTCCAGAGGTAGAGCTTCCTTTGGCTCCATGGTGCTCAGGAATGTCCTTCCATGAGGGGCACCCAGGGATACAGGTAGCTTGGGACTCTGTCCCATGAGTAAGGAATGAACAAAGATTAACAACATCAGATAAAAAAGTTATGGCTTACCATAACGTTCCATCTGTGTTGTTGATCTTCGTTCATTCATTACTTTCCACCCACCGTCCCCCGTCCGGAGGTTTCTGGTTGATCTCATGTACTCCTTTATTGTAGGTCTGTTATGACCAGAGGTAGCCTCTACTTTTATCTATCAACTTGCAAACTCGATCTGAAGTAACAGGGAGCAGAGCATTCTGGGTAGGACCTTGGGTCGAGAGTTTTTGGTTGACACGAGCTTGATATTGACTGGCTCGATCAGTAATGAATGAATGAAGATCAACAACACAGATGGAACGTTATGGTAAGACATAGCTTCTTTGTTCTAATAAGGTTGTAACACAAGCATCTTTCATGAAGCATGTTGACATTCACAAATGACACATAGCCATTTAGAAAATTCCAGACACCTGAGCTGGCAATATCTCCTTTTGTGACATACTCAATAATGACTTATCTTATGCAGCAATCATTATACATCTTGCGGCCATCTCAGCTGGTCTGCCCATGGATCTCCTCTTTCATTTCTTTTTATGGTCAAGCAGTTTGTTAAAGGAGTGTTGCACTTGCGACCCCCTTGAAAGTAAATTCCTCCTCCTTGGGATCTCAACTTTGCTCCTGAAAGACTGACCTTAGCTCCTTTTCAAACCAAGTTCACCATTTGGAAAACTGTTTTCCTTATTGCTCTAACATCTGCAAGGCAAATCTTTGAGCTGCAAGCTATCATAGTGGGCCATCCTTATCTAAGTGTTTCACACGGACAGGGTTGTTTTACACACTGAGCCATTTTTATGCCAAAAGTTGTTTCTCAGTTTATCCTGAGTCAAGGCATCATTCTCCTAATTTTCTTTCCAGAATTTAAAAACAAGGGAGAGAATACTCTGCATACCTTGGATGTGAACAGGCAAGTCAGATACCACCTTGGCAGAATTATTCTGGGGCATTTCTCCCCGGGCCTCCGCTGAAAACAGGATCTGTGGAACCTAGTCGGACTTTCCCGGTCAACAAATGTTAAATAAAATAAAAAAAATAAATAAACTATCCTTTAAGAAATCTGAAGAGCTGTTTTTTTCATATTATGGCTCTAAGAAGGGTCAACCTCTGTCTAAGCAAGCGACTGCTTGTTGGTTGTCCTCTGCTATTGTTTTGTTGTTATTTCCCTCATGGTATTCCAGTTATGATTAAGGCACATTCCACCAGAGTCTTATCATCTTCGGTGGTACATTGGGAAGGAGTGGACTCTTGAAACATTCTAGAAGCAGCAACTTGGTCCTCCGTTCATATCTTTATAAAAGCATTACAAACTGGATTCTTTCTCAGGTTCCAGAGCAGGCTTTGCGAGAACCATTCTGTAGGAGCTCATTGTTCCTTATTTTTCCTCCTTGTAGGTAGGGTGGGCTTTGGGAGTCTGTCCATATGCCACTGAGGCAGTGTTAATGATGACCATAAAATAGTTGTGTAAGTCCTAACTACCTCTAACAGTAGATGTTCGAATTTTACACTGCCTCAGTGGTACCACCCAGCCACTATCCCCTTATGTTATATATAGTTGGATTGTATACAACCTTGTGTTGCTGCTTGGCTTTGGTTATTTGTGTTTTTGCTTTATGGCTGTAAATTGATTGGTTTCATACAATTCTTGCTTTTCGTTCTTCTTGGTGCTTCTTACTTGGCACTAAAAGCCTGAATAACTGACTTCCTGTAACAGGAATTAGGCTTCCCCTGATGGTAGGGGCTTAGCTAATTCTCTATCACAGGGAGTCAGAGGAGGGAATTCTGAGCTCTGGAAAGCTGCTAGTATGGGTTTGTGCAGGCAGAGAAGCCATATGCCACTGAGGCAGTGTGAAATTCAATCATCTATTGTTACAGGTAAGTAGGACTTATACAACTGTACTTTATCATTTCTAGTAAGATACTGAGAGGTGTGAGGGTAAAAGTAATTCTCATCAACTGTCTATTTTATAAGATAGTTTTTTATTTCATGGGTTATTGCCTTAAAGAGGAAATTTAAAGAATAAAAATGTTGTATGATATAATAACAATGGCTAAAGAAGAACTCTATGAGTGGGTGATATTTGCTTCTTTTTTTTATAAAAGCTGTATAATTGCTGACATGTGGAAATCATGGTTCTAAATGCCGCTGTTTCTACTAAAGAGATTAGTTTTTAGCGTTAAAAATGTAGCTGTATCTCTAAAACAGTAAAGGTGATCTGTGATGACACTGCTATAGGTTTGTAGGTAAATTTTATGCTGCAGACTATTATAAGCTTAGCCAATAACTGGAGGTCAGAATCATACCCTGTAGTTTGAATCTGTGAGGTAAACCGTTATGCCAGTCTCTCATTAAAGTATGTTCTAAATTTATTTGTAGAAGCAAAATACCTGTCTTCATCTTTGCAGTTTTTCAAATCTGATTACAAACTGTACCCATGATATGAAAGGAACTGACCGATCTTAAATTACCATATTTTGAAATTAAAATAATGTACACTTTTTACGTAAAACCTAAGATCCTGAGATAATCAGAGGAAGGTAGCATTAAAATATACTTGAATAGCACACCGTAAGTAATTTTTTTCTGAAAGGTGTTCATTATAGGTAAGGTCAGTAGTTAAACAAGGTTATGATTGCAGGGATATAAAATATTAAGAGTCTGTCTGATAGCATAAAAAGTTTAGACTATATCTAACAAAACTATGTAAAGCAAATTGTTTAAATAATTGAATGTTTTGCAGAAGTCTATTTTCATTAATGTGCATTTAAAAGTAAGCACTTTCAGTAGCATGCATATATATGTATTTATACAGATTTTTTTTTTTTTTTACAGGAAATTTGTTTGTCGACGTTTGACACAACTGATGGACTTTTGAACAACACTAGAAGTATGCTGGCAAAAGTATTTTTTTCTTCAGTGACAGCAACAGAAAACTGGGGAGCTTTGAACCAGTCCAGACATGGGGAAAAGGATAAAAAGAAATTTATAGAAACCATAGACAGATACCTGCAATTTTTAAATGGTAATTATTGTTGTGTGAGAAAATAAGTAAATCAAAATTAACTGCAGTAGTACATTTTGGAAAGGAAATATATTAATGAATAAAACAGCATTTAGATTGTTGCCAGTTCAACAAGTTAATTCTTCTTGGGGAATATATTCAAAATAATTTAAATCGGGAATAGAAAAAAATATTGTGAAGAGATCTTGAATCTATCTGGCTTGTAGGTATAAAAAGGAAATTCTGACTGATAGACATATTTACTTATATTTTGGGAAGTTTTTTGTTTTGTTATTGGAAAAAAATATGTTAGGGGTTGGCATAATGGTTAAGGACACAAGGTACAGGGTTTAATTCTCCTCTCTGAGGGAAAATGGCTATTCTTAAACTGACTGGCAAGGACAGCTAGCCTAGTACTTATCTATGAGCCTGTGAACCTTGTTGCAGAGGGATAAAGCACTGACTGCACCCCAGACAACATACTTGATTAGTGGAATGGGTGCTGGAAGGACAGAATGGGGAGCTGGAAGTGTGCAATCAATGCATAGTTGCCCGTCCTGGGGTGAGAGAGGCAGCCTTTCTCACTGCACTAGCAGCATACCCTGGTGAGCTCCATGCTGCATGCTGAGTGCTGCTTAGTATGGGGGTAGTACATATGCAGATGCTCCTGTGCATCTTCTGAAGGCAGGCATAGCAGACCTCACAATGCTGATGTGGGGTGGTAGGTTAGAACAAACTCCCCAGTAGCAGTATGATGTTGCACAACCCCCTTCAATCTCATAACTGGCTCTAGACATAGCTTGAGTAGATCTTGTGGGAGTCTGAAGCTAGTCTGGTTGATCCAGTGAATGAAGAGATAAGCTAGTGACAGCTGATGATCAGCCATTGAAAGCTAAAAAAAGAAAAGAAAAAAGAAAAATGGCCTTTATTAAATGTCATAACTCATTAAATGTTTGTAGCATAAATTTAGGTACACAATTCCCCATAGACAGAAGTGATTATACAGCACTCTTAATAACTAAACAATTTCTCACCAAAGCAGCAAAGATTTCAATAGCAAATTCCCACCTTATCTCCACCCTACTTTATGCCTCTCCAGTATATACCAACCTAAGGCAATGTGATCTAAACAAGCTAGAGACCTGCTACAACAAAATCGCAAAATTCACCACAGGGGCATCCTACCATAGTCACTACTGTCTCTCACTTGCTGAACTGGGCTGGCTTGAACTCTCTCACCTCCTTCAGTGGTATCAACTCTCACTCACTCACAAACTAGTAAACCATCCACTAAATGTCCCATCCCTCCAGAATCTACTCCAACCCTATCGCACCACCAGACCACTAAGATCCAGCAACAAAAATCACTTGCAGATCACTAAAGCCAATAACTCTACTGGTGAAGCACTATTCTCTTGCGCCATAGCCAAATTATGGAACTCACTCCCACCCACAATTACCTCCGTACCATCATGCACCAACTTCAAAACTTTATTAAAAGCGCACCTAAAAACATGCTGGCTATGCCCTTGCAACTCCAACTCTAATATCATCCACCCTATCCAACTACTACCTTTCTTTCACCTCCACTAACTACCTTGATGATAGCAAGCTCAGATGCTCATAAGCCTAGTACTTATTATACAGCAGGAACTTCTCATTGTTACATTTGTTAATGCCTGTTATGTACTTCACAGATAAAGATTCTACTTGTCTACTGATGTACTATGTTCTTCATCTGTAAATATGTTGTAAGTAATTTCTGTGTTAAATTGTTAATCACTATGTAATCCAATGTAACTACTGTCTGTTTATTTTACTGTGGAGCTTTTCTCCCCGGGCCTCCGCTGAAAATGGACCCACGTCCAGTCGGACACTCCCGGTCAACAAATTTAAATAAAATAAATAAAAATAAAAATAAAATAAATAAATAACCCTTTTTTCTCAAACACCTTTATTGAATTATCACTTGTGACATAGGCAAATTTACATTCATATAAAAATAATCACACTATAATTAACTTAAATACTTTACTTCACATATATTGCTATATATCATATAACCTAAGCAACATTACATAAATTATTCAATTCCTGCTTTTTTTTAAATGAGAAACATCTTTATTAAACCATCACTTACTGCATATGCAGTCATACATTTATATAAATGAAAACAAGCCTTACTATAGGTTGGGAGGGTGGCCTAATGGTTAAGGTGTTTGCCTTACAAACACAAGGTGCAGAGTTTGAGTCTCACAAGGAGTAATTAGCTAGGCTTAAAATGGCTCACAAGGGCAGTTAGCCTAATACTAATCTATGAACCAACGCAATTCTAGTTCAAGCATTTTACATCACAAACCATATGGACATACTCCCAGTTATAAACATTATACATCACTTATAATCTTCCCAGTCTTTTTCAGTCAAACATTACATAGCTAATTTTTAAACCTCATTCCTTCCCTGTATGTATTGTTCCCACAATTCCCATTTTTTCGTATGTAGTTTGCTCCTCCCTTTTTCTAAAGATCTCAATTCCAGTTGTTTTATCTCTGTTACTATACTCACTACTTGTATAGTTGATTTAGATTTTGATTTCCATTTTCTAGTTATTGCTTTTTGGCAGCCACCATTATTAGACACAGCAAGGCCTTACCATGCTTATGCAATTCTAATTCTGTATCATAGCTCAGAAAAATCATCTCCCTCGCCAGACCAATCTGCCCACCCACCATCTTCGACAGCGCATCCCACAGGGAATCCTTAAAGTCCACCAACTCACTGCACTCCCAGAAAATATGATCTGATGTTTTTACCTTCATTTGCTCTTCAACATATGGGACATAGTCCCCAGCCATGGGTTTCGGATCCAATCATTAGATCTGACTCAGCCATATACTAAAGCTGTTGGCTCCAATATCGAAGCTTCTCCCCTACCCATGATGCCCCTCTCCTCCAAATCTCTTAGATCTCATTTGCCATGTTTCGATAAACAGTGGGTTCTTTTCACTCTGAGCTCCTCAGGGGAAATTTTTTTGTAATTTCCTTTACTCCCCTTCACTAACCTTTCCATCCTTTATAATAACTGATTTATTGCTGATCTTTTGTTAAAATTTTAGATAGCTATAGCAACTCTTCAAAAAAAAAAAAAATGTTTAGCGGGCCTTGTTTTACAGTTGTATTTTGCCTGTTGTGGGGTTGAGGAAGTGATGGGTAGATATAGTGTTAAGCAAAGGAATGCAGAAGGTCAGATTGTAGTGGATTTTGCGAAAAGGATGGACATGGCTGTGGTGAATACGTATTTTAACAAGAGGGAGGAGCATAGAGTGACATACAAGAGTGGAGGAAGATGCACATAGGTGGACTATATCTTATGTAGAAGGGGCAGTCTGAAGGAGATTGGAGACTGTAAAGTGGTGGCAGGGGAAAGTGTAGTTAGGCAGCATAGGATGGTGGTTTGTAGGATGACATTGGTGATCAAGAAGAAGAGGATGAGTGTGAGGGAAGCACCAAGGATCAAATGGTGGAAATTGAAAAAGGGTAATTGTGAGGTGGAGTTCAGGGAAGAGTTAAGACAGGCACTGAGTGGCAGTGAAGAGTTACCAAATAGCTGGATAACTACAGCTGAGCTAGTAAGAGAGATGGCTAGAAAGGTGCTTGGTGTGACATCTGGAAAAAGGAAGGAGGACAAGGAGACTTGGTGGTGGAATGAAGAAGTACAGGAGAGTATACAGAGAAAGAGGTTGGCGAAGAAGAAGTGGGATTGTCAGAGAGATGAAGAAAGTAGACAAGAGTATAAGGAGATGAGGTGCATGGCAAAGAGAGAGGTGGCGAAGGCTAAGCATAAGGCATATGAAGAGTTGTATGAAAGGCTAGACACTAAGGAGGGAGAAAAGGACCTGTACCGACTGGCTAGACAGAGGGACCGAGCTAGTAAAGATGTGCAGCAGGTAAGGGTGATAAAGGATGAGGAAAGCGTACTCACAAGCGAGGAGAGTGTGTTGAGTAGATGGAAAGAGTACTTTGAGGGGCTGATGAATGGAGAATATGAGAGGGAGAGAAGGTTGGATGATGTGCGGATAGTGAATCATGAAGTGCAGTGGATTAGCAAGGACCAAGTAAGGATAGCTATGAAGAGGATGAAGAATGGAAAGGCTGCTGGTCCAGATGACATACCTGTGGAAGCATAGAGGTGTTTAGGTCAAATGGCAGTGGAGCACTGTGGTGGCAGGACAGGTAGCTTTCATCCTTCTAAGTTGGGAACTGCTGATTGAGAGCCCAGTGTCCAAGTGTATTAGTTCTGGTTTAGGCACTTGGGCTTCAGGCCAGTTATTTTACATTAAGAAGGTTCGTGGTCTGCACTCTTGTGGGAGAAGAGGCTGGACTCTGCCCTTCTGAGCTGGGAATTTTCTGGTTAAAGGTTTATAGTGCCTGAATATTTGAACTGTATCTTACTGAAATTGGTTCACCTTGTTTGCTCTAGCATAGACTAGATCCAGGCCTACTGAATCTAGCTTTGTTTATATGCTTGTTGTTTGTTTGCTTGTTATTTCCCTGGAAGCTAATTCCACCTAATACACAACTTTTCAGCGCTTCTGTGGATCACTAGTGATATCTGCATTGCTTACTGTACTTATTTCCTTGTTTCACTTGAAAGAAAGTTACTGTTTGTCGTTTTTGCATTTAGTTACTTGTAACACATTGCACTCAAGTTACCTGGCACTTGCTCACTAAAGCAATTATATAAGTCAGCACTAAAAATTAAAAGCACTACACCCTCACTCCCCACTGGCCCTTGTTTTCAATTAAGGATTTCCCAATATTATTCTAGCATGTCCAAAGGTCAGTTGTCAATCTCCTCTCCGGTCCAGCTGGTGAATCTGGGAATCTTGAGGCAATGTTATAACTGCCTCATGTACACAGACAACCCTCTCCTCCTCCCACATAACACAAATACTTGAGAGATGCAGCTATTTAGCCAAACTGGAGGCTGAGCTCTCTCAACTCAGGACTGGCAAGACCAGACAGGAGGAGAAGGCAACTACACACACCACAAAACCAGCCTCACATAATGCTACCACTCCACTGAATCAAACACATAAACACACAAAGACATACTCGGAGGCTCTGAGTAAAAATTTACCTAAACAGCAGAGGCCTCCAAAGCAGACACCCAAACAACTGCTACCTCAAGACACCCCACAAGCAACACATAAACCACAAAAGCAGTGTGCAAATCAGTCACAGCCCTTAAGGCCAAATACAACACCAAACATACTTGTCATAGGTGACTCCATAGTCAGACACACTGACGTCCCACTCACCAGGCTGAATAAGGAGAGGGTCACAGTAAGCTGCCTATCGGGCGCTAGAATCCGCCACATAACACAAGCACTCGGGTCACTCCATGGCAAGTACAAATATGACACAGTCATTGTCCATGCTGGTGTGAACGACCTGAGACGTAGCTCCCTGGACTACATGAAAAGAGACATAGAGGAGCTCTCTGATTATGTAGCCCAGGCAGGTATGACCCTAACCCTGAGCAGTATCCTTCCTTCACCAAGAATGATGCCACAATATAGAGACAAGATGATCAGCTTTAACAATTGGCTTAATGTCTGGTGTCATTCAAAGGGGATCCAGTGTCTGTCTGCCTGGGATGACATGCTTGACAAGCCACGCTGCTTCGCAAGGGACGGCTTGCACCTGTCACCCTGGGATTCCGGATATTGGCTAAGGCTCTTGCCACCCCATAGTGCCTTTTTAGGCAAGGCTCAAATTCTAAACCTACCACCCTAGAAAACAAAAATGGGAAGAAACTGAGGGTAATGCTGCTCAATGCCAGAAGTCTAAATCTCAAAATGCACGCACTCGAGGCCCTTCTCAGTATGGAGAACATCGATGTCTGTGCTGTAACTGAAACCTGGTTCAAGGCTCCTGAGAGCACCCGGCACTATTAGGTTTTACCTCATATCATGCGTTCGCCCCAAAACCCGGACCACACCACAAAAGGAGGGTGTATCCATATTCATAAAGGATACTCACACCTCCAGGTTGGTGGCAACGCTAAGCTCGGAAACCATCCAGGTGCAACTAACCATAGGCAAAACTGCTCTACAAATTGTAGCATGCTACAGGCCACCCTCTCAAACTCAGGAACCCCACACAGCCTTCCTGAAGACACTGGAGGGTATAAATGTATCTCCAAACACCATCATATTGGGTGACTTCAACTACCCGAATATAGACTGGGAACATTACTCAAGCCCTAACTTTCTAGCCCAACGGTTCCTGGAGTTCATAAATTCAAATGCCATGGAACAGCTAGTCACTGTTCCCACGAGAGGAGAAAATATACTAGATCTCATTGTCACAAACATGGGGACAAAATGCTCCACACCGGAAGTATATCCCTCATTGGTGAGATCTGATCATAAACTAATCTCACTGGAAATCCACATCCCGCCCCCACCCCAAGCAAAAAAGACCATAGTGAAGAACTTCTCTAAAGCAAACTTCACACTACTCAAGACTGGTGTGGTATCCTTCAAGGCCCCTGAGCCAGAGGAAACCACAACCCAAGCTGCGGAAGCCCTTACAAATGCCTTCTATGAACACCTCCAGGACTGCATGGATCAGGCAATCCCAAATAAAACCAAGACTCTTTCCACAAAGGGCAAACGTCCAGTCTGGTGGACCCCAGCCATTAACAAACTTTACAATAAGAGGAGAAAGCTATTACATGATAGAACAAAATCCATAAAAGGGAAGTCACCCCTGATCATTATTAGTAAAAAATACGAGCACTCATAAAATCAACTGAGGCCAATTTTGAGAGAAAAATTGCCATGGATTCAAAGGACAATCATAAGGCCTTTTTCAGCTATGTTAGGAACCTGGGTGGAAACTCCCAGATATGCTCAGAATTAGTCCAAAATGATACAAAATCACTGAACCCACAGACATTGCCAACATACTGGCAGACAGGTTCAGTGCAAACTTCACCCCTCTCCCCTAAAGGAGAGATAACTATCCCAGCCGAGTGTAGCCTCCCGGACATCTCAAATGCGCAGGTGAAAGCTGCTCTCTCTAAAGCTAAAAACACAGCATCAATGGGACCGGATGGTGTCCCCGGCTGTGTGCTACACGAGCTAAATGAGGAATTAAACCCGCACATAAGGCAGCTGTTTAATCTCAGCCTTACCACAGGATACGTGCCCAAGGAGTGGCGTGACGGCAACTGTGGTCCCACTCCACAAAGGCGGTGCCTCTACGGACCCTGGTAATTACGCCCCATAAGCTTAACAAGTCTAGTCTGCAAAGCTATGGAGAGGATCATAATGGAGCTCATAAACAAAGATATAGGGGACTTGCAGACATTGGACCCGACCCAGTTTGGCTTTGTCAAGGGAAGATCATGCCTTTTGAACTTGGTTGACTTCTTCGAAACAGTCACCAAGGCCATTGATGAGGGAAAGGCAGTCCATACAGCCCACCTTGACCTTGCAAAGGCTTTTGAAACAATACCCCACTCGGGTATTGTAGAAAAACTTACCAGCTTAAATGTAAACCCATATGTCACAAGATGGGTTGCAAACTGGCTTAAGGACAGAACCCACAGGGTTAGAGTTGCTGGCGCTGTGTCAGACTCCAAGCCGGTCACAAGCGGTGTCCCACAGGGCTCGGTCCTTGGCCCCCTATTGTTTGGCATCTACTTCTCAGAAGTACAGGCCAACATGGGAGGACTTTGGCTGACAAAGTTTGCAGACGACTGCAAACTGGGCCATAGTGGAAAGTGCATCGGACACGGATATCCTTCAGAAGGGACTCACGGAAACAGATAGCTGGTGCCAGAGCCATGGCCTGAAGTTAAACGCCAAAAATGTATAGTCATACCCTTCGGGAAAAACAAGGTAACCCCAAGCTACCATATAGGTGGCAATCCACTAAGCACAGAAGAGGTTATCAGGGACCTGGGGACCCAGGTTGACAGTAGCCTTTCTTTTGACACTCACATTGCTAAAGTGGTTAGAAAGACCTTCTACATTGCCCACCTGATCATGAAGGGATTCACATCCAGATCTAGTGAGGTCATTGTTCCCTGTACTCTTCACTTATCAGACCAATGATCGAGTACAATGCCCCATTCGGGATGTATCTCACCCGACATCTGCAGCAATTGGAGAGACCCCAAAAGTTCCTCACCAAAAGGATAAAGGGACTCCAAAATCTGTCATATGCTGCCAGATTGAAGAAACTCCAGCTCTATTCAGTCGCATGCCGTCTGCTCAGAGGTGACATGTGCCTGACATACAAGGCCATGTCCAACCCGGAATTAATGGACATGCTCCACCTCAAGAAATCCAAATCCACCAAAACCACTAGAGCAAGCGACTTAAACCTTAGCACGGATATAAATAGGACGTGCTGGAGGGATAGATTTATCACTCAGAGACTCCCTATGCTGTGGAATAAAATCCCGGTCCATGTGAGGCAGAGCACCTCGCTGACTCTGTTCAAGAGAAATCTAGACCTGTGGATGGGAGATCGTAGGTTTACCCCAGGAATCATCTCTGTGTCACTGCTGGACAGAGGCACAACAAACTAATGGGCACAGTATTTTTTCATATAAGGGGTGGCGTAAGCCACAATAATTTGGGCTAGGCTTATAAATGCCTTAGGGCAGATAGCCTAGTATAAACCTATGAACCTATAATGAAATCTTGGAAAATAAGAGGATGCCTGAAGAACAGAGGAAAAAGTGTGTAGGTACCGATTTTTAAGAATAAGGGTGATGTGCAGAGCTGTAGTAACCAGAGGGATTAAATTGATCAGTCACAGCATGACGTTATGGGAAAGAGTAGTGAAAACTAGGTTAAAAAGGGAGGTGATGATTAGTGGTCAGCAGTATGGTTTCATGCCGGGAAAGAGCACTACAGATGCGATGTTTGCTCTGAGAGTGTTGATGAAGATGTACAGAGAAGGTCAGAAAGAGTTGCATTGTGTCTTTGTGGACTTAGAGAAAGCATATGACAGGGTGCCTAGAGAGGATTTGTGGTATTGTATGAGGAAGTCGGGAGTGTCAGAGAAGTATGTAAGAGTGGTGCAGGATTTGTACGAGTCCTTTCTTATTTGCAATGGTGATGGACAGGTTGACAGACGAGATCAGACAGGAGTCCCCGTGGACTATGATGTTTGCATATGACATTGTGATCTGTAGTGAGAGTAGGGAACAGGTGGAGGAGACCCTGGAGAGGTGGAGATATGCTGTAGAGAGAAGAGGAATGAAGGTCAGCAGGACTAAGACAGAATATATGTGTGTGAATGAGAGGGAGGATAGAGGAATGGTGAGGATGCAAGGAGTAAAGTTGGCGAAGGTAGATGAGTTTAAATACTTGGGATCAACAGTTCAGAGTAATGGGGAATGTGGAAGAGAGGTGAAGAAGAGAGTACAGGCAGGATGGAGTGGGTGAAGAAGAGTGTCAGGAGTGATTTGTGACAGATGAGTACCAGTAAGAGTGAAAGGGAAGGTCTACAAGGGGGTAGTGAGACCAGCTATGTTATATGGGTTGGAGACAGTGGCATTGACAAAAAGGCAAGAGTCAGAACTTGACATGACAGAGTTGAAAATGTTAAGATTTGCACGGGGTGTGATGAGGATGGACAGGATTAGGAATAAGTATATTAGAGGGTCCAGCCCAGGTTGGAAGGTTTGGAGACAACGCCAGAGAGGCAAGATTACGTTGGCTTGGACATGTGCTGAGGAGGGATGCAGAGTATACTGGGAAAAAGATGCTAAGCATGAAGCTGCCAGGTAACAGGAAAAGAGGAAGGCCTGAGATAAGGTTTATGGATGTGGTGAGAGAGGACATGCAGGTGGTTGGTGTGACAGAGCATGATGCAGAGGATGGGAAGAAATGGAAACAGTTGATTCGCTGTGGTGACCCCTAATGGGAGCAGCAGAAAGAAGAAGACGATTTTGCCTATTGTGGTGTTCTGACTGCTGTTTTGTTTTCTTGGGACTATGGCTGACACAAAATTAGCTGGTTTTAAAACATGTAGTACTTGTGGGCACAAGTTCCCACTTTCCGGTGCACGTGACAAGTATGTCGTTTGTCTTGGGACAGCTCATGTTGACTCTGCTTGTTCCATATTTCCCGGCTTTAACCAGTGGGCACTTATTAACCGCTAGAACAGGTCTTCAAGGCTCTCCTGCTTCTTCTTCAGCCAACCCCTTCCACTTCAGGGACTCAACCCCCTTCTAAGAAACATAAAGAAAGGAAGAGGTCCCCCAGCAGATCTCGCCTCTCTGGGGATCCTCCTGCCAAAGTCCCAAGGTCCTTGGAGCCGACAACTTTGGCTCCAATAGTCATTTCAGGCTCCCCTCCTTGTCGGTGCTATAGTTTCTCACCCAAATCCATGTCCTCTAGACCCAACTCTCCACTCTTACAACAGCCTAGGCCCTGTTCCGGGCCTACTTCGGTGGCTTCGTCTGTTAGGTCCTCCCGCTGCCTCTCTGACGCTGAGGTGGACAGCATGATGGTACAGTTACTCAAGGCACACATCCAGCTGGGGATCTTGCCTGCTCCATCCCCTCCTGGATCCACAAGCAACATCCTTGCCTTCACTGCTATTGCCCCTTCTCTGATCCGACCCCAGATTTTGTAGTTATTGGGTCCGAACCTCCCTGGAGCCGAGACGGAACCAACAGAGATGGTTAACCCGACTCGGACGGACTCCCTGTTTCATCCGGCTCCAACAGTTTCGGAGCCTAGCGATTTTCTGAGCCATAGCTTTGGCAATGGTTCTGAGGGGTTGATGTTGGCTACGAAATTTTCGAAGCTGTCTCTTACTGTCAGGGCCTCAGCATTTGACAGTTAGACTCTTGCTCCCCACTAGGATCCAGGGGCGGCTGGGGCTCACAGAGCTTCCCCGTCGACAGCTTTGGCTCCGGCGGGGGTGCCTGGGGTGTCCAGATCTCCCTCAGTGTTCTCTCTGCACCCAGAAGAGCCTCAACTCTCCCTACATCGGACTCTGCCCCACCCCCACCCCAGCTTCATCTGTGCCTGGGGCATCTCGTCTGTCCTCTCAGGGACAGCCTGCCCAGAAGAACTTCCAGCCTGTTTCCCATGTGGAACCCCTGGAGTCTTCTGATACCTCTCTGGAGTACCCCACCAAAGAGGTCCCTCGGAAGCAATTGTGTAAAAGAAGACACCTGGATTCACCATTGGAATCCCTCAATGAGGACAGTGATCTTGATGAAGGAGGAGAGTTCCCCAGATCTCCACCCAAGGATGTCTCATCTGGATACATCATGGAAATTGTTCGCCAAAATGGTGGTTGGACTTACCAAAGCCCTAATCCAGAGGAGTCGGTGTTTCTGGAAACCTTTGGGTCAGACCCATCTACTTCTTGGGTGTCTCTCCCTGCAGACCCCCTTATCGATCTTGTGTCTCGCAGGGCATGGAAGGAACCAGACACAGTGGAACCGATCCCTAACCGACCCGATAAAATTCTTAGTGCCCCTCCTGACCATCCACATTGGACTAAAGAGATCCCAATCGATGCCATGGTGGTTTCAGCTGACACCAAAAAGGAGCTAGGCCAACAGAACTTCACTGTCCATCCCCTAACAGGGAGTCCAGGGCTTCTGACAGGTTTGGAAAGTGGATTTAGCTTCATGACCTTCACTTTGCAAGCACTGAACTACCTGGCACACATAACCTGGCTACAGAGGAACTTGGTTAATGAACTCTGTATCTTGGCCGCAGGGTCCATGTCCACCAAGGATCAGAAATAATATTCCTCCAGAATGGCCACCCTCAAGTCTAATTCCAAGATGTCCATGAGGTTAATTTCATATGGAGCAGAGGGTGTCTCACGGGTGCCCAGATCAGGCATCACTGTTAAGACACCATGCCTGGTTCCAGCTGTGTGATTTTTCAGAACCCTATAAGGTGTCTTTTGTCAATGCACCCTTTGATGGAGTGACCCTTTTTGGTCGGATGGTTAAAGACACACACTCCCAAAGTGAAAAGGATGGAAAGACCTTGTCTGCTATCGGGATATGCTTCTGTACCCCACAACAGTCCTTTTCCAGGAACCAGCATGGAGGCAAGAAGTTGTGGTTCTGTAATATGCAGGGTTCATTCCAGGATTCACCAGGGGATCATTCTAGAGGCAGAGGAGGCAATGGTTATAATAACAGATGCCACTCTTGTGGTAGAGGGGGGTCCAATTAATCTGGGGGTCTCAAGATTTCTTCTCGGACAGGCCCAATCATTGATCCTGAAGGAATACCTGACTGCTGTACTCTGGAGGCAGTCAGGGGGAATTTGTCTCTACACCCAACAGCCGGGGAAGCCATCACAAAAGATTGTTGGGTGTTAAAGATCATATCTAGAGGCTATTCAATACCCTTTTTCCCAAAGCCTTCTCCAAGGAAGATCCTTCCTGATGTCCCACCCAATCAGCGGTAGGCTGCAGCATCAGAAATTGCCAAGCTGCTCTCAAAAAGAATCATCCAAAGCATTCCCCTCAGACCAGATCAGATTCTTTTTAGAGCCCAAAAAGACAGGGGACCTGAGACTATTCTGGATTTTACATTCCTCAACCAGTCAATTGCCAACTCAAAGTTCTGAATGGTCCCGATACAGTCCATTCTGCCCTTCCTGCAGAAAGATAATTGGATGTGCTCCGTAGACCTTCAGGATGCGTATTATCATATCAAGATGAACAGACGCTCCAGAAGGTATCTCTGCTTTGGGCTATCACTATCAATTCTGAACACAGCCCTTTGGTCTCACCACAGCCCCTAGGGTGTTCACCAAGTGCATGGCAGTAGTAGCAGCTCGCCTGAGACTGTAAAGATTCCAGGTGTTTCCTTACCGAGATGATTAGCTCCTGACTGGTCCCACCAGGTATCGACTTCTTCAAACCAGAGACTACCTACTTCGGCTGGCCTCTACCTTGGGCATATCGCTCAATCTAAACAAATCCAATCTGGTGCCTGTTCAGGTCATGTACTTTATCGGAGCTCATTTGAATACACTTGATGTTATGTTGTCGTATCTCGCCCTCATTCTTTACTGGTAGGTTTGGAACCGATCCTTGGTTCTGACTCGGCTGTTTACAAAAGCTGGAGGTCTTTCACTGGCTTGTGGCTGTATCCCTATCCCATCATACCCTAGGGGAGCTCCTCAAATCTCGTTTGCCGCTAACAAGATTGTGTGTTCTCCATTTTGGATCTGGCTAAGTTTACCTTTTTTCTTCTAATAGTTGGAAATAATTGCATTTTTTTCTAAAGTTCATAGTATTTAGCTTAGTTCAAAATTAGTTACTGTGTTTGTTTTGTGCTGATTGTTGTGAATGGCCATAATTTTTCTTTCTTTGGGCCAATTTATCTCTCCCCTATCTCTTTCATATTCTATTCCTGTCAAATAGGCTTGTTTAAGTTAGAGAGCCTAGAAAAGGTTTGTGTGTGTGCGTGTTTGTGTGTGTGTGTGTGTGTGTGTGTGTGTGTGTGTGTGTGTGTGTGTGTGTGTGTGTGTGTGTGTGTGTGTGTGTGTGTGTGTGTGTATATATATATTGGTTTAAATTGTAGAGGGTAAGCTTGTTTTCAGTTAGAGAGCTTCCATTGGTCCGTTTAAGTTAGATGGCCCTCTTACCTATTCTACCATTTCTCTTCTTTAAGGGCTGCCTTCATTTCGCTAGTTAAATCTTTTCTGCTTATGTGTTTGTTAAAAAAAATAAGTTCTTGTCTGTAGTATCAGCAGTGATTTTTTTCTATTGTTGTTGCCAAGTTTTGATTATACAATGTCTAAGGATCCTAGAGAATCCAAACCTTCTGATTTTAAAAAGTGTACGAAATGTAATCAAAAACTGTCTCTAACTGATGGTCACACAGTTTGTGTCTACTGTCTTGGTGCAGTCCATCCGCAGGAATCTTGTAGTATTTGCCATGCATTCAGTATCAGAGCATTTCTGGAAAGGAAAAATAAATTAATATTAAGAGGGTTATTGAAGTCTCCTTTTACAGAAGCACTTGAAGAGGATCAGAGTTCTTCCAAATTGTCAAAAGCCCCATCTTCAAGAACTGAAATGTTGAGGAAAAGATCTTCCACTTCTTCCACGCAGTCTGAAACGACTAAAAAATTGGCAAAAGTGTCTTCTTCGGTTGCAAAGACCATCGGAACCGAAACATCTTCCTCCTCGGCTCCTGCTGCAGTTTCGGTGCCGATGGAGTTTCAGATACGGAGCTGGTCCCCAGAACTGGAAACGGTCTCCCCAGTCCTCATATCTCCCTTGCTCCAACAGGTCAGATCTCCTACTCCCTCCTCTCGGTCATCCAGAAGCTTCTCCGATGATGATGTGGATTGTGTGATGCGGAGACTCTTGAGGACACTGGCAATGGCCAAACTTCTGATGTGAAATTGTTCAATCTCGACGTTTGTTCTTACACACGGGGTTCGGAGCCGATCTTCGGCTCCGAGTCGGCTGCATCACCAGCTCCGCATCTTTGAGAAAGCTCGAGGCACAGTAATATCCCATGATCCTCAGGTGCTAACCCTCAGATCTAGTTTGCCGCTAGCAGCAGATCGCATCGAGAGGCTCGGGCCAGTAGAAATTTTACTATATATTTCTTGTTATATAATTCTAATTTTACATTTTTATACTCTTTCTTTATAGTGTTTGATAAGTTTATTATATAGTTGTTGTTTAAGACTAGTTTAGTTAGTTTGTTACTTTAAAATTCTTAGTAAAGGCCTTAGGCCGTTTTTTCTGTAAGAATTTACAGTACTTAAAAAAAAAAAAAAAAAAGATAATAGTTTTTTGCCTTTAACTTTTTCTATTTTTCATATATATATATATATATATATATATATATATATATCATAGTGTGCTGTGTGTGTGTTTTACAGTTTAGATATATATATTACATTTAAATTGTATTATAGGGATTTTTTCTTAAGAGTGCTGTGTTTTTTCTTGGATGTTTCCCTTTATATTAAAAATGTCAGAAAAGACCAAAAGTGGTTTTAAAAGGTGTCAGTGCGAACAGAAGATGTCCATTACTGACAACCACTCATCCTGCGTCTACTGTCTTGGCCCTCTCCACTTGCAGGAAGACTGTACCATCTGTTATTCCTTTAGTGGGAGGGTCATGCTGGAAAGACGCAGGAAGTTGGTTGACAGAAAGTTGCTTAAACCCAAGTTTCAGGAGGCCCTGGACAAGGCTGAACAGGTTTTAAAGTCTTCGAAGGGGTCGAAGTCTTCAAGAGTGTCGGAGCCCAAGTCATCGGCTCCGAGCACCTCTTTTCAGATTCGGACACCGGCTCCTATGACTTCGGTGCCGGGTGTCGAGACTTTATCTCTGCACGAGGCTCAGGTCTTGGAGCCGGTATCAGAGGTACCACTGTCTGCTATCCTTCGCTCGGTGACAGCTTTGATCCCTTTGACCCATTCTTCGAGGCCACTTTCCGACTCCGATGTGGACCGAGTGGTACAGAAGCTTATGGAGAACTCGGCTTTGTCCAAATTAATAGAGGTTTCATCCCAGCTGGTTTCAAAACTCGAAGCTATTCCAGTTCCTTCAACACTTCCTCCTCCGAGACCCATCGAGTCATCGGTGTTAGGAGTCGAAGAACCGATGATTGTAGAGCACTCGGTGCCGAAGCCTCCAGTAGTGCTATTGGCTCCTTTGACCTCGACTCCTTTGGAACCAGCCGGAGAGTCTCGGAGCCGAAGATCTTTCCTGGGTTCCGGGGGGGATAGTCGAACCGAGATATCAGTTCCGACTCTTCCCCTCGGTGCCTCGGCTCAGATCAGTTTGGATCCGTCCTCGGTGTTGGAGCCCATGGTTCTGATTCCAGAGAAACGACCTCCTTCTTCGGATCGGGTTGGATCTTCGGGTCGGGGCACCGGTGCCTTTGACATCATGAGGAAGGTCTTGTCTGATCAGACACAAACTTCATCGGTATCTTCATCTCCTTCCCCAAAAGGTCCGCGTTCTGCTTCTGTGCTTTTGGTACCTACCAAGCGTCGAGACCCAATGCCTCAGAAGTCCCCACAGGGTGACTCTGGTTCCTCAGATGCATCCCCAGAAGCTCCCGCTGAGGATGTTCCGAGGAAACGACTGTGCAATAGGAGGCACATAGATTCCCCTCAGGAATCTCTCACATCTGATGCCGATTTAGATGAAACAGAAGGGTCCCCACAGTCCACCTCTGAGGATGTCTCGTTTGCAGACATTTTGGAAATCCTGAAGCAAAGAGGGAACTGGCAAACCCTTACCCCTTCTGTGGATGAATCGTTCTTATTGAAGGCATTTGGGACTCAACCTTCTACCTCCTGGGTGACTCTACCCTTTGACGATCTCATGGATCTAATAGCTCAGAGGGCTTGGGAAACACCTGATACAGTGGAAACAGTCCCTCGTAAACCAAACATATACATGACGGCTCCCCAAGATAAATCCTATCTTACAAAAGGAGTTCCCGTAGATACTATGGTGGTGGCGGCGGCCACTAAGAAAGAGATGTCTGAATCATCTTCCTCTGTCCATCCTCCTAATAAGGATTCTAGGACAATGGACAGATATGGGAAGCGCATATTTAGTTCGGCAACTTTTTCCATCCGATCACTCAACTACCTTACGCATTTCACGCGTTTACAGAGAGATCTCATTAAGGAACTGGGAGACACTCTCCAGGGACACACAGATGCTGCTGTCGCCGAGAAAGTGACAGCGCAACTTAACACCCTAAATTCCATAGTCAACTCGTCCATGAGGCTGATTTCATATGCAGCCGAAGGGTCGAGTAGAGCGGCAGCTTCAGCAATCGCCCTGAGAAGACAATCCTGGTTGCGCTTATGCTCCTTTGCGGAAGCCTTTAAGTCTTCCTTTGCCAACGCCCCCTTCGATGGTGCCTCCTTGTTTGGGCCCAAAGTAAAGGAGACTATCACGAGGTGTGAACAAGAAGGGAAGACCCTGTCTGCCGTAGGGGTCCGTTTTTCCGTTCCATCTAGACCCTACCCTAAAGGGCAACGAGGAGGAAAAATGTGGTTCCGAAAGACTCAGGGATCTTTTCAGCACAGCCAAAGTGACGCCCCCTCCAGAGACAGAGGAGGGGGAAAAAACGGAAGACGCCGCCCAGCCAGCAGAGGGGGTCCACAAAATCAGGGTGACAGAGAGACCTTTTCTGGAAAGCCCTTCCAGCACTCCTGAGTGCAGGCCCGGCTGTCCTACTCTGGAGGCAGTCGGGGGTCGCTTGGCTTTATACCCAGAGGCCTGGCTAAATCTTACATCAGATTACTGGGTAAAAAGCATAGTTACCAGAGGCTACAACATCCCCTTCATAAAAATGCCACCCAACTCCAAAAAACTCCCAGACGTTCCACCCAGTCTGCGAGACCAAGCAACCGTAGAGATAGGAAGGTTGCTCGAAAACAGAGTCATCCAACCAGTCCCTGCGGACCAAATAGGATCCGGAACTTACTCAAGGTTCTTTTTAGTTCTAAAGAAAACAGGGGACTGGAGGCCAATTTTAGACCTCAGCAAGTTAAATACCTTTGTGAAAAAGGAAAAGTTCCGGATGGTCACGCTTCAGTCAATCCTCCCTTTTCTGCAGAAGGGCGACTGGATGTGCTCTATAGATCTCAAAGATGCATATTACCATATCAAGATGGCCAGGGCATCCAGAGATCACTTGCGCTTCCGGATGGAAGCCAGTCATTTCCAGTTTCGCGCTCTGCCCTTTGGTCTCACCTCAGCCCCCAGGGTGTTCACCAAATGCATGGCAGTAGTAGCGTCTCACTTGAGATGAAACGGATTCCGGGTGTTTCCTTATCTAGACGACTGGCTCCTATCCGCCACCACCGAGTATCGTCTTCTACAAGCCAGGGACTACACCATCAGTCTTTGCTCTTCACTAGGCATAACGGTGAATTTTGGAAAATCTGTCTTATCGCTGTCACAGCGTATCTTATTTATAGGAGCACAGCTAGACACTTCCCTGGCTCAAGTTACTCTCCCCCCACCAAGAGTATCAGACCTCAGGCATAAAATTTTGCTCCTTCTTCACAACACGAGAGTCCCTGCACGACAAATATTAAGAGTGCTAGGCTTGATGGCAGCCTCCCTTCTTGTAGTTCCTTTAGGCAGGATGCACATGAGGATTCTTCAATGGATGCTATTCGCCCAGTGGTCGTATCTACAACTTCCACTGTCTCACGAAATCTTGATCATGAATTCTTGCAAGAAGGATCTCTTGTGGTGGATACACAGTCAAGAGCTAACACTAGGACGACCGTTTGTCTTTCCCAGTCCGGTAGCAACTCTAACCATGGATGCTTCCCTGATAGGGTGGGGGGGATTCTTTCAGGGACAAACAGTCCAAGGTCAATGGTCCAACTTGGAGTACAATCTGCACATCAATGTTCTAGAGCTGAGGGCAGTGTTTCTAGCGTTGCAACACTTTCACAAGTCCTTACCTCGGGGAACAGTGACAGTTCAGACAGACAACATGTCAGTGGTCTGGTACATAAACAAGCAAGGGGGAACCAGATCTTACCCATTATGCAGAGAGGCCCTCAGAATTTGGCAATGGGCAAAGTCCACTGGACGCTTTCTGATAGCAACGCACATCCCGGGGACTTCCAACGTAATCGCGGACAGGTTGAGCAGAGCCATCCTGTTCCCTCACGAGTGGTCCCTCAAACCTCAAGTGGCGGAAGAGATCTTCCGCAGATGGGGCCAGCCTTGCTGCGACCTGTTTGCATCCCCATTGAATGCCAAATGCAGAAGCTACTTTGCCCTGTTACCCCCTCCAGGGGGTGTCCCCAGGGACACACTGGTATACGATTGGCCCCCGGGTCTCCTTTACGCTTTTCCTCCTGTTCCACTAATTCCCAGGCTTTTGCAGAAAGCCAAACGTCTGGACAGGACCATAGTACTGATAGCCCCATTCTGGCCTCGACAAATCTGGTTTCCCTTCCTTCAATCTCATCAAGTGGAGGAACCATGGATACTGGACCCGGAGCCAGACCTGTTGACACATTCATCGGGAGTTCCTCACACCTTCCTCAAGTCCCTCAAACTGACAGCTTGGCTGCTCCGCTTCCCATCTTAGCCAGGTCGGAGTTACTATCCCCTGCAGTACAACAAATTATTGTATCTTCTCACAAACCATCTACAATGAAATTGTACAACAGCAAATGGAACCGTTTTGCGCACTGGGCCTCCAAACAAGGTATAGATCCATTCGGGGCTCCAGTACATAAGATACTAGATTTCCTTTCCACAGTTTTTCAAGAATGAGCATCAACATCCACTATAAGGGTTCAACTGGCTGCTATATCCAATTTTCATATTGGCCGTGAAGATGGTTCTCTTATGTCCCACAGGCTTTGTAAAGCCTTCATGAAAGGTACCTTTCACCTCCGTCCCCCCTTTTGTAATCCAATAGCCCCTTGGAATCTTAATCTCATGCTGTCACAACTCATGTTGCCCCCATTTGAACCAGCAGTCACAACTCCGTTAAAATTTCTTTCGTGGAAAACACTTTTTCTGGTTGCCATCACTTCCGCCAGGAGAGTTTCAGAGTTACAGGCTCTATCTATCCGACCCCCGTACATGATTTTTCATCCAGATAGAGTAACCTTGCGCACCAATCCGTCCTTCCTTCCGAAGGTTTGTTCGATTCAGAACATCAATCAATCTATCGAACTACCTACCTTCTTTAAAAATCATTCCAATAAGCTAGAATACACATTGCACAAGTTGGACGTTCACAAACAACTAAGATTATACTTACATAGGACAAAAGAGTACAGAAAGTCAGATCAACTGTTTGTCTCATATGCTGACCAAAGAAAAGGACAGGCGGTAACGAAGGTTACCTTATCCAAATGGCTCTCAGATTGCATAAATTTGGTATATGCTGAATCGAAACAGCAACTCCCTTTCAAACCCAGAGCTCATTCTACAAGGGCAATTGCTACCTCTTCAGCCCATTCTGCTCGTTTGCCTTTAGATACCATTTGTGCAGCGGCAACTTGGGCAAAACCACATACTTTTATCGCCCACTATAAGCTAGACAAAAGCTCCAGGGACAGGGCCACGTTTGGTTCCACTGTACAGAGGCATGTTCACCCTCGATCCACCCGGGAAAAAGGAGCTAGGGACGCTACCCGTGTGTAAGAACAAACGGCGAGATTGAACAATTTCACATTAAAAAGTTATGTCTTACCATAACGATCCATGTGAATTGTTCATCTCGCCTTTGTTCTTACATTCCCCCCTCCATCCTCCGTCCTGCGGTCTGGGAGAACGGTTTTCAACTAAATTCCTTTTCAACCTTTTCTAGATATGGTTGGCATGTTATTGTGCATTAGTAATGGCATCTTTTCTCCTCTACTTGACAGTAGGGCTCCAGACACTGTGTAGTATCTGTTTATAAGTGTTCTAGACACAGTTCTAAAAGGGATTCTTCTGGTATAGCAAACTAGATCTGAGGGTTAGCACCTGAGAATCATGGGATATTACTGTGCCTCGAGCTTTCTCGAAGATGCAGAGCTGGTGATGCGGCCGACTTGGAGCCGAGGATTGGCTCCGAACACCGTGTGTAAGAACAAAGGCGAGATGAATAATTCACATGGATCGTTATGGTAAGACATAACTTCTTATTAACTCCAACCCAAAGGGCTTCAGAGCTGAACAAAACCACCTCCCCTTCATCAATTCTTCCTCTGATGCAGTCCAGGACCTCGGCGCTGGAGTATCTGGAACTGGTTGTAGTTGAACCATCGGACCTGAGATCTACACCAGGATCTTCGGGACCGACTGTGCCTCTGATCTCCTCAGTTCCATCTGAACTCAAGGGGTCTGGGAGCCGATGCTCTTTGGTCAGGTCCAGGGAGGAGAGTTGGGTCAGACAGTTGTCTGATCTGAACTTGCCTCTCGGGACCTCGGCATGGGTGAGCTCGGCTCCTACATCGGCCTTGGAGCCAAGCCCCTTGGATCCAGGAATGCTTTCCAGTTCGTCATAGCCGGGAGCATCCTCAGATCAGGGGCATGGGGCTTTCGAGGTCATGAGGAGAGCATTGTCACCTCTGACAGCTCCACTCCCAGGTACAGGCATTCTTCCCCCAAAGGCGCCAGTGTCTGTCTCGGCACCATCGCATCCACACAGACGTGGAGACCCAAAGCCTCAGGATGCCCCATTAGGTGAAGCCGTCTCTTCTGAAACATCTCCGGACTACCCTTCCGAAGAGATCCCTTGAAAGAGATTTTGTAAGAGGAAGCATTTAGACTCCCCAGAGGAGTCCATCACTTCAGATACGGACCTCATTGAGTCGGAAGAGTCCCCATGGTCACCCTCTGAAGATGTCTCCTTTGTAGACATCCTGGAAATTCTAAAGCAGAGAGGTGGTTGGAAGTCCATCAACCTTTGTGAGGTGGAGTCTGTATACCTGGAGGCTTTCGGGTCTCACCCTTCCATCACTTAGATGTCACCAGCTTTCGACGAACTCATGAACATACTTAGTTGAAAAGCATGGGGGTCTCTAGAATCAGTGGAACCTGTTCTTTGGAGGCCAAATAAGTTTATTACAGCACCTACGGACAAGGAGTTTCATACATAGGGTTTCCCAGTATATGCTATGGTGGTGGTTGCAGCCAACAAAAAGGAACTTTTAGAGACTTCCTCGTCTGTCCATCCACCGAACAAAGAGTCTCGTATGATGGACAGATATGGGAAACACATGTTTTCTTCAGCGACATTTGCACTCAGATCGCTGAATTATCTGACTCATTTCACTAGGTTGCATAGAGATCTCCTGAAGGTGCTAGTCAATGCTCTACAAGGTTCAGTAGCTGCAGGGGTTTCAGACAAGGTTTCCTCTCAGCTTTCCACCCTAAACTCTGTGGTTAACTTCTCCATGAGGCTTATTTGTTACACAGTAGATGGAGTGAACAGGGCAGCGGCTTCAAAAATTTCCCTGAGATGACATTCCTGGATGCTCTTGTGTGACTTTGCGCAGCCCTTTAAGTCTACCTTTGTTAATTCCCCCCTTCAGTGGCTCATCTCTCATCGAGCCAAAAGTTAAGGACACACTCACCAGATGCGAGCAAGAAGGGAAAAACTCTCTGCTGTAGGAGTCCGTTTTTCTCTACCTTCTAGACCTTACCTGAAAGGTCAAAAGGGAGGAAAGATGTGGTTCCAAAAATCCCAGAGAGCTTTTCAGGACACACATGGTGACTCTTCCCTCAGGGGCAGAGGGGGAAGCGATAATGGGAGACATCGTCCACATGGCAGAGGTGGTCCGCAAAACCAGGGTAAAAGGGATTCATTCCTTGGTAGGCTCTTTCAGCACTCCTGAAGGGGGGCCCCTGCCTGTCCAGCTCTAGAGGGAGTAGGGGGTTGCTTATCTTTGTATCCAGAAGCCTGGCTAGAAATAACAAAAGACAAATGGGTACAAAGCATCGTATCCAGAGGCTACTCTGTACCATTTTCCTTCCGTGTCCCAAACATAAAAAACATCCCGGACGTTCCACCCAGTCAAAGGGAACAGGCAACTCTAGAAATTCAAAAGTTGCTAGACAAAACAGTCATCCAAGCAGTACCCACAGACCAAATAGGATCTGAAACTTACTCAAAGTTCTTTTTAGTTCCAAAGAAAACAGGGGACTGGAGACCAATACTGGATCTCAGCAGATTAGACAAATCAGTAAGGAAAACGAAGTTCCAGATGGAAACACTGCAGTCAATATTCCCCTTTATGGGAAAAGACGATTGGATGTGTTCTCTAGACCTCCAGGATCCGTATTACCACATAAAAATGGACAGGCCATCCAGGAGTCATCTGCACTTCCGGCTGGGAGTCAGTCGCTACCAGTTCCGAGCTCTGCCCTTTGGTCTCACTACAGCTCCCAGAGTGTTCACAAGTGTATGGCAGTGGTGATGGCTCACTTGAGATGTCTAGGATTCCAAGTGTTTCCGTATCTAGATGACTGGCTCCTGACCGCCACCACCAAGCTTCTACTACAAAAAGCAAGAGACACCACTTTACAACTCTGTTCTCACCTAGGAATCAAGATAAATTACAAAACATCTGCCTTGCTGCCATCTGAATGTATTGTCTTTTTAGGGGCAGATCTAGATATGACAGAGATGATGGCAAAACTTCCTCCAGAAAGAGTTTTATTTCTACAACATCGGGTCTCAAACCTTCTTTCCAAGAAAAGAGTGCAAGCAAGAACAGTTCTGAAAGTCTTAGGAACCATGGCAGCAGTGATAAACGTAGTTCCGTTAGCATACATGCACACGAGAATCCTGCAGTGGCTACTCTTTACTCAGTGGTCATTGCAGGATCTACCCATGTCTCACCAAATTCTGATAATGGACTCCTGCAAAAAGGACCTTTGCTGGTGGCTTCACTCCACTCACATGACATTAGATCGTCCTTTTGTCCTCCCACATCCTATAGCCACAGTGACCACGGATGCCTCCCAGATAGGGCGGGGGGGGGGCATTATCTAGGCAGGACAGTCCAAGGCACTTGGCAGGAACATAAGCCTCACCTGCATGTCAATATCCTGGAGATGACAGTGGTGCTCTTAGTGTTGCCAGCACTTCAGGACTGTCTTCAGCTGGGGAGTATTGCAATTCAGACAGACAACATGTCATTTGTATGGTACGTAAACAAATAAGGAGGAACCAGACCTTACCCCCTTTGTCGAGAGGCCCTAAGAGTATGGCAGTGAGTGACCTCCTCCCATCGCTTTCTGATAGCAATGCATATTTTGGAGAAATCCATCATGATAGCAGACAAACTCAGCAGAGCTATTCTGATGCCTCACGGGTGGTCCCTAAAACAAGAAGTAGCAGAGATGATTTTCCACAAATGGGGCCAGCCTTGCTGTGACCTTTTTGCCACATCCATGAATGCCAAATGCAGCAGCTATTTTGCCCTAATTCCCCCTCCAGGGGAGTCACCAAGGGATGCACTTGTACACTATTGGCCCTCGGGTCTCCTCTATGCCTTCCCTCCTTTTCCCTTGATACCCAAACTTCTTCAGAAAGCCAGCTCAATGGGAAGCAATATGATTCTAGTCGACCCATATTGGCCTAGTCAAATTTGGTTCCCTTTCCCCTGGCCTCATCTCCAGGAGGAACCGTGGGTTTTGGACCCATTTCCAGACCTTCTGACTCATGCGTCAGGTGAGTTCCACCCCTCTCTTCAGACCCTCAAATTGACAGCTTGGCCGCTCTGATTCCAAATATAGCCAGGCTCCCCAAACTTTCTTCTGCTGTCAAGCATATTTTGATCTCGTCTCATAAGACTTCAGTGAGGAAACTTTATATGAGTAAATAGAAAAGATTTTCTTCCTGTGCATTATGTAATCACATTGATCCTTTTCTGCACCTATGGGCTCTGTTCTTGAATTTCTAATGGAACTCTTTAATGAAGGTGCAGCTGCAGCTACCATTCGGTTCCATTTAGCAGCGATATTAAATTTTCATTTAAGCGATTTAGCTCCAAATCTGATGTCTCACAGATTATGCAAAGCCTTCCTGAAAGGCACTGTTTGGCTAAGACCTCCCATTAAGACCCCTTTACCACCATGGGACCTGAACTTTGTTTTATCCTGTTTGATTCGTTCCCCCTTTGAACTGGTAGCATCCTGTGATCTAAAGTTCTTGACATGGAAAACAACTGATGTTGTGTTGTCCCATCTCGCCTTCATTCTTGCTGGTTGGGTTCAGAGCCGATCCTCGGCTCTGACTCAGCCAATTTACTATAGCTCTAGAGGTTTTACTGGCTAAAGGCTAACCCCTATCACAACATGCCTAGCAGTAGCTACCCAGATCTCATTTACCACTTGCAGCGTCGAGATTGCTACTACTAGCTTAGGCTAAGTACTTTGTGCTTTTTTCACTTTACTGTTATCCTTCTCAAGGTTTTGTGGTTGTATTAACTCGTTAGAGCATATACTATTCCCTGTTAGTCTAACGACCCCTTCCTCTTCTTGTTGTGGGTGTTTTTTGGCCGTTGTTTTCTTCTCAGGCGTTGCTTTCCCCTTCCCGTTTAAATTAAAGGGTTCTTCTTTTTTTCCCCACCCTTTCTGGGATAGCCGTTTAAGGTAGAGGGTCTCCTGTTGGGGGAGTCGCCGTTTAAGTTAGAGGCTTTCCCCATTTTTTTCTTCTCCCCTTTAAAAAAAAAAAAAAAAAGTTTTTCTTTTCTTGTTGTTTGGGCTAGCCGTTACAGCCTTGTAGTAGTTAGTTTTTTGCTGTTAGCTTATAGCTTTGTTTTTTTCTAGTACTGTGGAAAAATGTTCACTATGTCCAAAGAGTCGAAACCCTCTGAGTTCAAAAAATGCAACTCGTGTTGCCAAAAAAATGTCCCTTACGGATGGGCACACAAGCTGTGTTTATTATTTAGGGGCTGTTCACCTGCAGGACTCATGGTTGGTCTGTCATGCTTTCAGTTCCAGAGTCCTGCAGGAGAGAAACAATAAGATGTTATGTGATCCTATCTCGCCTACATTCAATACTGATGGGCTCGGAGCCGATCCCTCGGCTCCGACTCGGCACGCTATGCTATAGAGCGAGGCCTCTTATTGGCTGAGCTATTTCTTATCCCAGGATGCACCACCACTAATCCCCCAGATCTCATTTGCCGCTTACAAGCTAAGATGTGGTCTCAACTTGGCTGGGCTAAGTACTACTTTATTTAGGCTTTTCCTGTCAGGAATTTGCTTGTTTTGAACCCAAAAGCTGTTTTAACAGCTATTGTTGTGATACGAGTGTGTTTGGATATTTTTGTTGAGGAATTTGTGTTTTTTCGTTAAGGGAAGGTTTCCCGTTTTAGTTAGAGGGGCCTTCCCCTATTGCTATTTGCTATTCTAGCATTTTATTTGTGGGTCAAGTACCCGTTTAAGTTAGAGGGTCTTGACCCTCCTTTTCTGTGTTTTTGTGCAACTGTATTGTTGTTTTAAAAAAAAAAAAAAAAAAAAAAAAAACTTTATATGTTGAACTTTAAACTGCTAGTTTTTGGTGTATTATCTATCTTTAGACATGTCCAAAGAGCATAGACCCTCTGGGTTTAAAAGCGTCTTGAGGTGTGGTTATAAGATGTCCATAACGGACGACCACTCGTCGTTATTGTTTAGGCGCCAAGCACCTACAAGAGTCATGTAGCGTGTGTCACGCCTTTTCATCAAGAGTCCTCCAGGAGAGGAAGAACAAATTAATCCTAAAAGGTTTGATAAAGCCATCCTTCGAGGAGGCTTTATTTTCCTCTTCCTCTCCTTCAAAAAAGAAAAAAGCGTCGGCTCCGACCAGTCTGTCGGAACCGACTGCTAAAAAACCTAGGCAGGCTTCTCCATCGGCTCCACGGACTTCGGAGCCAAGGGCGGAACGGCCTGCCTCGATGCCTCCAGTCACGACCCCTCTGGTTTCGGAGCCGAGGACTGGGGCATCGAGAGGCGGGTCACCTTCATCGGCTCCACTGGTATTGGAGCCGATAAGGGTTGCAGGCTCAGACTCTTCCCCTTCGGCGCCGAAGTCCTCATCGGCACCGAGGGAAATTGTTTTGAAATCTCTCTCGGAACCGATAGTGATAGAATCCATTCGGAGCCGGTCCCCTCGTCCTATGGAGCTGATGGAGACATCGGTTCAGACCCGATCGGTGTCATCTAGATCCTCCAAGATGTCTGATTTGGACATCGACAGGGTGCTCCTAAGACTCTTCCAGTCTCCGGTGTTTCAAAAGCTAGTTTCGGCTCCAGCCCATTCGGCTTCGGAGCCGATGGTCCAACCTGCTTCTTTGGTTCCTCCTCCAACAGCCTCGGCACCGTTGGAGCCAGTGCTGGTGGAACCGATGGGGGTTTTAGGGTCGGGCCCGACCCTTACTCCAACTCCGGCTCTTGAGTCGGAGTTCGGTACGCGGACTTCTTCTGTCGGCCCCGGGGGGGACATTTCGGGACTGATGTTTTCGGTCCCAAGCCTTCCTCTCGGTGCGTCGGCTGCGGGAGTGCCGTCCACCGTCGTGGCCACGGAGATGGGACCCTCCCAGGATTCTGGTGGTCCCGCCTTCAGGGCTATGAGGAGTGCGTTAGCCAAATCATCTTTGGCTACCTCCACGGTCTCCCCAGCTCCTTCCCTGCATACCAAGACTGGGTCTTTGGCAGTCCCCCTGTCCTTAGACAGCGGAGCCCCGGGGCCTGAGGTTACCCCCACTGGGGTTTCCCCCCCTCCTGGAGGTCCTTCCGAAGCTTCTTCGGAAGAACCCCCAAGGAAAAGATCGTGCAAGAGGAAGCACGTCGACTCCCCTGATGAGTCTCTTACATCAGACACTGATCTCGATGATGCAGAGGGGTCCCCTAAGTCGTCCTCGGATGATGTCTCCTTTGCAGACATCCTGGAAGCCCTTAAACAATGAGGCGGCTGGCAATCCAAACCCCCTTCTGCTGATGAGTCGGTGTTCCTTAAGGCCTTCGGGGCTCAGCCCTCCGCCTCCTGGGTGTCTCCGCCCTTCGATGAGCTCTTGGACTTGATCTGTCGAAGGGCGTGGGAACACCCAGACTCTGTGGAACCGGTGCCTGCTCGTCCTAATAAATTCCTCTCAGCACCCCCGGAAAAAGAGTTCCTGACTAAAGGTGTGGCTGTAGATGCTTTGGTGGTGGCATCTGCTACCCAGCAAGATGTAGCAGAGGCTTCGACGTCCGTCCATCCTCCTAATAAGGAGTCTAGGATCATGGATCGGTACGGTAAGTGCACCCTAAGTTCAGCGGCCTTTACATTAAGGTCCTTGAACTATCTCACGCACTTTACCAGATTTCAGAGGGATCTGATCAAAGAACTTTCCGATACCCTCTTGGGTAACCTGCCTGAGGAGCTGGCCCAGACGGTTGGCTCTCAGCTGGCTACACTGTCGTCCATTTCAAACTCGTCCATGAGGCTCATTTCTTATGCGGCGAAGGCGAGTAGAGCGGCGGGTACAGGCATTGCTCTACGGAGACAAGCCTGGCTCCGCCTGTGTCATTTTGCGGAGGCCTTTAAATCTTCCTTTGCCGACGCCCCCTTTGATGGGTCCTCCTTGTTTGGACCCAAGGTAAAGGACACATTGACCCGCTGCGAGCAAGAAGGTAAGACTCTGACTGCCGTAGGGGCACGATTTTCCACTCCCTTTCGGCCTTACCCCAAGGCTAAAAGAGGAGGGAAAATGTTGTTTCGTAGATCTCAGAAGTCTTACCCCTCACAGCAGGACGATCCCCCTTCCAGAGGCAGGGGAGGGGGGAAATTCTTCTGGAAGATGCCGTCCCAGAGGCGGCAGAGGCCCTCGCAACACTGGAGACCGCGAGTCCTTTCGTGGCTCTTCAGCCTTTCACAGTCCCTGAGGGATTGCCCGACTGTGCAGCTCCGGAGCCAGTCGGGGGTCGTTTTTCGAAGCACCTAAAAGCCTGGGAAGACATCACTCAGGACCGATGGGTGCTTCGAATTATCGCCGGAGGTTACACCATCCCTTTCTCTCACTCTCCACCTCAGTCCAAAAAAATCCCGGACCCGCCACCCAGTCAACGGGAAACTGCAGCCTCAGAAGTTTCAAAGCTGCTGCAAAAAGGAGTCATCCAACCGGTCCCCGCAGACCAGATCGGATTAGGGACTTGCTCAAGATTCTTTTTGGTGCCAAAAAAGACCGGGGACTTGAGACCCATTTTGGACCTCAGCATTCTAAACCGTTCAGTCAAAAAGTCCAAGTTCCGAATGGTCACCCTACAAACCATTCTCCCATTGCTGGAGAAAGGTGTTTGGATGTGCTCCATAGATCTCAAGGATGCTTATTACCATATCATGGTACATCAAGCGTCCAGGAGACATCTGCACTTCAGCCTAGGAGGCAGTCATTTTCAGTTCTGCGCGCTGCCCTTTGGTCTCACCACAGCCCCCAGGGTGTTCACCAAGTGTTTGGCGGTCGTGACTGCTCACCTGAGAAGTCTAGGATTCCAGGTGTTTCCGTATCTAGACGACTGGCTCCTAACTGCCACCTCCAAGCATCTACTATTGCGGAGCCTACAAGCCACTATATCTCTGGGCAATTCCCTTGGAATCACCTTCAATTGGCCAAAGTCTGTGTTGCTGCCATCTCAACGAATAAGATTCATAGGGGCAGAGATAGACTCAAATCGAATGCGGGTCTATCTACCTACAGACATGATACAAGCCATACAGGCTCAAGTTCGAGCCTTGCTTCCCAGATCCAAAGCCCCAGCCAGAATGGTCCTGCAACTATTGGGATCCATGTCTGCCATGGTTCTTCTAGTTCCCCTGGCAAGGTTGCACATGAGAATTCTCCAGTGGCTTCTTTCAGCTCAGTGGTCCTTTCAGGAACTCCCTCTCAGTCACCTCATATGGATCACGGAAACCTGCAAACGGGACCTTCGCTGGTGGCTGGTGCCCTCCAATTTGGATCAGGGACGACCCTTTGTTCCACCTCCTCCTGCGGCCACTTTGACCACGGGCGCCTCCCAGATGGGGTGGGGGGGGCATTCCCTGGCCAGGTCAGTCCAAGGCAAATGGCGCCCAGAAGAGACCCTACTTCATATCAACATCCTAGAAATGAGGGCGGTGCTTCTGTCCCTTCAAGCCCTTCACGATTACCTCCCTCAGGACGTGATTGCCGTTCACTCAGACAACGTCAGTTGTCTGGTACCTGAACAAACAGGGAGGGACCAGATCCTACCCTCTTTGCAGAGAGGCCATGAAAGTTTGGAAATGGGCAGTGTCGACCAAACGCTTTCTAATGGCTACTCATATCCCGGGCAAGTCCAATGTGATAGCCGACAGACTGAGCAGAACCATCCTCTCTCCTCACGAATGGTCTCTGAACATCACAGTTGCAAATCAAATTTTCAGCAAATGGGGAGTTCCGTGTTGCGACCTCTTCGCGACTCCTCTAAATGCGAAGTGCAAAAAGTTTTTCTCCCTCACCCCGGCTCCGGGGAAGAGCCCCATGGACGCACTAGCCCGTCCTTGGCCCACCAGCTTGCTTTATGCCTTCCCTCCAGTTCCTCTCCTTCCCAGGGTGATCCAAAAGGCATCTCTCTTGGGGAGCAAAATGATCTTACTTGCTCCTTACTGGCCTCGTCAAGTATGGTTCTCCTATCTTCGGAAATATGCTCTGGAAGGTCCATGGTTCCTGGATCAGATTCCAGACCTTTTGGTTCATCAGTCGGGACTATTCCACCAGTCCCTACACACCTTAAAATTGATGGCTTGGCTCCTCCTCTTCCGACGATAGTCAGGAACCATACATTGGATCCAGAAGTTGTACACATTTTATCTTCGACCCATAAGTCTGCTACAAAGAAATTGTATTCTAGCAAATGGAAAAGATTTGCTATTTGGGCTCAACTCAGGGGCCTGGATCCCATCACTATTCCTGTTTCAGAAGTACTGAAATTTCTAACTTCTCTTTTCAATCAAGGCTCTTCAGTCTCTACCATCAAGGTTCAATTGGCAGCTATTTCCAATTTTCACGAATCTATAGACCCACCTTTAATGAGCAACAGATTGTGTAAGACCTTCTTGAAAGGTACTGCGCTTTTAAGACCTCCGATGTTAAGTTGTCAATCTCGCCTTCATTCTTGCTGGATGGGTTCGGAGCCGATCCTCGGCTCCGACTCGGCACTTGCTTTAGCTTGAGAACTCCTTTTACCAGCTCGAGGCAACCCTATATCCCATGATGCAAGGCGGAACTACCTCAGATCTCGTTTGCCGCTTTGCGAAGAGGTCTCTTTTTTTGCCAGCTGAGGTAAGTGAGTTTCAAATAGCTTTAGTCAGGGTTATCTTCCCCTTTTTTCCTAGTTCTTAGTGTTTAGTGTCACTTTTAACCACCCTATTCCCCTTTTAGAAAAGTTTTATACTTTATGAAAAGTTTAAAAAAAAAAAAATAAAAATTTTCAGTTAGGCCTAGGCCTTCCTTATTAATCCCTATCTGTGTGTCTGTGTTTGGGGATTAATTTGTGTGACTGTTTTTGGTGTTTGTGTGTCTGTGTGAGTATTTATTACTCTTTTTTCCTTAGACCATGTCTAAAGAGGTAAAGGTCTCGGGCTTCAAGAAGTGTGACTCGTGCTGTCAGAAAATGTCTCTGACAGACAGTCACACTTCTTGTGTTTACTGCCTGGGGCCTTTACACCTGCAGGACTCCTGTGCTTTGTGTCACTCTTTTAGCCAGCGAGTCCTGCAGGAAAGGAGGAACAAGCTAATCCTCCGTGGCTTGCTAAAGCCGGAAGGTTCACCCACTAAACCTGGGTCCAGTAAGCCTTCCAAGCCATCCAGGGGTCAGGCTACAGCTTCCAAGCCTCCCCGGTGGCTCCGACTCCTTCGGAGTCGAGATCGGCTCCAGCCGGAGCCGATCTTTCTCCTTCTAAGCTAGGGTCGGTTCCGATTGGTTCCGACACCCAATCTGCTGTTGCCTTGTCGGCTCCGGCTGGAGCCGACGCAGTATCCAGTATCGGAGCCGAAAAGCCTTCAGCTCCATCTGGAACCCATAGGACGTCGGCTCCGATGACTTCCTCCAAGAAGAGATCTCGGTCCCCGTCTTTGGAATCAATCCACTCAGCTCCGGGGTCTCCTCTTTTGTCGGAGCGGAGTCATCGGAGTCGATCTTCGAGATCTTCCAGGCTGTCTGACCACGATTTAGAGAGGGTGGTAAGCAGGCTGTTAAAGTCGCAGGCACTGGCCCAAATGCTCCATAGCCCGTCTCAGCAGACTTCGGCTATTGCTTCACCCCTTGAACTTCCTCCTCCGACTCCCCGCCAGAGTTCAGAGCCGGAGCTTCTCGGGACAGCGACTGTTTCGGCGCCAGAGCCGATACATCCTTCAGCTCCGTCGTCTTCGGCTCTGATCTCCTCCTTGAGACCTTCCTTGGAGGGATCCGGTCGTCGAGTTTCCCTGGTCGGCTCCGAGGGGGCAAGTGGCATCGGACCCTTGTCCGACCCCGCTCTCCCTTTCGGGGCTTCGGCTTTGGAAAGCTCGGCACCGACATCGGCCTCGGAGCCTTCCTCTCAGTGGAGCCGGAATTCCTATTTCCTCGAACGGAATATTCCGTCTCCCGGGGAGGGGAGCCTTTGAGGTGATGAGGAGTGTCCTGGCTCCTGAGCCAGGTCAACGGTCCATCCCTCTAGCTCCTCCCTCTTCAGTGCCTGTAGACACCTCTTGCCAGCCTCTTGCTCTCAGGCCCAGGGATCCATCGCCCCAGGTTTCCCCATTGGGAATATCTTCCTCTTCCGAAGTTTCTCCTGATCCTGCAGGTGAACCCCCTTGGAAGAGGACGTGTAAGAGGAAACACACAGACTCCCCTGAGTCTACTACATCTGATACCGACTTAGATGAGTCGGAGGGTTCCCCATGATCCCCCTCTGAGGATGTCTCCTTTTCAGACATCCTTGAGCTCCTCAAACAGAGGGGGAATTGGCCATCCATTGATCCCTCCGAGGATGAGTCGGTATACCTGGAGGCTTTGGATCCCAACCTCCACCTC
The DNA here is from genome assembly GCF_019279795.1 of Protopterus annectens. Classification (NCBI taxonomy): domain Eukaryota; kingdom Metazoa; phylum Chordata; order Ceratodontiformes; family Protopteridae; genus Protopterus; species Protopterus annectens. The sequence goes on from NC_056726.1 coordinate 1,984,089,967, forward strand.
CTGGGTGTCTCCGCCTTCGACCCACTTATGCAGGTAGTGGCTCGAAGGCGTGCAGCTCCAGATTCTGTGGAACCTGTCCCCAGGAGACCATCCAAGTTTATTACGGCCCCTACGGACAAACAGTTTCTTTCCAAGGGCGTCCCTGTGGATGCTATGGTGGTGGCGGCCGCCACTAAGAAGGAACTTGCGGATCCTTCAGTACCTGTCCATCCTCCTAACAAGGATTCTAGGACCATGGACAGGTATGGAAAGCGGATGTTTTCTTCAGCGACCTTTGCTATGCTTCCGCTGAACTACCTTTCTCACTTCACCAGGCTTCAAAGAGATATTCTCAAGGAACTAGGTGAAGTGGTCCAGGATCCTTCTGCTGCTGGGGCTCAAGAAAAGATTGCCTCACAGCTAGCAATCCTGAATTCCTTATCCAACTCCTCCATGCGGCTCATATCCTATGCGGCCGATGGAGCGAGCAGGGCCGCAGGCACAGGAGTGGCTCTTAGACGTCAAGCCTGGATGCGGCTTTGTAATTTTGCAGACCCCTTTAAGGCGTCCTTCACCAGTACCCCCTTTGATGGTTCGGCTTTGTTCGGACCTCAGGTGAAGGATACCTTGACCAGGTGTGAGCAGGACGGTAAAACTCTTTCTGCCGTTGGAGTCCATTTTTCCACCCCTTCTAGACCATATCCCAAGGGTCAGAAGGGAGGGAAGATGTGGTTCCGCAAAGCCCAAGGAGCTACACCGGACACACGTGGTCAGTTTACCCCCAGAGGCAGAGGGGGTAACAATAATAGACGCCGCTCTAGGGGCAGGGGGGGTCCTCAGAACCAGGGCAACAGGGAGTCTCTTCCTGAGAAGCCCTTTCAGCACCCCTGAGGTGTTGCCCGACTGTCCACCCTTGGAGGCAGTCGGGGGAAGGATTTCACTGTACCCAGTAGCCTGGCATTCCCTTTCACAAGATATGTGGGTACAGTCGATCATATCCGAGGGTTACAAAATCCCTTCAAAGGTATCCCGTACCTCAACAATCCCTTCCAGACATCTCACCCGGACAAAGGGATTTGGCAGAACAGGAGGTTTCAAAGCTCCTAGAAAAAAGAGCCGTCCAGACTGTTCCGGCAGACCAAGTAGGGTCCGGCGTCTACTCGAGATTCTTTTTGGTCCCCAAAAGGACGGGAGATTGGAGACCAATATTAGACCTGAGCAGTCTAAACAGATTTGTCATAAAGGCAAGATTCCGGATGGTCACGCTTCAGTCCATTCTGCCCTTTCTGGGCAAGGACAACTGGATGTGCTCTATAGACCTTCAGGATTCACAGGCGCTCCAGAAGGTTTCTCCGCTTTCGGCTAGGGACCAGTCATTACCAATTCAGAGCCCTGCCCTTTGGCCTCACTTCAGCCCCCAGAGTGTTTACCAAATGTATGGCAGTGGTCACAGCTCATCTGAGACGTCAAGGATTCCAGGTGTTTCCTTATTTAGACGACTGGCTCCTCTCCGCCACCACCAGGTGTCAGCTTCTTCAGACCAGAGACTACACTCTGCAGCTATGCAGGAGTTTGGGAATTTCAGTGAATTTTGAAAAATCTTCTCTGCGGCCTTGCCAATCTATCACCTTTATAGGCGCAGAATTAAACACCGTCAAAATGTTAGCCAGACTAACAGATCAAAGAATTCTGGACATCCAAAAATTCGTTCGGATTTTATTGCAGAGCAGCAAAGTCAAAGCCAGGCTGATACTAAAGGTTCTAGGTCTTATGGCTGCGGCCATTGTTCTTCTACCTCTGGCTCGCTTCCACATGCGTCTTCTGCAGTGGATGTTATTCACTCAGTGGTCATTTCACAGTCTTCCGATGAGGCACGAAATCTTAGTCACACAATCGTGCAGGACTCATCTGAATTGGTGGATATCTTCCCCTCTTCTTCATCAGGGCCGACCTTATGTCCCCCTCCTCCGGTTGCCACAGTTACTACGGATGCCTCTCTGATCGGGTGGGGGGGGCATTATCAGGGCAGGATGGTCCACGGGACGTGGCAACCCATAGAATACCATCTGCACATAAATGTCCTGGAGATGAGAGCGGTGCTTTTAACGTTGCAAACCCTCAACGACTTTCTTCCCACGGGGACTATTGCAGTACAAACGGACAACATGTCCGTGGTCTGGTACATCAACAAGCAGGGCGGGACCAGGTCCTATCCGTTGTGTCGAGAAGATCTCAGACTTTGGCAATGGGCAATCTCCTCTCATCGGTTTCTGATAGCAACGCACATCCCCGGCAGGTCCAACCTCTTGGCGGACAGGCTGAGCAGATCCATTCTAATGCCTCACGAGTGGTCTCTCAAACAATCTGTAGTGGATCAGATTTTTCTGAAGTGGGGCACTCCTTGTTGCGACCTTTTTGCTACACCCCAAAACAACAAGTGCCCCGATTTTTTCACCCTTTTTCCCCTACCAGGCCAACCCCTGAGAGACTCTCTAACCCAGGATTGGCCCCGGGGACTTCTGTACGCTTTTCCTCCCTTTCCCTTGATTCCACAAGTCATTCAGAAAGCCACCGTTTTGAGGGCCAAGTTGATTCTCATTGCCCCTTACTGGCCTCGACAAATTTGGTTTCCGTCTCTGCATCGTCACCTCCTGGTGCAGCCCTGGCATCTGGACCCAGTTCCGGATCTCTTGATCCACCAGTCGGGTCAACAGCACTGGGTCATTCATTCTCTCAACCTCACTGCTTGGTTGCTCCACTTCCTTCCCTAGCCAGGCTTCCGATGATCTCTGAATCAGTCAGAGACATCCTAGTGGCTTCTTTAAAGTCGTCCACCAGAACCGTTTATGCTAGCAAGTGGCGACGTTTTTCTATTTGGGCAAATTCCAGGAATATTGATCCCTTTACTGCTCCTGTGCATTCTGTTTTAGATTTCCTGGCTGAGGTTTTTCAGTCAGGATCTTCTTCATCTACAGTAAAAGTTCAACTGGCTGCTATTTCCAAGTATCATGTTGGCTTGCATGACAATAACATTATGTCTCATAGATTATGCAAGGCCTTTCTGAGAGGAGTTTTTCTCCTAAAGCTGCCGATAAAGCATCCTCCTCCGCAATGGGATCTAAATTTAATGTTGGCATCCTTGATATTACCTCCCTTCGAACTGTCTGCTTCATGTTCTTTGAAGTTATTGACCTGGAAAACTATATTTTTACTGGCTGTCACTTCAGCAAGAAGGGTTTCCGAGATCCAAGCTCTCTGCATCCGTTCCCCTTACTTGGTTTTTCATAAGGAGAGGGTATCCTTAAGAACGAACCCGTCCTTTCTCCCTAAAGTTGTGTCTCAAACCAATATTAATCAATCCATAGATCTACCAGTTTTTTTCCCAAACTATTCTGATAGAGCTGAACAAAAGCTTCATTTTTTGGATGTCCATCGTCAGCTCAGGTACTATTTGCATAGAACGAAACAATTCAGGAAATCGGACCAATTATTTGTCTCCTATGCAGAAAACAGGAAAGGTCTCCCAGTGTCTAAAGTGACCTTATCCAGATGGTTGTCTTCCACCATTTCTCATGTGTACTCTCTCAGAGGCAAGCAACTACCTTCTAAACCGAAAGCACACTCAACCAGGAGTCTATCCACTTCTGCAGCCTTTCAGGATAGACTACCCATTGATACCATTTGTGCAGCAGCTACTTGGGCCACTCCTCATACCTTTGTCTCTCATTACAAGTTAGATTTGGCCTCCAGAGACAGGGCCAGTTTTGGTTCCACAGTTCTCAAGAGTCTGTTCCATTGAGCCACCCGGGATACAGGTGCTAGGGACGCTGTCCCATCCAGCAAGAATGAAGGCGAGATTGACAACTTAACATTTAGAAGTTATGTACCTACCATAACGTTCCATGTTAGTTGTCTTCTCTCGCCTTCTTTCTTACGTCCCTCCCTCCTTCCCCCTGGCCTGGACAGATCTTGAGGAGTTCCTATCAGGTTGTTTCCTCCTGAGCCTTCATTAGAGGACTCTTTATTATGAACTTGGTTTTTCCTAAATATGTTAGGTTAGTCCTTGGCAGGGTAGGTTAGCTATCAAACGAGATCTGAGGTAGTTCCGCCTTGCATCATGGGATATAGGGTTGCCTCGAGCTGGTAAAAGGAGTTCTCAAGCTAAAGCAAGTGCCGAGTCGGAGCCGAGGATCGGCTCCGAACCCATCCAGCAAGAAAGAAGGCGAGAGAAGACAACTAACATGGAACGTTATGGTAGGTACATAACTTCTAAATTTCTCATCCTGCTCCTCCATGGGATCTCGATGTGGTGTTACACGCCTTAACTTCCTTCCCCTTTGAACCGGCAGCGACATGTGATTTAAAATTTCTATCGTGGAAGACTGCCTTTCTGGTGGCAATTACTTCTGCCAGAAGGGTGTCAGAGCTTCAAGCTTTGTCTGTGAAACCTCCGTACTTGGTTTTTCACAAATACAGGGTATCTCTCAGGCCAAATCCATCTTTTGTCCCTAAAGTTTGTTCCAGTTTCTGCCTACAACAATCATTAGAACTTCCAGTCTTCTTTCCGAAGTATTCTAACAAAGCGGAATTTATATTCCACACATTAGATGTCCACAGGCAGTTGCGTTTTTATTTAGATAGGACCAAACAAACAAGGAAAACAGATCAGTTGTTTGTATCCTTTATGACAATAAATTGGGCAAAGCAGTCACAAAGGTCACTATTGCCAAATGGATCAGGGACTGTATTACTCAAGCTTATTCTTATTCTAATAAAGAGCTTACCACCTCTGTCAAAGCTCATTCTACAAGGGCTATGGCTACTCCGGTAGCATTTCATTCTAAGCTTGCCATTAGTGACATTTGTGCTGCGGCTACATGGTCTTCCCCGCACACTTTCATTTCCCATTATAAATTGGATGTGGCATCTAGAGGACGAGCTTCATTTGGTTCCACAGTGCTCAGGAGTGTTTTCCAATGAGCCACCCAGGATTTAGGTGCTAGGGACGCTGTCCCATCAGTATTGAATGTAGGCAAGATAGGATCACATAACATCTTTTAGTTATGTACTTACCATAACTTTAGATGTTTGGGATCCATCTCGCCTACATTCCCAATAACCCACCCTCCTTCCCCCTGCTTTGGAGATCAGAGGATATCGGAAGGTCTGAATCCTGTTGTTTCATCTTGAAACATCTAACAATGTTATATAAACAAGTTGTGCATGTGTGCATGAATGCGGACAAACAAGATCTGGGGGATTAGTGGTGGTGCATCCTGGGATAAGAAATAGCTCAGCCAATAAGAGGCCTCGCTCTATAGCATAGCATGCCGAGTCGGAGCCGAGGGATCGGCTCTGAGCCCATCAGTATTGAATGTAGGCGAGATGGATCCCAAACATCTAAAGTTATGGTAAGTACATAACTAAAAGTTAATATTGCGTGACCTTCTGAAGAACCTTCAAGATTCTTCATCTCAGGGTCCTCAGCCAACTAAAGTGCCAGAAAAACACACTAAGCCATTTGTTCCGAGTTTGGAACAGACAAAATCGACTGAAACACCTTCGGCTCTGTCGGCTCCCAGTGTTGGCTCTGAAAAGCTAAGTCTCCAGCGGCTCCATCTGTGTCCTCGGAGGCAGTCCAGACCCATAAGGGAACAAGGTTTTCTTCTTTGGAGCTGGTACGCTCTGCTCCACAATCTCCACTGCTGCAACCTGGAGCAGGCAGTCACTGTTCCTCTTAGCACTCCTCTCGGTCCTCCAGGGTTTCAGATCACGACATGGAGAGAGTGGTCAATAGGTACCTCAAGTCACAGGCACTTGCTAAATTCTTATTGAACCCAGCCCATAAGGAATTGGCTCCTTCAGCCCATCCAGCTTCTCTATCGGTTCCTCCTCCGACTCTCTTGAGCTCGGAGCCGAAGTACATGGAGGTCGTGGTGGTGGAACCATTGGCTCCAGTTACTTCTGTTTTATCGGTTCTGACAACCGCTCTGATATCCTTGATGTCTCAGTCTGTCGAGGGATCTGGGCGCCAAAGGTCTCTCGCTGGCTCCGAGGGGGAAGTGGCATCGGACCCTTGTCCGACCCCACTCTCCCTCTCGGAGCTTCGGCACAGATGAGCTCGGCTCCCACATCAGCCTTGGAGCTGTCGCTCTTGGTTCACAGGAGATCTTCTGGCTCTTCGGAGTTAGCATCTTTTTTGACTCAGGACCGTGGCGCCTTCGAGGTGATGAGGAGCGTGCTGTCTGCATAGACTGCTCCACCCTTGGCTCCATTGGCTCCTTCTCCCTTGGTGCCTGTGCCTGCCTTTGACCCTCCTCCTTCCTCCAAGCGTAGGGAACCTATGCCCCAGGATGCTCCATTGGGTGACCCCACTTCTTCTGAAACCTCCCCCAAACATTCAGAGGAGGTGCCTCGGAAGAAAAGATGTAAGAGGAAGCATCTAGACTCACCTGAGTCTATCACTTGAGATACAGACTTGGATGAATTGGAAGGGTCCCCATGGTGCCTCTCTGAGGATGTCTCCTTTTCAGACATCTTGGAAATCCTTAGACAGAGGGGTGGCTGGGAGGCCCTAGCCCCTTCTGAGGACGAGTCTGTCTATCTGGATGCATTTGGTTCCCAACCCTCCACCTCTTGGGTGTCTCTGCCTTTTGACCCACTTTTGTCTGTAGTGAGTCGAAAGGCTTGGAGCACTCCAGAGACCATGGGACCAGTTCCGAGGAGACCTAATACATTTATTACTGCTCCTGACGATAAGTCCTTCCTTCCTTTTCCAAAGGGGTCCCTGTTGATGCCATGGTGGTGGCAGCAGCCACTAAGAAGGAACTTGCGTAAACTTTTTCATCTGTCCATCTGCCGAACAAGGAGTCTCGTACAATGGACAGGTATGGAAAGCGTATGTGATACCCTGCAAGATCCTACAGCTGAGTGAGTTGCGAACAGGACAGCTTCCCAGCTTGCGTCCTTGACCTCAGTGGTTAACTCCTCCATGAGGCTCATTTCATAATGCACAGATGGAGCGAGTAGGGAGCAGGTATTGGAGTAGCTTTGCGGAGACACTCCTGGGTGTGCCTTTGTCAGTTTGTGGAACCTTTTAAGTCTTCATTTACCAACACCCCCTTCGATGGCTCGTCCTTGCTCGGGCCTCAGTTAAAAGAGACTCTTACCAGTTGTGAACAGGATGGCAAGACTCTCTCTGCCATAGGAGTCCATTTTTCCACTCCATCTAGACCGTATCCTAAAGGTCAGAAGAGTGGAAAGATGTGGTTCCAAAAATCCCAGGGAGCTTTGCCTGACAGACGTGGAGATTTTTTCCCCAGGGGCAGAGGGGGAAACAACAATGGAAAACGCTGCCCTCACGGCAGAGGGGGTCCGCAACAGCAGGGCGACAAAGATACGATCTGAAGTAGTTAACTTCATTTGATCAGCAACCTGTGGGTATCGGATCCGTCCTGGATCCGAGCCGGCAGCTTTCCAAGCTAGAGATCCGAGCTCCAAGCTCCTCCCCCTTACACATAATACCATGCTACCTCCCTCCAGTCCTCAGATCTCGTTTGCTACGGCTTTTATAAGCACGAGTGATGAGCTCTTGGCTATTAGGTAAGAGAAAGTGTAGGAAATTGCTCTAAATTTTTCACCTCATTTTGCAGTTAAAGTGTGTGTGTGTGTGTGTGCGTTTTAGATCCCTTGGACTAGTTTAGTTTAGTTTAATTTTAGTGTATTCCCCTTCCCCTTATCTGTGTGTTAGGGAGTGTGCTTGTGTTCGTCATGGCCGAAGGCACTAAGGCCATTTTTTCCAAATGCTCTGAGTGTGGTCATAAGCTGTCCCCAGCCAATGGCCACACTCAGTGCGTTCTTTGCCTGGGGGTTGCTCATTTAACATCAGGCTGCCAGATATGTGCTGTCTTTAACCCCCGGGCTCTGAGAGACAGGAGGAACAAGTTAATCCTAGCGGGTCTCTTACCCGTGGATTCTACTTCTTCCACCTCTCCCTCAGTGGTGCCAGTCGCAGCTGCGGCTGTTCAGCCATCAGTTCCCCCTTCCCTGGCCGGGACTCAACCTCCCACTGTATCCCAGGGAGAAAGGGACTCTGCTAAAAAAAAGAAGAGACATAGAGAGAGGGAGAAAGAGAGAGACAGAGAAAGGCATAAGAGCCACAAGCGGCGGGCCGACTCAGCCCCTTCGGCCCCGCCAGCTAAGCAGCTCTGTTCCCCCTTGAAGGTCCCTGGGTCCTCCCCCTCTTGGCTCCATTCCCCAAGTTTGTCTCCGGAGCCAGAGGAGGAGTCCCAGCCACCTTCGATGTCGTCCAGGCGGCCTTCCCGGCCAGCCTCGGCGGCCTCTCCTAGGTCTACGAGGAGCCTTTCTGACGCAGACATGGACTGGATGATGCGTCGCTTCCATCAGGCCCAGATGCAGATGGGAGTGCTCTTGCCTCCCCCCCTCCAGGGGAGGAGCTCGGCCCCCTTCTTAGCCCGCATTGCTCCTTCTCCGATCCATTATCGGGTTTCGGAGCCGTCAGATCCGAGTAGCCTCGGAGCCGGGAAGTCGGCGCCAATAGTAATCGCTGCTTCAACGCCGGCCTTACCCTCGAGTTTATCGGGTCCTTTTTTGGATCCGAGCTCTCAGGGCCAGGAGCTGAGCCTCGGATCCGCAGGGGTAAGTGTGTCTTCGGCTCCGATGCGGTCGAAGCACACTTCCCTTTCGGGTCTGATCGCTTTGGCTCCGGCACCGATCCACACGTCGGATCCAGGGGGGCTGCTCTCGGATCCCAGGGAGAGTGGTTCACCTTCGGCTTTCAACATGGTGGAGAGGGTGCTCTCGAAGGGTTCGAGGTCCCCGGCTCGTGCTACGGATCCACCCGCCATTCCCCTGCAGATGGGCCTGTCTTCCATCATCCGGCCCCATGGACAGCCTGCGTCTACGCCCCAGCTAGTTCATGTAGAGGAGCATGACCCCATTGGTGAACCCTCCTCGGACAGTCCCGTGGAGGAGGTCCCTCACAAACGAAAGTGTAAAAGGAGGCACTTGGACTCCCCCCAAGTCCCTCATGGAAGACACTGACTTGGAGGAAGGGGAAGGTTCCCCCAGGTCACCCCCTGAGGACATCTCCTTTGGAGACATTATGGAGATGCTGCACATTAGAGGGGGGTGGTCAGCGCAGAAGCCTTCCTCGAATGAGTCAGTGTTTCTGGAGGTGTTTGATGCAGGCCCGTCTACCTCTTGGGCGTCCCCTCTGGCCGACCCCCTGGTAGACCTAATTACTACCAGGGTATGGAAGGAGCCGGACACTGTGGAGCCAATCCCTAGGAGACCAGATAAGATCCTTAGTCCCCTGACAGACAAGGCAGCGTGGAGTAAAGGTTCCCCAGTAGATGCCATGGTGGTGGCGGGTGCCACCAAGAAGGAACTGGCACAGAATAGTTCCGCGGTCCATCCTCCCGACAAGGAGTCTCGGACAATGGATCGCATCGGAAAGCGGATGTTTGCTTCAGCCACCTTTTCCATAAGGGCGCTGAATTACTTGGCACACGTGATTAGGCTTCAGCGGGATCTTATAAAAGAGTACGCTGGGTCTCCCCCGGAGTCTATGGCGGCTGAGGACAAACAAACTTTCTCGGCTCGCATGGCCCCTCTAAAATCGATATCCAACACTTCTATGCGGCTTCTCTCCCTTGCCACGGAGGGGGCGGCGAGAGCCAGCGAAGCAGGTATCGCTTTACGCCGATATGCCTGACTCCGACTTTGTGGAACCCTTCAAGGCGTCCTTCGCGAACGCTCCCTTTAACAGTTCTACGCTGTTTGGCAAGACCGTCCACAATATGCTGCTCCAGAGCGAGAAAGACGGGAAGATGCTGTCTGCCATCGGAATCTGCTTCTCGGCTCCTCAAAGGTCCTTTTCCAGGAACCAGAGAGGACAAAAGAAGATGTGGTTCTGGAGGTCTCAGCAGTCCTGTTCCACTCCAGACCCTTCATCCTTAAGAGGCAGGGGAGGACAAGGTGGACGCTGGCCCAGAGGCAGAGGGGGGGGGGCGAAGAATTTCGGGTCGAGGGAACCCTTCTCCGACCGACCGGCGCAGCAACCCTGAGGGGATGCCCGACTGCTCCTCACTGGAGACAGTCGGGGGGGCGTTTCTCTGAACATCTAGCACATTGGGAGTCCATCACTACAGATCGCTGGGTGCTCCGAATAATATCCAGAGGTTACTCTATCCCCTTCATAAATCTTCCCCCTTGGTTGAGGCGCCTCCCCGATGTTCCACCCTGTCAGAGGGAGGCGGCGGCTTCAGAAATAAAGAAGCTGCTAAGAAAAAAGGCCATCCAGCACGTCCCCCCAGGACAGTCCGGGTCAGGCAATTACTCCAGGTTCTTTTTGGTGCCAAAAAAAGACGGGGGACTTAAGACCAATTCTTGACCTGTCTACATTGAACCTGTTCATTGCCAAGGAGAAATTCCGGATGGTCACTCTTCAATCTATTCTCCCCCTTCTGCAGGAGAACGACTGGATGTGCTCCTTAGACCTCAAGGATGCGTACTACCACATTGTCATGGACAGGAGGTCCAGGAAGTTTCTCCGCTTTCGACTGGGGGCCAGTCATTATCAGTTCAGGGTCCTCCCTTTTGGCCTCACCACAGCCCCCAGGTTGTTCACCAAGGTCATGGCAGTTGTAGCGGCCCACCTGAGACTTCAGGGAATACAGGTCTTTCCATACCTGGACGACTGGCTCCTCGCCGCTCCCACCAGGCATCTACTATGCTCAGCCAGGGATTGCTTCCTACTCTTGGCCCGTCAGTTTGGGATCACCATAAATTACAAAAAATTGTCCCTTCAGCCTGTTCAGGTCCTGGATTTCATAGGGGCCAGAACAGACACACTTCAGTCCAAGGCCTTTTTGACAGCAGACAGGCTCCGCAGTTTAACTCTCCATGTATTAGCACTTCTACAATCTCCGGCCCCACCAGTGGAATTAGTCCTGAGAGCCCTAGGGTCCATGGCAGCTGCTATCAACCTTTCACCCCTAGCCCGCTTGAACATGAGGGTTCTTCAATGGACCTCACAGGTCCAGTGGTCCATCCTTCGACATACGTTGGACTCCCTGATTCCCCTCAGCAGAGTTTGCAGGGACTCCCTACTTTGGTGGCTCCATTCCTGAGAGCTTTGGGAAGGGCAACCGTTTTTGATGCCTCAACCCCAAGTCACGGTGACCACGGACGCTTCTCACCTGGGGTGGGGGGGCATTGCATGGGCAGAACTGTCCAAGGCACATGGACTCCAATAGAGACCATTCTGCATATCAATGTTCTGGAGATGAGGGCGGTGCTTCTAGTGTTGCAGGCTCTCCATGCCCTTCTTCCTCCGGGGACTATTGCAATTCAGACAGACAACATGACGGTGTTTTGGTACGTCAACAAACAGGGGGGGACCAGGTCTTGCCCTCTTTGTCGAGAGGCCATGAGAGTTTGGGAGTGGGCGATATCCAACAACCGTTTTCTGCTAGCAACGCACATTCCGGGTCAGTCCAACATTTTAGTGGACAAGTTGAGTCGACCTATCCTCTCGCCTTACGAGTGGTCTCTGAACCCCTTAGTAGTGAAACAGATCTTCCTCAGATGGGGTCAACCTTGCTGCAATCTCTTCGCATCGCCTTCAAACGCAAAGTGCAGTGAGTTTTTCACTCTAATTCCCCTGCCTGGGGAGAGCCCCAGAGACGCTCTAGTTCATGCTTGGCCATCCAGTCTTCTTTATGCTTATCCTCCTCTCCCATTAATGACAAAATTCTTGCAGAAATCTCGTCGGTTGGGGAGCAAGCTGATCCTCATAGCCTCATTCTGGCCTCGTCAAACCTGGTTCCCGTACCTACGGTCTCACCTCATAGCTCCTCCTTGGATCTTGGATACCATTCTGGATCTGATTTCTCATCCTTCGGGATTGAACACCCCAAATCTGGACGACCTCAAGTTCACGGCTTGGTTGATCCAGTTCCGTTAGTGGCTAGGACTCCCGGTATCTCGTCCGCTGTTAAATCCATCCTGGTGGCGCCGCCGCATAAGCCTTCTAGCAGGAAGGTCTACAACAGTAAATGGAAATGTTTTTCCATCTGGGCCCGACATAGGGATTTGGACCCTTTTACGGCTCCCATTCCAGCAGTACTTGAATTTCTATCTCACATTTTCCATCAAGGGGCCAGTTCTTCTACTGTGAAGGTTCAAATGGCAGTCATTTCCCACTTCCACATCAGGGACAATCTTGGGCCCTTGGCTTCCACTAAGATCTGTAAGACTTTCTTAAAGGGCACCTTTCTTTTAAGACCTCCTGTCAAGAATGCGGTTCCTCCATGGGACCTAACCTTAGTTCTTCAGGCTCTAACTGGTCCACCTTTTAGCCTGCAGCTTCTGTTGACTTAAAGTTCTTGTCTTGGAAAACTGCCTTCTTAATTGCTATTACCTCAGCTAGAAGGGTATCTGAACTTCAGGCCCTTTGTACTAAACTCCCGTATCTGGTCTTCCATAAGGACAGAGTATCTCTCAGGACTTATCCTACCTTCTTACCTAAAGTGGCTTCCGAGGCTAATATCAACCAATCCATTAATTTGCCTGTTTTCTTCCCTAACTATCAGAACAAAGGGGAGTACAGACTGCATTCATTAGATGTGCATAGACAATTGCGCTTTTACTTGCACAGGACGGCTGCCTCTCGCAAGTCGGAGCAGCTTTTCATTTCGTTTGCTAAGCCATTCTTGGGAAAACCAGTAACAAAGGTGACTCTAGCTAGATGGATATCCCACTGCATCTTGTTTACGCACAAAATATCTGGTCAGCCGGAGCCCTTGGGGGTTCATGCTCACTCTACCCATTCTATGGATACCTCTGCCGCATTTTGGTCAAGAGTTCCCTTGGATGACATCTGTTCTGTGGCTACTTGGGCTTCTTCTCATACCTTTAATGTAAGAGTGTTCAATCTCGCCGTTTGTTCTTACACACGGGTTCAGAGCCGATCCTCGGCTCCGAGTCGGCTGAATTGCAAAGCTCTGAATCTCAGAGAAGCTCAAGACCAGCCCATATCCCACAATCCTCCCTGCCATTACTCAGATCTAGTTTGCCGCTGCAACAGATCGGATCGAGGAGAGCTCGGACCAGATAGAAAATTGATATTTGGTTACTATTTACAGATAAGCTACTGATTTTTTTCCTGATATAACCTTATATTTCTTAGATTGTTATAGAAGTGCTCTGTGTGTATGTTTTATATATATATATATATATATATATATATATATATATATATATATATATATATATATATACCCTTTTATTTCTTCAGGCACCCTTTTGTGGCCTAACCCTTCTTCGTTGGGTGTGGTTTTGTGAGTGTCTTCTTTTATATAGCCCTTTCTACATATCTATATACATATAGGATTAGCAGTTTTTCTCTACTCATTAGCTATTGTTGTTATATTAGTAGGTCAGAAAAAGCTAAATCTGGCTTTAAAAGATGTCAGTGTGGGCAGAAAATGTCCATTACTGACAATCATGCTTCCTCCGTCTACTGTCTTGGCCCTCTCCATCTTCAAGAGGATTGCTCTATTTGCCATTCCTTTAGCGGGAGGGTCATGACAGATAGGCGCAGGAAGCTCATAGACAGAGGGTTACTGAAGCCTGCCTTTCAAGAGGCTTTGGACAAGTCGGATCAGGCTTCTAAATCCTCGAAGGGGTCGAAGATGTCGGAGCCTATGTCATCGGCTCCGAGTTCATCTTCTAGGGTTCGTTCGCCAGTTCCACAGATCTCAGGGCCGAGCGTCGAACATTTATCTTTTCCTGAGCCCCAGATCTTGGAACCGGTGTCAGAGCTGCCACCACCGTCCATTCTTCGGTCGGTGCCATCTTTGGCTCCTTCGACCCATTCTTCCAGACCTTTATCTGAGACAGATGTGGATCGTGTCATGCAGAAACTCATGGAAAACATGGCCCTTTCCAAGTTAATTGCAGTTTCCTCCCAGTTGGTGTCGAAACTAGAAGGCCTCCCCATATCTCCAACGGGTCCTCCTTTGAGACCCATCCAGATCTCGGAGCCGGGAGAGGATGACCTGATGATAGTGGAGCCCTCGGTGCCGAAACCGTCCATTGCACGATCGACACCATTGACTTTGACTCCTTCAGAACTGATAGGGGAGTCGTGGAGCCGACAGTCTCTCCTTGGTTCCGGGACCGAGAGTCTTACTGACCTGTCGGTACCGACTCTCCCTCTCGGGGCCTCGGCACAGACTGGCTCGGCTCTGTCCTCGGAGTCGGAGCCGACGGCTCCTGGGTCTGGGATGCTCCCGTGTTCTTCGGAACTGGGGGAGCCCTCAGCCAGGGGTTCAGGGGCCTTTGACCTTATGAGGAAAGTATTGTCTGCACAGAAAACCACATCATCAGGGGAATCCTCCTTCCCCAAAAGGGCCACTTTCTGTTTCTGCTCCCACGATCCATCCCAAGCATAGAGCCCAATTGCCTCAGCCACCCCCAGAGGGTTCCCCCTGTTCCTTGGAGGCCTCACCAGAAGCCCCCTCTGATGAGGTCCCGAGGAAATGGTTGTGCAAGAGGAGGCACATAGATTCCCCACAGAAATCTCTAACGTCTGACACTGACTTGGATGAGGCAGAGGGGTCCCCCAAATCACCCTCGGAGGATGTGTCATTTGCAGACATCCTGGAGATCTTGAAGCAGAGGGGTGATTGGCAATCCCTAGCCCCCACTGAGGACGAGTCAGTGCTGCTGAAGGCTTTTGGGGCTCAACCTTCTACCTCCTGGGTGACTCCGCCCTTCGATGAATTGATGGATTTGATTGCTCGAAGGGCATGGGAGGCACCTGACACAGTGGAACCAGTCCATAGGAAACCAAACAAGTTCATTACTGCCCCCCAAGATAAATCTTTTCTCACCAAGGGAGTTCCTGTCGACGCTATGGTGGTGGCGGCAGCCACGAAAAAGGAGATGACTGAGTCTTCCTCATCTGTTCATCCTCCTAATAAGGATTCTGGGACTATGGACAGATATGGGAAGCGCGTTTTTAGTTCAGTGACTTTTTCCATGCGTTCGCTAAACTATTTGACTCACTTCACATGTTTACAGAGGGATCTCATCAAGGAGCTGACAGATACCCGCCAGGGTAACACAGATGCTGCTGTTTCAGAAAAAGTAGCAGCACAACTTAACACCCTCATCTCCATAGTAAACTCATCCATGAGGCTCATCTCGTATGTAGCCGAGGGATCGAGTAGAGCTGCAGCTTCAGCGATTGCTCTTCGAAGACAATCATAGATGCGGCTGTGCTCCTTTGCGGAAGCCTTCAAGTCTTCCTTTGCCAATGCCCCTTTTGATGGTGCCACACTTTTCGGGCCCAAGGTTAAGGAGACTCTCACTCGGTTTGAGCAAAAGGGAAAGACCCTGTCTGCTGTCGGGGTCCGTTTTTCCTCTCCTACTAGACCGTACCCCAAAGAGCAACTAGGCGGAAAAATGTGGTTCTGTAAGAATCAGGGATCTTTTCAGACCACACAGAGTGATATTCCCTCCAGAGGCAGAGGAGGGGGTAGAAATGGAAGACTCCGCCCTGGCGGCAGAGGGGGTCCGCATAACCCAGGTGACAGGGATTCCGTCCCTGGGAAGCCTTTCCAGCACTCCTGAAGGGAGGCCCGGCTGTCCTGCTCTGGAGGCAGTCGGGGGTCACTTGGCTTTATACCCACTGGCCTGGCTAAACATTACTTCGGATTCTTGGGTAAAAAGCATTATAACCAGAGGATACAAAATCCCCTTCACATCAACGCCACCTCTACAAAGAAAGTTTCCAGACGTGCCACCCCGTCTGCGAAATCCAGAAACTGTAGAAATTTCAAAGCTGCTCGAAAACAGAGTCATCCAACCAGTCCCGGCGGACCAAAGAGAATCCGGAACTTACTCAAGGTTCTTTTTAGTTCCAGAAAAGACAGGGGACTGGAGACCGATCTTAGATCTCAGCCATCTCAACAACTTAGTTCCGGATGGTCACGCTTCAATCGATCCTTCCATTCTTACAGAAGGACGATTGGATGTGCTCCATAGATCTCAAAGACGCGTACTACCACATCAAAATGGCCAGACCGTCCAGAGATCACCTGCGTTTCCGGCTGGGAGCCAGTCACTTTCAGTTTCGAGCTCTGCCCTTTGGACTCACCTCAGCCCCCAGGGTATTCACCAAATGCATGGCAGTAGTTGCGTCTCACTTGAGACGACAAGGATTCCAGGTGTTTCCCTATCTGGACGACTGGCTCCTCACCGCCACCACTGAGCGGCGTCTATTGCAAGCCAGAGACTACACAGTCAGCCTTTGTTCCCACTTAGGGATTTCCATAAACTTCGAAAAGTCTTGCTTATCGCCCTCACAGTGTATTTCCTTCATCGGAGCAAACCTAAATACACGATCAACACTACTGAAGCTCCCTCCAATAAGGGCCTCAACCCTCAAACAGCAGGTTCTTCTTCTTCTGGTCAGCAAGAAAGCCCCAGCCAAGCTGGTGTTAAAAGTGTTGGGACTGATGGCAGCCGCACTAATTGCAGTCCCTATGGGAAGGTTACACATGAGGATCCTACAATGGCTGCTCTTCGCGCAGTGGTTGTTCCAACACCTACCCCTAGCGCATGAGATCAGGATAACAGACTCTTGCAGACGGGACCTCTCATGGTGGATGCGCGATCAGAACCTCACTATGGGTCGTCCATACGTTCTACCCAGTCCAACAGCCACAATAACCACAGACGATTCCCTGATAGGGTGGGGGGGGGGGGATTTTTCAGGAAAGAACAGTCCAAGGAGAATGGTCCAGCACGGAGTACACTCTACATATAAATGTTCTGGAGTTGAGGGCAGTGTTCCTGGCGTTGCAACACTTCCAAGCCCTCTTACCTCTAGGAACAGTAGCAGTTCAGACAGACAACATGTCTGTAGTCTGGTACATAAACAAGCAAGGGGGAGCTAGGTCTTACCCGTTATGCAGAGATGCCATGAGAATTTGGCAATGGGCAGAGTCCACGGGTCGCTTTCTGATAGCAACGCACATCCCGGGATCATCCAACGTCATTGCAGACAGGTTGAGCAGAGCCATCCTGTTATTTCACGAGTTGTCCCTCAATTCACAGACGGTGGAAAAGATCTTCCGCAAATGGGACCAGCCTTGCTGCAATCTGTTTGCTTCCCCATTGAATTCAAAATGCAGAAGCTACTTTGCCCTTCTACCCCCTCTGGTGGATGTCCCCAGGGACGCACTGATACACGATTGGCCCTCGGGTCTCCTATATGCATTTCCGCCTACTCCCTTGATTCCCAGATTTCTACAGAAAGCCAGGAACCTGGAAAGGACTATAATACTCATACCCCCATTCTGGCCTTGTCAAATATGGTTCCCCTTTCTTCGAGCCTATCAAATAGAGGAACCATGGATTCTGGACCCAGTACCAGATCTACTGACCCATTCGTCGGGAGTTCCTCACCCATCTCTACAGTCCCTCAAACTAGCAGCTTGGCTGCTCTGCTTCTCTGCCTAGCCAGGTCTCATCTACTACCCCCAGCAGTTCAACACATCCTGGTTGCTTCTCATAAAGCTTCCACTACTAAACTCTATACGAGTAAGTGGAAACGCTTTGTATATTGGGCATCTAGCCAAAACTTAGACCCCTTGGTAGCTCCTCTACATAAAATTTTTGAATTCTAATCTATCCTTTTTCACGAAGGAGCTTCTACTTCCACGCTAAGAGTACAGTTGGCGGCCATATCAAACTTCCATATTGGTGAGGAAGGGTCTCCCATTATGTCTCACAGACTTTGTAAGGCCTTTATGAAAGGAACCTTCCATCTTAGACTGCCTGTCATAAAACCTTTCTTTCCATGGAGCCTGAATTTGTTGCTGTCGCAACTCATGTTGCCACCTTTTGAACCTGCTTCGTCATGTCTCTTAAAGTTCTTATCGTGGAAGACGCTGTTTCTCGTCGCTGTGACCTCAGCTCGTAGAGTATCAGAGTTGCAAGCATTATCGGTCAGACCACCTTACTTGATATTCCACCCAGACAGGGTCTCTTTGCGTACAAATCCATCTTTCCTTCCAAAAGTATGCTCAGCTACGAATATTAACCAGTCTATAGAACTCCCTACCTTTTTCAAGAACCATACTAACAAACTGGAGTATATGTTGCACAAGTTGGATGTTCGCAGGCAATTAAGATTTTATTTGGATAGGACCAAAGCTTACAGGAAAACGGATCAGCTCTTCGTCGCATTTGCAGACAATAAAAAGGGCATGGCAATTACTAAACGTACACTATCTAAATGGCTTGCTGACTGTATAACCTTTGTATACTCTAAATCAAATCAATCCTTACCCACCAAACCTAAGGCCCATTCTACCAGATCCGTCTCCACTTCCTTAGCTTTTGCAGCTCGTTTGCCTTTGGACACTATTTGTGCAGCAGTCACGTGGTCTAAGCCACGTACTTTCATCACTCATTATAGAGTGGACAAAGTCTCCAAGGACAGGACATCATTTGGTTCCGCTGTGCTTAGGAACGTTCTTCCATGAGTCACTCGGGGTGACAGAGCTAGGGACGCTACCCGTGTGTAAGAACAAACGGCGAGATTGAACACTCTTACATAAAGAAGTTATGTCCTTACTATAACGTTCCATGTAGAGTGTTCATTTCGCCTTTGTTCTTACATTCCCTCCCTTTCCCTCCCCACGTGTTTGGAAGAACTGGTAGGATTAGAGTCTGATCGACGTGTCTTAACCCCTTCCGGGGTATATGGTCCCGTGTATCATAGGATATATATTTAGACCATTAGTTATTGCTATGGTGAGAGAGTGTCTCTGAATGGCTGAAGAGAGTGTATACTTCTAGCACCGGAGGTGTTGGATCTTTTGGTCTGGTTTGTTTGCAGACTAGATCTGAGTAATGGCAGGGAGGATTGTGGGATATGGGCTGGTCTCGAGCTTCTCTGAGATACAGAGCTTTGCAATTCGGCCGACTCTCGGCTCCGAATCCGTGTGTAAGAACAAAGGCGAGATGAACACTCTACATGGAATGTTATGGTAAGGACATAACTTCTTTTTTCGCATTATAAACTACATCTGATATCCAGAGGGAGGGCAGCCTTTGGCTCTGCAGTGCTCCGGAATATTCTTCCTTGAGGACCTCCCAAGTTTTTTTGGTAGCTGGGGACTCTGTCCCACAGGTTGCTGATCAAATGAAGTTAACTACTTCAGATAAAGAAGTTATGTACTCACCATAACGTTCAATCTGAGTAGGTAACTTAATTTGTCAGCAACCGACCCCCCCTCCTTCCCCCTAACCTGTTTTTCGTTACCTGAATGATACAATGTTTTAGTTCTGTTATGCATCAGGTTAGGATGTTCAGGTATTGTTTGTCTTGATGTTGTCTGATAATTGGGCAAACTCGATCTGAGGACTGGAGGGAGGTAGCAGGGTATTATGGGAAAGGGGAGGAGCTTGGAGCTTGGATCTCTAGCTTGGAAAGCTGCTGGCTCGGATCCAGGACGGATCCGATACCCACAGGTTGTTGACAAATGAAGTTACCTACTCAGATGGAACGTTATGGTGAGTACATAACTTCTTTTTCTCTGCTAGGCCCTTCCAGCACTCCTGAAGGGAGGCCTGACTGTCCACCTCTGGAGGCAGTCTGGGGCAGACTATCACTGTACCCAGCAGCCTGGCAAACTATCACAAGAGAATTAGAAAGTCAAAAAAGTTAACCAAATGATAAAGTGGAGTCAGCAAACCAATGTCCAAGTAGAGAAGAAAAAGCAAACTCCACAACGTTGTACAAATTTTTAATAAAATAAAGCTTTCAGACCATAAGTCCTTCTTCAGTGTGTTCATAAAATTCATAGTGAGAACTAACATCCTTTATACCAATGAATTCAAACCACATGACACAGCCCTAGCCTATCAAACATTAACAATTCATTTATCAATTAATGAATTTAAAAAATTCTTAAAGCAGTATTCCATTAAATCAAGAACACATAACATAAAAATCTTCACTTTGTACAAAAATTATCCTAATTCTTGTTTTTGTAGTGGATTTGCTGTTGCTTCTTTCTTAGTATAGGTTTCAGTGTTACCTGCTTATTTAAACCAGGGTAGAAATCCACTTGTAAGCACATAATCCACTCATATTCCTTAGTATCCAACCTATTTATCAATTTACCACGTCTAATATTTGATGTTAAAACATCTATCACACGAAACAGGAATTGATGTGAATCATCATTCTCCTGTATATGCTGGGCTAAAGAGTTAGTGGCAACCTTTCTACGTATCTCTGATTTATGCTCTACAATCCTATCTAGTAGCCTTCTTGCAGATTTACCAACATAAAAGCAAGGGCATCGTTGGCATAAAGCCAGATAGATCATATGTGTAGTGTTACATGTAACTGTGCAGTGAAATGCAAATTTCCTACTATTTAAGGGATGAATAAATTCAGTAGATTCAGTTATGCTAGAGCAGCACGAACAGTTGTAGCAGGGATAAGTGCCTTTCTTGTTATAAATAGTAGAACTTACCCTAGTTAAAGTAAAGTCTTTATAACACAGGTGCTTTTTTCAAGCTATCACAATTTCTGTATGTAAAAAAAGGTTTATCAGGAAGCCATTTTCCATGGCCAGGTATTGCTTTTAAGATACACCACTTATTTCTAATAACCTGTTCATTCAATTTGCTTGCTTTGCGATAAGTCATTAAGTACCTCAGTGTGTTATCAGAGTGGGGGCGGGTCATATCAACATCACCATTATTAGAAAAATATGGTTTAGCCTTTCCACCTCTCATCAATACTGTTTCATTTCTAATTCCATCCAAATCATTGTGGTTATAACTCCTTACCAGCAATTCGTCAGTCGTATCCTGCATCTGCTTATGACATATCTCATCCTTAGTGTTTAACCTGCTAACTCGCAGGTATTGACTCTTTGGAATGTCCTTAAAGACATGCTTAGCATGCATGCTAGTCCTATGTAAGTATTTATTTACATGTACATCTTTTTTGTAAATACAAATATCTAGCACATCTTCAGTTTTGGACAGGGTAACATCCAAAAAGTTAATATTAGATTCTGAACATTTAATTTCAAATTTCAAAAAATCATTAATATCATTCAGATAATTAAAGAAGTTTTCAAGCTCCTCACCAGTATCATGCCATGCCAAAAAAATGTCATCCACAAAACACTTATAAAACAGAATTCTGGATGCATATCTATTTTTCTTCCCAAATACATTAATCTCTTCCCATTTTCCCATTTACTCAGAGTTAAGTTAGCATAAGTGTTCGCTATTGCCATACCCATAGCTATACCTGATATTTGTTGGTATAGCTGCTTATTAAACACAAAGACATTATTTTGCAGTACTAATTCTAATAGCTCACAGAGTGTTCCAATGTATCTAGCTGACAGTTGACCATATTCCTGGAGTATTTCCCTTATTTTTTTCTATCCCAAATTCATTGGAAATCACAGTAAAGAGTCATTGTCCTACAATTCCAGTCCTATGTGGTCTGCTGAAAATAAATAAGTCACTGAGTAAACCACCAATGAGGCCCATAGTGTCTGGCTGTGGGTGGGCCACAGAGCCTTTATCTGTTTATCTGCAGAAAGTGGTAAAAGTTTTTTTGCAAGGTGCCCCTAGCTATATTAAGGATACTGGATATTTTCTTACTCATTTATATACTTGGTATAGTGGGAGTACAGAAAAAAACTTTTTATTTGTTACTTTAGACATCAAGTCACTCTTTACTGTGATCCCCAATGAATTTGGGATAGTTAAATAAGCAGCCATACCAACAAATATCAGGTATAGCTATGGGTACTGCAATAGCAAACACTTACGCTAACTTAACTGAGTAAATGGGAAGAGATGAATGTATTTGGGCAGAAAAATAGATATGCATCCAGAATTCTGTTTTATAAGTATTTTGTGGATAACATTTTTTTGGCATGGCATGGTACTAGTGAGGAGCTTGAAAATTTCTTTAATTATCTGAATAATGTTAATGATTTTTTGAAATTTGAAGTTAAATATTCACAGTCTAATATTACCTTTTTGGATGTTACCCTGTCCAAAACTGAAGATATGCTAGATACTTGTATTTACAAAAAAGATGTACATGTAAATAAATATTTACATAGGACTAGCATGCATGCTAAGCATGTCTGTAAGGGCATTCTGAAGAGTCAATACCTGTGAGTTAGCAGGTTAAACACTAAGGATGAGATATGTCATAAGCAGATGCAGGATATGACTGGTGAATTGTTGGTATGAGGTTATAACCAGAATGATTGTGGATGGAATTAGAAATGAGATAGTATCGATGAGAGGTGAAAAGGCTAAACCATATTTTTCTAATAATAGTGATGTTGATATGACCCGTCCCCACTGTGATAACACACTGAGATACTTAATGACTTATAGCAGAGCAAGCAAATTGATTGAACAGGTTATTAGAAATAATTGGTATATCTTAAAAGCAATACCTGGCCATGAAAAATGACTTCCTGATAAACCTTTTTTTACATATAGAAATTGTTATAGCTTGAAAAAGCGCCTATGTTATAAAGACTTTACTTTAAATTGGGTAAGTTCTACTATTTATAAAAAGAAAGGCACTTATCCCTGCTACAACTGTTCGTGCTGCTCAAGCATAACTGAATCTACTGAATTTATTCATCCCTTAAATGGCAGGAAATTTGTATTTCACTGCACAGCTACATGTAACGCTACACATGTGATCTATCTGGCTTTATGCCAATGATGCCCTTGCTTTTATGTTGGTTAATCTGCAAGAAGGCTACGAGATAGGATTGTAGAGCATAAGTAAGAGATACACAGAAAGGTTGCCACTAACTCCTTAACCCACCATATACAAGAGACTGATAATTCACATCAATTCCTGTTTCGTGTGATGTTTTAACATCAAATGTTAGACGTGGTGACTTGATAAATAGGTTGGATACTAAGGAATATGAGTGGATTATCCACTTACAAGAGGATTTCCATTCTGGTTTAAATAAGCAGGTAACAGTGAAACCTTTACTAAGAAAGAAGCAACAGCAAATACACTAAAAAACAAGAATTAGGATCATTTTTGTACAAATGAAGTTTTTTATGTTATGTGCTCTTGATTTTATAGAATACTGCTTTAAGAATGTTTTAAATTAATTAATTGATATATTGATTGTTAATGTTTGATAGGTTAGGGCTGTGTCATGTGGTTTGAATTCATTGGTATAAAGGATGATGTTATGTGATCCTATCTCGCCTACATTCTGACTGATGGGTTCGCAGCCGATCCTCGGCTCCGACTCGGCACGCTTATGCCAAAGAACAAAGTCTCTTATTGGCTGAGCTTACTATATCCCAGGATGCACCACTACCAGTCCCCCAGATCTCGTTTGCCGCTAACAAGCAAAGACGTGGTCTCGAGCTGGCTGAGCTAAGTAGTGTTTTCTTCACTTACTTTCCTGTCAGGAATTTCCTAAAATTTCAACAAAAAGCTGTTTTAACAGCTATCTCGTGTTTTTGTGTATGAGTGAATATTTTCTGTTAAATATTTGTGTGGTGATTGCGTTTTTTCTGACTAGAGGTCCCCTTTGAGTTGAAGGGCCTTCCCCTGTCAGTCCGTTGTTGTTCAAGTCCCGTTTTATTTAGGGGCTCTTGGATCCCTTTAGTTATTTTTGTCTATTTGTGACAGCCTTTGTTTAAAAAAAAAAAAAAGAATTTTTTCTGTGATAGTGTGTTTGGTTTTTGCTAGTTCACTAAATTGGTTGCCATAATGTCACAGGCTCCTAGGCCTTCAGGTTTTAAGAAGTGCACTAAGTGCAGTTTCAAAATGTTAATAACAGATGACCATTCTCTCTGTGTGTACTGTTTGGGCGCCAAACATTTGCAGGAGTCCTGTAGTGTGTGCCACGCGTTTTCCTCGAGGGTCCTCCAAGAGAGGAAAAATAAACTTATTTTAAAAGGCCTTATTAAACCCTCATTTGAAGAGGCATTAGCTTCCTCTCCTTCTCCTGCAAAGAAGAAAAGGGCGTCGGCTCCGACCAGCCCATCGGAACCGACCGCCAAAAGACATAGGCAGGCTTCTCCTTCGGCTCCACGGACTTCGGAGCTGAGGGCGGAACGGTCTGCCTCGATGCCTCCAGCCTCGACTCCTCTGGGTTCGGAGCCGACGGCTGGGGCCTCGAGAGGCGGGTCACCTTCATCGGCTCCACTGATCTTGGAGCCGATGAAGGTTGTCCACTCAGACACTTCCTCCTCAGCGCCGAAGCCCTCTTCGGCACCGATGGAAATTGGTTTGGACACACCTTCGGCGCCGATAATTATCGAGTCGATTCGGAGCCGGCCCCCTAGTCCCTTGGAGCCGTTGGAGAGGCCTACTCGGACCCGTTCGGTCTCTTCCAGGTCATCAAGGATGTCAGATTCGGACATAGACAGGGTACTCCAAAGGCTTTTCCAGTCCCCAGTCTTTCAGAAATTTGTTTCGGCTCCGACCCAATTGGCTTCGGAGCCGATAGCCCATTCCATTGCCATTCCTCCTCCGACCGCTTCGGCTCCGTCGGAGCAGGTGCTGGTGGAGCCAGTGGAGATCCTAGGGTCGGCTCCGACCCTTACTCCAACCCCAGCCTTCGGGTCGGAGTTTAGCACACGGACTTCTTCGGCCGGGCCCGGGGGTGACGTTTCGGGACCAATGCAGTCAGTTCCAAGCCTCCCTCTTGGTGCTTCGGCCGCGGGACTTCCGTCTGCTATCATGGCTCCGGAGACTGGACCCTCCCAGGATTCTGGGGGTCCGGCCTTCAGAGCTATGAGGAGTGCCTTGGCCAAATCTTCTTTGGCCATCTCTACGGCTTTACCGGCACCTTCCTGGGCATGGAGACTGGGTCTTTGGCAGTTCCCTGTCTCTAGGCAGCGGAGCCCGGGCCTGAGGTTACCCCCACTGGGGGGTTCCCCTCCTCCTGAGGGTCTTTCGGAGTTGTCTTCGGAGGAGCCCCCAAGGAAGAGATCGTGCAAGAGGAAGCACGTAGACTCCCCCGATGAGTCTCTTACATCGGACACTGATCTTGATGATGCGGAGGGGTCCCCAAAGTCGTCCTCGGATGATGTCTCATTTGCAGACATTCTAGAGATCCTCAAGCAACGAGGCGGCTGGAATTCCAAGCCCCCCTCCGCTGATGAGTCGGTGTTCCTCAAGGCCTTCGAGGCTCAGCCCTCCGCCTCCTGGGTGTCTCCGCCCTTCGACGAGCTCCTGGATTTGGTTTGTCGGAGGGCGTGGGAACATCCAGATACTGTGGAACCAGTGCCTTCTCGCCCTAACAAATTTTTGTCTGCCCCACCCGAGAAGGAGTTCTTAACGAAAGGCGTGGCTGTAGATGCCATGGTGGTGGCATCTGCTACCCAGCAGGACGTGGCAGAGGCTTCAACGTCCGTCCATCCTCCTAATAAGGAGTCTAGGAGCATGGACCGGTACGGGAAGCGCACCCTGAGTTCAGCGGCCTTTACTCTGAGGTCCCTGAATTATTTGGCACATTTCACTAGACTACAGAGGGATCTGGTCAAGGAGCTCTCAGACTCCTCTCAGGTAACCTACCTGAGCAGCTAGCCCAGTCGGTTAGCTCTCAGTTGGCTATCCTTACCTCGATTTCTAACTCGTCCATGAGGCTCATTTCATATGCGGCCGAAGGGGCGGGCAGAGCGGCAGGCACAGGCGTGGCTCTACGAAGACAAGCCTGGCTCCGCTTGTGTCATTTCGGAGGCCTTCAAGTCTTCCTTTGCCGACGCTCCCTTTGATGGGTCCTCTTTGTTTGGACCCAAGGTAAAAGACACTCTTACCCGCTGTGAGCAGGAGGGAAAGACTTTATCTGCCGTAGGAGCAAGATTTTCCACTCCCTTTCGGCCTTATCCCAAGGCTAAAAGAGGAGGGAAGATGTGGTTCCGCAAATCACAGAAATTCTTTCCTCAACAGCAGGAAGATTCCCCTTCCAGAGGCAGAGGAGGGGAAATTTTTCTGGGAGACGCCGTCCCAGAGGCGGCAGAGGCCCCCGCAACACTGGAGACCGCGAGTCCTTTCGTGGCTCTTCAGCCTCCCACACTCCATGAGGGATTGCCCGGCTGTGCTGCTCCGGAGCCAGTCGGGTGCCGTTTTGCCAAGCACCTAAAAGCCTGGGAGTCTATTACTCAGGAGAGATGGGTGCTTCGGATTATTGCCGGAGGTTACACCATTCCCTTCACACGCCCACCCCCACCGTCCAAAAAAATCCCGGACCCACCACCCAGTCAAAGGGAAATTGCAGCCGTAGAAGCTTCAAAGCTGCTAGAAAAGGAGTCATCCAACCGGTCCCCACAGACCAGATCGGATCCGAAATTACTCAAGGTTCTTTTAGTGCCAAAAGACAGGGGACCTGAGACCCATTTTGGATCTCAGCAAACTAAACCAGTCCGTCATGAAGTCCAAATTCGAATGGTCACTTTACAATCCATTCTCCCATTGTTGGAGAAAGATGTTTGGATGTGCTCCATAGATCTCAAGGACGCCTATTATCACATACCGATACATCAGGCGTCCAGGAGGTATCTGCGCTTCAGCCTGGGAGACAGTCATTTCCAATTTTGTGCACTGCCTTTTGGTCTCACCACAGCCCCCAGGGTGTTCACCAAGTGTTTGGCAGTAGTGACTGCTCACCTGAGGAGTCTCGGATTCCAAGTGTTTCCTTATCTGGACGACTGGCTCCTGACTGCCACCACCAGGCATCTACTACTAGAGAACCTACAAGCCACCATCTCCCTGGGTGCTTCCCTGGGAATTACATTCAACTGGTCAAAGTCTGTCTTGCTGCCTTCTCAGCGCATAAGATTCATAGGAGCAGAGATAGACTCAAAATTAATGTGAATCTTCCTTCCTACCGAAAGGATACAAACATTACAAGATCAAGTCCGAGCCCTGCTTCTAAGATCCAAAGCCCCAGCCAGGATGGTCCTGCAACTTTTAGGTTCAATGTCTGCCATGGTTCTCCTAGTTCCTCTGGCAAGGTTGCACATGAGGATTCTCCAGTGGCTATTATCGACACAATGGTCTTTTCAGGATCTCCCCCTCAATCATCACATACTGATTACAGAAACGTGCAAACGGGACCTCCGCTGGTGGCTTCTGCCATCCAATCTGAATCAGGGAAGACCCTTTGTTATACCCCCTCCGGTGGCCACCTTGACAACAGATGCCTCCCAGACGGGGTGGGGGGGGGCATTGTCTGGGCAGGTCAGTTCAAGGTTCTTGGCTTCCAAACGAAACATTTCTCCATATCAATGTGTTGGAAATGAGGGCTGTACTTCTGTCCCTACAAGCCCTCCACAAGTTTCTCCCTCAAGGCATTATCGCCATCCACACAGACAACATGTCGGTGGTCTGGTATCTAAACAAACAGGGAGGGACCAGATCTTATCCCCTTTGCAGAGAGGCCATGAGGGTGTGGGAATGGGCAGTGGCTACCAAGCGCTTCCTGGTAGCGACCCACATTCCAGGAAAATCCAATGTATTAGCAGACAGACTGAGCAGGACTATTCTCTCTCCTCACGAGTGGTCTCTGAACGAAACAGTAGCAGCTCAGATTTTCAAAAGGTGGGGACTCCGTGCTGCGACTTGTTTGCAACACCACGAAACACGAAGTGCAAAAGGTTCTTTACCTTGACCCTGCGTCAAGGGGAGACAGCTACGGATGCTCTAGTCCAACCTTGGCCAACAGGACTGCTTTATGCTTTCCCTCCGATTCCACTCCTCCCCAAAGTCATCCAGAAAGCTTCCCAATTGGGGTCCACAATGATTCTAATTGCCCGTACTGGCCTCGTCAGGTATGGTTCCCCTACCTACAGAAATATACCCTGGACGGTCCTTGGTTCTTGGATCTAATTCCGGACCTTCTGGTTCATCAGTCGGGACAACAGCACCAGTCCCTTCACACTTTGAAATTAACAGCTTGGCTCCTCCTCTTCCGACTTTAGTCAGAAATCACACCTTGGACCCGGAAGTTATTCACATTTTATCTTCAGCCCACAAACCCACCACTAAGAAATTGTATCACAGTAAGTGGAAGAGGTTTGCTATCTGGGCTCAACTCAGAGGCTTAGACCCTATTACTGCCCCGATACCAGAGGTCTTGAAATTTTTAACATCCTTGTTTAATCAAGGATCTTCAGTCTCTACTATTAAAGTCCAACTAGCAGCTATCTCCAAATTTCACGATTCCATAGACCCACCGTTGATGAGCAGCAGATTATGTAAAACTTTCATGAAAGGTGCTGTGCTTTTAAGACCCCCAGTTTTCCATCCTGCGCCTCCGTGGGATCTTGATTTGGTACTTCGTGCCTTAACATCTTCCCCTTTGAACCGGCTGCTACATGTGATTTGAAATATCTGTCTTGGAAAACTGCCTTCTTAATTGCAATTACCTCTGCAAGAAGAGTTTCAGAACTTCAAGCCCTATCTATCAAACCACCGTACTTGATTTTTCACAAGGATAGAGTATCACTTAGGCCTAATCCATCTTTTGTCCCAAAAGTTTGTTCCAATCTCTGTCTCCAACAGTCTTTGGAGCTACCAGTTTTCTTTCCAAAATTTTCAAACAAAGCGGAATACACCTTCCATACAGTGGATGTTCACAGGCAATTGCACTTCTATCTAGATAGGACTCAACAAATTCGAAAAACAGATCAATTGTTTGTGTCCTTTTCAGATAATAAACTGGGTAAAACCATCACTAAAGCTACTATTGCCAAATGGATCAGAGATTGCATAACTCAGGCTTATTCCTCTTCAAATAAACAACTTACAACTTCTGTCAAAGCTCACTCTACTAGAGCTATGGCTACCTCTATTGCATTCCATTCCAAGCTCGCTATTTCTGAGATTTGTGCTGCGGCTACTTGGTCCAACCCGCACACTTTCATTTCCCACTATAAATTGGATGTGGCATCTAAAGGGCGAGCATCATTTGGTTCCACGGTACTCAGGAGTGTTTTCCAGTGAGCCACCCAGGATTTAGGTGCTAGGGACGCTGTCCCATCAGTCAGAATGTAGGCGAGATAGGATCACATAACATCTTTTAGTTATGTACTCACCATAACTTCAGATGTTTGGGATCCATCTCGCCTACATTCCTAATACCCACCCTCCTTCCCCCTGCCTTGGAGATCAGAAGAGATTGAACGGTTTGAGTTCTACTGTTTTTATCTTGTATCATCTGTCAATGTTATATAAGCAGTGCATGCGTGTGTGCATGTATGCGGACAAACTAGATCTGGGGGACTGGTAGTGGTGCATCCTGGGATATAGTAAGCTCTGCCAATAAGAGACTTCGTTCTTTGGCATAAGCGTGCCGAGTCGGAGCCGAGGATCGGCTCTGAACCCATCAGTCAGAATGTAGGCGAGATGGATCCCAAACATCTGAAGTTATGGTGAGTACATAACTAAAAGTTAGTTCTTACTATGAATTTTATGAACACTGAAGAAGGACTTTTGGTCTGCAAGCTTTGTTATTTTATTAAAAATTTGTACAATGTTGTGGAGTTTGCTTTTTCTTTTAAACTATCACAAGAGAAACATGGGTTCTGTCGATAATATCCAGGGGTTACAAAAATTCCTTTTTCTCAGTTACCCCCTTCAAAAGAAAAACGTTCTATCCCAGATGTTCCACCCAGTCTTCAGGATCACGCAATCCTAGAGGTTCAAAGATTGCTAGAAAAAAGAGCCATCCAGGAAGTCTCCTCAGACCAAATTGATCCAGAACTTACTCAAGGTTCTTTTTTAGTTCCAAAAAAGACAGGGGACTGGAGACCCATTTTGGATCTCAGCAAGCTAAACCAATTGGTAAAAAAAACGAAGTTCCGGATAGTAACACTGCAGTTCATTCTTCCCTTCTTGGGTCAGGACAATTGTATGTGCTCCATAAATCTCCAGGACGTGTACTATCACATAAAAATGGACAGGCAATCCAGGAGATTCCTATGCTTCCGGCTGGGAGTCAGTCATTATCAGTTCAGAGCCCTGCCCTTTGGTCTCACCACAGCCCCCAGGGTGTTCACCAAGTGTATGGCAGTGGTCACAGCTCACCTGAGGCGTCTAAGATTCCAGGTGTTTCCATATCTAGACAACTGGCTCCTCACTGCTATCACCAAGCATCAACTGATCAAAGCACGGGACTACACAATCCAAACTTGTTCCCAGTTAGGCATCACCATAAACTACGAAAAGTCTGTCTTGTTGCCTTGTCAGTCTATTACCTTTATAGGGGCAGACTTAGATACAAGATGCATGATAGCAAAACTGCCTCAAGACAGGGTGTCAACCATTCATCAGCAAGTTTCGTTTCTCATGAAAAGGACGAGTGTTCAGGCAAGAGAAGTTTTACAAGTCTTGAGCTCAATGGCTGCTGCAATTACACTAGTTCCTTTGGCACACTTCCATATGCAGATTCTGCAGTGGCTTCTTTTCGCTCAGTGGTCTTTCCAGGATTTACCAATGTCACACATGATCTTGATCACGGAAACTTGCAAAAAGGACTTAGTATGGTGGCTTGTCTCCCCCCAGGTGACTCTGGGCAGACCCTTTCTAGACTCCCATCCTATAGCCACAGTGACCATGGACTCCTCCCAGATAGGGTGCGGGGGGGGGGGCATTATCTGGGACAGACTGTCCAAGGAATGTGGCACCCTCAGGAGTACCATTTGCACATCAGTGTTCTAGAGATGAGAGGGGTGTTTCTGGCATTGCAAGCACTTCAAGACTCTCTACTTACCGGGACCATTGCAATTCAGACAGACAATTTTTTCAGTGGTATGGTACATCAACTAGCAGGGTGGAACCAGATCTTACCCCTTGTGTCGGGAGGCTCTTAGAGTATGGCAATGGGCAATGTCTTCCCAACGTTTTCTGATTGCGATGCACATTTCTGGAAAATCCAACATGATAGTGGACAGGCTCAGCAGGGCTATCCTCATGCCTCATGAGTGGTCCCTGAAGCAAGAAGTTGCGGACTTGATTTTTTGCAAATGGGGCCAGCCATGATGTGATCTTTTTGCCAGTCCCTTCAACAACACATGCAACAGCTATTTCGCCCTAGTCCTCCCTCCGGGACAGTTACCCAGGGATGCAGTTGATGTTAAGTTGTCAATCTCGCTGGATGGGTTCGGAGCCGATCCTCGGCTCCGACTCGGCCTATACCAAAGCTTGAGAGCTATTTACCGGCTCGTGGCCCTCCCTATATCCCACAATGCTAGGCATCCAATACCCAGATCTCGTTTGCCGCTTCAGCTCCGAGGTTGCGTTTTTACCGGCTCCAGGTCGTATAAAACTTTTTTACTAAGTTTATTTATATATAAATAGCTAATTTCTTCTTAGATATTTTTCTTTTAGTGTCCCCTTTCTGATCCCTTGAGAAATACCATTTAGAAACTCTCTTTGCTAGTAGTTTTCGGAGTCCCCCCCCCTCCCCCACCCTTTAGGGTAGAGTTATTTTTTTCTTATATATATTTATATTTCTACTAGTCTTGTTAACTGTATTTTTTATAGCAGTATTATTACTCTTATTACTACTATATTACTGTAGTGTTAGTTCTAGTGCGTGTGTGTTTGTAGTGTGTTAGGCACTAGTTACTTATTTCCTTGGTACTCTGTTATAGTGTCATTATGTCTAAGGATACTAAGGTCCTAGGTTTCAAGAAGTGTGACTTGTGCTGTCAGAAGATGTCCCTGACAGAAGGTCACGCTTCTTGTGTGTATTGTTTGGGCCCCCTACACCTGCAGGACTCTTGTTCGGTCTGTCATGCCTTCAGTCCGAGAGTCCTGCAGGAGAGCAGGAGCAAACTTATTTTGAGGGGCTTACTTAAGCCTGAAGGGTCCCCGACTAAGCCTTCGTCGGGTAACCCTCCAAGCCCGCCAAACCGTCAGCTCCCTGTTCGGAGCCGTCGCTGAGCGGAGCTACTGCCTCCTCGTCGGTTCCAGCTGGAACTGACACTTTGAGATCTCAGTCGGCTCCTGTTGTAGTGTCGGAGCCTTCTCTGAGCCGAAAACGCTTGAGATCTCCCTCTTTGGAGTCTGTTCGTTCGGCTCTGAGATCTCCGTTACTACAGTCGGAGTGGAGCCATAGGTCACATTCCTCTCGGTCTTCCAGGCTTTCTGATCACAACCTCGAGAGGGTGGTCAGTAGATTCCTAAAATCGCAGGCACTTGCCCAAATGTTGTCTAGCCCTTCTCAACAGGCTGCGGCTATCCCTGCATCTTCAACAATTCCTCCTCTGACTCTTCCATTATGTTCGGAGCCGAAGCTCGTTGGGGCTCGAATCGTCGGTACGTCGGAGCCGATACCACACATTTTGGCTCCTTCGTTGGCTCCGATCTCTTCATTTGTTCCGTCCGTGGAGGGATCCGGGCACCGAGACTCCCTCGTCGGCTCCGAGGGGGCGAGTGGCATCAGACCCTTGTCCGACCCTGTTCTCCCTCTCGGTGGCTCGGCACAGGTGAGCTTGGCCCCGACATCAGCCTCGGAGCCGTCACTCTCTGTGCCGGGAGGGGTTCTCATCTCTTCAGAGTGGGGACCTTCCTCTCTGCCCGATAGGGGTGCCTTCGAGGTCATGAGGAGCGTACTGACTCTTGGGTCAGACCCACAATCGGCTCCTTTGGCTCCTCCCCCCATGGTGCCTACGTCGGTCTCTGTTCACCCTCCTGACCCCAAGCATGGAGAACAGACGCTCCAGGTAGCCCCATTGGGTGTGTCTTCCTCTTCCGAGGCCTCCCCTGATCATTCAGAGGAGCCCCCTCAGAAGAGAAAATGTAAGAGGAAACATGTTGACTCCCCCGAGTCAGTCACCTCAGACACCGATTTGGAGGATTCGGAAGGGTCCCCAAGGTCCCCCTCTAAGGATGTCTCCTTTTCAGACATCCTTGAGAACCTTAGGCAGTGGGGGAACTGGACTGCCCTTTACCCCTCCGAGGACGAGTTGGTGTACCTGGACGTGTTTGGTTCTTGCCCCTCCACCTCCTGGGTGTCTCCGCCTTTCAACCCACTCATGGAAGTGGTGGCTCGGAAGGCGTGGACGGCCCCGGACACAGTGGAACCAACTCCCCGTAGGCCCACAAAGTTTATTACAGCCCTGTCCGACAAACAGTTTCTTACGAAGGGTGTCCCTGTTGATGCCATGGTGGTTGCAGCAGCCACTAAGAAGGAGTTGACTGATCCTTCTGTCCCTGTCTATCCACATAATAAAGAATCTAGGACAATGGACAGGTACGGGAAGCGGATGTTTTCTTCAGCGACCTTTTCCATGCGGTCGCTGAACTACCTGTGCCATTTCACCCGCCTTCAAAGGGATATCCTTAAGGAATTGGGTGATACCCTTCAGGATCCATCTGCTGCGGGTTCTCAGGAAAAGATTAACTCCCAGCTGGCAACCCTTAACTCCATTGTTAACTCCTCCATGCGGCTCATTTCTTATGCCGCTGATAGTGCGAGTAGGGCCGCAGGCACAGGTGTAGCCTTGAGACGACATGCCTGGATGCGGTTGTGCAACTTTGCTGACCCCTTTAAGGCGTCCTTCACCAACACCCCCTTCGATGGTTCGGCTTTGTTCGGACCACAGGTGAAGGATACACTTACCAAGTGCGAGCAGAAAGGTAAGACTCTCTCTGCCATGGGAGTCCATTTTTCTACTCCATCTAGACCATACCCGAAAGGTCAGAAGGGTGGAAAAATGTGGTTTCGCAAACCCCAGGGAGTCATGCCTGACGCACGTGGCGAGTTTCCCTCCAGGGGCAGAGGAGGGAACAATAATAGACACTGCCCGAGGGGCAGAGGGGGTCCGCAGAATCAGTGTAGCAGGGAATCTTTCTCTGACAAACCCTTCCAGCACCCCTGAGGGGCTGCCCGACTGTCCACCTTCGGAGGCAGTCGGGGGAAGGTTGTCACTGTACCCAGAAGCCTGGCAACTCCTCACACAAGACAAATGGGTACAGTCTATCATATCCGAGGGTTACAAAATTCCCTTCGTCCACACCCCTGTATAAAGAAACAGATCCCTTCCAGATGTCCCACCCGTGCTAAGGGATCAAGCAGTACTAGAAATTTCAAAACTGCTAAAAAAGAGGGCCATCCAGCCAGTCCCAGCAGATCAGCAAGGATCCAGAATTTACTCCAAGTTCTTTTTGGTACCGAAAAAGACAGGGGACTGGAGACCCATTCTGGAACTCAGCAGACTGAACATGTCTATCCAAAGAACAAAGTTCCGGATGGTCACGCTTCAGTCCATTCTACCCTTTTTGGGTCATGACAATTGGATGTGCTGTATAGACCTTCAGGATGTGTACTACCATATCAAAATGAACAGGCGCTCCAGAAGGTTTCTCCACTTCCGGCTGGGAGCCAGTCACTATCAATTCAGAGCCCTGCCCTTTGGTCTCACCACAGTCCCCAGGGTGTTCACCAAATGCATGGCAGTGGCTACGGCTCACCTGAGATGACGGGGATTCCAGGTGTTTCCATATCTCGACAACTGGCTCCTTACTGCTTCCACCAGGCATCAACTTCTGCGAGCCAGGGACTATACCATTCAGACTTGCTGCGAGCTAAGTATATCAATAAATTTCGAAAAGTCTTCATTGTCGCCTTGTCAATCTATAACATTTATAGGCGCAGAAATAGACACAAAAGATCTGTCTGCAAAACTTCCTCCAGAGAGAGTATCAGACATTCGCCATGTGCAAGTACTACTTAAGTGCAAGACGATTCAGGCCTGATTTGTACTAAAAACATTGGGTCTTATAGCGGCAGCGATCATTCTAGTCCCCCTGGCTCGTTTCCACATGCGGATCCTTCAGTGGATGCTTTTTACCCAATGGTCCTTTCAACAGCTCCCAATGTCCCACAGAATAATGATCACTCAAACATGCAAAGACCACCCGGCTTGGTGGACGGTCTCCCCTACAGTTCTCCAGGGCAGACCATTTGTTCTTCCTTCTCCTGTTGCCACTGTGACCACGGATGCCTCCCTGATCGGGTGGGGGGGCATTTTCAGGGCAGGACTGTCCAGGGCACTTGGCAAGCCCTAGAATACCACCTGCATATAAACTTCTTGGAGATGAGAGCGGTACTTTTAGCGTTGCAAGCTCTTCAGGACTCTCTACCTATTGGGACTATTGCAATTCAAACAGACAATATGTCTGTAGTGTGGTACATCAACAAGCAGGGCGGAACCAGATCCTACCCCTTATGTCGAGAAGCACTCAGACTCTGGCAGTGGGCGATCTCTTCCCAACGGTTTCTGATAGCAACGCACATCCCCAGGAAGTCCAACATCATAGCAGACAGGCTGAGCAGAGCCATTCTCATGCCTCACGAGTGGTCTCTCAATCAGTCAGTAGCGGACAAGATTTTCCACAGATGGGGTCAATCTTGCTGCGACCTTTTCGCAACCCCTCTCAACAGCAAGTGCAAAGACTTCTTCACTGTATCCCCCCTCCCCAGCCATTCCCCCAGAGATGCTCTAGTCCACGATTGGCCCCGGGGTCTTCTGTATGCACTCCCTCCTTTTCCCTTAATTCCCAAACTGATTCAGAAAGCGACCGCTTTGGGTTCCAGGATGATCCTCATTGCCCCTTTCT
This sequence comes from Protopterus annectens, assembly GCF_019279795.1. Taxonomy (NCBI): domain Eukaryota; kingdom Metazoa; phylum Chordata; order Ceratodontiformes; family Protopteridae; genus Protopterus; species Protopterus annectens. Next base: position 1,984,125,665 of record NC_056726.1, read on the forward strand.
GGCCTTGACAAATTTGGTTCCCGTTCCTGCATCGTCATCTGTTGGAGCAGCCCTGGAGTCTGGACCCAGTGCCGGACTTGTTGGTCCATCAGTTGGGTGGGCTGCACCAATCCCTTCAGTCTCTCAACCTCACAGCTTGGTTGCTCCACTTCCGACCTTAGCCAGGCTTCCACAGATTTCTCAGCCAGTACGTGAAATCATCCTTTCTTCGCATAAATCTACTAACAGAAAAACCTATGCTAGTAAGTGGAAACGTTTCTCCTGCTGGGCAGAGACCAGGAATATAGATCCTTTTACAGCCCCTGTCCACACTGTTCTGGATTTTTTGGCAGAACTTTTTCGAGCAGGTTCCGCGTCTGCCACCATTAGGGTCCAATTGGCTGCTATCGCTAATTTCCATGCTAGCCTGTCAGAAACCAGCATCATGTCCCACAATCTTTGTAAGGCCTTTCTTAAAGGGACTATTTTACTTAGGCCCCCGGTTAGAGATCCCCCGCCTCCTTGGGATTTAAACCTGATATTAACTTCCTTGATTCTCCCTCCCTTTGAACCTGCGGCCTCCTGTTCTTTAAAATTACTCTCCTGGAAGACTCTCTTCTTAGTAGCTATCACCTCAGCTAGAAGAGTGTCGGAACTTCAAGCCCTCTGCATTCGTCCTCCCTATCTTGTTTTTCAGAAGGATAGAGTCTCACTTAGAACAAACCCTTCCTTTTTACCCAAGGTTCCTTCTGAGACAAACCTGAATCAGGCTATGAGCTTCCTGTCTTTTTTCCTAAGTATTCAAACAGAGCTGAACAAAAGCTGCACGATTTGGATGTTCACAGGCAATTACGTTTTTATTTGGATAGGACAAAACAAATTAGGAAGTCAGACCAACTCTTCCTGTCTTATGCTGAGGGCAAGCAGGGCTTGCCAGTTTCTAAAGTATCTTTATCCAGATGAGTGGCTTCAATCATATCCTTCATTTACCAATTAAGACACAAAGAACTCCCCGTAAAACCAAAAGCTCATTCCACCAGAGCATTAGCCACGTCGGTAGCTTTTCAGGCAAGGCCCCCAATGGAATCTATTTGTGCTGCAGCCACATGGGCCACTCCTCATACCTTTATTTCTCATTACAAGTTGGATGTGGCCTCCAGGAATTGGGCTGAGTTTAGTTCCACTGTGCTCAAGAGTCTGTTCCGATGAGCCACCCAGGACTAAGGTGCTAGGGACACTGTCCCATCCAGCAAGATTGAAGGCAAGATTGACAACTTAACATTAAGAAGTTATGTACCTACCATAACTTTCCATGTTAGTTGTCTTCTTCTCGCCTTCTTTCTTGCGTCCCACTCGCCATCCCCCTAGCCTGGACAGACTGAGAAGAATCCTTCTGAGGCCGTATTCCTCTGCTGGACTATTCCTAGGTTATGTCCCCTTCTGTTACACTGTAGATAATCCTTATAGTTGGCACAGGTGTCTCCATGGTGTTAGCTCTACCAAACGAGATCTGGGTATTGGACGCCTAGCATTGTGAGATATAGGGAGGGCCTCGAGCCAGTAAATTGCTCTCGAGCTTTGGTATAGGCCGAGTCGGAGCTGAGGATCGGCTCTGAACCCATCCAGCAAGAAAGAATTCGAGAAGAAGACAACTAACATGGAACGTTATGGTAGGTACATAACTTCTTATTCACGATTGGCCTCCGGGGCTACTCTATGCCTTTCCACCTTTACCTCTAATTCCAAAGGTACTTCAGGAAACAAAGTCGCTGGGTTGCAAACTCATCTTCATTGCTCCTTACTGGTCTCGTCAGATATGGTTCCCGTTTCTGCGCCATCATCTTCAACTGGATCCTTGGATACTGGACCCAGTTCCGGACCTCCTGACGCATCAGTCAGGTGGGCTTTATCCTTCCCTCCAAACTCTCAAGCTGACTGCTTGGTTCCTCCACTTCCAGTCTTAGCCAGGCTCCCAAACATTTCCCCGGCTGTGCAACACATCCTAGTGTCCTCTCACAAGCCCACTACCATTAGGATTTACACTAGAAAATGGAAGAGGTTCTCTTATTGGGCGAAGAGTAATGACATTGATCCCTTCACTGCTCCTATTCACAAGATTCTTGACTTTCTGGCCAAAACCTTTGAAAGAGGGGCAGCTGCAGCTACTATTAGGGTCCAACTAGCTGCCATCTCCAATTTTCATGTTGGCGACGTGGGTTCTAGCATCATGTCCCATACGTTGTGCAGAGCATTCTTACGAGGTACAACTCTTTTACGGCCCTCAGTAAGAGACCCCCCCCCCCACCTCCCGGGACCTAAACTTGGTCTTAATTTCTATGGTTCTGCCACCTTTTGAACCAGCAGCATCTTGTCCCCTGAAATTTCTATCTTGGAAAACCCTTTTCTTGGTTGCTATAACCTCAGCTAGACGGGTTTCTGAATTACATGCTTTGTCTATTGTATCTCATTTTTCACAAAGATAGAGTCTGTCTTAGGACCAATCCTTCCTTCTTGCCAAAGATGTGTTAAGAGTATAACTTAAATCAGTCCATTGAGCTTCCTGTGTTCTTCCACAATTACAGCAACAAGGCAGAGTATAGACTCCACCAATTGGATGTTCATAGACAATTACATTTTTATTTCCACAGGACCAAAGACCTTAGAAAATCAGACCAATTGTTTGTATTCTTTGCTGACAATAAACAAGGTTCTCCAGTTTCAAAAGTGACCTTATCAAAATGGCTGTCAGACACAATCAGTTTTTCGTATGATTTGCGTAAAAAAATGCTCCCAGGAAGGCCCAGAGGACATTCAACCAGGGCCTTAGCCACCTCTGTTGCCTTCCAAGCTAAATTGCCTTTAGATTCAATCTGTGCAGCAGCAACATGGGCAAATCATCATACCTTTATCACTTATTACAAAGAAGGTGTGGTCTCCCGGAATAGGGCATCCTTTGGTTCCACGCTCCTAAAGAGTTTGGTCCAGTGAGCCACCCAAGAACCAGGTGCTGGGGATGCAGTCCCAACCAGCAAGAACGAAGGCTAGATGGGACAACATAACAGAAAGAAGTTATGAACCTACCATAATGTTTCATGTTTGTTGTCTTTCATCCCGCCTTCCTTCTTGCGTCCCCCTTTCCTTCCCCCTTCCTGGAGGTTCGAGAGGAGTTCCTTTTTTGGTTACACTGGCTGAGTTTCCTGTTGACATACCGGGTTAGTTAACCATACATTGTTTTTTTTCCTCTGTCCTTCCTATCTTAAATGCTTAAAAGCTTAGTAAAAAATTGTTTTTTACTATGTCTGTGTAGTGTAGGCTATTACAAACGAGATCTGGGTAGTTACTGCTAGGCATGTTGGGATAGGGGTTAGCCTCGAGCCAGTAAAAGCTCTCGAGCTATAGTAAATTATCTACGTCGTAGCCAAGGATCGGCTCCGAACCCAACCAGCAAGAAGGAAAGCGAGATGAAGGACAACAAACATGGAATGTTATGGTAGGTACATAACTTCTTTTTTTGATTGCCATCACTTCTGCAAGAAGAGTTTCAGGGCTACAAGCATTATTGATTAAGCCCCCCTACATGCTTTTCCACAAAGACAGAATATCCCTCCGAATTAATCCATCCTTCTTACCAAAAGTATGCTCACAGTCTAATTTAAATCACTCCATAGAACTGCCAATGTTCTTCTCCAGCTATGGCAACAAGGCAGAATATATGCTACACCATCTATGATGTACACAGACAATTACATTTCTACTTACATAGGATAAAGTACTTCAGAAAATCTGACCAATTATTTGTTTCATTTTTGGAAGCTATCTAAGATCACACTTTCAAAATGGCTATCAGATTGTATTACCTTTACAAACAAATCTAACAACAAAGATCTTCCCTGTAAAGTCAGAGGTCACTCTGTGAGAGCCATATCAGCTTCTTCTGCCTTTCATGCTAGACTACCAATTGATACCATTTGTGCTGCTGCAATATGGACAAGCCCTCATACCTTTATCACTCATTACAAAGTGGATTTGGCCTCCAGGGCCTTTTTTGGGTCCACTGTTCTGAAGAATATTCTTCCGTGTGCCACCCAAGAAATATTGTGCTAAGGACGCTGTCTCAACCAGTAAAGAATGAAGGCAAGATAGGACAACATAACATAAAGAAGTTATGTACTCACCATAACATTCCATGTTTGTTGTCCATCTCACCTTCATTCTTACATCCCAACCTCAATCCTTCAGCCTTTGGCTTCTGGAGGACCGAGCAGTCACATTTGGTATATAATGTTCTCTGACCTTTTTCATTGTGCTATAAAGTGTCAAATAGTCCATTGGGAAACTGTTGATGTTAAGTTTTCTATCTCAACTTCGTTCTTGCTGGTTGGGATCGGAGCGGATCCTCGGCTCCGACTCGGCCATCTTCAATAGCTCGAGAGCTGTTTACTGGCTTGAGGCTACCCCTTATCCCGTAATGCCTAGCGATAGCTACCCAGATCTCGTTTGCCGCTTCAGCTGCGAGGGTGTCATTTTTCTGGCTCAGGCTTGTTTATTTAACTTTTTGTGTAAATTCTCTCCAGAATTTAACTTTTCTAGTATCTTTTTGTTTTATTATAGTGTTGTTACTGTTGTAGTTAACTGTTTTTTCTATAGTGCCCCTTTTTTTGTAGAACTCGTTTAAATTAGAAAGTTCTCTCCACTCCTCCACCCCCCCCCCTTCCCCGGGTTAGCCGTTTAACTTAGAGGCTTTCCTATTGTTTTTTTCTTCTAGGTTAGCCGTTTAAATTAGAGGCTATCCTATTACCTTTAAAAAAAAAAAAAAACTTTATCTATATCCTTCTTAGATAGTACTAGTGTGCTTTTTGTGTCTAACTGAGTATTTACTCTTTTGTCTGTGTTAAATTGGTTAGTTTCCTTTTTTTTTTCCAGTACAGCATGCTCAAGGAAGCTTAGGTTTCTGGGTTTAAGAAGTGTGGCTCATGCTGTCAGAAAATGTCTCTGACAGATGGGCACACTTCTTGCGTCTATTGTTTAGGCGCTGTGCACCTGCAGGACTCTTGTTCTATTTGCTATGCCTTTAGTCCAAGAGTCCTGCAAGAGAGGAAGAATAAGATGATTCTTAGGGGTCTGTTAAACCCCAGGATTCACCGGCCAAGAGTTCACAGCCAGTGAAATCCCCTAAATCCATTAAGCCATTGGCTCCACTTTCGGAGCCAACTTCGGTACAGGATTTGCCTTCAACGTCGGTTCCGGCTGGTACCGACAAGACAACCTCCCCGTCGGCTCCATCAGAGGCTTCAGAGCTGTCACGGAGCCACAAGAGACTGAGGTCCCCTTCCTTAGAGTCAGTGCATTCAGCTCCTCGTTCTCCTTTACTTCAAAGTGAGCGTAGCCACCGATCCTCTCACTCCTCTCGATCCTCTAGGCTGTCAGATCATGATGTGGAGAGAGTAGTCAGTAGGTTGCTAAAGTTGCAGGCACTTGCTAAATTGTTGTCTAGCCCTCCTCAACAGATATCGGCTCCATCCACTTCTCTCGATGTTCCTCCTCCAACTCCAATGAGTTCGGAGCCGGAGTTTGTTGGGGTTCGCGTAGTGGAACCGTTGGCTTCGATAACTCTATCTCCTTCGGTTCCGACGTCGGCTCCGATTCCTTCAGTGGTACCTTCCATCGAGGGATCTGGGTGCCATGGCTCCCTCGTCGGCACCAAGGGAGCGAGTGGCATCAGACCTTTGTCCGACCCCGTTCTCCCTTCCTCTCGGAGCTTCGGCACAGGTGAGCTCAGCTCCAACATCGGCCTCGAAGCCATCCCCCTTGGTGTGGAGAAAGATTCCTATTTCTTCGGAACCAGAACTTCCTCTGCCTCGTGGTGGGGGCGCCTTTGAGGTCATGTGGAGTGTGAGTCAGCTCCACTTTCAGCCTCACCGGCTCCTTCCCTCGTAGTGCCTGTGCCGACCTCTGCTCCTCCTTCAGACCCTAAGCGTAGGGAACCAATGCTCCAGGACACCCCATTGGGTGTTTCCTCCTCTTCTGAGGCCTCTCCTGATCACGCAGAGGAGCCCTCTCAGAAGAAGAAGTGTAAGAGGAAGCACATTGACTCCCCTGAGTCTGTCACTTCTGATACAGACTTAGATGATTCGGAAGGGTACCCGAGATCCCCCTCTGAAGATGTTTCCTTCTCGGACATCCTAGAAATGCTTAGGCAGAGGGGGAACTGGAATCCCCTAGCCCCTACCGAGGATGAGTCTGTATTTCTGGATGCTTTTGGTTCCCGACCTTCCACCTCCTGGGTTTCTCCGCCTTTCGATCCACTTATGGCAGTGGTGGCTCGAAAGGCTTGGTCAGCTCCTGATACAGTGGAACCAACTTCGAGGAGACCTGGTAAATTCATTACAGCGCCCCAGGATAAACAATTCCTTTCTAAAGGTGTTCCTGTTGATGCTATGGTGGTAGTAGCAGCCACCAAAAAAGAGTTAGCAGAGACCTCTTCTTCTGTCCATCCCCCCCAAACAAGGAGTCTAGGACGATGGACAGATACGGGAAGTGAATGTTCGCTTCAGCGACCTTCTCTATGAGGTCACTGAACTACCTGTCATTTTACCCAATTTCAAAAGGATCTCCTTAAAGAGCTCAGAGATACCCTCCAAGATCCAACAGCTGAGGGAGCACAAGCCAAAGTAGCTTCCCAGTGAGCGACGCTTAATTCTATTGTTAACCTCCATAAGGCTCATTTCCTATGCAGCCGATGGGGCGAGTCGAGCCGCAGGTACGGGTATGGCCCTTAGGCATGCGTGGATGCGGCTGTGTAACTTTGCGGAACCCTTTCGAGCATCCTTCACCAACACCCCCTTTGATGGTTCCTTTCTTTTTGTAAAAATGATAGTGAACACACAGTAATGAAGATATAATTATTTATTTATAATTTCTCCAAATCCAGACCGGTTTCGGCTATTCAGCCTTTATCAATGGATACAAAAAAAAATTTTTTGAGTGAAGTAAAGCAGCCTGCATTTGTACTACTCTCTGATTACCTGGAAGCAGTGGTACACCACCACCTAGTGGATGGAGTATCAAAATGCATATGCCATCTTAGTTACAAAGCATATGACCAGTGACATTAAATGCCTGAATTATAGATGTTAAATCATATTTTCAAAGATAAAAATCAAAACTTTAGAAAAGAGCCATCATATGAGCATACACATTACATGGTGATAAACCAATAACCTAGTCTATATTTATTTATATGTACATACCTTGGTATTCAGAAACAGAAAATGGTGCATCTATATACAACTGGTATATATATTTTTAGTGTGATGACCACATGTTGATAAGAACTAAAATAAAAAATAAAAAAGTAATGATCATATAATATATTACAAAATGGGGTCAAAAAAATGGTAGCCTCATTGTCAGCTATACTATTGATTATAATGATTTGAAATAATCTCCTTGTAGAAAGTACTAATTCATAATTGTAATCATACAATACTCAATGTTTCAAGCCATCATAACAGATGCGAATACAAATCGGTGCATATACATGTTTATATCCTAAGAAATTTTTTTAACCATACTTTGTTGAGTATAATGTGAGTAGTGGTAGGCCTAACCACCATTGAATTGTTCATACTAATTTTTGATCTGTATGAGTAATTGATATTGAAACCATATTATGAAATCATCCAGTATTATATGAAACTCACAGGTGGTCATTCAGACCTGGGGGAAATAAACATCCAAGGTCGGTGATCCAATATTGTTCCTTATGGTTTAAAATGGTGTACCAACCTTGTTGGTTGTTCCTATCTCCCTGAATTTTGTCAATGATCATGAACATGAACTGAGCATTAGGATGTTGTATCGTATGTCTGTACAAAGCATTTGTTTCTTTTTTGTTCCTCATGTCACTACGATGTTCTGTCATCCTTATTCTAAGAGATCTAGAAGTTTGACCAACATAGAAGGCTTTACATTGGCAGGTAGCTAAGTAGATGATCCATGTACTGCTACAATTTCCAAACACCCTTGTTTTAAATACACGATTGGTGTTGGCACTGGTAAATTCTTTTAGTGTACTGACATGTAGGCAGGAGCAGCAGTGACCACATGGAAAAGTACCAATTCATTTATCTCCACTAATAGTGGTCTGATGATATACCGCTCCTCCCCCTTCTCTGTTTTTGTAATGTGAAAACAGCCCTCCCAAATTCTTGCCTCGTCTGTATGACATCTGACACTGAGGGCCTAATATTGTCCTTAGACTGTCATTAGCCAAAAGAATTTTCCAGTTGGAATTCAATATATCCCTGACAATTGGTTGGTTCCTGCCATATGTGGTAACAAATCTCAAGATAGATTCCTGATGCGCATGTCCTGATTTTTTATATTGTAACAATGTCCTTCTATCTATGGTTTTGCTCCATGAGCTAGCTTGATATATGTCCATGTCTCTATATCCTCTGTCCTGAAACCTGTGGTATAAATCTAGTCTGGCATGTTCAAATTCCTCATGAGATGAACAAATGCGTCTAATACACATAAATTGAGACTTAGGGATGTTGCGGGTGGTGTGGTTCTGGTGCATACTGGAAGCATGTAACAAAGTACTGTATTGAGGGTATTTTCTGAATGTTTTAGTACTTAGAGTGTCATCTTTGTTACGGTAAACAGTGACATCCAAAAAGTCGATAGTACTAATGTTACTTGTAACCGTAAACTCAATAACCCAAATGTTACCATTCAGGTAATCCATGAATTCCTTTAAATATACTTCATCCGTCTTCCACACCATCCAGCAATCATCCAAATATCGTTGCCAGATACCGGTTTCCACCATGTAAATATCATGTGATCTATCATATATCATACATTTTTCAAAATAGGCCATGAATAAATCCACATAAATGGGTGCAAAGGAAGCTCCCATTGCTGTCCCTTGTAACTGCCAGAAGCATTCTCTATGGAAATAAAAGACATTTTTGTTTAGTACATGTTCCGCCATGCAGACAAGTAAGGTATTAAAGCCCGGAGGATATAAGTTTGTTCTCTCAAGCCAGTATTGCAGGGATTGTACTCCCGCCCAGTGTGGAATACTCATGTATAAAGATTTAACATCCAACGTGCACATTAACCAGTCTGGTTCTAGCTGTGTATCCTGCAAAATTTGTAAAAAGTGCGTAGTGTCCTGTAGTCGGGCCCTAACTGATGTTAGAGGGGGTTTAAGATACTGTGTTAGGAATGCTGATAGCGGTTCAGTCAAGGACCCTATCCCTGATACAATGGGTCTACCTGGGGGTTTTGAAATGGACTTATGTATTTTTGGAAGAAGATACAAGATTTGTTTCTGTGGGTCCTTTACCGTGAGATGTTTAACAGTATTTTTTGTTATAATACCTTCATCCTCAGCTAGTTTAAGAAAAGAGTCTATTTCTTTTTTAAAGACCCCAGTCGGGTCGATGTACATTTGCATATAACACCTAGTATCTGCTAGCTGTCTTTTCCCCTCATCGAGGTATTCCCCAATGTTCATAACCACCACAGCACCTCCCTTGTCTGCAGGCAGAATAGCAATGTTGCGATTATGCTTTAATTCCTCCAAGGCTACCTCCATGAGGGGAAAAGACAGCTAGCAGATACTAGGTGTTTTATGCAAATGTACATCGACCTGACTGGGGTCTTTAAAAAAGAAATAGACTCTTTTTTTAAACTAGTTGAGGATGAAGGTATTATAACAAAAAATACTGTTAAACATCTCACGGTAAAGGACCCACAGAAACAAATCTTGTATCTTCTTCCAAAAATACATAAGTCCATTTCAAAACCCCCAGGTAGACCCATTGTATCAGGGATAGGGTCCTTGACTGAACCGCTATCAGCATTCCTAACACAGTATCTTAAACCCCTTCTAACATCAGTTAGCGCCCGACTACAGGACACCACGCACTTTTTACAAATTTTGTAGGATACACAGCTAGAACCAGGCTGGTTAATGTGCACATTGGATGTTAAATCTTTATACACGAGTATTCCACACTGGGCGGGACTACAATCCCTGCAATATTGGCTTGAGAGAACAAACTTATATCCTCCGGGCTTTAATACCTTACTTGTCTGCATGGCGGAACATGTATTAAACAAAAATGTCTTTTATTTCCATGGAGAATGCTTTTGGCAGTTACAAGGGATAGCAATGGGAGCTTCCTTTGCACCCATTTATGCGGATTTATTCATGGCCTATTTTGAAGAATGTATGATATATGATATATCACATAATATTTACATGGTGGAAATCGTTATCTGGCGACGATATTTGGATGATTGCTGGATGGTGTGGAAGACGGATGAAGTATATTTAAAGGAATTCATGGATTACCTGAATGGTAACATTTGGGGTATTGAGTTTACGGTTACAAGTAACATTAGTACTATCGACTTTTTGGATGTCACTGTTTACCGTAACAAAGATGACACTCTAAGTCCTAAAACATTCAGAAAATACCCTTAATACAATACTTTGTTACATGCTTCCAGTATGCACCCGAACCACACCATCCGCAACATCCCTAAGTCTCAATTTATGCATATTAGACGCATTTGTTCATCTCATGAGGAATTTGTACATGCCAGACTAGATTTATACCCCAGATTTCAGGACAGATGATATAGAGACATGGACATATATCAAGCTAGCTCATGGAGCATAACCATAGATAGAAGGACATTGTTACAATATAAAAAATCAGGACATGCTCATCAGGAATCTATCTTGAGATTTGTTACCACATATGGCAGGAACCAACCAATTGTCAGGGATATATTGAATTCCAACTGGAAAATTCTTTTGGCTAATGACAGTCTAAGGACAATATTAGGCCCTCAGTGTCAGATGTCATACAGATGAGGCAAGAATTTGGGAGGGCTGTTTTCACATTACAAAAACAGAGAAGGGGGAGGAGCGGTATATCATCAGACCACTATTAGTGGAGATAAATGAATTGGTACTTTTCCATGTGGTCACTGCTGCTCCTGCCTACATGTCAGTACACTAAAAGAATTTACCAGTGCCAACACCAATCGTGTATTTAAAACAAGGGTGTTTGGAAATTGTAGCAGTACATGGATCATCTACTTAGCTACCTGCTAATGTAAAGCCTTCTATGTTGGTCAAACTTCTAGATCTCTTAGAATAAGGATGACAGAACATCGTAGTGACATGAGGAACAAAAAAGAAACAAATGCTTTGTACAGACATACAATACAACATCCTAATGCTCAGTTCATGTTCATGATCATTGACAAAATTCAGGGAGATAGGAACAACCAACAAGGTTGGCACACCATTTTAAACCATAAGGAACAATATTGGATCACCAACCTTGGATGTTTATTTCCCCCAGGTCTGAATGACCATCTGTGAGTTTCATATAATACTGGATGATTTCATAATATGGTTTCAATATCAATTACTCATACAGATCAAAAATTAGTACGAACAATTCAATGGTGGTTAGGCCTACCACTACTCACATTATACTCAACAAAGTATGGTTAAAAAATTTCTTAGGATATAAACATGTATATGCACCAATTTGTATTCGCATCTGTTATGATGGCTTGAAACATTGAGTATTGTATGATTACAATGATGAATTTGTACTTTCTACAGGGAGATTATTTCAAATCATTATAATCAATAGTATAGCTGACAATGAGGCTACCATTTTTTTGACCCCATTTTGTAATATATTATATGATCATTACTTTTTTTATTTTTTATTTTTTATTTTAGTTCTTATCAACATGTGGTCATCACACTAAAAAATATATATACCAGTTGTATATAGATGTACCATTTTTTGTTTCTGAATACCAAGGTATGTACATATAAATAAATATAGACTAGGTTATTGGTTTATCACCATGTAATGTGTATGCTCATACGATGGCTCTTTTCTAAATCTTTGATTTTTATCTTTGAAAATATGATTTAACATCTATATTTCAGGCATTTAATGTCACTGGTCATATGCTTTGTAACTAAGATGGCATATGCATTTTGATACTCCATCCACTAGGTGGTGCTGTACCACTGCTTCCAGGTAATCAGAGAGTAGTATAAATGCAGGCTGCTTTACTTCACTCAAAAAAAAATTTTGTATCCATTGATAAAGGCTGAATAGCCAAAACCGGTCTGGATTTGGAGAAATTATAAATAAATAATTATATCTTCATTACTGTGTGCTCACTATCGTTTTTGCTGGTCATTGGTGGTTTTACATTGTTGGTTTGACCTTGCACGCCATCCTTGCGGAGCGTATGGTTTTCTGCTCCTTTCTTTTTGTACCACAGGTGAAAGACACTTTGACTAGGTGTGAGCAAGAAGGCAAGACTCTCTCTGCCTTGAGAGTCCGTTTTTCCACTCCCTCTAGACCTTACCCCAAGGGTCAGAAGAGTGGGAAGATGTGGTTCCGTAAATCTCAGGAAGCCTTGCCTGACACACGTAGTGATTTTTCCTCCAGAGGCAGAGGGGGAAACAGTAATAATAGACGCCGCCCTCGTGGCAGGGGGGGTCCGCAGAACCAGGGCAACAGAGAATCTTTCTCTGATAAGCCTTTCCAGCATCCCTGAAGGGTTGCCCAGCTGCTCACCTCTGGAAGCAGTCGGGGGAAGACTTTCACTGTACCCAAAAGCCTGGCAAAGTTTAATACAAGACAGATGGGTACGGTCTATTATATCCGGAGGTTACAAAATTCCCTTCCATCAACCCCCCCCCCCCCCTTACAGTCAAGGAAGACCCTTCCAGATGTTCCAGCCAATCTGAAGGAGCAAGCAGTAATAGAAGATCTGAAGTAGGAACTTCATTTGTCAGCAACCTTTGGGATACGGATCCGATCTCGGATCCGAGCCGGCAACTTTTACCACAGCATAGATCCGAGCTCCTAGCTCCTCCCTTTACCCATAATCCCCTGCCAACCCTAACTGACCTCAGATCTAGTTTGCCGCGCTTCAAGCCAACAAGCTGGATTTTGAGCTCCTGGCATTCTGAAGGTTTTTTGTGAGAAAACCTTAGAATTTTTGTACTTTCTTGTGTGATTGTGTGAGTTTGTGTAGGTTCCCTCCTAAATATCTATTTTTGTTAAAAAATTTTCCTCCCTACCCTCGCTGTTCCTTAGTATGTGTTTGTGGTGTGTTAGGGGCCTAGTGAGTGTGGTTTACGTTCGATATGTCGGAGGCCCCTAAAGCCATCTTTTCAAAATGTACCGAGTGTGGCCATAAGCTCTCACCGGCAGATGGCCACACCCGGTGCGTTAGGTGCCTTGGGGTTGAACATCTTTCTTCGGGATGCACGATTTGTGCAGCGTTCAACCTCAGGGCACTTAAGGACCGGAGATCGAAGCTGATTCATGCGCGCCTTTTGCCCCCAAACTCGGCTCCGACCTCCGGTTCTTCGGTGGCCACTACCCAGTCCTCGGTAGCGACCACCCCTGCCTCCCTTCCTCCGGTTGGGACTCAACCTCCCGTTTTGGCTCCGGAGGATAGGGAGGCGGGGAAAACCAAAAGGATGGAGAAGCACCATAAGCGGCGGGTCGAGCACTCTTCCTTGGCCCCGCCCGCCAAGCGGGCTTCTCCATCCAGGGTTTCTGGATCGCCTCCTCCTCGGCTCCGGTCCCCTTGTTTTTCACCGGGACCTGGGGAGGAGGCAACCCGGTCCCCGTCAAGGTCATCTAGGCGTCACTCTAGGTCTGCCTCGGTGGCCTCTTCGAGGTCTACATTTAGTATGTCAGATGCAGACATGGACCGGATGACGAGGAGGTTCATCCAGGCCCAGCTGCAGATGGGAGTGGTCTTGCCTCCCCCCCCTCTGGGGGGGGCTCGACTCCTTTTTTTGCCCCAAATCGCTCCTTCTCCGTCCCGCTTCCCAGGTTCGGAGCCGAGCGTCGGATCCGGGGGTGTGTCGGAGCTGACAGTACTAGTTACTTCGGCTCCGACTGGTCCCTCGAGTTTGTCGGATCCGACCTCTCGGAGCCGTGGGTGGAGCTTCGAATCCAAGGGACTTTGTGTGACTTCGGCTCTGTCCCGGTCGGAGCACACGGGTCCTTCGGATCCGAGGATCGCAGCCCCAGATCCGGTCCCCGCTTCGGATCCGAGTGGGAGCCGACTCTCGGAGCCTATTGAGAGTAGCTCCCCCTCGGCTTTCACGGTGGTGGAAAGGGCACTGTTGAGTGTATCCGGACCCCTGGTCCTGGCTTCGGCTCCTCCCTGCACTCCCTCTCAGCTGGTCTGGGCTCCCATCACCCGGCCTTCGGGACAGCCTGCTTCAACGTCTCTGGGTGTTCCTGCGGAACGTGATATTGCTGGTGAGTCTTCCTCGGACAGCCCCCCCCGAAGAGGTCCCTCACAAAGCCAAGTGTAAGAGGAGGCACATGGACTCCCCTGAGTCCCTTACTGAAGATACAGACTTAGATGAAGGGGAAGGCTCCCCAAGGTCACCCCCCGAGGATGTCTCCTTTGGAGACATCATGGAGATGCTCAGGATTAGGGGGGGGTGGTCTGCCCCCAAGGTTTCCTCAGATGAGTCCGTATTCCTAGAGGCGTTCGAAGCAGGGCCATCTACCTCTTGGGTGTCCCCTTCCCCGACCCTCTGGTGGACCTTATTGCCACCAGGGCTTGGAAGGAGCCGGACACTGTGGAGCCTATCCCCAAGCACCCGGATAGGATCCTGAGTCCCCCTGCTGAGAGAACCCACTGGAGCAGAGGTCCCCCTGTGGATGCCATGTTGGTGGCTGCGGCCACCAAGAGAGAGTTGGCTCAGGAGAGCTCTGCGGTCCACCCTCCAAGTAAGGACTCTCGAGCGATGGACCGCCTGGGGAAGCGGGTCTTTAGTTCAGCAACCTTCTCCATGAGAGCACTGAACTATATAGCACACGTCATCCGGATGCAGCGGGATCTAATAAAAGAATACGCTGCATCCCCCCCAGAGTCCATGTCAGAAGGAGACAAGCATCTGTACTCCTCCCGAATGTCTACTCTACACTCAGTTTCTAACACCTCTATGCGGCTCTTGTCACACGCCACTGAAGGAGCCGCTAGAGCCGGCGGAGCCGGCCTGGTAATCAGGCGTCTGGCCTGGCTCCGACACTGTGACTTCTCGGAACCCTTTAAGGCGTCATTCTCTAATGCCCCCTTTGATGGTTCTGCACTTTTTGGCAAAACCGTTTGCGACACCTTAGTCCAGAGCGAGGAAGACGTTGTCTGTCGTCGGTGTCCGCTTCTCTGCTCCCCAGAGGTCTTTTTCTAAGAACCAAAAGGGTCAGAAGAAGATGTGGTTCCGAAAATCGCATCAGTCCCAGTCTGCTCCGGACAACCAGTCCTCTCGCGGCAGAGGAGGACAGCAAGGTACGCCACCCAAGAGGCAGAGGGGGTCCCAGAATCTTTGGGTCCAGAGAACCCTTCTCTGAGAGTCCCACGCAGAACCCCTGAGGAGTTGCCCGGCTGCTCCACTCTGGAGGCAGTCGGGGGGAATCTTTCGAAGCACCTAGCAATGTGGGAGTCCATAACAACAGATTGCTGGGTGCTTCGCATCATATCCAGAGGTTACCAAATTCCCTTTTTTGTAACCCCCAAAATCAGAAGCTTCCCGACGTACCACCCAATCAGAGAGAGGCAGCTGCTACAGAAATTCAGCAGCTTTTACAAAAAAGAGCCATCCAACCCGTCCCCCCAGATCAGTTTGGATCGGGGTTTTACTCCAGGTTCTTTCTGGTGCCAAAAAAGACGGGGGACTTGAGACCCATTCTCGATCTCTCTCTCCTGAACTTGGCAGTACCCAAAGAAAAGTTCCGAATGGTCACCTTACTATCTATTCTCCCCCTATTACGGGAGAACGCTTGGATGTGCTCGATAGACCTCAAGGATGCGTACTACCACATTCTAGTGGACAGACGCTCCAGGAGGTTCCTCCGTTTCCGGCTGGGAGCCAGTCATTTCCAGTTCAGGGCCCTTCCCTTCAGTCTCACCTCAGCCCCCAGGGTGTTCACCAAAGTCTTGGCAGTCATAGCGGCCCACCTGAGGCTTCAGGGAATTCAGGTCTTTCCGTACCTGGACGACTGGCTCCTCATCGCCCCAACAAGGCATCTGCTCTGTTCAGGCAGGGATTACTTCCTTGACCTTGCTCCACGTCTAGGGTTAACTATCAACATGACCAAATCTTCTCTAGTCCCCTCACAGGTGATAGATTTTATAGGGGCCAGATTGGATTCCAGGATAATGCTTGCCTTCTTAACTCCCGATCGGCTTCAGAACTTCAGGTTGCATGTCAAGGCCATTCTCATTCTTTCTGCTCCACCTGCGGAATTGATCCTGAGGGCTCTAGGGTCCATGGCGGCAGCTATTCCTCTACTACCCCTAGCCTGCCTAAATATGAGGGTACTGCAATGGACCCTCCAAGTACAATGGTCCCTGTCTCGCAACTCCCTGTCTCATCCTATTCCCCTAAGCAGGGCTTGCAGAACGTCGCTCATGTGGTGGCTCCGGTCCCCGAGTCTCCACATGGGACAACCATTTTCGATGCCTTCCCCCGTCGCCACAGTGACCACGGACGCCTCTCGCCTGGGGTGGGGGGGGCACTATTCAGGCAGAACGGTCTAAGGCACGTGGAATGACACAGAGACCTCCTTGCATATCAATGTCCTAGAGATGAGGGCGGTGCTTTTGACATTGCAGGCACTTCACAGCCTTCTACCGATTGGGACAATTGCAGTACAGACGGACAACATGTCAGTTGTCTGGTACATCGACAAACAGGGGGGAACCAGGTCTTATCCCCTTTGTCGCGAGGCTATGAGAGTGTGGGAATGGGCGATTTCCACCAACCGCTTTCTTATTGCAACGCACATTCCGGGACGGTCCAACATCCTAGCAGACAGGCTCAGTCGTTCGATCATGACTCCGTATGAATGGTCTCTCAATCCCCTCGTAGTGAAACAAATATTTGCCCTATGGGGGCAACCCTGTTGCGATCTTTTTGCCTCTCCTTCAAATACCAAATGCAACAGTTACTTCGCTCTAATTCCCCCTCAAGGGGAGTCCCCGAGAGACTCTCTAGTACATGCTTGGCCTCCCGGCCTCCTTTACGCTTATCCTCCATTGCCCATGATGCTGAAACTCCTACAAAAAGCCAGTCGGCTGGGGAGCAAAATGATCCTCATTGCCCCATTCTGGCCTCGTCAAACATGGTTCCCGTACCTGTGGTCTCACCTAATTCATCCACCATGGATTCTGGATCCACTCCCGGATCTCATTACCCACCCTCTGGGTCTCCAGGCCCCCAACCTGGTCAACCTCAAGCTGACGGCTTGGTTGCTCCAGTTCCACTCCTGATTAGGACTCCCGGAATCTCCTCACCAGTCAAAGCAATCCTAGTAGCAGCACATAAACCTTCCACCAGAAGAGTCTACCGAAGCAAGTGGAAACGTTTCTCAATCTGGGCGGAACACCATCACTTGGATCCTTTCACGGTGCCTCTCACGTCGGTTTTGGAGTTCTTAACTACCCTTTTTCATCAAGGGGCTAGCTGCTCTACAGTCAAGGTACAACTGGCAGCGATTTCGCATTATCATGTAGGGCATGAATCAGGCCCTCTGATGACTGCTAAGCTTTGTAAAGCTTTCCTTAAGGGTACTTTCCTTCTCAGACCTCCAGTTAGGGAGGTAGTACCCTCATGGGAGTTGTCTTTGGTTCTCCAAGCCTTGACTAGCCCCCCTTTCGAGCCGGTGGCCATGGTTGATCTTAAATATCTCTCTTGGAAAACGGCCTTCTTAGTGGCCATTACTTCTGCTAAAAGGGTTTCTGAACTTCAGGCTCTGTGTTAAGCCGCCTTATTTATCCTTCCATCCAGATAGAGTTTACCTCAGGATCAATCCATCCTTTCTGCCTAAGGTGTCTTCAGAAGCTAATATTAATCAATCCATTAATCTTCCTGTGTTCTTTCCCCATTACCAGAACAAAGGAGAATATAAACTGCATTCCTTGGGTGTGCACAGACAATTACGTTTTTATACTCATCGAACTGCTGGTCATAGGCAATCTGACCAGTTGTTTGTCTCCTTTGCCAAAACAAGTTTAGGCAAGTCAATTTCTAAAGTTACACTATCACGGTGGACAGCTAATTGTATCCTCTTAGCATACCAGAGTTCGGGAGGGCCTGCACCTCAAGGGGTTCAAGCTCATTCTACTAGGGCCGTCGCTGCTTCGGCGGCTTTTAAATCTAGGGTTCCCTCAGATGATATTTGTTCCGCAGCCACTTGGGCCTCATCTCATACCTTTATCAGCCATTACAAACTGGATGTTGTCTCCAAAGGTAGGGCGTCCTTTGGCTCTGCAGTGCTCCGGAATGTTCTTCCATAAAGGCCACCCAGGATTCAGGTAGCTGGGGACTCTGTCCCAAAGGTTGCTGACAAATGAAGTTCCTACTTCAGATTTAGAAGTTATGTACTCACCATAACGTTCCATCTGAGTAGGTATCTTCATTTGTCTGCAACCATCCCCCCTCCCCCTGACCTCCCTGACCTTTAGGATCTGTCTTGGATTAGCCCCTTCCGGGGCACCTTTACATTGCTTATATCGGGCAAACTTGATCTGAGGTCAGTTAGGGTTGGCAGGGGATTATGGGTAAAGGGAGGAGCTAGGAGCTGGGATCTATGCTGTGGTAAAAGTTGCCGGCTCGGATCCGAGATCGGATCCGTATCCCAAAGGTTGCAGACAAATGAAGATACCTACTCAGATGGAACGTTATGGTGAGTACATAACTTCTAATTTCAAAACTGCTAGAAAAAAGAGCCATCCAGGAAGTCCCGGCAGATCACACGAATCCGGAACTTACTCAAGATTCTTTTTAGTACCAAAAAAGACAGGGGACTGGAGACCGATTCTGGATCTCAGCAGACTAAACAGGTCTGTACAAAGAACAAAGTTTCGGATGGTCATGCTACAGTCCATTCTACCCTTTCTGGGTCAGGACAATTGGATGTGCTCGACAGATCTTCAGGATGCATACTACCATATCAAGATGGATAGGCGCTCCAGGAGATATCTTTGCTTCCGGCTGGGGGCCAGTCATTATCAGTTCAGAGCTCTGCCCTTTGGTCTCACCACAGTCCCCAGGGTGTTCACCAAATGTATGGCAGTGGTCACGGCTCAACTGAGACATCAAGGATTCCAGGTGTTTCCATATCTAGATGACTGGCTCCTCACTGCTACCACCAGGCATCAACTCCTATAAGCACAGGACTACATGATCACAATCTGTACCCAGCTAGGCATTACAATAAATTTTGAAAAATCTGCCTTGTCGCCCTGTCAATCTATCACTTGCATAGGAGCAGACTTGGACACAAGGAATATGTTTGCAAGGCTACCACTAGGAAAAGGTGTCTGCAATTCATCAGCAAGTACAAATTTTATTGTAGAGCAAAAGGATCCAAGTCAGGTATGTCCTTCAAACTCTGCGTTCCATGGCAGCAGCCATTCTTCTAATCCCACAAGCACGCTTTCATATGAGAATTCTTCAGTGGCTTCTGTTCACGCAGTGGTCATTCCAAGAGCTACCCATGACTCACATGATCATGATCACGGATGCATGCAAAAGACATTTTTCTTGGTGGATGGTCTCCCCACTAGTTACTCAGGGCAGACCTTTCATACAACCCCCTCCGGTAGCCACAGTGACGACAGATGCCTCCCTGATGGGGGGGGGGCATTATCTGGGCAGGACAGTCCAAGGCACTTGGCAACCTCACGAGTATCATCTGCACATAAATGTCCTGGAAATGAGAGCTGTGCTCCTGGTGTTGCAAGCCCTTCAAGACTCTCTTCCTTCTGGGGCCATTACTATTCAAACGGACAACATGTCAGTGGTGTGGTACATCAACAAGCAGGGCGGAACCAGATCCTACCCCCTGTTTTGAGAAGCACTCCGACATTGGCAGTGAGCGATTTCCTCCCAACGTTTTCTGATTGCGAAACACATCCCTGGGAGATCCAACATCATAGCGGACAGGCTTAGCAGAGCTATCCTCATGCCTCACGAGTGGTCTCTGAATCAGGAAGTTGCGAATCTTATTTTCCGCAAATGGGGACAGCCTTGCTGCGATCTCTTTGCCACCCCCTTCAACAGCAAATGCAGCAACTACTTCTCCCTTCTTCCGCTTCCAGGTCACATACCCAGAGACGCTCTAGTCCAAGATTGGCCCCAGGGACTTCTTTATGCCTTTCCTCCTTTCCCCCTGATACCCAGACTTATATAGAAAGCAATATCGTTGGGTTGCAAAATGATCCTTATTGCCCTCTACTGGCTTCAACAGATATGGTTCCCGTTCCTGCACCATTACCTTCTCAATCAGCCCTGGACTCTGGACCCAATTCCAGACCTCCTGGTTCATCAATCAGGCGGGTTGCATCAATCCCTCAAAACTCTCCAGCTCACAGCTTGGTTGCTCCACTTCCAACCTTAGCCAGGCTTCCTAGTATTTCCCCAGCAGTCCATGAGATTATTGTCTCCTCTCATAAGTTTACAACGAGGAAAACTTATGCTAGCAAATGGAAACGTTTCTAGTGTTGGGCAGAGGGTAGGAATGTGGATCCCTTCTCAGCCCCAGTCCACGAAATTCTGGAATTCCTAGCACATCTGTTTCACTCCGGGTCCGCTTCCGCTACGATCAGGGTACAGTTAGAGGCCATTTCTAACTTTCATGTTGGCTTATCAAATTTTAACATTTTGTCTCATGAGCTCTGTAAAGCTTTTTTGAGAGGGACAACTTTTCTCAGGCCTCCAGTGAGAGATCCCCCTCCTCCTTGGGACCTTAATTTAGTCCTGACTTCCTTAATTCTGCCCCCTTTTGAACCAGCAGCGTCCTGCCCCATCAAGCTTCTATCTTAGAAGACACTCTTTCTGGTAGCTTTTACTTCAGCCAGACGTGTCTCCGAACTTCAGGCACTATGTGTTTGTTCTCCCTACTTGATGTTTCATAAAGACAGGGTTGCTCTGAGGACTAATCCTTCGTTTCTTCCTAAAGTCTGCTCAAAAAATAATTTAAACCAATCTATAGATCTTCCTGTGTTTTTCCCTAATTATACCAACAGGGAAGAGTACAAACTACACCAACTGGACGTCAATAGACAATTTCGTTTTTACCTGCACAGAACTAAAGAAATAAGGAAGTCGGACCAATTATTCCTTTCTTATGCCTTAGGCAAACAAGGTCTCCCAGTTTCCAAGGTAACCTTGGCGAGATGGTTATCACACACTATTACTTTCATTTATCAGTTAAGGAACACAGAGTTACCTATTAAACTGAAAGGTCATTCTACTAGGGCCTTGGCCACATCTGTAACCTTCCAGTCCAGGTTGCCCATGGATTCTATCTGTGCAGCTGCCACGTGGGCAAACCCTCATACCTTTATTTCTCATAACAAGTTGGATATGGTCTTCAGGAGCAGAGCTGACTTTGGTTCCACTGTTTTGAAGAGTCTGTTCCACTGAGCCACCCAGGATGTTAGGTGCTAGGGACGCTGTCCCAACCAGCAAGAACAAAGGCGAGATAGACAGCTTAACATAAAGAAGTTATGTAGCTACCATAACGTTCCATGTTAGTTGTCTTCATCTCGCCTTCTTTCTTGCATCCCATCCTCTGTCCTCCAGTCCCAGTGGACCGAGAGGAGTTCCTGTTTCACTGGCTGAGTGTTCTCTTGTTTTTTTCCTCTATTGACTTAGAGACTATGGCAGGTATAGTCAACCTATTATTTGGATTGTCTATTCTCTTGCTATGTCTGGAGTTAGCTATTTCAAACGAGATCTGGGTAGCTATCGCTAGGCATTATGGGATAAGGGGTAGCCTTGAGCCAGTAAACAGCTCTCAAGATATTGAAGATGGCCGAGTCGGAGCCAAGGATTGGCTCCGATCCCAACCAGCAAGAAAGAAGGCGAGATGAAGACAACTAACATGGAACGTTATGGTAGGTACATAACTTCTTTTTTTCAGCAAACAAGATCTGAGGAGCTTTCCTAGGGCATAATGGGATAGGGATACAGCCATGAGCCAGTGGAAGACCTCAAGCTTTTGTAAACGGCCGAGTTCGAACTGAAGATAGTTTCCGAACTCAACCAGTAAAGAATGAAGGTGAGATGGACAGCAAGCATGGAATGTTATAGTGAGTACATAACTTCTTTTTTCATAGCACTTCTTACTCCCAACAGTATTTCCAGTCTGAGATCTCATGCCATACAGACTATAGACACTCCTTTGCCTCAAGCCAGTCTTGTTCTTCAGGTTTTGGGTCCATGGCAATGACATTCACTCTGGTACCCTTAGCTCGCCTTCACATGATGGTGCTTCAATGGAACCTAGCAGTACAGTGGTCACTATTGCATTATACACTGAACCACCGTGTCAAGATTTCCCAGGCATGCAAACAGTCTCTCATCTGGTGGATGCAATCAGACAAGCTTCTCCAGGGCCAGCCTTTCATCCTTCCTCCCCCTTCGGCCACTGTGACCATGGACACTTCCCAGCTAGGGTAGGGGGGCACTATTTGGGACAGACAGTTCAAGGCATATTGTTCCTCCTAGAGACCAGTTTGCATATAAATGTTCTGGAGATGAGAGCAATGCTTCTTGCTTTGCAAGCCCTCCATTCCTCTCTCTTCGTCGGAACTATTGTGATTCAGACAGACAACATGTCAGTAGTCTGGTACATCAACGAGCAAGGGGAAACCAGGATGTTAAGTTGCCTATCTCGCCTTTGTTTCTTGCTTGTTTGGATTGGAGCCGACCCTCGGCTCTGACTCGGCCATCTTCTATAGCTCGAGAGCTGATTACTGGCTCGAGCCTACCCCTTATCCCATGATGCCTAATGCTAGCTACCCAGATCTCTTTTGCCACTTCAGCTGCGAGGTTCGTTGTTACTGGCTCAGGCTCTTGTAAGTTATTATAATACTTTTCTAGCAAATTAGGGGTTCTTTTTTGATAGTTTAGACTTTCGACAGTATCGTTAATTAGCTTGTTGTAGTTTTAGTGTTATTGTATTTTTCCCTTAGAACGCGTTTAAGTTAGAGAGTCCCCCCCCCCCTTCCTTTTTTCCTATCTCTACTTATTGTAGCGTTTTAGTTTTAGTCTTCTCTTTTACTTCATAGGTAGCCGTTTAAGTTAGAGGCTTCCTATTTAAAAAAAAAAAAAAAAAAACTTCTTGATTGTAGTTATTGTGTTTTTTGGTTATGTTAGTATTTTCAGATTTTTGTTATTGGGCCTTTGGCCAAAGACTTTTCTGTGTAGGCTAGATATATCTAAAGAATCCAAAGTGTCTGGATTCAAAAAGTGTGACTCATGCTGTCAGAAAATGTCTCTGACAGATGGGCACACTTCTTGTGTCTATTGCTTAGGCGCAGTGCACCTGCAGGACTCTTGTTCTGTATGCCATGCATTCAGCCCAAGGGTTCTGCAGGAGCGCAAAAATAAGCTTATCTTAAGGGGTCTTCTTAAGCCCCAGGATTCACCGGCCAAGGCTCAGCCGGTGAAATCTCCTAAACCGACCAAATCGTCAGCTCCCAGCTTGGAGCTGTCATTGGCCCAAACATTACCGACTACTTTGGTTCCGGCTGGAACCGAGGAGACTGCCTCCCAGTCGGCTCCAACAGCATCTTCGGAGCCGTCTCGGACCCACAAGAGACCGAGGTCCCCTTCTCTAGAGTCGATACATTCGGCCCCTCAATCTCCCCTGTTGCAGAGTGACCACAGTCACAGATCCTCCCACTCCTCTCGGTCCTCTAGACTCTCAGACCACGACGTGGAGAGAGTGGTCAGTAGGTTGTTGAAGTCGCAGGCACTGGCCAAAATTTTATCCAGCCCTCCTCAACAGGTGTGGGCTCCTTCCGCTTCCATCGATGTTCCTCCTCTGACTCGTCTGAGCTCAGAGCTGGAATTTGTTGGGGTTCGAGTCGTAGAACCGTTGGCACCGATAACGATTTCCCCTTCGGTTCCATCATCGGCTCCAATCCCCTCAATGGCGCCTTCTGTCGAGGGATCTGGGTGCCGAGACTTCCTCGTTGGCTCCGAGGGGGCGAGTGGCATCGGACCCTTGTCCGACCCCGTTCACCCTCTCGGAGCTTCGGCGCAGGTGAGCTTGGCCTCTGCATCATCCTCAGAGCCGTCCCCCTTGGTGCAGAGGAGGATTCTGGTTTCCTCGGATCCGGAGCCTTCTTTGCATCGTGGCAGGGATGCCTGCGAAGTTATGAGGAGTGTACTGGCTCCTGAGTCAGCACCACATTCGACCCCACTGGCTCCGTCCCCTGTAGTGCCTGCTTAACCTCTGTTCCTCCTCCAGACTCCAAGCGTGGGGAACCGACGCTCCAGAGCACCTCACTAGGTGTTTCCTCTTCTTCCAAGGCCTCCCCTGATCATTCAGGGGAGGCCCCTCGGAAGAGGAAGTGCAAGAGGAAGCACATTGACTCCCTGAGTCTGTCACTTCGGATACGGATTTGGATGAATCGGAAGGGTCCCTGAGATCCCCCTCTGAAGATGTTTCCTTTTCGGACATCCTAGAAATGCTTAAGCAGAGGGGGAACTGGACTGCCCTAGCCCCCTACTGAGGATGAATCCATATTCCTGGATGCATTTGGATCCTGCCCTTCCACCTCCTAGGTGCCTCCGCCCTTCGATCCACTAATGTCTGTGGTAGCTCGAAGAGCTTGGTCAGCACCGGATACAGTGGAACCAACCCCGAGGAGGCTCGGCAAGTTTATCACTGCACCCCCTGATAAACAGTTCCTTATCAAGGGTGTTCCTGTGGATGCCATGGTAGTAGCAGCGGCCACTAAAAAGGAATTAGCAGAAACGTCTTCCTCTGTCCATCCTCCTAACAAGGAGTCTAGGACTATGGACAGATATGGGAAGTGAATATTTGCTTCAGTGACCTTTTCCATGAGGTCGCTGAATTACTTATGCCATTTTACCAGGCTTCAGAGGGATCTCCTGAAAGAGCTTGGAGATACCCTCCAGGATCAATCAACTGAAGGGGTTCAAACTAAAGTAGCTTCTCAGCTGGCGACCCTTAATTCGGTAGTTAACTCCTCCATAAGGCTCATTTCCTATGCAGCCGATGGTGAGAGTAGAGACGCAGGTACAGGCGTGACCCTTAGGAGACACGTATGGATGCAGCTGTGTAATTTTGCGGAGCCCTTTAGAGTGTCATTCACCAGCACCCCCTTTGACGGTTCATTTCTCTTTGGACCACAGGTGAAGGACACCCTCACTAGGTGTGAACAGGAAGGCAAGACTCTCTCTGCCGTGGGAGTCCATTTTTCCACTCCTTCCAGACCATATCCCAAAGGTCAGAAGGGTGGAAAAATGTGGTTTCGGAAATCCCAGGGAGCCTAGCCTGATACACGTAGTGATTTTTCCTCCAGGGGCAGAGGAGGAAACAACAACAACAGACGCCGCCCTCGAGGCAGAGGGGGTCCGGAGTACCAGGGCAGTAGAGAATCTTTCTCTGACAAGCCCTTCCAGCATCCCTGAAGGGTTGCCCGGCTGCCCGCCTCTGGAGGCAGTCGGGGGAAGACTTTCACTGTACCCAAAAGCCTGGCAAGACATTATGCGAGACAAATGGGTACACTCAGTCATATCCGGATGCTATGTAATTCCATTCTTCCAATCTCCCCTATCGTCAAACAAATCCCCCCCAGATGTTCCACCCAATCTGAGGGCCCAAGCAGTCATAGAAATTTCAAGACTGCTAGAAAAAAGAGTCATCCAGGAAGTCCCGGCAGACCAACTCGGATCCGGAACTTACTCAAGGTTCTTTTTGGAACCAAAAAAGACAGGGGACTGGAGACCAATTTTGGATCTTAGCAGACTATACAAGTCTGTTCAAAGAACAAGGTTTTGGATTGTCACGCTACAGTCCATTCTACCCTTTTTGAGTCAGGACAATTGGATGTGTTCAATAGATCTACAGGATGCGTACTATCACATCAAGATGGACAGGCACTCCAGGAGATTCCTTCGCTTCCGGCTGGGAGCCAGTCATTATCAGTTCAGAGCTCTGCCCTTTGGTCTCACCACAGCCCCCAGAGTGTTCACCAAATGTATGGCAGTGGTCACGGCTCACCTGAGGCATCAAGGATTCCAGGTGTTTCCTTATCTAGACGACTGGCTCCTTACTGCTACTACCAGGTATCAACTCCTTCAAGCCAGGGACTATACAATTGCAATTTGTGCCCAGTTAGGCATTACTATAAATTTCGAAAAATCTGCCTTGCTGCCCTGTCAATCTATTACCTATATATGAGCAGATCTAGATACAAAAAGTATGTCCGCAAGGCTACTGCCGGACAGGGTGGCCATGATTCGGCTGCAAGTTCCTATCCTCATGCAATGCAAAAAGGTACAAGTCCGGTTGGTCCTTCAAACTCTGGGTTCTATGGTGGCAGCAATTCTTCTGATACCTCTGGCCCATTTTCACATGAGAATCCTTCGGTGGTTTCTCTTCACACAGTGGTCCTTTCAACAGCTCCCCATGTCTCACATGATCATGATTACAGAAACTTGCAAAAGACACCTTTCCTGGTGGATGGTCTCCCCAGTAGTGTCTCAGGGCAGACCATTCATCCAACCCCCTCCAGTTGCCACAGTGACCACGGACTCCTCACTGATAGGGTGGGGGGGCATTATCAGGGCAGGACAGTCCAAGGCACTTGGCAGCCTCACAAGTACCATCTGCACATAAATGTCTTGGAGATGAGAGCCGTGCTACTAGCGTTGCAAGCACTTCAGGACTCCCTCCCTCCTGGGACCATTGCAATTCAAAAGGACAACATGTCAGTAGTGTGGTACATCAACAAGCAGGGCGGAACCAGGTCCTACCCCATATGTCGAGAAGCACTCAGACTCTGGCAGTGGGCTATTTCCTCCCAATGATTTCTGATTGCGACGCACATCCCTGAGAAGTCCAACGTCATAGCGGACAGGCTCAGCAGAGCTATTCTCGTGCCTCACGAGTGGTCTCTGATTCAGGTAGTTGTGGATCTCATCTTCCACAAATGGGGACAGCCTTGCTGCGATCTGTTTGTGGCCCCCTTCAACACCAAATGCAGCAACTACTTCTCCCTTTTACTGCTTCCCGGTCACCCTCTAGTCCTTGATTGGCCTCAGGGACTTCTTTATGCCTTCCCGCCTTTCCCTCTTATACCCAAACTCATACAGAAAGTGATATTGTTGTGTTGCAAAATGATCCTCATTGCTCCTTACTGGCCTTGACAGATTTGGTTTCCGTTCCTGCACCATTACCTCCTCAAGCAGCCCTGGACCCTGGATCCTATTCCATACCTGCTGATTCATCAATCAGGAGAGCTGCATCGATCCCTCCAGCTCACAACTTGGTTGATCCAATTCCATTCCTAGCCAGGCTTCCCAGCATTTCCCCAGCTGTGCGTGAAATTATTGTCTCCTCTCACAAATCGGCTACCAGGAAGACGTACGCTAGCAAATGGAAACGTTTCTCTTATTGGGCAGAGGCTAGGAACATAGATCCCTTTTCAGCCCCAGTTCACGAGATCTTGGAGTTCCTAACTGAGCTTTTTCACTCTGGGTCCGCTTCTGCCACAATCAGGGTTCAACTAGTGGCCATCTCTAACTATCATGTTGGTTTTTCTAATCTAAATATTATGTCTCATAAGCTGTGTAAAGCTTTTCTCAGAGGGACTACTCTCCTCAGGCCCCCAGTGAGAGATCCCCCTCCTCCTTTGGACCTTAATTTGGTACTAACCTCCTTTATTATGCCCCCTTTTGAACCGGCAGCTTCCTGCTCCCTTAAGTTTCTATCTTGGAAAATACTCTTTCTGGTAGTTATTACCTCAGCCAGATGTGTATTGGAACTTCAAGCACTAAGCGTTCGTTCTCCGTACTTAGTTTTTCACAAGGATAGGGTTGCTCTGAGAACTAATACTGCCTTCCTTCCTAAAGTTTGCTCAGAAAATAATCTAAACCAATCCATAGACCTTCCAGTGTTCTTCCCTAACTACACCAACAAGGCAGAGTACAAGTTACACCTTCTGGATGTTCATAGACAACTGCGTTTTTACCTGCATAGAACGAAGGATATAAGGAAGTTGGACCAACTCTTCCTTTCCTATGCTAGGGGCAAACAGGGTCTTCCAGTTTCCAAAGTGACCCTGTCCAGGTGGTTGTCTCACATTATTACCTTCATCCATCAACTAAGAAACAAAAAATTGTCTTCCAAACCGAAAGGTCATTCTACTAGGGCTTTGGCCACTTCTGTAGCCTTCCAGTCTAGGTTGCCCATGGACTCTGTTTGTGCCGCTGCCACATGGGCAAATCCTCATACTTTTATTTCTCATTACAAGTTAGACATGGCCTCCAGGAATAGAGCTAACTTTGGTTCCACTGTTCTGAAGAGTCTGTTCCAATGAGCCACCCAGGATTGTAGGTGCTAGGGACACTGTCCCAACAAGCAAGAAACGAAGGTGAGATAGACAACTTAACATAAAGAAGTTATGTACCTACCATAACGTTCCATGTTAGTTGTCTTCATCTCGCCTTCTTTCTTTCGTCCCCCCCTCCATCCCCCTTTCCTATTGGACCGAGAGGAGTTTAGGCTTCACCGGCTGAGTATTTTCTGGTTTGTTTCCTCTACTGACTTGGAGAGTATAACAGATATGCCCAACCTGTTAGTTTGTTCAGGTTATTCTTGCTATGTCTGGGGTTAGCTATTACAAACAAAATCTGGGTAGCTAGCACTAGGCATCATGGGATAAGGGGTAGCCTCGAGCCAGTAAACAGCTCTCGAGCTATAGAAGATGGCCGAGTCGGAGCCGAGGGTCGGCTTCGATCCCAACAAGCAAGAAAGAAGGCGAGATGAAGACAACTAACATGGAACTTTGTGGTAGGTACATAACTTCTTTTTTTAGCCCTTGTGTCGGGAGGTCATGAGGTTGTGGCAATGAGCAATCTCTTCAAATCGCTTTCTTATACTGACGCACATTCCTGGGAAGTCGAACATTCTAGTGGACAGGCTCAGTAGAACCATCCTGATGCCTCACGAGTCGTCTCTAAACCCAGCAGTGGCAAATATGGGCTTCCAGAAATGGGGTCTGCCTTGCTGTGACCTGTTTGTGTTTCCCCTCCAACACCAAGTGCAGTGAGTTCTTTGCCCTGCATCCTTCCCATGGACAATCACTGTAAGATGCTGTAGTCCATGCTTGACCCCCGCAGTCTACTATATGTCTTCCCTTCATTCCCAAATTTCTTCAGAAAGCACATATTGAAGTGCTAAATCTTCTTCATTGCCCCCTTTTGGCCGCATCAAGTGTGGTTTCCCTTCCTTTGGTTTCACCTGGTCAGTCTGCCGTGGACTATGGATCCCTCTCCAGATATGTTGTCCCATCCCTCGGGGTACTGCCTTCCAAATCTTCTGAACCTGAAACTGACAGCTTGGTTTCTCCACTTCCAATGGTGGCTAGAAATCCTGGGAATTCCTCTTCAGTTTGAAAATTTTTGGTTGCAGCTCACAAACCTTCCACAAGGAAACTTTACACCCATAAATGGAAGAGATTCTGTATCTGGGACTATCAGAAAAATTTAGACCCCTTCTCTGCACCAGTCCTTGTACTTTTGGATTTTTTGGCTCACCTTTTTCATACTGGTTTGAGTTTTTCTACAGTTAAAGTACAACTTGCTGCTATTTCTAATTTTCCTGTTGGGGAGAACTCCCTTTCCCTGGCTTTATCTAAACAATGCAAGGCTTTTTTGAAAGATACCTTTCTTTTATGTCCTCCTATTAAGGAACCTGCCCTTCCTTGGGACCTCACCTTAGTTTTTCAGGTTATGGTATCTTCTCCTTTTGAACCTGCAGAGAAAGTAGACTTGAAGTTCCTTACCTGGAAAACTAGTTTCCTGGTGGCGAGCACTTCTTCCAAGAGAGTTTCGGAACTGCAGGCGTTGTCATACAAGCCTCCATATCTTATCTTCCATTAGGACAGAGTCACCTTACTTACAGAGCCCTCCTTTTTGCCCAAGGTTGCTTCAGAGGCCAACTTAAACCAATTTATTAATCTTCCCGGGTTTTTTTCCTAATTTTTCAAAACAAGGGAGATAATCTTCTCCATACATTGGATGGGCATAGGCAGCTTCACTTTTATTTGGACAGAACTAAAACATGTTAAGTTGTCAATCTCGCCTTCATTCTTGCTTGATGGGTTCGGAGCCGATCCTCGGCTCCGACTCGGCACTTTGCTAAGCTCGAGAGTCACTTTTACCAGCTCGAGGCAGCCCCATATCCCATGATGCAAGGCGGTAAGTACCCAGATCTCGTTTGCCGCTTCGCTGATGAGGTCCTCCTTTTGCCAGCTCCTGGTAAGTGTTAGTATTTAACTACTTTTTGTCCCCAAAATTTAACTTTTTTCACTTTTCTTTAGAATACCTTCTTTTTTACTTATTTGTAAGCCCTTTTCTGACTAAAATTATATTTCCTTCCCCTTTTTTTAGTCAGGCCTTCATTCCCTCCCATCCCCCCCCCCCTGTCAGGGTGTGTGTGTGTGAGAGGTTAGTTGATTATATATTAGATAACTTTAGTTGTCTGTTTGGGACTGTGTTGTGGTGTACTGTTGTGTACAACTATGTCCAAAGAAAGGGTCTCAGGCTTTAAGAAGTGTGACTCGTGCTGTCAGAAGATGTCTCTGACAGACGGTCACACTTCTTGTTTATATTGCCTGGGACCTCTCCACCTGCAGGACTCCTGTGCAATTTGTCATTCCTTTAGCCAGAGAGTCCTGCAGGAGAGGAGAAATAAGTTGATTTTAAGGGGTCTCCTTAAACCGGAGGGCTCTCCAGCCAAATTGGCTCCGAGCAAGACTTCTAAGTCTTCTAAGGCCCAGGCTTCTGTATCTAAGCCGGTGGCCTCGGCTCCGACTCCTTCGGAGTCGAGATCGGCTCCGGCTGGAGCCGATCCTGTCTTGCAGAAATCTTCGGCACCGATGGCTATCGGTGCCAATACTGTTATGGTCACATCGGTGTCGGCTCCGACTGGCTCCGACCACCATGTGGCTCAGGCTTCGGTGTCGGCGCCAACCGGCACCGACACCGTTACTGTTATGTCTGTATCGGCTCCGGCTGGAGCCGATGCATCGAGACTTTCATTCGGAGCCGAAAAGTCCTCGGCTCCGTCTGGATCTGTGGTTTCTTCGACTCCGATGGTTCCTTCGAGGAAGAGGTCCAGGTCCCCTTCCTTGGAACCAATACTCTCAGCTCCGGCCTCACCTCTCCTCTCGGAGCGGAGCCATCGGAGCCGATCATCTAGGTCGTCCAGGCTTTCAGACCATGATTTAGAGAGGGTGGTAAGTAGATTATTGAAATCACAGGCACTGGCCCAGATGCTGCATAGTCCATCTCAACAGACGACTATTAGACCACACCCTCTTCAAGTTCCTCCTTCAACTCTACCTCAGAGTTTGGAGCTGGAGTCTTCGGGGATAGTTACTGCTATGGCTGAGGGGCGGATACCCCCCCCCCTTCTGCACCCTCGGCATCTACTCTTATCTCCTCTTCGAGACCTTCCTTGGAGGGATTCGGTGGTCGGGCTTCCCTGGTATCCTCCGAAGGGGTGAGTGGCATCGGACCCTTGTCCGACCCCGCTCTTCCCCTTGGAGCCTCGGCCTTGGTGAGCTCGGCTCCGACATCTGCCTCGGAGCCTTCCCTTTCGGTGGGCCCTGGAGTCCCGGTTTCTTCGGAACGGGTTCTCCCGGACCTCCCTGGGAGGGGGGCCTTCGAGGTGATGAAGAGTGTGCTGGCCACTGGGCTCAGCCAGCAGTCCATTCCCTTAGCTCCTCCCTCTACAGTGCCTGTCGATATCTCTTCCATCTCTCTTGCTCCCTGACCCAGAGATCCACCGCCTCAGGTTTCCCCACTGGGAATAACCCCCTCTTCCGAGGATTCTCCTGATCAGTCAGGAGATCCTCCATAAGAGGACTTGTAAGAGGAAACACCTAGACTCCCCTGGGTCTATCACTTCAGATACCGACTTAGATGAGTCGGAGGGATCCCCAAGATCCCCCTCTGAGGATGTCTCCTTTTCAGACATCCTAGAACTCCTAAAACAGAGGGGAAACTGGCCCTCCACAAATCCCTCTGAGGATGAGTCGGTATACCTAGAGGCGTTTGGATCTCGGCCCTCCACCTCCTGGGTGTCTCCGCCTTTCGACCCCCTTATGGAAGTTATTGCTCGAAAGGCTTGGGCTGCTCCTGACTCTGTAGAGCCAGTTCCTAGGAGGCCGTCTAAATTTTTTACTGCCCCTTCGGAAAAGCAATTCCTCACGAAAGGTGTCCCTGTTGATACCATGGTGGTGGCGGCTGCCACTAAGAAGGAACTTGCAGATCCTTCCGTACCAGTCCATCCTCCTAACAAGGATTCTAGGACCATGGATAGGTATGGTAAGCGGATGTTCTCTTCAGCGACCTTTGCTATGCGCTCGCTGAACTACTTATGTCACTTCACCAGACTCCAAAGGGACATCCTTAAGGAACTAGGTGAAGTAGTACAGGATCCTACGGCTGCAGGGCTCAAGAGAAAATTGCTTCTCAGCTAGGAATCCTTAATTCTATAGCTAACTCCTCCATGCGACTGATATCATATGCAGCAGATGGAGCGAGTAGAGCCGCAGGTACAGGGGTGGCTCTTAGACGTCAATCCTGGATGCGGCTCTGTAATTTTGCAGATCCTTTAAGGCGTCCTTCACAAACTCTCCCTTTGATGGGTCAGCTTTGTTTGGCCCTCAAGTGAAGGATACATTGACCAGGTGTGAACAGGACGGCAAGACTCTTTCTGCCGTAGGGGTCCGTTTTTCCACCCCTTCTAGACCTTACCCCAAAGGACAGAAGGGTGGAAAGATGTGGTTCCGCAAATTCCAAGGAGTCACGCCGGATACACGTGGTCAGTTTACCCCTAGAGGCAGAGGGGGTAATAACAACACATGCCGCTCTAGAGGCAGAGGGGGTCCACAGAACCAGGGAAGCAGAGAGCCTCTCTCTGACAAGCCCTTCCAGCATCCCTGAGATGTTGCCCGACTGTCCATCCTTGGAGGCAGTCGGGGGAAGACTATCGCTGTACCCAGAAGCCTGGCATTCCCTCACTCAAGACAGATGGGTACAGTCGATTATATCCGAGGGTTACAAAATTCCTTTCGAGGAAAGTCCCTTCTCTTACACAAATTCCCTTCCAGATGTACCACCCGGTCTAAGGGAAATTGCAGAGTTAGAAGTATTAAAGCTTCTACAAAAAAGAGCCATTCAGCCAGTTACAATAGACCATTCAGAGCCCGGAATCTACTCAAGATTATTTTTGGTCCCCAAAAGACGGAGACTGGAGACCAATATTGGATCTCAGCAGACTCAACAAGTCTGTGAGAAAGACAAGATTTCGAATGGTCACACTTCAGTCAATTTTGCCCTTCCTAGAGAAGGACAACTGGATGTGCTCAATAGATCTTCAGGACGCATACTATCACATAAAAATTCACAGACGCTCCAGAAGGTTTCTCCGCTTTCGGCTGGGGTCCAGTCATTTTCAATTCAGAGCCCTGCCCTTTGGTCTCACTACAGCCCCCAGAGTGTTCACCAAATGTATGGCAGTGGTCACGGCTCACCTGAGACGTCAAGGATTCCAGGTGTTTCCGTATCTCAATGACTGGCTCCTTTCAGCCACCACCAGGCATCAACTTCTTCAAGCCAGGGATTACACACTAAATCTCTGCACTCAATTGGGAATTTCGATCAACTACGAAAAATCCTCCTTATTGCCCTGCCAGTCTATTACTTTCATAGGCGCAAACTTAAACACTGTTCGGATGTCAGCAACCCTCACAGACCAAAGAATCTCAGATATACAAAGTCACGTGAGGATCATTCTTGCCAGCAAAAAGATGCAAGCCAGAATGGTTCTGAAGGTGTTGGGCCTCATGGCTGCGGCCATTACCCTTCTTCCCCTGGCCCGCTTCTACATGCGTCTGCTTCAGTGGATGTTGTTCACTCAGTGGTCGTACCAACAACTTCCTATGCGTCACCAAATCCTGGTGACACAGATTTGCAAGAATCATCTTTCATGGTGGATTACTTCTCCCCAGATTCACCAAGGCAGACCCTTTGTACCCCCGGCCCCGGTAGCCACTGTCACTACGGACGCCTCCCTGATCAGGCGGGGGGGTCATTATCAGGGCAGGATGGTTCATGGGACGTGGCAACCGTTCGAATACCACCTGCACATAAATGTCCTAGAGATGAGAGCAGTGCTTTTAACGTTGCAAGCCCTTAACGACTTTTTTCCCTTGGGAACAATTGCAGTTCACACAGACAACATGTCTGTAGTATGGTATATCAACAAACAGGGTGGAACCAAGTCCTACCCCTTGTGTCGAGAAGCTCTCAGACTTTGGCAATGGGCGATCTCCTCTCATCGGTTTCTGGTAGCAACGCATATCCCTGGGAAAACCAACATTCTAGCGGACAGATTGAGCAGAGCTATTCTCATGCCTCACGAGTGGTCTCTCAAACAATCTATAGTGGAGGAGATTTTTCTAGAATGGGGCCGCCCATGTTGCGATCTTTTTGCTACTCCCAAAACAGCAAATGCCCAGACTTCTTTTCTCTCTTCCCACTGCCAGGCCATCCCCCCAGAGACGCTCTAACCCAGGATTGGCCCCAGGGACTTCTTTATGCCTTTCCTCCCTTTCCTCTGATTCCACAAGTTCTCCAGAAAGCCACCGTTTTGAGAGCCAAAATGATTCTCATTGCTCCCTATTGGCCTCGACAAATTTGGTTTCCGTTCCTCCATCGTCACCTTTTGGTGCAGCCGTGGCATCTGGACCCAGTACCAGACCTTCTGATTCACCAATTGGGTCATCTGCACCGGTCTATCCCTTCTCTCAACCTCACAGCATGGTTGCTTCCCTTCCTTCCTTAGCCAGGCTTCCTATGATCTCTAATCCTGTTAGGGATATCATAGTGGCTTCCCTAAAATCCTCTACTAGAAGGATTTATACCAGCAAATGGAAACACTTTTCTTGTTGGGCAAAAGCTAAAAATATTGATCCTTTTACTGCTCCAGTTCAAGCAGTTTTGGATTTCTTAGCGGAAATCTTTCACGCGGGCTCTTCTTCTTCCACGTTCAAAGTTCAGTTGGCTGCTATCTCGAACTTTCATGTCGGGTTCGCAGATCACAACATTATGTCCCACAGGCTTTGTAGAGCCTTCTTAAAAGGAATCTTTCTCCTGAAACCTCCAGTCAGGAGTCCTCCTCCTCAATGGGACCTAAATTTGGTGCTGACATCCTTGATTCTTCCTCCCTTCGAGCCAGCTGTTTCATGTTCCCTGAAATTTCTTTCATGGAAAACACTCTTCCTGGTTGCTATTACCTCGGCTAGGAGAGTGTCTGAACTTCCTGCTCTCTCTGTGCGTCCCCCTTATTTGGTCTTCCACAAAGACAGGGTATCCTTGAGAACTAATCCGACCTTTTTGCCTAAGGTCGCCTCAAAGAGTAATTTGAATCAGTCTATTGACCTTCCTGTATTTTTCCCAAATTACTCAAACAGATCGGAACAAAAATTACATTATCTTGATGTTCACCGCCAACTCAGATATTATTTGGACAGAACAAAACAATTCAGAAAATCCGATCAGCTCTTTATTTCTTATGCTGATATTAAAAAAGGCCTTCCTGTCTCAAAAGTGACCTTATCCAGATGGCTTTCTTCTGTCATCTCTGAAATCTATCAGCTCAGGGGAAAACAGCTGTGCTCAAAACCTAAAGCGCATTCAACCAGAAGCTTAGCCACTTCTACAGCCTTTCAGGCTAGACTTCCATTAGACACAATTTGTGCAGCAGCCACTTGGGCCACTCCTCATACCTTTGTCTCTCATTACAAATTGGATTTGGCCTCCAGGGATAGAGCCAGTTTTGGCTCTACAGTTCTCAAGAGTCTGTTCCATTGAGCCACCCAGGATAGAGGTGCTAGGGACGCGGTCCCATCAAGAATGAAGGCGAGATTGACAACTTAACATTGAGAAGTTATGTACCTACCATAATGTTCCATGTTAGTTGTCTTCTCTCGCCTTCTTTCTTGCGACCCTCCCTCCTTCCCCCTGGCCTGGACAGACCTTTTTTCTCCCTACATTGAAGAATGCTTCTTAAGACCATACAGTTCTGGTCTTCCTAACCCATCCTTCAGGCTTTTTTCTGCCTTTCTTTCTTTCTTCCTTTTGGGAAGTTTTTTATGCTAGGTGATGTTAAGTTGTCAATCTCGCCTTCATTCTTGCTGGATGGGTTCGGAGCCGATCCTCGGCTCCGACTCGGCACTTGCTTAGCTTGAGAACTCCTTTTACCAGCTCGAGGCAACCCTATATCCCATGATGCAATGCGAGACTACCTCAGATCTCGTTTGCCGCTTTGCGAAGAGGTCTCTTTTTTGCCAGCTCAGGTAGGTTTGAATTTTCAAACAGTTTAGTCAGGGTTTTGTCTCTCCCTTGTTCTATTTCATAGTGTGTAGTGTTTCTACAGCCCACCCTATTTTCCCTATATATTTAAAACTTTCTTGTTATATAGTTAAGTTTAATTTTTTCAGTTAGGCCTAGGTCTCTTTTCTTAATCCCTATCTGTGTGTGTGTTTTTGTGGGATTAATAGTGTGACTGTTTGGGGTGTGTGAGTGTTGTGTTTTATTTGGACTATGTCTAAGGAAGGAAAGGTCTCAGGCTTCAAGAAGTGTGACTCGTGCTGTCAGAAAATGTCTCTGACAGACGGTCACACTTCTTGTGTTTACTGCCTGGGGCCTTTACACCTGCAGGACTCCTGTGCCATATGTCATTCTTTTAGCCAGAGAGTCCTGCAGGAGAGGAGGAACAAATTGATCCTCCGTGGCTTATTAAAGCCAGAAGGTTCACCCACTAAAACTGGGTCGAGTAAACCTTCAAAGCCACCTAAGGTTCAGGCTACAGTTGTTAAGCCTTCCCCGGTGGCTCCGACTCCTTCGGAGTCGAGATCGGCTCCGGCTGGAGCCGATCTTTCTACTTCTGATGTGGTAGTGTCGGTTCCTACCGGCTCCGACACTCAATCTACTGTTGCCTTGTCGGCACCGGCTGGAGCCGACGTGTTATCCGGTATCGGAGCCGAGAATCCTTCGGCTCCATCTGGAACCCAGAGGACGTCGGCTCCGATGGCTTCGTCCAAGAAGAGATCTCGGTCCCCTTCTTTGGAATCTATCCACTCGGCTCCGAGGTCTCCTCTTTTGTCGGAACGGAGTCATCGGAGCCGATCTTCGAGATCTTCCAGGCTGTCTGACCACGATTTAGAGAGGGTGGTAAGCAGGCTGTTGAAGTCACAGGCACTAGCCCAAATGCTCCATAGCCCGTCTCAGCAGACTTCGGCTATTGCTCTCCCCCTTGAACTTCCTCCTCCGACTCCCCTCCAGAGTTCGGAGCCGGAGCTTCTCGGGACAGCGACCGTGTCGGCGCCGGAACCGATACATCCCCTTTCGGCTCCGTCGTCTTCGGCTCCGATCTCCTCCATGAGACCTTCCTTGGAGGGATCCGGTCGTCGAGTTTCCCTTGTCGGCTCCGAGGGGGCTAGTGGCATCGGACCCTTGTCCGACCCCGCTCTCCCTCTCGGGGCTTCGGCTTTGGTAAGCTCGGCACCGACATCGGCCTCGGAGCCTTCTCTTTCGGTGGAGCCGGGAATTCCTATTTCTTCGGAACGGGAATATTCTGGCCTCCCTGGGAGAGGAGCCTTTGAGGTGATGAGGAGTGTCCTGGCACCTGAGCCAGGTCAACGGTCCATCCCTTTAGCTCCTCCCTCTTCGGTGCCTGTTGATGTCTCTTGCCAGCCTCTTGCTCTCAGGCCCAGGGATCCATCGCCCCAGGTTTCCCCATTGGGAATAACTTCCTCTTCTGAGGTCTCTCCTGATCCTGCAGGGGAACCCCCTCGGAAGAGGACGTGTAAGAGGAAACACACAGACTCCCCTGAGTCTACAACATCTGATACCGACTTAGATGAGTCGGAGGGTTCCCCACGGTCCCCCTCTGAGGATGTCTCCTTTTCAGACATCCTTGAACTCCTCAAACAGGGGGGGAACTGGTCCTCCATTGACCCCTCCGAGGATGAGTCGGTATACCTGGAGGCTTTTGGATCCCGACCCTCCACCTCCTGGGTGTCTCCGCCTTTCGACCCGCTTATGCAGGTAGTGGCTTGGAAGGCGTGGGCAGCTCCAGATTCTGTGGAACCGGTCCCCAGGAGGCCATCCAAATTTATTACGGCCCCTTCAGACAAGCAGTTTCTTTCCAAGGGCGTCTCTGTGGATGCTATGGTGGTGGCGGCGGCCACCAAGAAGGAACTTGCGGATCCTTCAGTGCCTGTCCATCCTCCTAACAAAGATTCTAGGACCATGGACAGGTATGGCAAGCGGATGTTTTCTTCAGCGACCTTTGCTATGCGTTCGCTGAACTACCTTTGTCATTTCACCAGACTTCAAAGAGATATTCTCAAGGAACTAGGTGAAGTGGTTCAGAATCCTTCAGCTGCTGGGGCTCAAGACAAGATTGCCTCACAGCTAGCAATCCTAAATTCTTTAACCAACTCCTCCATGCGGCTCATATCCTATGCAGCCGATGGAGCGAGCAGAGCCGCAAGCACAGGAGTGGCTCTTAGACGTCAAGCCTGGATGCGGCTTTGTAATTTTGAGGACCCCTTTAAGGCATCCTTCACCAATACCCCCTCTGACAGTTCGGCTTTGTTCGGACCTCAGGTGAAGGAAACCTTGACCAGGTGTGAGCAAGACGGCAAAACTCTTTCTGCCGTTGGAGTCCATTTTTCCACCCCTTCTAGACCCTATCCCAAGGGTCAGAAAGGAGGAAAGATGTGGTTCCATAAAGCCCAAGGAGCAGCGCCGGACACACGTGGTCAGTTTACCCCCAGAGGCAGAGGGGGTAACAATAATAGACGCCGCCCAAGAGGCAGAGGGGGTCCTCAGAATCAGGGCAACAGGGAGTCTCTTCCTGAGAAGCCCTTTCAGCATCCCTGAGGTGTTGCCCGACTGTCCACCCTTGGAGGCAGTCGGGGGAAGGATATCGCTGTACCCAGTAGCCTGGCATTCCCTTTCACAAGATATGTGGGTACAGTCGATCATATCCGAGGATTACAAAATCCCCTTCGAAAGGTATCCCGTACCTCACCAATCCCTTCCAGACATCTCACCCGGTCAAAGGGATTTGGCAAAACAGGAGGTTTCAAAGCTCCTAGAAATAAGAGCCGTCCAGACTGTTCCAGCAGACCAAGTAGGATCCGGCGTCTACTCGAGATTCTTTTTGGTCCCCAAAAGGACGGGAGATTGGAGACCAATTTTAGACCTGAGCAATCTAAACAGATTTGTCAAGAAGGCAAGATTCCGGATGGTCATGCTTCAGTCCATTCTGCCCTTTCTGGGCAAGGACAACTGGATGTGCTCGATAGACCTTCAGGATGCGTACTATCACATAAAGATACACAGGCGCTCCAGGAGGTTTCTCCGCTTTCGGCTAGGGACCAGTCATTATCAATTCAGAGCCCTGCCCTTTGGCCTCACTTCAGCCCCCAGAGTGTTTACCAAATGCATGGCAGTGGTCACAGCTCATCTGAGACGTCAAGGATTCCAGGTGTTTCTATATTTAGACGACTGGCTCTTCTCCGCCACCACCAAGCATCAGCTTCTTCAGAGCAGAGACTACACTCTGCAGCTTTGCAAAAGGTTGGGAATATCAGTGAATTTCGAAAAATCTTCTCTGCTGCCTTGCCAATCTATCACCTTTATAGGCGCAGAATTAAACACCGTCAGTTTGTTAGCCAGACTAACAGATCAGAGAATTCTGGACATCCAAAAATACGTTCGGATTTTATTGCAGAGCAGCAAAGTCAAAGCCAGATTGATTCTGAAAGTTCTAGGTCTTATGGCTGCGGCCATTGTACTTCTACCATTGGCTCGCTTCCACATGCGTCTTCTGCAGTGGATGTTATTCACTCAGTGGTCGTTCCAGAGCCTTCCTATGAGGCACGAAATCTTAGTTACACAATCGTGCAGGACTCATCTAACCTGGTGGATATCTTCCCCTCTACTTCATCAGGGCCGACCATTTGTTCCCCCTCCTCCGGTTGCCACAGTCACTACGGATGCCTCTCTGATCGGGTGGGGGGGCATTATCAGGGCAGGATGGTCCACGGGACGTGGCAACCCATAGAATACCATCTGCACATAAATGTCCTGGAGATGAGAGCGGTGCTTTTAACGTTGCAAGCCCTCAACGACTTTCTTCCTGCGGGGACTATTGCAGTTCAAACGGACAACATGTCTGTGGTCTGGTACATCAACAAACAGGGCGGGACCAGGTCCTATCCTTTGTGTCGAGAAGCTCTCAGACTTTGGCAATGGGCAATCTCCTCTCATCGGTTTCTGATAGCAACGCACATCCCCGGCAGGTCCAACCTCTTAGCGGACAGGCTGAGCAGAGCCATTCTCATGCCTCACGAGTGGTCTCTCAATCAATCAGTAGTGGACGAGATATTTCTGAAGTGGGGCACCCCTTGTTGCGATCTTTTTGCTACACCCCAAAACAACAAATGCCCCGACTTCTTCACCCTCTTTCCCCTACCAGGCCAACCCTGAGAGACTCTCTAACCCAGGATTGGCCCGGGACTTCTGCACGCTTTTCCTCCTTTCCCTTAATTCCACAGGTCATTCAGAAAGCTACCGTTTTGAGGGCCAAGTTGATTCTCATTGCCCCTTACTGGCCTCGACAAATTTGGTTTCCGACTCTGCATCGTCACCTCCTGGTGCAGCCCTGGCATCTGGACCCAGTTCCGGATCTTCTGATCCACCAAACGGGTCAACAGCACCGGGCCATTCGTTCTCTCAACCTCACTGCTTGGTTGCTCCACTTCCTTCCCTAGCCAGGCTTCCTATGATCTCTAATCCTGTCAGAGATATCTTAATAGCTTCTTTGAAGTCGTCCACCAGAACGGTTTATGCTAGCAAGTGGCGACGTTTTTCCCTTTGGGCAAACTCCAGGCACATTGATCCCTTTACTGCACCTGTGCATTCTGTTTTAGACTTTCTGGCTGAAGTTTTTCAGTCAGGATCTTCTTCATCAACAGTCAAAGTTCAATTGGCGGCTATTTCCAAATATCATGTTGGCTTGCAAGATCATAACATTATGTCACATAGACTATGCAAAGCCTTTCTGAGAGGAGTTTTTCTCCTGAAGCCTCCAATAAAACATCCTCCTCCACAATGGGATCTGAATGTATTGTTAGCATCCTTGATTTTACCACCCTTCGAACTGTCTGCTTCATGCTCCTTGAAGTTATTGACCTGGAAAACTATATTCTTACTGACTGTCACTTCAGCAAGAAGGGTATCCGAGATTCAAGTTCTCTGCATCCGTTCCCCTTACTTGGTTTTTCACAAGGACAGGGTATCCTTGAGAACAAATCCATCTTTTCTCCCCAAAGTTGTTTCTCAAACTAATATTAATCAATCCATCGATCTACCAGTTTTTTTTCCCAAATTATTCTGACAGAGCTGAACAAAAGCTTCATTTTCTGGATGTCCATCGTCAGCTCAGGTATTATTTGCATAGAACTAAACAATTCAGGAAATCAGACCAATTATTTGTCTCCTATGCAGAAAACAGGAAAGGTCTCCCAGTATCAAAAGTGACCTTATCCAGATGGTTGTCTTCCACCATTTCTTACGTGTATTCGCTCAGAGGCAAGCAACTACCCTCTAAACCGAAGGCACACTCAACCAGGAGCTTATCCACTTCTACAGCCTTTCAGGATAGGCTGCCAATTAATACCATTTGTGCAGCAGCTACTTGGGCCACTCCTCATACCTTTGTCTCTCATTACAAATTAGATTTGGCCTCCAGGGACAGAGCCAGTTTTGGTTCCACAGTTCTCAAGAGTCTGTTCCATTGAGCCACCCAGGATACAGGTGCTAGGGACGCGGTACCATCCAGCAAGAATGAAGGCAAGATTGACAACTTAACATTTAGAAGTTATGTACCTACCATAACGTTCCATGTTAGTTGTCTTCTCTCGCCTTCTTTTTTGCATCCCTCCCTCCTTCCCCCTGGCCTGGACAGATCTTGAAGGGCTTCTCTTTCTCAGGTTTCACTCTCCTGAGTCTTCGATAGAAGAGTCTATATATTAAGAACTTGTTTTCCTAGTTCTACTAGGTTAGTCTTTGCTCTTCCTTTGGGAATACTTTTATTTAGCAGGGTATTATAGCTACCAAACAAGATCTGAGGTAGTCTCGCCTTGCATCATGGGATATAGGGTTGCCTCGAGCTGGTAAAAGGAGTTCTCAAGCTAAGCAAGTGCGGAGTCGGAGCCGAGGATCGGCTCCGAACCCATCCAGCAAGAAAGAAGGCGAGAGAAGACAACTAACATGGAACGTTATGGTAGGTACATAACTTCTAATTATTGCCTATAGACAACAAACGAGATCTGGGTACTTACCGCCTTGCATCATGGGATATGCGGCTGCCTCGAGCTGGTAAAAGTGACTCTCGAGCTTAGCAAAGTGCCGAGTCGGAGCCGAGGATCGGCTCCGAACCCATCAAGCAAGAAAGAAGGCGAGAGAAGACAACTAACATGGAACGTTATGGTAGGTACATAACTTCTCATTTTAAAAAATCTGATCAACTCTTCATATCTTTGTCTAAGTCCAGCTTGGGTAAACCAGTTTCCAATGTTACTCTAGCCCAGTGGATTACTAGTTGTATTAAACTTGCTTACTCCACCAGAGGCCTTTCATTACCTGTTCGTGTTAATGCTCATTCTTCTAGATTGGTTTCTACTTCATTAGCTTTTTGGTACAAACTTCCCATTGATGAAATTTGTGCAGCGTCTACTGGTCCAACCACCATACCTTTATTTCCATTGCAAGCTGGACATTATCTCCAGGTCCAGGGTATCTTTTGGTTCCACTGTGCTCAGGAATATCCTTCCTTATGGGCCTCCCAAGTTCTTTAGTAGCTGGGGACTCTGTCCCATAGGTTGAAGAGCAAATGAAGGCAACAACATCAGGTAAAGAAGTTATGCACTCACCATAATGTTCCATCTGTGTTGTTGCCTCTCATTTACTCTTCAACCTTCCCTCCCTCCATCCCCCTGCCTTTTCAAGGACATAACTGATGTTCTTTTTGGACAGATACTTCTTCCCTCTGAGCTCCTAAAGTGTCCTAGCTTGGCTGATTACTTTATTCTAAGTAATGTCTCTTGTCTTTGGGTGTTTTTTTTATATGATATGCTAGGTTGCAGCAAACTCGATCTGATGGATTTGGAAGAGAGGGGTATCATGGATAGGGGAGGAGCTCAGATGTTGGAGCCTTTAGCTTTAATATACAGCTGAGTCAGATCTGATGCTCGGATCCAAAACCCATAGCTGTTGACTCTGTCCCATAGGTTGAAGAGCAAATGAGAGGCAACAACACAGATGGAGTGCATAACTTCATTTTCCCAGTTATCTCTTTCTTCCCCGTCACACCTCCAACATTTGCTGTCTGCTTGAAGAAAACATGTCTAGAGTCTACTTGGAGTATAGAAATATATATGCAAATATTTCCAGACAAAATCCTAAATCTTTTAGATTAGGTTTTGTTGCATATTTGGGAGGCATACATATAACCTCCCATTGTTTTTTTTTTTTTGTATTTTTTTTTTTTTTTTTGTGAATTGCTTATCCATTCTCTCTTCCCAGTCCTTTCTAACCTCCTCTGATTGATTTGTATAGTTATCATGTTATATTTTATATGCTCTATTAATTATTCCTTTTTAATGGCAGCTTCTGTTCTAGATTCTACTAAAAACTCTACCAGTACTGATCTTTCATTTAGGACTCCCTTATTTATTTCGCTTTACCTATACTCTCATATCAATATCCGCTAGGGAAAGCAATCTCTAACATGCAGTCCAAATAAATTTTTGGCATCTTCCCATTCTGTCATTTTTTTTCCTTTCTAGTTATTTACTCCCAACACCTTGGTTCCTTTGCCAGTTTCCTCCAATAAATTCCAGCCTCCTCTTGCCTATTGTCTATATCCCTGATTGCAGTCATCCCTATCGGCAGAATCTCTTTTCTCCAGTTCCGTGTTGGCTTAGTTCTTAGAATAATTTCTGCTACTTTGTGGGTATAATATTGTGTATGATTATTGTTTAAAGACCTGCATCCAAAATCCCAGTCTCTCCTTGTTTCTTGAGCTTCCCCCCGTTTCATCATCATCCCTTTCCACTTTGAAATATAGCATCTGATGTGGTCCTTTTTCATTCTTCCTCATTGATGGTTTATGGATCCGATCCTCAGATCCAACTCGGCCGCATTTTCTAGACTTTAGATCCCAGTCTCAATTACTTCCCTCTTCCCATAATGCACTACATTACCTCTAACTCCTCGGATCTCATTTGCCGCCAAAGTGGTAAGACAGAAGATTCCTTTTCTTGACCTGTAAAGAAGTTTACATTGTCTATCTTTCTCTGAATTTGCTTATTTTAAACTCATAGAGTCTTTCTTCCTCTTTTTAAACTTATTCTTTTATTGACCTTATTTTTTTCTTTTTTGCTGTCTCAGGGCGTCCTTCTTGTCTGTGTATGATGTTTTCTTTCTGTACAGAGTGTAATAACCGTTCTTTCTGCTCTCTGGCTAGAGTGCCCGGGTTTTCTGGTCTAATTCCTTGGTCCTTTCACTTCAGAAGGTGTGTTTTTAGTGTTGAAGGGAAGCTTTCCCACCTTGCAGCAAGAGGTTTTTCTTTCCTTTCTGGTGGTTAGTTTGTCCTTTCAGTGCACGCCTTTTTTTTTTGTGT
Organism: Protopterus annectens; assembly: GCF_019279795.1. Taxonomy (NCBI): domain Eukaryota; kingdom Metazoa; phylum Chordata; order Ceratodontiformes; family Protopteridae; genus Protopterus; species Protopterus annectens. The sequence continues at coordinate 1,984,170,577 of NC_056726.1, forward strand.
GTTTCTTGGTTTTATGTGAAGAATCAGTGAGGAATTGATTCACTATTATGGCAGTCGTTTGAGTTTCAGATGGCGTGTCCGTGGATGATGCAGGATTTACAAGACCTTTTTCTGTTTGGTTGTTTCATTATCCCTTAATCATTGTTTGAAGGCTTGGTGTGATGTTGCTGTGTGTCTCTTGTTGGCAGTTTTGTCATTGTTGTATCTTTGACTGAAAACTCTTTTTTCGGCACTTTGGAATTTCGGAGCTTGCCTGTTTTTTCTGCTTCCCGGTCTGTGTGCCTGTCCCGTCATCTTGTTCTCTTGAACAAGGGTCCAAGGTTTGGGGGTGTGGGGTTGGTGCTAGCTTCTGCTTGCTGGACTGGCACAGATGTTATTTGTACAGTCATTCCCTTCCAGAAATGTTCAATGATACCATTAAAAGGAGCTCAACTGCTGGAAAAAGGGGGGAAACAAAACAGAACTCTGCTGAGGACTTTGGATCCAATTTCTCTGATCCATAGCTCCCAGGACCCCCTTCAGATCCCAAATATTCCTCAGATCTGAATGGTACAAGCCTTGACAAAGTTTTTAAACTTAGCTGCCAGATTCCTTGGATCCTAAGTTTCTGGATCCAACTGAAGAAGTCTTCATTTATATGTCAACTGCACCGACTCCTAAGCCGTGGATCCATTTAATTGGATTTCCCTCTTGAGGCATAGAGCATTGCAGTTGCCTCCTCCTATCATGAGTTTAAAATAAATAAATTAATAAATAATAAAATAAAAGGAGCCACCCCTTGGATCTGATTTACCTGGACAATATTTTCCTTGGATCCTAGCCCTAGGATACGATACGTAGCAGTTCTCCCAGACACAGAGCTCGTTTTTTGTCGGATCTGGTACCATCAGTTGGAACTGTTGGACTGCATAGTTTCTTCGGATCTGAAGTATCCATTGGATCTGAAGTTTTGGTTGCTTGTTCATTGTATGCACAGATTTTTCTTGAAGAATGTCCAGAATTTCAGTCTTTTTGGATTGTTTCTTTACAACAGTTGTGTTTTTCTGGAAAGCAATTATAGTAGCACTGCAGGTAGCATACTTGTTTTTGGTGCAGAAGGCGGTGGGTTCTGCTCCCACACCATGTAAATGGTTGCTAAACTAAGGCCTTTCCTGCCTGTGTTCAAACCACTGAGGGTTTGACTAATGACGTACTTTTGAGCTTATACTTCTTTAGACTGGGTTTTGGCAGACAGATTTTTTGCTAGTTACTTTCTAGGTTGGTTAGAACATTGCTTGAAACCTGTCCCTATTTAATTTTTGGAGCCTTTGTCTAACAATTTTCTATGGCTTTCATCAAGATTTCTTGAATTAGAGGTTGAAAAGTATGGTTTTCTTCTTCCTCTAAGTAGGCATGGTGGCTGTGTTGAAACAGCTGTGTCCCTAAACTCTGCAGGCAGAGATTGACAATGACTTCCTGAATCTTCCAGGGTAAAATTTACATACTTCCTTATTTGTTTATCTCAGTCCTGCATGGAGGGCTGGTCAGTTTCACCCCCTTGTAGCTCCATGAATTTGCTCCTTGGATCTGGGTTTCTTCTTTGTTCCAGGATACAGGTTGGTCAGATTCAGTATACACTTATATGCCTCAGCCATTTTTGCAATGAGGTCATTAAGTTAGTTGGCACACTTTACTCACTTGCCAGAGATTTGATCGAGGAGCTGTCAAACACTTACTGAGACCATGTCAGTGGAGGACCTCAGAAATTTCTCCCAAACTGGCTTCTCTATCATCCATTTCTCTTCTTGATGAGGTTGATCTCCCATGCAACAGAAAGTACCTCACGAGCAGCCGCTTCAGGCATAACTGTAAAGAGACACGCCTGGATTAGGCTATGTAACTTTGCGCAACCCTTTAAGCTGTCCATTGTTAATACTCCCTTCAATGGCTCTGCCTTGTTTGGGCCACCAATAAAGAAGTATTTACCTACAGCGAGCAGGGAGGAAGGACTACTGTGGGAATTAAGTTTTTCTACTCCTCAGAGGACCTTTTCTAGAAACCAGTGAAGAGGGAAGAAAACTTGGTTTGGGAAGTCTCAGGAGACTTTTCAGGACCTACGCAGAGATACTACCTCCAGAGGCAGAGGAGAAGATTTCAGTGGTAGACATTGCCCCAGAGGCAGAGGGGATCCACAAAACCAGGGCTTCAGAGACTCTTTCTCTGATAGGCCCTATCAGCGATGTTGAAGTGCTGCCCATCTATCTATCTCTGGAAACAGTTGCGGGTCATGTTTCCCAGTGCCTAGATGCCTGTACAGATCTTACAGACAATGCTTGTATGCTAAATATAATATCTAGAGGTTGTTAGGTCTCCATTTCTCTTCCACTTCCAGAACCCAAGAGGAAACTCCCCTGTATTCCACCCAGTCAGAGGGAGTATGCAGCTCAAGAAGTTCAACAGCAGCTACAAAAATGAGTCATCCAAGAGGTCCCGACTGACCAAAGATGACATGGAATTTACTCCAGCCTCTTTTTGGTGCCAAAGAAAACTGGGGACCTAAGACCAAATCTGGATCTAAGCAATCTGAATCAGTATGTAAAGAAATCAAAAGTTCCAGCTTATTACGGTTCAGTCCATCCTGCCTCTCCTGTGCAGGGATGATTGGATATGCTCTATAGATTTCCAGGATCATGTCAAACTAGACAGGGTGCTCTAGATATTCAACTCCCTTGACATCATGATACATCCTGCCAAACCCAACCTGAGTCCTGTACAAAACCTAGAATTCATAGGGGCTTAACTGTAAACTATAACTCAAGTGGCTTCGCTACCTCTTCGCTGCATGACATATCTGAGAATGTAGGTGTGGGACTTACTGCTTCGTCCACCTCCCAGCAGCGAAGCTGGTGCTACACGACCATGGATTAACGTCTGCCACCATTATTGTAGTCCCTCTGGCAAGATTCTTCATGCAAATACTTCAGTGGATGTTGGTGGTTCAGCAGCCGATTCTTTACCAGTTTCTCTCTGTTTCTGTCAGACTCATTCCATTTTGCGAATGTCATCTTCAATGGTGGATACAGTCGGATCCTCTGTGTTAGACAGACTGTTCTCTTTTCCCTCTACAATAGCCATAGTGACAATGGATGCTGCTGTATTGGGGTGGGGGAGCATTACAAGGGAAAGATGGTCCAAGGCACGTGGCCACTTCAGAGGCCAAGCTGCATATCAGTTTCCTTGAGATGATAGTAGTCCATCTGACATTGCAAGCCTTTCAGGATGCTCTCCCTCTGAGGACTATTGCTGTCTATACAGACAACATGTCAGTAGTCTGGTACTTCAGGTAACAAGAGAAGCCCATTCCTATCAGTTGTGCAGAGAAGCCATGAGGGTCTGAGAATGGGCTATCTCTTCAGACTGCTTTCTAACCGATACACGTATACTGGGGGAAAACTACCATGCTGACAGACTGACTCAGCAGGTCCATTATGATTCCTCATGAGTGGTTCCTCAATCAGTCAGTAGCAAATATGACTTTCAGCCATTGGGGCCAGCTTTGCTGAGAAAGGTTTGCCTCTCCCTTCAATGGCAAGTACTTTGTTCTGATCTCCTCACCAGGGGAGTCACCGAGGGATGCTGTGAGTCCTGGTTGGGCCCTAGATCTTCTCAATGCTTATCTCCTCCTTTCTTTGATCCTGAGATCCCTACAGAAAGCAAACAGGCTGAAGAGTTCAGTCATTCTCATTGCCCTGTTCTGACCTCGTCAGGTGTGGTATCCCCCTTTCTCTGTTCTCATCTCAGGTATCCTCCATAGATACTGGAACCCAGCCAGGACCTCCTGTCTCACCAGTCGGAATAAGTAACAGAAGTAGCAATGATTTAACTAGTTCACCTGAAACACTTAACTAGTAACAGGAAAATAGGGTGGAGAGAGTCCACACACCAGGAGGGAAATTCAGTCCACTTCATTCACCAAGAAAAACACATTGATGTGAATAAAGTGGACTGAATTTCCCTATTTTCCTTTCACCAGTCAGAATCCCGACACCCCAATCTCTACACCATCAAGCTGAGCATGTAGTTTCTACAATTCCAGTGATAGTGAAAAAGTCCAGGCTCACTTCCCCTGTTTGTGACATCATCTTGGCTTCCCAAAAGGTCTCCACCAAGAAAGATTCTCTGTACGGGCTTTTAAAGAGAACATTGACCCCTTCCTGGTGCTTACTTCAGCAATACTTCTTTTCCTCAATACTCTTTCAAAGAAGAGAATAGTTTTTTCTACCATTAAACTCCAGTTAGTTGCAATATTCAGTTTTCATACTGGAGTCGAATGCCTCTCTTTGACGGCTTCCAGGTAAAGCAAAGCAGTTATGAGAGGAGTCTTTCTCCTTAGGCCTCCCATAAAAGATGCTATGTCTCTTTGTGACCTTATGGTGTTACTCCAGGGATTGAATCAGAAATATTTTGAGCCAGCGAACTGCTGCAACATGAAGTTTCTTTTAGGGAACAATCTTTTTGGTAGCTATTACCTTAGGAATAAGAATCTCTGAACTCCAGACCTTGTCAACTAGGCTTCCTTGTGTCCCTTTTCATAAGGATAGGATATCTCTTTGAACAAGTCCCTCCTTTATGTATGAAGTGGCCATGAAGACTGACATTAATCAATGCATACAGTTGCCTGTTTAATTCCCGAATTTTTTTTTCTAATAAAAGGAATCTTGCTATGCAGACCACCCTTAATAGATCTCCATTCTCCTTTTAAAATTGCCAATTATCATTCTCAATTTTTCTAATTATGTAGTCCTATCTTGTCGTAATTGTTGCTGGATGGGTTTGGAGCTGACTCAGCCGATACTAAAGTTCGAGAGCTTTTACTGGCTTGAGGCTAACCCCAATCCCTTGGTGCATCACGGCAATTCCCCAGATCTCATTTGCTGCGAAAGCTTCGAGGTTGTCTCTTTATTGGCTCATTGGCTAAGTAGAAAAATTTTCGATAATTTTTGATATTTTTGTCTATATTTTTTCACTTATTCTGTCTAAAGTGTTTTACTTATTACCTGTGTGATTGTTGAGAGTGCTTGCTCCCCTGCTCCCTTTTCTTAAGGATTGTACGGCCCGTTTTAATTAGAGGGCCATAGTTGCCCGTTTAAATTAGAGGGCTTTTCCTCTCTGAGTGCTAGTCCTTCTTCCTTTTATTTAACAGTAAATAAATAAATAAATAACTTTTCTTCTCTTGTTAGTTGTACTTTGCCTTGTTGTTGTTGTTGTATTGTTATCTCTATTACTTGAAATATGTCCAAAGATAAAGACAGAGAACATAAAGAACACCTCCCTTCTGGTTTTAAAAAATGCGACAAGTGTTCTCAAAAAATGTCATTGACTGACAGTCACACCAGCTATGTGTACTGTCTTGGAGATGCTCATTTACAAGAATCCTGTACTTTCTTTCATGCTTTCAGTACTAGGGTTCTTAATGAAAGAAAAAGAAAACTGATAGACAGGGGCCTTATGACTAGCTCCTTCCAGGAGCTGCTGGAACTTGGTCAGACAGTTCCCAAAACTCTCAAAAGAAAATCTCCATCAGTTCCAGCTTCAGAACCATCAAAGAAGTCTAAAGCGACGGAGCCGAAGAGTTCTGGCTCTGATTCTGCTTCTTCTGTCTCGGTGCTGTCTGTTTCTTTGGTACCGAGACAGCCTTCTATATCAAGACACTCACCTGTTTTGGATCCGATTTCAACAACCTTGAGATCTTCTATTTTGGAAAGGAGGAGATCTCCTTCTATCTCCACCTGTTCCGCCAGGGCACTTTCTGATGAGGATGTCGAGCAGGTGGTGAAGAGCCTGCTGTGTGACCCGGCGCTGGCTAAAATGTTAGCTCCCCTGGACCCAAAGGCTTCGGAGCTGTCCCTTCTTTAGGCTACTGCTCTTCCTGTGACTACTTTGCTCTCGGAGTCGAATACTTCGGGTTCTTCAGTTCTGGATCCTTCGGTTCCGAGAATTCTTCCTGCTTCCTCTGATCCGATAGCTCTATCCTCATCGGCTCTCTCTGGAGCCGAGGGGTCTGGGAGCCGACACTCTCGGGTCGACTCCAAGAGGGATAGTCACCCAGGTTTTTCTTTGGAACCGACCCTCCCTCTCGGTGCGTCGGCTCGAGTGAGCTCGGCTCCCATGTCTGCTTTGGAACCTGTCCCTCCTGCTCAGAGTCGACCTTCCATTTTCTCAGAGCGGAGGTCTTCTTTGGAGTGGGGCGGTAAGGCCTTCGAAGCAACAGAGAAAGCTTTGTCCAGTGCCAAAGCCCAGTCTTTGGACCCAATGTCCCTCCAGCAGGCCATAGCAACCTCTTCTCCCTCGCCTGCCCCTATGCGTGGGGAACCAGAGACTCAAGGAGCCCCCATTGGAGGTGTCCCCTCTTCTGAGACCTCCCCAGATTATCCCACTGGAGAGGTCCTTCGGAAGAGACTTTTGTAAGAGGAAGCACATTGACTCACCTGAGTCTGTCACATCGGACACTGATTTGGATGAGTCAGAAGGGTCCCCAAGATCCCCCTCTGAGGATGTCTCTTTTGCAGACATCCTTGAAATCCTTAGACAGAGGGGTGATCGAAAGACCTCTAATCCTACTGAGGATGAATCAGTGTACCTTGAGGCCTTTGATTCCTGACTTTCCACCTCCTAGGTGACACTGCCATATGACCAACTTTTGGGGGTCATATCCCGGAAAGCATGGACCTCCTCGGACACAGTGAAGCCTGTCCCGAGGAGGCAAAACAAATTTATGACCGCTCCAGAAGACAAAACTTTTCTTTCTAAGGGAGTTCTTGTGGATGCTATGGTGGTTGCAGCGGCCACAAAAAAGGAGTTGTCAGAGACACCCTCAAATATCCATCCTCCTAATAAAGAGTCTAGGACGAATGATGGATAGGTATGGAAAGCATACCTTTTCTTCAGCGGCATTTACCTTTTGATCGCTGAATTACCTGTCCCATTTTACTAGACTTCAGAGGGATCTCCTGAAGGAGTTGGGAGATACCCTTCAGGGTTCAGTAGCTTTGGGATCCACGGACAAGGTATCTGTGCAGCTCTCCACCCTTGTGTTAACTCCTGCATGAGGAGCTCATGTCTGACCCAGCTCTGTTAGAAATGCTACTTCTAAAGAAATCCCAATCCCTCCGCACTACACACTCTGGAGACCTCAATCTCATTACCACAATCAACAGAACAAGCTGGAGGGACAGGTTCATAACCCAGAGACTGCCCATGCTATGGAATAGACTTCCCACAGATGTCAAGCGGAGCTCCTCACTGGTCCTCTTCAAGAGAAATCTTGATGTGTGGATGGAAAATAGAAAATTCACCCCAGGGGTGGCACGATGCCAGGGTAATCCTATGGGCTGGGCTTGTAAAGGCTCCAAGACCATTAGCCTAGTACACACCTATGAGCCTATATATGGGTACAAAGAATAATCACCAAAGGTTACTCCATACCCTTTTCTCTTCCACCTCACACTCCCAGAAGATCCCAGATGTTCCACCCAATCACAGGGATCAAGCAACTGTAGAAGTGCAAAAGTTGCTCGCAGCCAGAGTCATCCAAACCGTCCCCGCAGACCAGATATAATTCGGAACTTACTCTAGATTCTTTTTAGTGCCAAAACGTACAGGGGACTGGAGGCCATCTTGGACCTCAGCAAACCAAACAAATCCGTAAAGAAGGCCAAGTTCCAGATGGTGACATTGCAGCCTATACTCCCTCTTTTAGGGAAAGACAATTGGATGTGCTCCAAAGACCTCCAAGATGCGTACTACCATATAAAAATGGACAGAGCGTCAAGGAGCCAGTTACGCTTCCGGCTGGGAGCCAGTCACTAACAATTTTGTGCTTTACCCTTTGGTCTCACCACAGCCCCCCAGGGTGTTCACCAAATGTATGGCAGTAGTGACAGTTCACCTGAGACATCTAGGATTCCAAGTGTTTCTGCACCTGGACGACTGGCTCCTGAACGCCACCACCAGGTATCTACTCCTACAAACCAGAGATTCCACTATCCAGCTTTGTTCCTAGGTGGGGATTACAATAAAATGTGAAAAGTCTGCCTTATCACCCTCTCTATTTGTGACTTTTATAGGTGCAGAAATAGACACAGTCGCCATGTTAGCTCGTCTTCCTGCAGAAAGAGTGCAGAACCTCAGACAAATAATTCTCTGTCTACTTCCTCTACAGAAAGTCAAGGCAAAGACAGTGCTGAAACTCTTTGGGACCATGGCTTCCACCATAACATTAGTCCCTCTCACCAGATTACATATGCAGATTTTCCAATGGCTTCTATCGTCCCAGTTGTCCCTTCAACAACTGCCTCTATCTCACCACATCATCATAACAGAGTCTTGCAAGAAGGACCTTCGTAGGTGGATTCAACCCGACCAACTAACAACAGACACTCCATTCCTTCCTCACCAACCCATTGCTACTGTGACCACAGATGCCTCACGGATAGGGTGGGGGGGGGGCATTATCTAGGCAGGACTGTCCAAGGCACATGGCAAGATCACGAGGCTCACCTGCATATTAATGTCCTAGAGGTGAGAGCAGTGCTTCTAGCGTTGCAAGCACTTCACGACTTCCTTCCTCTAGGGACGATAGCAATCCAGTCAGACAACATGTCAGTGATATTGTATCTCAACAAACAAGGAGGAACCAGATCTTACCCCCTTTGTTGAAAGGCACTTCATGTTTGGGAGTGGGCAATTTCTTCCCAACGCTTTCTGGTGGTAACACACATCCCAGGGACAACCAATGTGATAGCCGACTAGCTCAGCAGGGCAATCTTGATGCTTCACGAGTGGTCTCTGAATCTGGAAGTAGCGGATCAGATATTATGCAAATGGAGACAGCTTTGCTAAGATCTTTTCGCCAGTCCGATCAACAGAAGCTACTTTTCCCTTATTCCCCCCTCCGGGGGAGCCACCGAAAGACGCACTTGTTCATGATTCGCCCCTGGGGCTCCTTTATGCTTTCCCTCCCTTTCCTCTCATATCAAAAGTAATTTAGAAAGCAAAGCTATTGGGAAGCAAAATGATTCTCATCACTCCTTACTGGCCTCACCAGATTTGGTTCCCCTTTCTCGGGCCTCATCTGCTAGACGATCCATGGACTCTGGACCCAGTGCCAGAAATCTTGACACACGTCAGGCTCCCTTCACCCCTGCCTCCACACTCTCAACTTGACAGCATGGCTGGTCCAATTCTATCCCTAGTCAGGCTTCATGATTTTTCACCTGCTGTGACCCACATCCTCATGTCTTCGCATAAACCTTCCACTAGGAAGTTATACACTAGCAAATGGAGAAGGTTTTCCATCTGGGCTGAAGAAAGGACTGTAGATCCTTGCACTGCATCCATCCCTATGATTTTAGAATTTTTGTCTGAACTTTTCCATCAGGGGTCTGCTGCTGCCACAATTAGGGTCCAATTGGCAGTGATATCTAATTTTCATTTGGGTCAACATGAGTCTAACCTGATGTCCCACAGATTGTGTAAAACCTTCCTTAAAGGTGCTACTTTGCTGAGACACCCCCCTTTCAGGATCCGGTATTTCCCTGGGATCTAAACTTTGTTCTGTCCAAGCTAACTTCACCGCCCTTTGAACCCGCTCATTCATACCTATTGAAATTTCTGTCTTGGAAGACTTTGTTTCTAGTAGCCATCACATCAGCTAGACGAGTATCAGAGTTACAAGCACTGTCTATAAAACCTCCTAATTTGATTTTCCACAAAGACAGAGATGTTATGTGATCCTATCTCGCCTACATTCTGACTGATGGGTTCGGAGCCGATCCCTCGGCTCCGACTCGGCACGCTTATGCTAAAGAGCGAAGTCTCTTATTGGCTGAGCTTACTATATCCCAGGATGCACCACTACCAGTCCCCCAGATCTCGTTTGTCGCTAACTAGCAAAGACGTGGTCTCGAGCTGGCTGAGCTAAGTAGTGTCTTTTCACTAACTTTTTCTGTCAGAAAATTGCTATTTCTTTAACAAAAAGCTGTTTTAACAGCTACTCTGTGCTTTTGTGTGTTTTTGAAAATTTTTTGTGGAAAATTTGTGTGTGATTGGTGTTTGTTCTGGCTACAGGCCCCCTTGATCTGTAGGGCCTTCCCTGTCAGTCAATCCCTTTTGAACCTTTAGGGGTTCTTGGATTCCCTTAGATATATTCACTGTTGTATGTCTTCAGTTGGCTTTAATTTAATTGCGGGCTGTCATTCTTAACGGCAAGTTAATCTTTGTAGTGTCAGTCTATTTCAAAAGAGTTTTGTCTGTGAGAGAGTTACTGAGTTCTACTTATAATGTCTCAGGCTCCTAGGCCTTGGGCTTTAAGAAGTGCACTAAATGTAGTTTTAATATGTCTATCACGGATGACCACTCTCTCTGTGTATATTGTTTGGGCGCCAAGCATTTGCAGGAGTCCTGCAGCGTGTGTCACGCTTTTCCTCGAGGGTCCTCCAAGAGAGGAAAAATAAACTTATATTGAAAGGCCTTATAAAACCCTCTTTTGAAGAGGCTTTAGCATCCTCTCCTTCTCCTGCTAAAAAGAAAAGGGCGTCGGCTCCGACCAGTCCGTCGGACCCGACCGCCAAAAGACATAGGCAGGCTTCTCCTTCGGCTCCAAGGACTTCGGAGCCGAGGGCGGAACGGTCTGCCTCGATGCCTCCAGTCTCGACTCCTCTGGCTTCGGAGCCGATGGCTGGGGCACCGAGAGGCGGGTCACCTTCATCGGCTCCACTGATCTCAGAGCCGATGAAGGTTGTCCGCTCAGACACTTCCTCCTCGGCGCCTAAGTCCTCCTCGGCACCGATGGAAACTGGTTTGTGCATTCCTTCGGCGCCGATAGTTATCGAGTCGCCTCGGAGCCGGTCCCCTAGCCCCTTGGGGCCATTGGAGAGGCCAACTCGAACCCGTTCGGTCTCCTCTAGGTCATCGAGGATGTCAGATTCGGACATAGACAGGGTGCTCCAAAGACTGTTCCAGTCCGCAGTCTTTCAAAAATTTGTTTCGGCTCCAACCCAATTGGCTTCGGAGCCGATAGCCCATTCCATTGCCATTCCTCCTCCGACCGCTTCGGCTCTGTCGGAGCAGGTGCTGTTGGAGCCGGTGGAGATCCTAGGGTCGGCTCCGACCCTTACTCCAACCCCGGCCTTCGGGTCCGAGTTTGGCACACGGACTTCTTCGGCCGGACCCGGGGGTGACGTTTCGGGACCAATGCTGTCGGTTCCGAGCCTCCCTCTTGGTGCTTCAGCTGCGGGACTTCCGTCTGCTATCATGGCTCCGGGGACCGGACACTCCCAGGATTCTGGGGGTCCGGCTTTCAGAGCTATGAGGAGTGCCTTGGCCAAGTCTTCTTCGGCCATCTCTACGGCTTTACCGGCACCTTCCCTGGGCATGGAGACTGGGTCTTTGGCAGTTCCCCTGTCCCTAGGCAGCGGAGCCCCGGGGCCTGAGGTTACCCCCACTGGGGGTTCCCCTCCTCCTGAGGGTTCTTCGGAGTTGTCTTCAGAGGAACCCCCAAGGAAGAGATCGTGCAAGAGGAAGCACGTGGACTCCCCCGAGTGTCTTACATCGGACACTGATCTTGATGATGCGGAGGGGTCCCCAAAGTCGTCCTCGGATGATGTCTCATTCGCAGACATTTTAGAGATCCTTAAGCAACGAGGCTGGATATCCAAACCCCCCTCTGCTGATGAGTCAGTGCTTCTCAAGGCCTTTGGGGCTCAGCCCTCCGCCTCCTGGGTGTCTCTGCCCTTCGACGAGCTCCTGGATTTGGTTTGTCGGAGGGCGTGGGAACATCCAGATACTGTGGAACCAGTGCCTTCTCGCCCTAACAAATTTTTGTCTGCCCCACCCGAGAAGGAGTTCTTGACGAAAGGCGTGGTTGTAGATGCCATGGTGGTGGCATCTGCTACACAACAGGACGTGGCAGAGGCTTCAACGTCCGTCCATCCTCCTAATAAGGAGTCTAGGAGCATGGACCGGTACGGGAAGCGCACCCTGACTTCAGCGGCCTTTACTGTAAGGTCCCTGAATTATTTGGCACATTTTACCAGGCTACAGAGGGATCTGGTCAAGGAGCTGTCAGATTCCCTCTCAGGTAACCTACCTGAGCAGCTAGCCCAGTCGGTTAGCTCTCAGTTGGCTATCCTTACCTCGATTTCTAACTCGTCCACGAGGCTCATTTCATATGCGGCCGAAGGGGCGGGCAGAGCGGCAGACACAGGCGTAGCTCTACGGAGACAAGCCTGGCTCCGTTTGTGTCATTTCGCGGAGGCCTTCAAGTCTTCCTTCACGACGCTCCCTTTGATGGGTCCTCTTTGTTTGGACCTAAGGTAAAAGACACTCTTACCCGCTGTGAGCAAGAGGGAAAAACTTTATCTGCCGTAGGTGCACGTTATTCCACTCCCTTTCGGCCTTATCCCAAGGCTAAAAGAGGAGGGAAGATGTGGTTCCGCAAATCACAGAAGTTTTTTCCTCAACAGCAGGAAGATTCCCCTTCCAGAGGTAGAGGACGGGGAAATTTTTCTGGGAGACGCCGTCCCAGAGGCGGCAGAGGGCCCCGCAATTCTGGAGACCGCGAGTCCTTTCGTGGCTCTTCAGCCTCCCACACTTCATGAGGGATTGCCCGGCTGTGCTGCTCTGGAGCCAGTCGGGTGCCGTTTTGCCAAGCACCTAAAAGCCTGGGAGTCTATCACTCAGGACAGATGGGTGCTTCGGATTATTGCCGGAGGTTACACCATTCCCTTCACACACTCACCCCCACCGTCCAGAAAAATCCCGGACCCACCACCCAGTCAAAGGGAAATTGCAGCCGCAGAAGCTTCAAAGCTGCTAGAAAAAGGAGTCATCCAACCGGTCCACACAGACCAGATTGGATCCGGAAATTACTCAAGGTTCTTTTTAGTGCCAAAAAAGACAGGGGACCTGAGACCAATATTGGATCTCAGCAAACTAAACCAGTCCGTCATGAAGTCCAAATTCCGAATGGTCACTTTACAATCCATTCTCCCATTGTTGGAGAAGGATGTTTGGATGTGCTCCATAGACCTCAAGGACGCCTATTATCACATACCGATACATCAGGCGTCCAGGAGGTATCTGCGCTTCAGCCTGGGAGACAGTCATTTCCAATTTTGTGCACTGCCCTTTGGTCTCACCACAGCCCCCAGGGTGTTCACCAAGTGTTTGGCAGTAGTGACTGCTCACCTGAGGAGTCTTGGATTCCAAGTGTTTCCCTATCTGGACGACTGGCTCCTGACTGCCACCACCAGGCATCTACTAATAGACAACCTAAAAGCCACCATCTCCCTGGGTGCTTCCCTGGGAATTACATTCAATTGGTCAAAGTCTGTCTTGCTGCCCTCTCAGCGCATAAGATTCATAGGAGCAGAGATAGACTCAAAATTGATGCATCTTCCTTCCTACCGAAAGGATTCAAACTTTACAAGGTCAAGTCCAAGCCCTGCTTCCAAGATCCAAAGCCCCAGCCAGGATGGTCCTGCAACTTTTAGGCTCGATGTCTGCCACGGTTCTCCTAGTTCCACTGGCAAGATTGCACATGAGGATTCTTCAGTGGCTGTTATCGACACAATGGTCTTTTCAGAATCTCCCCCTCAATCATCTCATTCTGATTACAGAAACGTGCAAACGGGACCTCCGCTGGTGGCTTCAGCCATCCAATCTGAATCAGGGAAGACCTTTTGTTATTCCCCCTCCGGTGGCCACCCTGACAACGGATGCCTCCCAGACAGGGTGGGGGGGGCATTGTCTGGGCAGGTTAGTTCAGGGCTCTTGGCTTCCAGACGAAACCTTTCTCCATATCAATGTATTGGAAATGAGGGCTGTACTTCTGTCCCTACAGGCCCTCCACAAGTTTCTCCCTCAAGGCATTATCGCTATCCACACAGACAACATGTCGGTGGTCTGGTATCTAAACAAACAAGGAGGGACCAGATCTTACCCCCTTTGCAGAGAGGCCATGAGGGTGTGGGAATGGGCTGTAGCTACCAACCGTTTCCTGGTAGCGACCCACATTCCAGGGAAATCCAATATATTGGCAGACAGATTAAGCAGGACGATTCTCTCTCCTCACGAGTGGTCCCTGAACGAAACAGTAGCAGCTCAGGTTTTCAGAAGATGGGGGACCCCGTGCTGCGACCTGTTTGCAACACCACAAAACACAAAGTGTAAAAGGTTCTTTTCCTTGACTCCGCGTCAGGGGGAGGCAGCTACGGATGCTCTAGCCCAACCTTGGCCAACAGGACTACTTTATGCCTTTCCTCCGGTTCCACTCCTCCCCAAAGTCATCCAGAAAACTTTCCAATTGGGGTCCACAATGATACTAATTGATCCGCACTGGCCTCGTCAGATATGGTTCCTCTACCTATAGAAACATGCTTTGGACGGTCCTTGGTTTTTGGATCTAACTCCGGACCTGCTGATTCATCAGTCGGGACGACAACACCAGTCCCTTCACACTTTGAAATTAACAGCTTGGCTCCTCCACTTCCGACTTTAGTCAGAAATCACACCTTAGACCCGGAAGTTATTCACATTTTATCTTCGGCCCACAAACCCACCACTAAGAAATTGTACCTCAGTAAGTGGAAGAGGTTTGCTATCTGGGCTCAACTCAGGGGCTTAGACCCTATTACTGCCCCGATACCAGAGGTCTTGAAATTTTTAACATCCTTGTTTACTCAAGGATCTTCAGTCTCTACTATTAAAGTCCAACTAGCAGCTATCTCCAAATTTCACGAATCCATAGATCCACCGTTGATGAGCAGCAGATTATGTAAAACTTTCATTAAAGGTGCTGTGCTGTTAAGACCCCAGTTTTTCATCCTGCGCCTCCGTGGGATCTTGATTTGGTACTTCGTGCCTTAACATCTTCCCCTTTCGAACCGGCTGCTACATGTGAGTTAAAATATCTGTCTTGGAAAACTGCCTTCTTAGTTGCAATTACCTCTGCAAGAAGAGTTTCAGAACTTCAAGCCCTATCTATCAAACCACCGAACTTGATTTTTCACAAGGATAGAGTATCACTTAGGCCTAATCCATCTTTTGTTCCAAAGGTTTGTTCTAATCTCTGTCTCCAACAATCTCTAGAGCTACCAGTTTTCTTTCCAAAATTCTCAAATGAAGCGGAATACACCTTGCATAAATTGGATGTTCACAGGCAATTGCGCTTCTATCTAGACAGGACTCAACAAATTCAAAAAACGGACCAATTGTTTGTGTCCTTTTCAGATAATAAATTGGGTAAAACCATCACTAAAGCTACTATCTCCAAATGGATTAGAGATTGCATAACTCAGGCTTATTCCTCTTCAAATAAGCAACTTACAACATCTATCAAAGCTCACTCTACCAGAGCTATGGCTACTTCTATTGCTTTTCATTCCAAGCTCGCTATTTCTGAGATTTGTGCTGCGGCTACTTGGTCCAACCCGCACACTTTCATTTCCCACTATAAATTGGATGTGGCATCTAAAGGGCGAGCATCATTTGGTTCCACGGTACTCAGGAGTGTTTTCCAGTGAGCCACCCAGGATTCAGGTGCTAGCGACGCTGTCCCATCAGTCAGAATGTAGGGGAGATAGGATCACATAACATCTTTTAGTTATGTACTCACCATAACTTCAGATGTTTGGGATCCATCTCGCCTACATTCCTAATACCCACCCTCCTTCGCCCTGCCTTGGAGATCAGAAGAGATTGAACGGTTTTGAGTTCTACTGTTTTTTATCTTGTTTCATCTGACGATGTTATATAAGCAGCGTATGTGTGTGTGCATGTATGCGGACAAACTAGATCTGGGGGACTGGTAGTGGTGCATCCTGGGATATAGTAAGCTCAGCCAATAAGAGACTTCGCTCTTTGGCATAAGCGTGCCGAGTCGGAGCCGAGGGATCGGCTCCGAACCCATCAGTCAGAATGTAGGCGAGATGGATCCCAAACATCTGAAGTTATGGTGAGTACATAACTAAAAGTTTCTCTTCATACGAATCCTTCCTTTATCCCTAACGTTTGCTCTCACACTAATTTGGACCAAACTATAGAGTTACCGGTGTTTTTCCCTAATCATGATAACGCAGCAGAATACAAATTTCATCAAATGGATGTTCACAGGCGGTTATGGTTCTACCTTCACAGGACTAAGGAACTCAGGAAGTCAGACCAATTGTTCATATCCTTTTCTGATTCTAGAATAGGTCTGCCAGTCTCTAAAGTGACTCTATCAAATTGGATTTCAAGCTGTAGGTCCTTCATTTGCTCCTTCAATGGAAAAACTCTACTGTTCAAGATTAAGGCTCAATGTTAAGTTGTCAATCTCGCCTTCATTCTTGCTGGATGGGTTCGGAGCCGATCCTCTGCTCCGACTCGGCCAATACTAAAGCTCGAGAGCTAATTCCACCGGCTCGAGGCTCCCCTATATCCCACAATGCTAGGCAGTAACTACTCAGATCTCGTTTGCCGCTATAGCTGACAAGGTGCTTTTCTACCGGCTCAGGCAGGTGAGTTAGACTTTTACCTTATTAGGTACTTCTTAAACCCCCTTTTTTGTTGTGATACCATAACTTTTTAGTTTAATTAAATATTTAGATAAATCGACCCCTGTTTGTCGAGTCTTTTTTCCCTTTCTTCCCTTATCTTGTAGGCCTTCGGCCCCTACCCTTCCCCCAGTCCATTAGTGACTAAACTAGTTGCCTTCTTTTCTGTTAAGGGCTTGTGTGTGTGTGTTTGTGGCTTGCTTTAGCCTTAATAATTTAATTTAATAATTTTTTCTGTAAAGGGTGTGTCTGTAGTGTGTTTGTGTTGTGTCAGGCACTCCTTTTTACAATGTCAAAAGACAAGGTCTCAGGCTTTAAGAAGTGTGACTCGTGCTGTCAGAAAATGTCTCTGACAGACGGTCACACTTCTTGTGTGTATTGCCTGGGGCCTTTGCACCTGCAGGACTCTTGTGCTATTTGTCATGGGTTTAGCCCGAGAGTCCTGCAGGAACGCAAGAATAAACTGATCTTGCGGGGCTTATTAAAGCCTGAAGGCCCCCCGACTCAGTCTGTGTCGGGGAAGCCTTCCAAATCTTCCAAACAGTCGGCTCCGGTTCCAGAGTCGACTGCTGGAAAGACTAAGTCGACTTCGACATCGGCTCCGGCTGGAGTCGATGTTTCTAAGCTTCATACTGTTACCTTGGCTCCGGCTGGAGCCGAGGCTGATAAAACTCCGTCGGCTCCGATTCTTTTATTGGAGCCACAGTCTAGGAAGAGGTCCAGATCCCCCTCTATCGGCTCCGTGCATTCGGTGCCAGGATCCCCTCTTCTTTCGGAACGAAGCCATAAAACTCATTCCTCACGGTCTTCCAGGTTATCTGACCATGATTTGCAAAGGGTAGTGAGTAGACTTCTCAAGTCCGAGGCACTGGCCCAAATGCTGCATAGCCCGACTCACCAGTCAGTGGCTATTTCCGTTCCCCAATACATTCCTCCTCCGACTCCTTTGAGTTCGGAGCCAGGGTTTGTCGGAGCCATGACTGTCGGTGCGTCGGATCCGATACCTTCCATTTCGGCTCTGTCGTCTGCTCCGATCTCCTCCTTGGAGGGATCTCGGAGCAGGGCTTCCCTCGTCGGCTCCGAGGGGGTGAGTGGCATCGGACCCTTGTCCGACCCCGCTCTCCCTCTCGGGGCTTCGGCGTTGGTGAGTTCGGCTCCGACATCGGCTTCGGAGCCGTCCCTGTCTCTGCCGGGGGAGGTCCTTGTCTCTTCAGAGCGGGGGCCTCTGGCCTTGCCTGACAGGGGTGCCTTCGAGGTCATGCGGAGTGTGCTAGAACCAGGTTCTGCCCCACAGTTAGCTCCTTCAGCCCCTCCATCTACAGTGCCTGCGGTGATTTCTACTCACTCCCTTGTCTTAGACCGCAGAGAGCCAACTCCTCAAGTTTCCCCACTGGGAATTTCCTCCTCTTCCGAGGCCTCTCCTGACCCTGCAGGAGATCCCCCAAGGAAGAGGCAGTGCAAGAGGAAGCACATTGACTCCCCTGAGTCTATCACCTCTGACACTGACTTAGAGGAATCCGAAGGTTCCCCTCGATCCCCCTCTGAGGATGTCTCCTTTGCTGACATCCTTGAGATCCTGAAACAGAGGAGGAACTGGCCAGCCCTTAACCCTTCGGAGGATGAGTCAGTGTATCTTGAGGCGTTTGGCTCTCGCCCTTCTACCTCCTGGATGTCCCCTCCCTTTGACCTCCTTATGGAAGTGGTGGCAAGGAAGGCTTGGACGGCTCCTGACTCAGTGGAACCCACCCCGAGGAGACCATCTAAATTTATTACTGCACCCAGAGATAAAGATTTTTTATCCAAAGGTGTCCCTGTTGATGCCCTGGTGGTGGCTGCGGCCACTAAGAAGGAGTTAGCTGATCCTTCGGTTCCTGTCCATCCTCCTAATAAGGAATCTAGGACCATGAACAGGTACGGCAAGCGGATGTTCTCATCAGTGACCTTTTCAATGCGGTCGCTGAACTACTTATGCCACTTCACTCCTCTCCAGAGAGATTTACTCAAGGATATGGGTGAACTGATAAAGGATCCTACAGCTGAGGGGTTCAAAGACACAATGAACTCCCAGTTGGCCACCCTGAATTCCATCGTTAACTCCTCCATGCGGCTGGTCTCATATGCAGCAGATGGGGCGAGTAGAGCCGCAGGCACAGGTGTTGCCTTACGATGTCACGCCTGGATGTGGCTATGCAACTTTGCGGACCCTTTCAAGGCGTCCTTCACCAATTCTCCCTTTGATGGATCATCCTTGTTTGGTCCACAGGTGAAGGATACATTGACCAGGTGCGAGGTAGAAGGTAAGACTCTCTGCTGTAGGAGTCCGTTTTTCTACCCCTTCTAGACCCTATCCCAAAGGTCAAAGGGGAGGAAAGATGTGGTTCCGCAAACAATCCCAGGGAGTCTCATCTGACAGACAGGCCGATTCCCCTCTAGAGGCAGAGGGGGGAATAATAATAGACGCCACCCTAGAGGCAGAGGAGGTCCGCAAAACCAGGGTAGCAGAGAAATGTTCTCTGACAAACCTTTTCAGCATCCCTGAGGGGCTGCCCGGCTGTCCACCTTCGGAGGCAGTCGGGGGAAGGTTATCCCTGTACCCAAAAGCCTGGCTTTCCCTTACTCAAGACAAATGGGTACAGTTGATCATATCCGAGGGTTACAAAATTCCCTTTATTCACATCCCAACCCAACCCAAAAGATCCCTTCCAGATGTTCCACACGGTCTAAGGGAACAAGCAGCATTAGAAATTTCAAAGCTGCTATCAAAAAGAGCTATCCAATCAGTCCTGGCAGACCAGCAAGGATCCGGAATCTACTCCAAATTCTTTTTGGTACCAAAGAAAACAGGGGACTGGAGACCCATACTGGATCTCAGCTACTTAAACAAGTATGTCAGGAAAACAAAATTCCAGATGGTCACGCTACAGTCCATTCTACCCTTCTTGGGTCAGGACAATTGGATGTGCTCGATAGATCTTCAGGACACGTACTACCACATCAAAATGAACAGACGCTTCAGGAGATATCTCCGCTTCAGGCTTGGAGCCAGTCACTACCAGTTCAGGGCCCTGCCCTTTGGTCTCACTACAGCCCCCCGTGTGTTCACCAAATGCATGGCAGTGGTCGCGGCTCACTTGAGACGTCAAGGATTCCAGGTGTTTCCATATTTGGACGACTGGCTCCTTACCGCCACCACCAGACATCAGCTTCTTCTATCCAGGGACTTCACCATCCAATCTTGCCAAGCTCTAGGCATTTCGATAAATTTCGAAAAATCTGCCTTGTCGCCTTGTCAATCTATTACCTTTATAGGCGCCACCTTAGACACACTCAATCTTTCAGCCAGACTCACAGAGCAGAGAGTGTCAGACATTCAGAACCAAGTTTCCCTTCTCTTACAATGCAACAAAGTCAAAGCCAGACTAGTTTTGAAGGTACTAGGACTCATGGCAGCATCTATTCCCCTTCTCCCCTTAGCTCGCTTTCACATGAGGATCCTCCAATGGATGCTGTTTACTCAATGGTCCTTTCAACAGCTCCCGATGTCCCATACCATATTGATAACTCAGTCATGCAAGAATCAACTGTCTTGGTGGATCACATCACCTCAACTTCTCCGAGGAAGACCCTTCACTCTTCCCCCCCAGTCGCCACGTTGACAACAGACGCCTCCCTGATCGGGTGGGGGGGGGGGCATTATCAGGGCAGGACAGACCAGGGCACGTGGCAACCTTTCGAGTGCCACTTGCACATAAACGTCTTAGAGATGAGACCAGTGCTTTTAGCGTTGCAAGCCCTTCACGACTCTCTTCCCACTGGGACTATTGCAATTCAAACGGACAACATGTCCGTAGTGTGGTACATCAACAAACAAGGCGGAACCAGATCATACCCTTTATGTCGAGAGGCACTCGGACTTTGGCAATGGGCGATCTCTTCTCAGCGTTTTCTGATAGCAACGCACATTCCCGGGAAATCCAACGTTATTGCAGACAAATTGAGCAGAGCAATTCTCATGCCCCACGAGTGGTCTCTAAAGAAATCAGTTCTAGAAGAAGTATTCCTAAGATGGGGCCAGCCTTGCTGCGATCTTTTTGCTACTCCCAAACAGCAAGTGTCACGACTTCTTCACTCTCTTCCCGTTACCAGGCCATCCCACCAGAGACGCTCTAGTCCACGATTGGCCCCCGGGACTTCTATATGCCTTTCCCCCCTTTCCACTGATATCTCAACTAATTCAGAAAGCCTTCGCCTTGAGAGTGACAATGATCCTCATTGCCCCTTACTGGCCTCGACAGATATGGTTTCCCTTTCTTCATCGTTACCTTTTGGAGCAGCCTTGGCATCTGGACCCAGTACCAGATCTGATAACCCACCAATCGGGTCAGCTGCACCAATCTCTGCCTTCTCTAAACCTCACAGCGTGGTTTCTCCGATTCCAACCTTAGCCAGGCTTCCCTCAATATCTCGCTCGGTCTGAGATATCGTGATAGCCTCTCATAAATCTTCTACCCGGAAGATTTATAGTAGCAAATGGAAACTCTTTTCTTTTTGGGCAACATCAAAAAACATAGATCCCTTTACTGCACCTATCCAGTCTATTCTAGACTTTCTAGCAGAACTCTTTCATTTAGGATCTTCTGCATCTACCATTAGAGTTCAATTGGCTGCCATATCAAATTTTCATGTTGGTGTTTCAGAGTCTAGCATCATGGCTCACAAACTCTGTAAAGCCTTTTTAAGGGGCGTATTTCTTCTCAAACCTCCAATCTTAGATCCCCGTCTCAATGGGATTTGAACTTGGTCCTGGCATCTTTAATTCTTCCCCCCTTCGAACCGGCGGCTTCATGTTTTCTGAAGTTGCTTTCTTGGAAGACACTTTTTCTGGTAGCTATAACTTCAGCGAGAAGGGTATCTGAACTCCATGCTCTGTGCAGTCGTCCTCCTTACTTAGTGTTTCACAAAGACAGGGTATCCCTCCGTACTAGTCCATCCTTTTTGCCTAAAGTTTCCTCTCAAATAAACCTAAACCAAATTATTGATCTCCCCGTCTTTTTCCCTAACTATTCAAACAGGTCGGAACAAAAGCTACAGTTTTTGGATGTTCATCGCCAACTTAGATATTACTTAGACAGGACTAAACAATTCAGGAAATCTAATCAATTGTTTCTGTCATATGCGGAAGGGAAATTGGGCCTTCCAGTTACTAAAGTATCCTCTCTAGATGGCTCACCTCTACAATTACCTTCATCTATGAGATCAGACATCAAAACTACCCTCAAGACCTAGAGCTCATTCAACTAGGGCATTAGCTACATCCGTAGCTTTTCAGGATAGGCTGCCAATAGATTCCATTTGTGCAGCAGCCACCTGGGCTTCTCCTCATACATTCATTTCACATTACAAATTGGACATGGTTTCCAGAAGCCGTGCCAATTTTGGTTCCACTGTTCTCAAGAGTCTGTTCCGATAGGCCACCCGGGATAAGGTGCTAGGGACGCAGTCCCATCCAGCAAGAATGAAGGCGAGATTGACAACTTAACATTAAGAAGTTATGTATCTACCATAACGTTCCATGTTAGTTGTCTTCTTCTCTTCTTTCTTAAGGCCCCACCTTCCTTCCCCCAAGCCTGGACAGACCGACAGGAATTCAGTTTGTGTTCTTCTTCTGGAAGTTGTCATTCCCACACATTCTTCCACCTCTTTTATCCTTACTGAGGTCTGCCATACTTTTACGCAGATTGTTTTGAGGTGGGTTTCCCTACTCCATTCTATGGAGACTAGGATTGCTTGGTATAGCTATCAAATGAGATCTGAGTAGTTACCGCCTAGCATTGTGGGATATAGGGGAGCTTCGAGCCATTGGAATTAGCTCTCAAGCTTTAGTATTGGCCGAGTCGGAGCCGAGGATCGGCTCCGAACCCATCCAGCAAGAAAGAAGGCGAGAAGAAGACAACTAACATGGAACGTTATGGTAGGTACATAACTTCTTATTCTACACTATCCCAGTCTGCATCTGCTGCCTTCCAAGCCAGAGCTCCAATTGACAGTATTTGTACAGCAACAACTTGGGCTACCCCTCATACCTTTATTACTCATTACAAATTGGACCTGACCTCAAGGGGTAGAGCCTCCGTTGGTTCCACGGTACTCAGGAGTATTTTCCTATGAGCCACCCAAGAATAAGGTGCAAGGGACGCTGTCCCATATGTAAGAATGAAGGCGAGATAGGACTACAGAACATAAAGAAGTTATGTACTCACCATAACTTTCCATGTTTGTAGTCCATCTCGCCATTCATTCTTATGAACCCACCCACCTACCCCATCCTGGAAGGATCTGGAGACAGGATAGTCTTACCTTGGTAGGGTGGAGACCTTTCATTATTGTTGTTCTTTCTGGATAACCTTAGATCTGATATTGTTAATCCTCGTTCATTCTTTACGTGTGGGTAGTCGGTTCTGACCTCAGAACCAAGCCGGCCATCTTCCAAGCTCGCGTCAGCTACAAATTCTTGAGCTAAAAACTCTTACCAAGAATTCCCCTCTCCCTGTTACATCAGATTTAGTTTGCCACATCGCCATTCGGTCGTGTCAAGCTACTTCTCTTGAGCTAAGTACAATATTTTTCTTCATACTAAGTTCTAATTCAGCTTTTTTTCACAAAAAAGTTATTAGATAGTTATCTTTTACCTTACCCTTTTTCGAATCCTTTTCAACTCCTTTTCCTCTCTTTTTACTGCGAGGTAATTCCTTTTTTACCATTGATGGTAAATCCCTTTTCCTTTTTACCTTCGGGTATTTCTTGTACCATTGCTGGTATTTTTCTGGTTTTTATTTCTTTCCTTCCAACATGGCAGATAAAAAAGGTAGCCTAGGGTTTAAAAGATGTTTAGATTGTGGCCATAAATTACCTACTTCAGATGCACATTCCCAGTGTGTCTGTTGCTTGGGTGTGCCTCATTTAACAGTTGTCCTGCCTTGCAGGATTTGTAAGAATTTATCTAACAGGACGTTAATTGAGAGAAAAAATAAATTAATATTGAAGGGGCTACTTAAATCTCCTTTTTCAGAGACTATTTCTGGGACTGAGGCTTCAACCCCTCCAAGTTCCCATAAGAAAAAGAGTGATGAACATAAAAAGGCCAAGTCTCTTCCTTCATCCCCAGCTGGGAACCCTCAGGAACCTAGACCCAAGAAAGCTAAGCTTTCCAGTTCGGACTTGACTTCTTCAGCTCCAGCACTTTCGGTGCCTAGACCTTCGGCACTGAGGCCATCAATGACATCTGCGACCTTGGCACCAACTAGTGTGCCCCATACCGCATCGGTGCCAAGGAGCTCCTCGGTTCAGACTCCCTTACCGGCACCGATTGTCCAGTCGACGCAGACTGTTACGGCATCAATGGATGTTTCGACACACATTACTTTTTCGGCTCAGACAACTTACCCGGCACCGACTACCCTCTCAGTAGCGACCATTCAGTTTTCGTCACTGATGTTTTTGGCTCAGGCCTTAGTGCCGACAACCACTTTGGTACTGACCTCATCGTTGGTGCAGACCATGCATTCGGCACCAATGATTTCCTCGTTGCAGACACCAGTAGTTCAGTCCATTACAGCTCTGTTGTTCTCAGTGCAGACCTCCTCCGTGGTGGGCACCGAGCTTGCTCCGTCCTTGGATAGACCTGACTCTCCCTCAGCCATGACCATGAAATCCACTAGAAGCCTCTCTGAACACAATGTGTTGCGTCATGTGGATCAAGTGCTTTTGGCCAGAGGTATCCTTCCCCCAGGACCTATCCTTCCTCGGGAGGTGATCTTCCTTTACCAAAGACCCCTATTTATTCTCCTCCTTCATTGCCTTTGAAGCCCCTTGATAGAGCACAGTCTTCCCTTACTACAATTCCGTTTATGGACCTCACTAAGGAGCTGCAGTTGCCTTTGTGACAGGAGAGTCTTGCCACGGCCCAGAATGTCAGCTGTGGCATACGTACTTTGGCGTTTCACAGCCATCCAGGGACTCCGGGTCAGCAGGCTGAGCCACTTAGGCAAGGGGTGACCCCTGCCCTGGGCTCCCATCCCTCTTCAGGTGGACTGACATTCCAACTAATGGAGAAGGCTCTGGCGTCGGTTGGTGATCCTTTGCTATCACTCTCCCCACCCTCTTCTGGACCGCACTGTACACAAGCCACTCCTAGCGGACACCGGGCACAAGGGCCTCAGGACATACTCCCACAGGAGACCCCTTTTGCGCTGTCTTCCCCAGCTTCTCCTTCTGAGGAAGACCATCAAAAAAGCTTGTGGAAGAGGAAGCACATGGACTCCACAGAGGAGTCCCTTACTGAAGACACAGACTTTGATGATGGGGAAGGGTCCCCTCGATCACCCTCTGAGGTATCCTTATGTGATATCCTTGAAATCCTTAAACAGAGAGGTGAATGGCAGCCCTCTAACCTGACCTCTGAAGAGTCTGTATTCCTGCAGGCCTTCCGTGCCTGGCTACCTACCTCCTGGGTTACTCCACCTGCTGATGAACCTGTCCGGCTCATCGTGCAGCATGCATGGAAGGCTCCTGACACCGTTGAGGCCATTCCCCGGAGGCCAGATAAAATTTTGTCCCCTCCTGCTAGTGATCCCCATTGGTCCAAAGGTCTTCCTGTAGATGCTTTGGTGGTGGCAGCCGCAACTAAAAAGGACCTGGCGGAAGAAGAAAGCCAGACTGTCGATCCACCCAACAAAGAGTCCCAGGCTCTGGACAGAATAGGGAAGCGTACTTTTGCATCAGCGACCTTTGCAGTCAGGTCCCTGAACTATATGGCACATATTACCAGGCTTCTGGAGACTTAATTTCTGAGCTCTTTGAAACTTTGGCTGGAGCTGTGTCTGATGAGTTCTGTGACAAACTGGCCTCTCAGCTAGCCACTATCGAATGGATATCTAACTCCTCCATGTGCCTCATATCACACGCATCAGAAGGAACAGCTAGAGCGGCGGGTTCAGGCATTGTTCCAAGACGACGTGCCTGGATGCGCTTGGGTAATTTCGTGGAACCCTTCAAAGCTTCCTTTCTCAATGCTCCCATTGAAACCTCGTCATTGTTTGGACCCAAGGTTAAAAGTACACTGGCCAGATGAGAGCAGGACGGTAAGACACTTTCTGCTGTGGGTATCTGTTATTCTTCCCCTCAATGGGCTTTCTCCAGAAACCAGAAAAGTGGGAAGATATGACACAAAAAGTCTCAATGTTCTTTCTATGACACAAAGGCCGAGTTCTCCCCTAGAGGCAGAGGGGGAAACTCACAGGCAAGACGCCCCTTTCGGGGCACAGGGGGTCCGCGTAACCACGGTTCTAGGGATTCTTTCCCTGGCCAATCCTACCAGCACTCCTGAAGAGCGGCCCAACTGCTTTCCTCTGGAAGTGGTTGGGGTCGTTTCTCTTTGTACCCTTCTGCATGGCTAACCATTACCACCGATTCTTGGGTACAAAGGATAATAACCAGAGATTATCATATCCCCTTTGACCTTTGTCCCGCTCCCCTAACAAGCTTACCTGACATTCCACCCAGTCAAAGGGAAGAAGCAGCATTAGAGATTTGAAAACTGCTAAGAAAAAAAGTCATCCAAATAGTCCCTCCAGACCAGATAGGATCCGGATTCTACTCAAGACTATTTTTGGTGTCAAAGAAAACCGGGGACTGGAGACCAATTTTGGATCTCAGTGTATTGAACAGGTTTGTAAAAGTACAGAAATTCCGGATGGTCACAATACAGTCTATCCTTCCGCTTTTGGAAAAAGACGACTGGATGTGCTCGATAGATCTTCAAGATGCGTACTACCACATAAAAGTGGACAGACCATCACGAAGATTCCTTTACTTCCGTGCAGGAGTCAGTCATTACCAGTTCAGAGTACTGCCCTTCGGACTCTCTACAGCCCACAGAGTGTTCACAAAGTGCATGGCAGTCGTCACAGCTCACTTGCGACTTCAAGGATTCCAGGTGTTTCCCTACTTAGACGACTGGCTCATCTTCGCCCCCACCAGACATCTATTGGAAGAAGCCCTGGCATACTCTCTCTTCACTGCAGAAAGGCTAGGGATAACCATAAACTGGCAAAAATCCAATCTCACCCCATCTCAGTCCACAGAATTCATAAGGGTTATCTTGAATACAAAGAATTGCAGAGCATCCATTCCAGAGCACAGAATTCTAAGGATAAAGCAACAACTGATTCCAGTCCTTTCAAAGGAGAAATCCACAGCTCATTCTGTTCTCCAGTTGTTGGGTTCCATGGCAGCCTTCATTACGATTGTCCCCCTGGACAGGTTTCACATGAGGCTTCTACAATGGCTACTGCTTACCCAATGGTATCCTTTTCAGTACCCTCTTTCAGCCAAGATTCGGGTAACTCACAGGTGCAAACAAGATTTAAATTGGTGGATGGCGCACAGTCCGTCACAATGGTCTCTCCTCTTCTCCCCCCAACAGCCCAAGGCTGCAGTGACCACGGACGCCTCCCTGATGGGGTGGGAGACCTATTTCAGGGACAGACAGTCCAAGGTATGTGGTCCAAAATGGAGGCCCATCTGCATATAAATGTTCTAGAGCTGAAGGCGTGCTTCTGGCGTTGCAAGCATTCCGTCCCTGCTGCCGTCTGGAACTATTGAGATACAATCAGACAACATGGCGGTGGTCTGGTACATCAACAAACAAGGTGGAACCAAATCTTACCCACTCTGTCACGAGGCCATAAGGATATGGCAATGGGCGATGGCTACCAACCAGTTTCTTCTAGCAACACACATTCTTGGGAGTTCCAACGTGATAGCAGACAGACTCAGCAGGTGTATTCTACAACCTCACGAGTGGTCCCTGAATCCCTTGATAGTGGTGGAGATTTTCATCTGCTGGGGTCTTCCTTGCTGCGACCTCTTTGTGTCCCCGACCAACTACAAATGCAGCAACTATTTCACCCTGATTCCCCCTCCGGGACATTCACCCAGGGACGCTCTAGTCCACGATTGGCCCTCAGGTCTGCTTTATGCATTTCCACCTCTCCCCCTCATTCCCCAGTTTCTGAAGAAAGCTCGCCAGTTGAAGAACAAAGTAATCCTCATAGCACCATATTGACCTTGTCAGATTTTTTTTCCCTTCCTTTGGCCTCACCTGCTAGATCAACCGTGGATTCTCCATCCAACTCCGGGGTTGATCTCCCATCTGCAGAATCTGATTCACCCCAACTTGAACAGCCTGAAGCTCACAGCTTGGCTCCTCCAATTCCTTTGATGGCCAGGCAAAATGATCTTTCTTTGCCAGTATGTAACATTCTTACTGCATCTCATAAGTCTTCCACCAGAATTACATATTTCAGGAAGTGGAAAATATTTATTATTTGGCTGAAAGAAAAACAGGTAGATCCTTTTTCAGCACCAGTGTTGAGAGTACTGGAATATCTGTCTACCCTATTTCAGTCCGGTCTATCTGCCTTTACCACTAGAGTTCATTTGGCTGCAATATCTAATTTTCATGATGGTGTCCAAGACTCTTCTCTTATGTCACACAAATTATGCAAGACTTTCATAAAAGGTGTGAATCATTTAAAACCCCCTTTCAGAGAACCTACTCAACCATGGGACCTGTCATTAGTCCTACAAGCTTTGACAATACCACCTTTCGAACCAGCTTCTTCTTGCGACCTCAAATATTTGTCATGGAAAACCTTGTTTTTGGTCGCCATTACTTCTGCCAGATGTATCTCTGAGCTTCAAGCCTTATGCATCAAGATACCATATTTGATTTTTCATAGAGATAGAGTATCATTGAGAACTAATCCTTCCTTTCTGCCAAAAGTGATCTCTGAAATGTCCATTAATCAAACCATTGCATTGCCAGTTTTCTTCCCCAATCATTCAAAAAGAGGAGAGTATTGCCTACATACCCTAGATATTCACAGGAAAATTCACTTCTACTTGAACAGGACTAAGGCTTCTCGTAAATCAGGCCAGTTAATTTTGGCCTATTCTGGACCTAGATTAGGATTGCTGTTACTAAGGTCACATTGGCTAAATGGTTAAAAGACTGTGTAACCTTCATTTATAGAAAACGTAATATTCCATTACCTACTACCATAAATGCTCATTCTACAAGGTCGGTGGCAACTTCTGCTGCCTTCCATGCCAGAACCTCTTTACATGACATTTGTGCAGCTGCAACTTGGGCTACTCCTCATACCTTCATCAATCATTACAAATTGGATTTGGCCTCCAGGGGAAGAGCATCTTTTGGTTCTATAGTGCTCTGGAATGTCCTTCCATGAGAGCTTCCCAGGAATAAAGGTAGCTGGGGACTCTGTCCCACACGTAAGGAATGAACGAGGATTAACAATTATCAGATAACGTAGTTATGTCTTACCATAACATTCCATCTGTATTGTTGATCCTTGTTCAGTCATTACGACCCTCCCTCCTTCCCCCTCCTGTGGCTTCTAGTGGATCTCATCATCTGGTTCTGTTAGGTCATTTGACCAGAGGTAGCCTGTACCTTCTTTTGACTTGCAAACTCAATCTGAGGTAACTTGGAGAGGGGAATTCTGGGTAAGAGTTTTTAGCTCGAGAGTTTGTTACTGACGTGAGCTTGGAAGATGGCCGGCTTGGTTCCGAGGTCGGAACCGATACTCATATGTAATGACTGAATGAGGATCAACAATACAGATGGAACATTATGGTAAGACATAACTTCTTATGTGAGAGTGTTCAATCTCGCCGTTTGTTCTTACACACGGGTTCGGAGCCGATCTTCGGCTCCGAGTCGGCCACATAGCAAAGCTCTGCATATTAGAGAAGCTCGAGACCAGGCTATATCCCACAATCCTCCCTGCCATTACCCAGATCTAGTTTGCCGCTGCAACGGGTCACATCGTTTAGAGAGCTCGGACCAGAGAAAACTTGTTATTGACAGATAAGATAGTTATTGTTTTGTTAAAAGTTCTTATAGTTCTTATAGTTATTGAAAATTTAGTTTCTGATACTATAGTGTGTGTGTGTGTAGTGTAGTTAGTTCTTTTATAGGTCTCCCTTTGGGGCCTACCTTTCTATAACCTATAGCTATATTTTTTTTCCTCTTAATTATAGCTAGTGTTAAATTTTCTGTCTTTTACAGTGAAATTGTTTTTTGCTTATTATGTCTGAGAAAGCCAAGTCTGGTTTTAAAAGGTGTCAGTGTGGGCAGAAAATGTCCATCACTGACAACCACACTTCCTGCATCTACTGTCTTGGCCATCTCCACTTGCAAGAGGATTGCTCTATTTGCCATTCCTTCAGTGGGAGGTTCATGACAGATAGACGCAGGAAACTTATAGACAGGGGACTTCTTAAGCCTGCTTTCCAGGAGGCCTTGGACAAGTCTGACCAGGCTTCTAAGTCCTCGAAAGGGTCGAAGATGTCGGAGCCCATGTCATCGGCTCCGAGTTCATCTTCTAAAGTTCGTTCGCCGGTTCCACACACTTCGGGGCCGAGCTTCAAACGTTTAGCTCTCACTGCGCCCCAGGTCTTGGAACCAGTGTCGGAGCTACCGCCACCTTCCATTCTTCGGTCGGTGCCATCTTCGGCCCCTTCGACCCGATCTTCCAGACCGTTATCCGATACTGATGTGGATCGTGTCATGCAGAAACTTATGGAGAACACGGCCCTTTCCAAGTTGATTGCAGTTTCCTCCCAATTGGTGTCGAAACTAGAAGGCCTTCCCTTATCTCCAACAGGTCCTCCTTCGAGACCCATCCAGCCTTCGGAGCCAGAAGAGGATGAGCCGATGATAGTGGAGCCCTCGGTGCCAAAACCGTCCATTGCACGATCGACACCATTGACCTCGACTCCATCGGAATCTATAGGTGAGTCGCGGAGTCGACGATCTCTCCTTGGTTCCGGGACCGAGAGTCGTACCGACCTTTCGGTGCCGACTCTCCCTCTCGGGGCCTCGACGCAGATTGGCTCGGCTCCGTCCTCGGGGTCGAGACCAATGGGCCCCGTGTCTGGGATTCTTCCATGTTCTTCGGAACCGGGGGAGTCCTCGACCCGAGGTTCGGGGGTTTTTGACCTTATGAGGAAGGTTTTGTCTACACAGACAACCACTTCATCGGAGGCATCTTCTCCCTCCCCTAAGGAGCCGCTATCTGTTTCTGTTCCCACGACACATCCAAAGTGTGGAGCACCATTGTCTCAGCCATCCCCAGAGGGAGCCCCCTGTTCCTCGGAGGCCTCACCGGAATCCCCCTCCGATGAGGTTCCGAGGAAAAGATTGTGCAAGAGGAGGCACTTAGATTCCCCACAGGAATCTCTAACTTCTGACACTGACTTGGATGAGTCAGAGGGGTCCCCAAAATCCCCCTCCGAGGATGTCTCATTTGCGGACATCTTGGAGATTTTAAAACAGAGGGGTGATTGGCAGTCCCTAGCCCCCACTGAGGACGAGTCGGTGTTGCTGAAGGCTTTTGGTGCTCAACCTTCTACCTCCTGGGTTACTCCGCCCTTCGATGAGTTAATGGATTTGATTGCTCGAAGGGCGTGGGAGACACCGGACACAGTGGAACCGGTCCCACGAAAACCAAGCAAATTTATTACCACTCCCCAGGACAAGACTTATCTCACCAAAGGAGTCCCGGTTGACGCTATGGTGGTGACTGCAGCCACTAAAAAGGAGATGTCTGAGTCTTCCTCTTCTGTTCATCCTCCTAATAAGGATTCTAGGACTATGGACGGGTACGGGAAGCGCGTTTTTAGTTCAGCGACTTTTTCCATGCATTCGCTAAACTATTTGACACATTTTACACGTCTACAGAGGGATCTCATCAAGGAGCTGGGAGATACCCTCCAGGGTAACACAGATGCTGCTGCTTCAGATAAGGTAACAGCACAGCTTAACACCCTTACCTCCATAGTGAACTCGTCCATGAGGCTCATCTCGTATGCGACTGAAGGGTCGAGTAGAGCCACAGCTTCAGCGATTGCTTTACGAAGACAATCCTGGATGCGGCTGTGCTCATTTGCGGAAGCCTTCAAGTCTTCCTTCACCAACGCCCCCTTTGATGGTGCCACTCTTTTTGGGCCCAAAGTGAAAGAGACATTAACTCGGTGTGAGCAAGAAGGAAAGACTCTGTCTGCTGTCGGAGTCCGTTTTTCCGTTCCATCTAGACCGTACCCCAAAGGGCAACGAGGCGGAAAAATGTGGTTCCGTAAAACTCAGGGATCTTTCCAGGCCACACAGAGTGACCCCCCCCCCCCCCAGAGGCAGAGGGGGGGGCAGACATGGAAAATGTCGCCCCGGCGGCAGAGGGGGTCTGCAGAACCAAGGTGACAGGGATCCTATCCCTGGTAAGCCTTTCCAGCACTCCTGAATGGGGGCCCGACTGTCCTGCTCTGGAGGCAGTCGGGGGTTGCTTGGCTTTATACCCACAGGCCTGGCTAACTCTCACCTCAGACTCCTGGGTAAAAAGCATTGTAACCAGAGGATACAAAATCCCCTTTATGTCAACTCCACTCCAACAAAGAAGGTTTCCAGATGTGCCACCCCGTCTGCGAGGCCCAGCAGCAATAGAAATTTCAAAGCTGCTCAAAAAAAGAGTCATTCAGTCAGTCCCGGCAGACCAAAAAGGATCCGGAACTTACTCAAGGTTCTTTTTAGTTCCAAAAAAGACAGGGGACTGGAGACCCATTTTGGATCTCAGCAATCTCAATACCTTCGTAAAGAAGGAAAAGTTCCAGATGGTCACGCTTCAATCGATCCTTCCATTTTTGCAGAAGGACGGCTGGATGTGCTCGATAGATCTCAAGGATGCGTACTACCACATCAAGATGGCCAGACCGTCCAGAGATCACCTGCGCTTCCGGCTGGGAGCCAGTCATTTTCAATTTCGAGCCCTGCCCTTTGGGCTCACCTCAGCCCCCAGGGTATTCACCAAATGCATGGCAGTGGTAGCGTCTCACTTGAGATGTCTAGGATTCTGGGTGTTTCCCTACCTGGACGACTGGCTCCTCACCGCCACCACCGAGCGTCGCCTCATACAAGCCAGAGACTATACAGTCAACCTTTCTTCCCACCTAGGGATTTCCATAAACTTCGAAAAATCTGCCTTACTGCCCTCACAGCATATTTCATTCATCGGAGCAGACCTAGATACGCGCTTAACACTGGTAAAGCTCCCTCAAGTAAGGGCTTCATCCCTCAAGGAACAGGTTCTCTTCTACTGCAATGCAGGAAAGCCCCAGCCAAATTGGTGTTGAAGGTTTTGGGACTCATGGCAGCGTCCCTGATTGCAGTTCCTATGGGGAGATTGCACATGAGGCTCCTCCAATGGCTGCTGTTCACGCAGTGGTCGTTCCAGCAGTTACCCCTAACGCACGAGATTCTGATAACAGATTCTTGCAAGCGAGACCTCTCATGGTGGGTGTTCAGTCAGGATCTCACTATGGGTCGCCCATTTGTTCTACCAATCCGACGCCACGATAACCACGGACGCTTCTCTGATAGGGTGGGGGACTTTTCAGGGAAGAACAGTCCAAGGGAATGGTCCAACATGGAGTACAACCTGCACATAAATGTTCTGGAAATGAGGGCGGTGTTCTTGGCGTTGCAACACTTTCAAACCCTCCTACCTCTAGGAACAGTAGCAGTTCAGATAGACAACATGTCTGTAGTCTGGTACATAAACAAACAAGGGGGAACCAGATCTTACCCATTATGCAGAGAGGCCATGAAAATTTGGCAATGGGCAGAGTCCACGGGTCGCTTTCTGATAGCAACGCACATCCCGGGTCATCCAACGTCATTGCGGACAGGTTGAGCAGAGCCATCCTGTTACCTCACGAGTGGTCCCTCAAACTACAGATGGCGGAAAGAATTTTCCACAAATGGGGCCAGCCTTGCTGCGATCTATTCGCCTCCCTGATGAATACCAAATGCAGAAGCTATTTTACCCTTCTACCCCCTCCGGGGGATGTCCCCAGGGACGCACTGATACACGATTGGCCCCCGGGTCTCCTATATGCATTTCCACCTACCCCCTTGATTCCCAAATTTCTTCAGAAAGCCATGAACCTGGAAAGGACAATTATACTCATAGCCCCATTCTGGCCTCGACAGATATGGTTCCCCTTTCTTCGAGCCCATCAAACAGAGGAACCGTGGATCCTGGACCCAGTACCAGATCTACTGACACATTCGTCGGGAGTTCCTCACCCGTCTCTTCTATCCCTCAAACTAGCAGCTTGGCTGCTCCACTTCCTCGCCTAGCCAGGTCTGATCTACTTTCTCTTTCTCCTGCAGTCCAACGCATTTTGGTTGCCTCTCATAAGGCTTCCACTACAAAACTCTACAGGAGTAAATGGAAATGCTTTGTGTACTGGGCATCTAGCCAACACTTGGACCCCCTGGTTGCTCCTTTACATAAAGTTCTAGAATTTCTATCCATCCTTTTCCACGAAGGAGCCTCTACTTCCACACTAAGAGTACAGTTGGTGGCCATATCCAACTTCCATGTTGGTGAGGACGGTTCTTCTATTATGTCCCACAGGCTTTGTAAGGCTTTTATGAAAGGTTCCTTCCATCTTTGACCCGTCAGAGACCCTTTATTCCCATGGAATTTAAATTTGTTATTGTCGCAACTAATGTTGCCACCCTTCGAACCAGCCTCTTCTTGCCTTCTGAAGTTTTTGTCGTGGAAGACTCTTTTTCTTGTAGCGGTTACTTCAGCTCGGAGAGTGTCAGAGCTGCAAGCACTATCAATTAAACCACCTTACTTAATTTTCCACCCAGATAGAGTTTCCTTACGAACAAACCCGTCTTTCCTTCCTAAGGTATGTTCTGTCATAAATATTAATCAGTCCATTGAACTCCCTACTTTCTTCAAAACCATAACAGCGAGTTGGGATATATGGTGCACAAGTTAGATGTCCAGAGACAGCTAAGATTTTATTTGGACAGGACTAAGGATTACAGAAAACAGATCAACGTTTTGTTGCATTTGCAGACAATAAAAGGGCATGGCAGTTACAAACGACGCTTTCTAAATGGCTTACTGATTGTATAGCCTTTGTGTATTCTAAGTCGAATCAGGCCTTGCCCACCAAACCTAAGGGCCATTCTACTAGATCCGTTTCCACTTCCTTGGCTCATGCAGCTCGCCTGCCTTTGGACACGATTTGTGCAGCAGCCACGTGGTCTAAACCACATACTTTCATCGCTCATTGTAGAGTTGACAAAGCCTCCAAAGACAGGACATCTTTTGGTTCCACTGTGCTCAGGAACATTCTTCCATGAGTCACTCAGGGTGATGGAGCTAGGGACGCTACCCATGTGTAAGAACAAACGGCGAGATTGAACACTCTCACATAAAGAAGTTATGTTCTTACCATAACGTTCCATGTGGAGTGTTCATCTTGCCTTTGTTCTTACATTCCCCCCCTTCCCTCCCTCACGTGTTTGGAAGAACGAGTAGGACTAGAGTCTGGTCCACATGTCTTTACCTCTTCCGGGTATATTGCCTCTTACCTCATGGGGTATATTTCGTTACCCTTTAGTTAATTTATCAGTGAGATTGTGTCTCTGAATTTTTGTGGCGGTATGTAGCCTTAGCACCTCAGGTTTATTGTTAGTCTGGTTTGCTTGCAAACTAGATCTGAGTAATGGCAGGGAGGATTGTGGGATATAGCCTGGTCTCGAGCTTCTCTAAGATGCAGAGCTTTGCTATGCGGCCGACTCGGAGCCGAGGATCGGCTCCGAACCCGTGTGTAAGAACAAAGGCGAGATGAACACTCCACATGGAACGTTATGGTAAGAACATAACTTCTTTTTTCTGTCTATCTATAGTTTAGCAGCAAACAAGATCTAGGGATTGTACTGGTGCACTATGGGATACCTACCTAGCCACAGGCCAGCGAAGAGACTTTGAGCTTTGTAATAGGCCAAGTCGGAGCCGAGGATCGTCTCCGAACCCATATGTAAGAATGAAGGGCGAGATGGATTACAAACATGGAACGTTATGGTGAGTACATAACTTCTTTTTTTCCTGTCTAGCATTCTGCAGTTGATCCTCTTCTTGTTCTGTGAGTTTCCCCCTATTCTGCAGTACTTTAACATTTGTCAGTCCCTCTAAAGTCCAAATTCTTGCTACTTCTTAACCATAGCTCCCTTTCTTTTATTTCCACCCTGTTTTTAAATTTCACCTTAATTTTATCCCACTACCTAACTATTTTCAGAAGAAATTCCTATCCTTTCTAGCAGCTCCTGAATAATCTCCACTACCCATTCTTTAAATTCCTCTCTTTTCAACAGATAGGTGGGAAAGCGCCAGTGTCTCATTTTTATTTCATTACCCCGTGCTTTTATTTTAGCTGTTATTGGCGTATGATCTGAAATAGGTATTAGGTGAGTATCAAGACATTCAGTTAAATGCACATGTTCCTGTGAAATGTAAATTCTGTCTAGCCTAGCCCAGTTTTTTTATAACTTGGGGAATAATACATAAATTCACTCCGTACTCTTATTACTGAATTCACATCTTCCATTCCAAATATTTTTATAAATTTCTTCAAAAATCTGTCCTTTTTTGTTCTCTTCTGGACCCTCAGACACATCTTCACTGCTGCAAATCAAATTCCATTCCTCACTTACAGGTAATATTCCTTGCTGAAAACTGATTATTTCTCCCAGAATTTTCTTAAGTTCCATTATAGCAGTTTTTGGTGTAATGTAAATACATGCCAGTGTAATCCTCTTCCCTACCTAGTAGCCCCTTAGCACTACAAATCTGCATTTATCTTTTTTATCACTATTGGAGCTCCTCTTGTAATTAATATAAGTACTCCTCTTTTCCTTTGTCACAGGTATTCCACTGAATAACCATCCTGAAAAACCTTTCCTTATCAAATTCACATGTTGAGTTCTTTCTAAGTTTGTGATGTTTTGGGAGTTCAGGGTAAATTAGGCTAATCCCACTGGCTTAAACAATGGTATATCAATTATTAGTGAATTAAAAAGAAGGGCGGCATGTATTTAGGTTCATAGGTGTGTACTAGACTAATTGCCCTGGGGCCTATGTAAGCCTAGCCAATAAGAATCCCTAGTATCATGCCAACAGACATTGGTTCCCATTGCCCCTATCTAGCAGGGCAGCTGAGGTGATCCCTGAGGTGAATTTTCTATATCCTATCCACTCGTCAAGATTTCTTTTGAAGAGGGCCAGAGAGGAGCTCTGCTTGACGAGGATGATGAGTCTGTTCCAGAGCATGGTAAGTCTCTGGGTTAGGAACCTATTAATTTCATATTTTCTTTATTTAACAATAGTGGATTGCTTTGTAAATAAGAAGGTCATTATTTTTAATGACGGTGAACCTACTGTCTTGTGATTGGTGAAATTGATGGGTGTGTATGCTATAATTTGTTTCATTCATGCTTTTAAACAACAGATGTTACGTTGTCCCATCTCGCCTTCATTTTGCTGGTTGGGTTCGGTTCCGACTCGGCCTTATACTAAAGCTCGAATGCTCTTTACTGGCTCGAGGCTGCCCACTATCCCATGAAGCCTTGCGGCAGATACCCAGATCTCGTCTGCCACTTTAAGCTTCAGGATTCCTCTCTGCTGGCTCAGGCTGAGTAAAATTTGTTCTTACTTAGACTGGTTTGTCAAAATTTTTTCTTCCAAAACTTAATTAAAGATCTGAAGTAGTTACTTCATTTGCTCTGCAACCTGTGGGTATCGGATCCGACTTCGGATCCGAGCCGGCAGGTTTCCAAGATCCGAGCTCCTAGCTCCTCCCCCTACCCATAATCCCCTGCTACCAACCATATTACCTCAGGTCGTTTTTTGCCGTGGCTGAAGAAGCTTTACTTGTTGAAGAGCTCCTGGCTGGGTGAGATCGTTTCTGATTATAACCTCCTCTAGATTTTAAAAATTGTGTGTGTGTGATATTAAGCCCTTTTCTACCCCTTTTTGTGCTAGTTTAAATTTTTTCCTTGGTACAGTTAATTAGATGTTATGTGATCCTATCTCGCCTACATTCTGACTGATGGGTTCGGAGCCGATCCCTCGGCTCCGACTCGGCACGCTTATGCCAAAGAGCGAAGTCTCTTATTGGCTGAGCTTACTATATCCCAGGATGCACCACTACCAGTCCCCCAGATCTCGTTTGCCGCTAATCTGCGAAGACGTGGTCTCGAGCTGGCTGAGCTGAGTAGTAAATTTACTAACTTTTTCTGTCAGAATTTTGCTGTTCTTGTCATAAAAAGCTGTTTTAACGGCTATTCTTCACTTTTGTGTGTGTTTGGAGTTTGTGAAAAGACTTTGTTGTGTGATTGGGTTGAGTTTGATTTTAGGCCTCCCTCATCTTAGGGCCTTCCCGTCAGTCAACCCCCTTAAACCTTACAGGGTTTCAAAGTACCCTTAGTAATTTGTGACGGTTTCTTTACTAAACGGCAACTGTAAACCTATTATTAGGTAGTGTCAGTAAACAGAAAGTCAGTGGATAGTGTATTTTCTGTCAGGGATTACTGATTTTTTGCCATAATGTCTCAGAATCCTAGGCCTTCGGGCTTTAAAAAATGCACCAAATGCAATTTCAAGATGTCCATCACAGACGATCACTCGCTCTGTGTGTATTGTTTGGGTGCAAAACATTTACAAGAGTCATGCAGTGTGTGTCACGCTTTTTCCTCAAGGGTCCTCCAGGAGAGGAAAAATAAACTTATTCTTAAAGGGTTAATAAAACCTTCCTTTGAAGAAGCTTTGGCATCCTCTCCTTCTCCGGCTAAAAGGAAAAGGGCATCGGCTCCGACCAGTCCGTCGGATCCGACCGCCAAAAGACATAGGCAGGCTTCTCCTTCGGCTCCAAGGACTTCGGAGCCGAGGGCGGAACGGTCTGCCTCGATGCCACCAGTCTCGACTCCTCTGGCTTCGGAGCCGATGGCTGGGGCATCGAGAGGCGGGTCACCTTCGTCGGCTCCACTGGTCTCGGAGCCGACAAAGGTTGCCCGCTCAGACACTTCCTCCTCCGCCAAGTCCACCTCGGCACCGATGGAATCTAGTGTGGGTATTCCTTCGGCGCCGATAGTCATCGGGTCGCCTCGGAGCCGGTCCCCTAGCCCTTTGGGGCCGTTGGAGAGGCCATCTCGAACCCGTTCAGTATCCTCTCGGTCTTCGAGGATGTCGGATTCAGATATAGACAGGGTGCTCCAAAGACTGTTCCAGTCCCCAGTCTTTCAAAATTTGTTTCGGCTCCTACCCAGTTGGCTTCGAGCCGATTGCCCAGGCCCATCCATTGCTATTCCTCCTCCGTCCGCTTGGCTCCGTGGAGCAGGTGCTGTTGGAGCCGGTGGAGATCTTAGGGTCGGCTCCGACCCTTACTCCAACCCGGGCCTTCGGGTCCGAGTTTGGTACACGGACTTCTTCGGCTGGACCCGGGGATGTTTGGGACCTATGCTTTCGGTTCCGAGCCTCCCTCTCGGTGCTTGCTGCGGGACTTCCGTCGGCTATCATGGCTCGGGACCGGACACTCCCAGGACTCTGGGGTCCGGCTTTCAGAGCTATGAGGAGTGCCTTGGCCAAGTCTTCTTGACCATCTCTCCGGCTTTACCGGCACCTTCCCTGGGCGTGGAGACTGGGTCTTTGGCAGTTCCCCTGTCCGTAGGCAGCGGAGCCCCTGGGCCTGAGGTTACCCCATTGGGGGTTCCCTCCTCCTGAGGGTTCTTGAGTTGTCTTCAGAGGAACCCCCAAGGAAGAGATCGTGCAAGAGGAAGCACGTGGACTCCCGAGTCTATTACATCGGACACTGATCTTGATGATGCAGAGGGGTCCCAAGTCGTCCTCGGATGATGTCTCATTTGCAGACATCTTAGAGATCCTCAAACAACGAGGCGGCTGGATATCCAAACCCCTCTGCTGATGAGTCAGTGCTCCTCAAGGCCTTTGGGGCTCAGCCCTCCGCCTCCTGGGTGTCTCCCCCCTTGCACCGGCTTCTGGATTTACTTTGTGGAAGGGGCTGGGGACATCCAGATACCGTGGAACCAGTCCCTTCTCGTCCTAATAAATTTTGTCTGCCCCACCCGAGAAGGAGTTCCTCACTAAAGGCGTGGCTGTAGATGCCATGGTGGTGGCATCTGCTACACAACAGGACGTGGCAGGGGCTTCAACGTCCGTCCATCCTCCTAATAAGGAGTCTAGGAGCATGGACAGATGGAAGCGCACCCTGACTTCAGCGGCCTTTACTTTAAGGTCTCTGAATTATTTGGCACATTTTACCAGGCTTCAGAGGGATCTGGTCAAGGAGCTGTCAGATTCCCTCTCGGGTAACCTACCTGAGCAGCTAGCCCAGTCGGTTAGCTCTCAGTTGGCTATCCTTACGTCAATTTCTAACTCGTCCATGAGGCTCATTTCCTATGCGGCAAGGGGCGGTAGAGCGGCAGGCACAGGCGTGGCTCTACGGAGACAAGCCTGGCTCCGCTTGTGTCAGTTTGGAGGCCTTCAAGTCTTCCTTCACGACGCTCCCTTTGATGGGTCCTCTTTGTTTGGACCTAAGGTTAAAGACACCCTTACCGCTGTGAGCAAGAGGGAAAAACTTTATCTGCCGTAGGTGCCCGTTATTCCACTCCCTTTCGGCCTTATCCCAAGGCTAAAGGAGGGGGAAGATGTGGTTCCGTAAATCACGTAAGTTTTTCCCCAACAGCAGGAAGATTCCCTTCCAGAGGCAGAGGACGGGAAATTTTTCTGGGAGACGCCGTCCCAGAGGCGGCAGAGGGCCCCGCAATTCTGGAGACCATGAGTCCTTTCGTGGCTCTTCAGCCTCCCATACATCATGAAGGATTGCCCGGCTGTGCTGCTCGGAGCTAGTCGGGTGTCGTTTGCCAAGCACCTAAAAGCCTGGGAGTCAATCACTCAGGACAGATGGGTGCTTCGGATCATTGCCGGAGGTTACACCATCCCATTCACATACTCACCCCACCGTCCAAAAATCCCGGACCCACCACCCAGTCAAAGGGAAATTGCAGCCGCAGAAGCTTTAAAGCTGCTAGAAAAGGAGTCATCCAACCGGTCCCCACAGACCAGATCGGATCCGAAATTACTCCAGGTTCTTTTAGTGCCAAAAGACAGGGGACCTGAGACCAATATTGGATCTCAGCAGACTGAACCAATCCGTCACGAAATCCAAATTCGAATGGTCACGTTACAATCCATTCTCCCATTGTTGGAGAAGGATGTTTGGATGTGCTCCATAGACCTCAAGGACGCCTATTATCACATACCGATACATCAGGCGTCCAGGAGGTATCTGCGCTTCAGCCTGGGAGTCAGTCATTTCCAATTTTGTGCACTGCCCTTTGGTCTCACCACAGCCCCCAGGGTGTTCACCAAGTGTTTGGCAGTAGTGACTGCTCACCCGAGGAGTCTTGGATTCCAAGTGTTTCCCTATCTGGACGACTGGCTCCTGACTGCCACCACCAGGCATCTACTAATGGACAACCTCAAAGCCACCATCTCCCTGGGTGCTACCCTGGGGATTACATTCAATTGGTCAAAGTCTGTCTTGCTGCCCTCTCAGCGCATAAGGTTCATAGGAGCAGAGATAGACTCAAAATTGATGCTGCTTTTCTTCCTGCCGAAAGGATCCAAACTTTACAGGGCCAAGTTCAAGCTCTGATTTCAAGATCCAAAGCCCCAGCCAGGATGGTTCTACACGTTTTAGGTTCAATGTCTGCCACGGTTCTTTTAGTTCCTCTGGCAAGATTGCACATGAGGATTCTTCAGTGGCTATTGTCAACTCAATGGTCCTTTCAGGACCTTCCCCTCAATCATCTCATCATGATTACAGAAACATGCAAACGGGACCTTCGCTGGTGGCTTCAGACATCCAATCTAAATCAAGGAAGTCCTTTTGTTATTCCCTC
Organism: Protopterus annectens; assembly: GCF_019279795.1. Classification (NCBI taxonomy): domain Eukaryota; kingdom Metazoa; phylum Chordata; order Ceratodontiformes; family Protopteridae; genus Protopterus; species Protopterus annectens. Next base: position 1,984,212,073 of record NC_056726.1, read on the forward strand.
TCCAGTGGTCACCCTGACGACAGATGCCTCCCAGACAGGGTGGGGGGGGGGCATTGTCTGGGCAGGTTAGTTCAGGGATCCTGGCTTCCAGACGAAACTCTTCTCCACATCAATGTATTGGAGATGAGGGCGGTACTTCTATCCCTACAGGCCTTACACAGGTTTCTCCCTCAGGGCATAATCGCCATCCACACAGACAACATGTCGGTGGTCTGGTACCTAAACAAGCAAGGAGGGACCAGATCTTACCCCTTTGCAAAGAGGCCATGAGGGTGTGGGAATGGGCGGTAGCTACCAGCCGTTTCTTGGTAGCGACCCACATTCCGGGGAAATCGAATATACTGGCAGACAGATTAAGCAGGACAATTCTCTCTCCTCATGAGTGGTCCTTAAACAAAACAGTAGCAGATCAGGTTTTCCGGAGATGGGGACGCCCGTGCTGCGACCTATTTGCATCTCCACTAAACACCAAGTGCAAAGGTTCTTCTCCTTGACTCCACATCAGGAGTACCAGCTATGGATGCTCTAGCACAACCTTGGCCAACAGGGCTACTTTATGCCTTTCCTCCGATTCCACTTCTCTCCAAAGTCATTCAAAAGCTTCTCAATTGGGGTCCAATGATACTGATTGCCCCATACTGGCCTCGTCAGGTATGGTTTCCTACCTGAAGAAACATGTGGACGATCCGTGGACTTTAGACCTAATTCCGGACCTGTTAATTCATCAGTCGGGACAACAGCACCAGTCCCTTCACTCCTTGAAGTTGACAGCTTGGCTCCTCCACTTCCGACTTTAGTCAGAAGTCACACATTAGACCCGGAAGTTATTCACATTTTATCTTGGCCCACAAACCCACCACTAAGAAATTGTACCTCAGTAAGTGGAAGAGGTTTGCTATCTGGGCTCAACTCAGGGGCTTAGACCCTATCACTGCTCCTATCCCAGAGGTTTTGAAATTCTTAACATCCCTGTTTAATCAAGGATCTTCTGTCTCTACTATTAAAGTCCAACTAGCGGCTATCTCTAAATTTCACGAGTCCATGGATCCTCCATTGATGAGCAGCAGACTATGCAAAACTTTCATTAAAGGTGCGGGTCTGTTAAGACCCCAGTTTTTCATCCTGCCTCCGTGGGATCTAGATTTAGTGCTTCGTGCATTGACATCTTCCCCTTTCGAACCGGCTGCTACATGTGAGTTAAAATATCTGTCTTGGAAAACTGCCTTCTTAGTTGCAATTACTTTTGCAAGAAGAGTTTCAGAGCTTCAAGCCCTGTCTATTAAACCACCGTACTTGATTTTCCACAAGGATAGAGTATCACTTAGGCCTAATCCATCCTTTGTCCCAAAGGTCTGTTCTAATCTCTGTCTCCAACAGTCTCTAGAGCTACCAGTTTTCTTCCCAAAATTCTCCAATGAAGCAGAATACACTCTCCATAAATTGGATGTTCACAGGCAATTGCGCTTCTATTTAGACAGGACTCAGCAACTTCGTAAGTCAGACCAGTTGTTTGTGTCCTTCTCAGACAATAAATTGGGTAAAACCATCACAAAAGCTACTATCTCCAAATGGATTAGAGATTGCATAACTCAGGCTTATTCTTCTTGAATAAGCAACTTACAACATCTATCAAAGCTCACTCTACCAGAGCTATGGCTACTTCTATAGCTTTTCATTCCAAGCTCGCTATATCGGAGATTTGTGCTGCTACTTGGTCCAATCCGCACACTTTCATTTCCCACTATAAATTGGATGTGGCATCTAAAGGACGAGCATCATTTGGTTCCACGGTACTCAGGAGTGTTTTCCAGTGAGCCACCCAGGATTCAGGTGCTAGGGACGCTGTCCCATCAGTCAGAATGTAGGCGAGATAGGATCACATAACATCTTTTAGTTATGTACTCACCATAACTTCAGATGTTTGGGATCCTTCTACCTACATTCCTAATACCCACCCTCCTTCCCCCTGCCTTGGAGATCAGAAGAGATTGAACGGTTTGAGTTCTACTGTTTTTATCTTGTTCATCTGACGATGTTATATAATCAGAGCGTGCATGTGTGCATGTATGCGGACAAACTAGATCTGGGGGACTGGTAGTGGTGCATCCTGGGATATAGTAAGCTCAGCCAATAAGAGACTTCGCTCTTTGGCATAAGCGTGCCGAGTCGGAGCCGAGGGATCGGCTCCGAACCCATCAGTCAGAATGTAGGCGAGATGGATCCCAAACATCTGAAGTTATGGTGAGTACATAACTAAAAGTTTTCTTTAGTCACTCCCCCTCCCCCCTTAGCGTTTGGGTGTGTGTGTGAGTGCTAACATGTCAGAAGGGCCTAAGGCCATTTTTTCTAAATGTACTGAGTGTGGCCACAAGCTTTCCCCAGCTGATGGCCACACTCAGTGCGTTTTGTGCCTGGGGGCAGCCCATCTTTCAGAGGCCTGCCAGATCTGTGCGGCCTTTAACCCCCAGGCACTTCGGGATAGGAAAAACAAGCTGATCCTGGCGGGAAAGCTCCCCCAGGAGTCAGCTTCTTCTTCCTCTCCCGTTCAGGCTCCGGCTGCCTCGGTGCCCTCTGTTCCCTTAGCTCAACCCGGGACTCAACCTCCCTCTTCGGGTTTGAGCTCTGGGGAAACTAGTGCCTCTTCTGCTAAGGAGAAGAGGCACAAGGATAAGGAGGGACATAGATCCCATAAAAGGCGAGCCGAATCTCACCCCTCGGCTCCGCCAGCTAAAGCAACTAAGTCTCCTTCGGGGGTCTCCGGATCCTCCTCCTCTCGGCTCCGTTCGCCTAGCTTCTCGCTGGAGCCGGAGGAGGAGGATCGGTCTCCCTCGAGGTCGTCGAGGCGGCCCTCCCGGCCCGCCTCGACTACCTCTTCCAGGTCAACCAGAAGCATCTCCGAAGCGGATATGGATCGGATGATGCGTCGGTTCTTACAGACCCAAATGAACATGGGGGTGTTCTTGCCTCCCCCCCCCCTCTGGGGGGGGAGTGCGGCCCCCATGTTTGCCCCGATCACTCCTTCTCTGACTCGTTTTCGGATCTTGGAGTCATTGGATCCGGGCCCCTTCGGACCCAGGGATTTGTCGGCACCGATAGCGCTGGTCTCTTCGACTCCGACTATGCCCTCGAGCTTGTCGGATCCAAGCTCTCGGGCCGAGGGCTGAGCGCCAGATCCGAGGGAGTTGTTGTGTCTTCGGAGCTGTTGGCTTCGGAGCACACCTCTCTCTCGGCGCCGACTGCATCGACTCCAACCCCGATCCCTTCCTCTGAGCCGAGGAGATTGCTCTCAGAGGCTGGCGAGGGTGATTCTCCTTCGGCTTTTGAGGTTGTGGAGAGGGTATTGTCAAGATCCTCCAGGTCCCCGGTTCGGGCTTTGGATCCACCCGTACCCCCACTGTATGAGGGTCTGTCTTCCATCATCCGACCATTGGGACAGCCTGCCCAAGCCCTCCAGCTAGTTCCCGTGGAGGAACAACAACCCGTGGATCAGCCCTCTTCGGATAGCCCCACCGAGGAGGTTCGTCGGAAACGTTGGTGTAAAAGGAGGCACCTGGACTCCCCCGAGTCCATTACCACCGACACAGACTTAGATGATAGGGAGGGTTCCCCAAGGTCACCCCCTGAAGATGTCTCCTTTGGTGACATCATGGAAATGTTGCGTATTAGAGGGGGGTGGTCTGCCCAAAAACCTTCCCTTGATGAATCCGTGTTCCTGGAGGCGTTTGAGGCAGGCCCATCTACCTACTGGGTGTCCCCTCCAGCCGACCCCCTGGTGGACTTAATTACCACCAGGGCGTGGAAGGAGCCCGACACCGTGGAGCCAATCCCTAGGCGTCCCGATAAAGTACTATGTCCCCCCACAGATAGACAGTCATGGGCCAAAGGAACCCCTGTTGATGCCATGTTGGTGGCGGTGGCCACCAAGAAAGAACTCGCTCAGGAGAGTTCTGTGGTCCACCTGCCAGATAAAGAATCTCGAGCGTTGGACCGGATTGGGAAGCGGATGTTTGCTTCAGCGACCTTTTCCATAAGGGCGCTGAACTATATGGCACATACCATCAGGCTGCAGCGAGACTTGATCAAGGAATACGCTGCAGCCCCCCCCGGAGTCCATGTCCGTCGGAGACAGGAATGTGTTTACGACACGAATGGCCACTCTGAAATCCATCTCTAATACGTCTATGCGGCTTCTCTCCCATGCTTCTGAAGGAGCGTCGAGACCCAGCGGAGCAGGGGTCGTCTTACGACGTCACACCTGGCTCCGTCTTTGTGACTTCGCGGATCCCTTCCAGGCGTCCTTCGCGAACGGTCCTTTGACAGTTCTTCTCTTTTCGGCAAGACCATTCGCGATACACTGGTCCAAAGCGAAAAGGACGGGAAGATGCTGTCTGCCGTCGGAGTCCACTTCTCTAGTCCGCAAAGATCCTTCTCCAGGAATCAGAGGGGACAAAAGAAGCTGTGGTTCCGCAAGTCTCAGCAATCCCATCCAGCTGCGGACCACTCGTCCTCTAGAGGCAGAGGAGGACAAGGTGGACGCCGGCCCAGAGGCAGAGGGGGGCCGCGTAATTTTGGATCTAGAGAACCTTTCTCGGACAGACCCGCGCAACAGTCCTGAGGGCTTGCCCGACTGTCCCTCTCTGGAGGCAGTTGGGGGGCAGTTGACGGAGCACCTGTCAAACTGGGAGTCCCTTACAATGGATCGATGGGTGCTCCGTATCATTTCCAGAGGTTATTTCATTCCATTCCTAAATCTTCCCCCCAAAACCAGACGCCTCCCCAATGTCCCACCCGATCAGAGGGAGGCAGCAGCTTCAGAGATTTTGAAGCTGCTAAGAAAAAGAGCCATCCAGCCCATCCCCCCAGATCAGTCCGGATTGGGTTATTACTCAAGGTTCTGTTTGGTGCCAAAGAAAACCGGGGACCTCAGACCCATCTTAGACCTTTCCGCTCTGAACCTGTTCATACCCAAGGAAAAGTTCCGGATGGTCACTCTTCAATCTATTCTCCCCCTTCTGCGGGAGAACGACTGGATGTGCTCCATAGACCTCAAGGATGCGTACTACCACATCTTGATGGACAGACGATCCAGGAGGTTTCTCCGCTTCTGGCTCGGAGCCAGTCATTATCAATTCAGGGTTCTTCCATTCGGCCTCACCTCAGCCCCCAGAGTGTTCACCAAGATCATGGCGGTGGTTGCAGCCTGCCTGAAACTTCAGGGCATTCAGGTCTTCCCGTACCTAGACGACTGGCTCCTTACCACGACCAACAGGCATCAACTCTCTGTGGCGAGAGATTACGCACTGACTCTAGCCCACAACCTAGGCATTTCAGTAAACCGGCAGAAGTCCTGCCTGTACCCCACTCAAGCCCTGGAATTCATAGGGGCCAGGTTGGATACTCGAATCTCCCGAGCTACTCTAACGTCAGTCAGACTGAACAGCTTGTCTTTTCAGGTGTTAGCCCTTCTCCGGAGTCCTGCTCCTCCAGCGGAGTTAGTCCTGAGGGCACTGGGGTCTATGTCAGCAGCGATTGGTCTTTCCCTCCATGCCCGTTTGTGAATGCGAATATTACAATGGACCCTTCAAGTCCAATGGTCCCTCTTGTTCCACCCACTGAACACGCCGATACCGCTGAGCAGAGTTTGTAGGGACTCCCTTCTTTGGTGGTTACATGCGCGGGAACTCAGAGAAGGGAGGCCTTTCGTGATTCCCCCGATCGAAGCCACGTTGACCACGGATGCTTCTCACCTTGGGGGGGGGGGGGCATTGTTCAGGCAGATCCGTTCAATGCACGTGGACTTCCCTAGAGACCGCATTGCATGTCAATGTCCTAGAGATGAGGGCGGTGCTTTTGGCATTGCAAGCTCTCCACGACCTTCTCCCCCTGGGGACTATTGCGATCCAGACAGACAACATGTCTGTAGTCTGGTATATAAACAAACAGGGGGGAACCAGATCCTATCCCCTGTGTCGAGAGGCCATGAGAGTTTGGGAATGGGCGATCTCCACCAACCGTTTTCTGGTAGCAACGCACATCCCTGGACAGTCCAACATATTAGCGGACAAGCTAAGTCGGGTGCTTCTCACTCCGTACGAGTGGTCTCTGAATCCATCTGTTGCGAAGCAGATCATCCACAAATGGGGTCGGCGTCGCTGTGATCTTTTTGCTTCTCCTTTAAACACAAAATGCAGCGAGTACTTCACAATAATTCCCCCCAGAGGGGAGACCCCCAGAGACGCTCTAGTCCATGCTTGGCCTCCCGGGCTCCTTTATGCTTATCCCCCCCTTCCACTCATGATGAAATTCATTCAGACAGCCTGTCGGTTGGGGAGCAGAGTTATCCTCATAGCCCCATTCTGGCCTCGGGAGATCTGGTTCCCCTTTCTGCGGTCTCACAGTGTGGCTCCTCCATGGATTCTGGATCCCAGTCCAGAACTGATCTCACATCCCGCGGGTTGCCCAACCCCGAACCTGGTCAACCTCAAGCTTGCAGCTTGGCTGATCCAGTTCCATTAATGGCTAGGACTCCCGGTATCTCATCTCCCGTTAAGGCCATTCTGGTTGTGGCTCATAAGCCATCTACCAGAAACCTTTACAACAGTAAATGGAAACGTTTTTCCATTTGGGCCAAAGACAAGGGCTTGGACCCATTTACTGTCCCTATTCCGACCATTCTGGACTTCCTCTCGTTGATCTTTCGGCAGGGAGAAAGTGCTTCTACGGTTAAGGTGCAATTGGCGGCCATCTCCCATTTTCATGTGGGTGACGGCATAGGTTCCTTAGCATCTACAAAGTTGTGCAAAACCTCCTTACGAGGCATCTTCGTTTTAAATCCACCGATAAAGTCTGTGGTTCCCCCATGGGATCTCACTCTAGTCTTGCAAGCCTTGATGAGTCCACCTTTCGAACCTGCGGCCTCAATTCCATTGAAGTTCTTGTCATGGAAAACGGCCTTCTTAGTGGCTTTTACTTCGGCCAAAAGGGTTTCAGAATTGCAAGCCTTGTGTATGAAACCTCCTTACCTTATCTTTCACAAAGATAGAGTGTCCCTCAGGACTAACCCGTCTTTCTTGCCTAAGGTTGCTTCAGAAGCAAATATAAATCAATCGATAAATCTACCAGTGTTTTTTCCAACATTTCAGAACAAGGGAGAATACATATTACACAAATTGGATGTACACAGACCGCTGCGTTTCTACTTGCATAGGACTAAAGAGTTTCGCAAGTCGGACCAGTTGTTTGTCTCTTATGCAAAATCAGCCATGGGCAAAGCCATTTCCAAAGTGACTGTAGCAAATTGGATCCGTCAGTGTATTATTCAGGGGTACATACCATCTGGCAAACCAGCCTCGGTTAGTATCCGTGCTCATTCTACAAGATTTGTAGCCACCTCAACAGCCTTTTGGTCTAGGGTTCCAGTGGACGACATATGTTCAGCAGCTACTTGGTCCTCTTCTCATACGTTCATTTCTCATTATAAACTAGATGTGATTTCGTGAAGTAGGGCTTCTTTTGGCTCCACGGTGCTTCGAAATATCCTTTCGTAAGGACCACCCAGGTTCTTATAAGGTAGCTGGGGACTCTGTCCCACAGGTTGCAGAGCAAATGAAGTAACTACTTCAGATAAAGAAGTTATGTACTCACCATAACGTTCCATCTGAGTAGGTACTTCATTTGTCTGCAACCGACCCCCCCTGCCATCCCCCGAACCTTTCGGGATTTTCTGATCACCTTTGCAGTTGATTTTTTGTGTTACCAGGTTGGTGAGGCAAAAAAAACGATCTGAGGTAATATGGTTGGTAGCAGGGGATTATGGGTAGGGGAGGAGCTAGGAGCTCGGATCTTGGAGCTTGGAAAGCTGACGGCTCGGATCTGAAGTCGGATCCAATACCCACAGGTTGCAGACAAATGAAGTACCTACTCAGATGGAACGTTATGGTGAGTACATAACTTCTTTTTATTCAAAGTTACTTAAAGCCCTTTTTAGTGTTGTTTACTATCCATATCTACTCCATTTCTTGTATTGTGTTTTTTTTTTTGTGGGCCGTCGTTTATTTTTTTCTACTACTAGGCCTGTGTTGTTTCTGGTGCGCCCCCTTTTCCGTTTAAGTTAGAGGATCGGGGAGCTGTTTATCCTGTTTTGTTCCCTATAGCCGACAAAGCAATTGGCTTCACTTAGCATTGTCTTGGATCTGAAGATTGTCGGATCCAAAGAAGACAAATCCTCTGTGGTTCCACCAGCTTCTTCGGAACCATCCAAGAGAAAGAAAAGAGATTGTTCACTGTCCTTGGAGCCTGTAAGCTCTGTGCCACAATCCCCTTTACTACAGTCTGTGGCTGGTAACCACAAGTCCTCAGTGTACTCCTCCAAATCATCCAGGAGTCTATCAGATGATGACGTGGAGCATGTGGTATGGAGGTTACTTAAGACAATGGCCCTAGCAAAGTTTCTGTCCAGTCCAGCCAAAAAGGATGTGGAGCCGGAGTCTGTACCAGTATTCCTCCTCTCACTTGATCCAGTTCGGAACCAGAGCATCTGGAGGTTGTAGTGGTGGAACCGTCATTTCCTAGAACCACATCTGGTGTTTCGGTACTGACTTCCGGTCTGATTGCTTCCATTGAAGGGTCTGGGAGCGGCACTCACCCGTCGGCTCCAGGGGGAGAGTTGGTTCGGGCCCTTATTGGACCCGGCTCTCCCATTTGAAGCTTCACCGCAGGTAAGTTCGGCACCAGCATCGGCCTCGGAGGTCTCATCTGTGGTGTGGGGGAGATCTCCGGGCTCTTCAGAACCGGAGACTATCTCGAGTCAGGATCGAGGTGCCCTTTAGGTGATGAGGAGTGAGCTTTCCACCGAGTCTGCTCACCCTCGGCTCCAGGCACTCTTTCCCCAAAGGGGCCAGTGTCAACCTCCACTCCACTTCTCCAGCCCAGGTGCATAGAGCCCATGCCTCAGGTTACCCCCTTGGGGGAGACCCCTTCTTCCAAGACCTCCCCAGAGCATCCCTCTGAGGAGATCCCTCAGAAGCATACATGCAAGAGGAAGCATATAGACTCCCCTGAGTCTGTCATGTCGGATACAGACTTAGAGGACTCGGAAGGGTCCCCATGTTCACCATCTAAGGATGTCTCATTTTCAGACATCCTGGAGATCCTTAAACAGCGGGGTTAATGGAATTCACTATCCCCTTCTGAGGATGTCTGTTTACCTAGAAACATTCAGCTCTCAATCCCCCACCTCTTGGGTGTCTCCGCCTTTTTACAAACTACTGGGGGTAGTTAGTCGAAAGGCATGGGGCTCTCCAGAGACAGTGGACCCTGTCCCGAGGAGGCCTAATAAGTTAATCACTGCCCCCGAGGACAAGCAGTTTCTTACAAAAGGTGTTCAAGTAGATGCCATGGTGGTGGCAGCAGCCACCAAGAAGGAATTAGCTGAAACTTCTTCATCTGTCCATCCGCCGAACAAAGAATCTCGAACTATAGACATATATGGGCAGCGTATGTTTTCCTCAGCACCATTTACTCTGAGGTCACTGAATTATCTTTCTCATTTCACTAGACTTCAGAGGGATCTCCTCAAGTAGCAAGGAAAATACCTCCAAGCTGCTACAGCTGAGGTGCTCCCGGAGATGGTAACGACTCAACTTGCAACTTTAACCTCCATAGCAAACTCTTCCATGCCCCTGATTTCGTGTGCAGCTGATGGAGCGAGTAGGGCATCAGGCACAGGAATTGCTCTGAGGAGACATTCCTGGATGCGGCTTTGTGACTTTGCTGAGCCCTTCAAGTCTTCCTTTACTAACGCCCTATGAAAAACAAAACAATGTTCTGTGCCTCACCAAAGTCCAGTCAAATAAACCAAAGTAAATATCCATTTGGATATTTACTAACGCCCATTTTGATGGCTCGTCCTTTTTCAGGCCAAAAGTTAAAATACTCTCACCAGCTGCGAACAGGATGGCAAAACTCTATCTGCCATGGGAGTGCGCCCCTACTAGACCTTACCCCAAAGGTCAGAAGTGCGGAAAGATGTGGTTCTGCAAATCACAGGGAGCTTTGTCTGATGCATGTATCAAATTTTCCTCTAGGGGCAGAGGGGGAAATAATAATGGAAGACGCCATCCTCGTGGCAGAGGGGGTCTGCAGAACCAGGGCAACAGAGATTCGTTCTCTGGTAGGCCCTTCCAGTGCTCCTGAAAAGAGGCCTGCCTGTCCACCTCTGGAGGCAGTCGGGGTGGAGACTATCACTGTACCCACAAGCCTGGCAAGACACCACCAAAGACAGATAGGTGCAGTCGATCTTATCCAGGGGATACATCATTCCCTTTTCTCATCCACCCAATCCACAAAAATCCATCCCAGAGATACCACCCAGTCAAAGAGATCAAGCAACCCTAGAAATCCAAAGGTTGCTCGAAAAAATGGCCATCCAAAAAGTCCCTGCAGACCAATCAGTATTTGGAATTTAGTCAAGATTCTTTTTAGCACCAAAGAAAGCAGCGGACTGGAGACCAATATTGGACCTCAGCACACTAAACAAGTCAGTAAAGGAGAAATTTCAGATGGTAACACTGCATTCCATACTCCCCTATCTGGGAAAGGACAATTGGATGTGCTCACTAGATCTCCAGGATGCATACTATCATGTCAAAATGAGCAGGCACTCCAGGAGATATCTACACTTCCGTCTTGGAGCCAGTCATTAGGTTCATAGGTTCATGGATTAGTACTAGGCTAACTGACCTTGCGAGCCATTTTAAGCCTAGCCAGTTATCCCTTGTGAGACTCAAACCCTGCACCTTGTGTTTATAAGGTAAATACCTTAACCATTAGGCCACCCTCCCAACCATTAGGCCATCCTCCCAACTTACCAATTCAAAGCCTCCCAACTTACCAATTCAGAGTCCTGCCCTTTGGTCTCACCACAGCCCCCCAGGGTGTTCACCAAATGTATGGCAGTGGTCATGGCTCACCTGAGGCGTCTAGTATTCCAGGTGTTTCAATACTTAGACAACTGGCTCTTGACTGCCACCACAGAGCATCTACTTTTCAGGGCGAGGGAACTACAATTCATTTCTGCTCAGATTTAGGCATTACAGTCAATTTCAAAAAATATGCCTTGTTGCCTTCTCAACGTATTACCTTTATAGGAGCAGATTTAAATTAAAAAAGCATGGTAGCAAAACTGCCCGCAGAAAGAGTCCTAACATTACGCCGTCAGGTATCAGTCCTGTTGAGGAAAAAGAAATTTCAAGTCAGGTTTGTGCTCAAGGTTCTGGGTTCAATGGCAGCAGGAATAACTTTGGTTCATTTGGCCCGTCTTCACATGAGAATACTACAATGGCTTCTCTTCACTCAATGATCCATGCAGGAGTTGCCCATGTCACACAAAATTTTGATAACCAACACATGCAAAAAGGATTTTCGTTGGTGGATCCAGTCTACACAGGTGACAGTAGGTAGACCATTTGTTCTCTCCCAACCAGTAGCGACTGTGACCACCGACGCTTCCCAGATTGGGGGGGCATTATCTGGGACAGACTACCTAAGAAGGGACTTGGCAGGATCACGAATACCATTTGCACATCTATGTCCTGAAGATGAGAGCGATGCTTATGGCGTTGCAGGCATTCCAAAACTTTCTTCTTTCAGGAACAATTGCAATTCAATCAGACAGCATATATGTGGTATGGTACATCAACAAACAAGGTGGAACCACATCGTAGCCCTTATGTCAAAAGGCCCAGAGAGTTTGGCAGTGGGCAGTCTCTTCTCATTGCTTTCTCAATGTGACGCATATTCCGGGGAAGTCCAGAGTGACAGCCGACAAGCTGAGCAGGGCAATCTTAATGCCACATGAGTGGTCCATGAAACAGGAAGTTCCAAACAAAATTTTTCGCAAATGGAGCCAGCCATGCTGCAACCTTTTTGCCATGTCCATCAATGCTAAATGCAGCAGCTTTTTTGCCATAATCCCCCCACCGGGGGAGTCACCCATCCCACTTGTCCAGGATTGGCCCCTGGGACTTCTTTATGTTCTTCCACCTTTTCCCCTTATACCGAAGGTAATCCAGAAAGCAAAATTGTTGAGTCGCATGATAATTCTCATTGCTCCTTATTGGTCTCGTCATATATGGTTCCCCTTCCTATGGCCTTATCTTCAGGAGGATCCTTGGATCCTGGACCCAGTGCCGCATCTCTTGACTCATCATTCTGGGTCTCTTCATCCCTCCATCCAAACTCTCCAGCTTGGTTACTGCACTTCCAGTCTTAGCTAGGCTTCCAGAATTATCCCCAGCAGTGAGACGTATTTTAGTGTCTGCGCACAAAAGTTCTACAAGAAAACTTTATGTGAGTAAGTAGAAGAGATTTTCTTTTTGTACCTACAAAAACCAAATGGACCCTCTCACAGCTCCCATTTCATCCATCCTGGAATTCCTGACAGAAATTTTTAATCAAGGGACGGCAGTTAGTACTGTTCGGGTTCAACTGGCTGCTATTTCTAACTTTCACATAGGCATCAAGGGTTCAAATATTATGTCTCACAGATTGTGTAAAACCTTTTTGAGGGGTACATTCCTCCTAAGGGCTCTTATCAAAGAACCTCCATCACCATGGGATCTAAATTTGGTATTAGCATCCTTGATATTGCCTCCCTTTGAGCCAGCTTCTTCTTGTCCCTTAAAGTTCTTATCTTGGAAGACTCTTTTTCTAGTATCCATCACGTCAGCTAGAAGAGTTTCTGAATTACAAGCTCTGTCTATTCGTCCTCCTTACTTGGTCTTCCACAAAGACAGTCTCCCTCAGAACAAATCCCTCCTTCTTACATAACGTACGTTCAGAAGCCAATTTAAATCAATCCATTGAGCTACCAGTATTTTTCAAAAATTATGGCAAAAAGGCAGAATATAAACTCCATCAGCTAGACGTACATAGACAGTTACATTTTTATCTGCATAAAAACAAAGGATTTCAGGAAATCTGACCAGTTATTTGTATCCTTTGCAGAAAACAGAAAAGGAGTCCCAGTTTCTAAGGTTACATTGTCTAAATGGCTTACAAACACAATCGCTTATGCTTATCGCTCTCAGCATAAACACCTTCCAAGTAAAATTTGAGGACATTCTACTAAAGCTGTTTTTACCTCCACTGCCTTTCAAGCCAGACTACCTTTGGATTCAGTTTGTGCTGCAGCCAAATGGGTTAACCATCATACCTTTATTACTCATTACAAAGTAGATGTGGCACGGAACAGGACTTTCTTTGGTTCCACTGTTCTGAAGAGTTTATTCCCTTGAGCCACACAAGAAAGTAGGTGCTGGGGACGCTGTCCCAACCAGCAAAATGAAGGCGAGATGGGACAATATAACATAAAGAAGTTATGTACTCACCATAACGTTACATGTTTGTTGTCCAGTATCTCGCCTTCATTCTTGTGTTCCTCCCTCCTTCCCCCTTCCTGGATTATTTGGAGGAGTTTTTTGGCCCAATATCTTGTTCCCCTCTCTTTTTCTGGGGCCCTTTAATATTTGTGCCTTTTGTTGTATATATGTATATATAGTTCTATATATTTATGTGTGTACGTTTTTTTCTCAGTTATATAAATCTCATGTCAGTCTAGTGCTATTAGCTTACCAAATGAGATCTGTGTATCTTCTGCTAGGCTTCATGGGATAGAGGGCAGCCTTAAGCCAGTAAAGAGCCCTCAAGCTTTAGTATAAGGCTGAGTCGGCAAAATGAAGGCGAGATACTGGACAACAAACGTGGAACGTTATGGTGAGTACATAACTTCTTTTTTTAACTGCTAACACTATGGTTCTGAAGAAGTCTATTTAAAAGACAAAAGCGCTTAACCAAGGTGCATTTTTCAACAATAAAATGTTCGTTGGGAATTGTGGCTACCTGGAATTAGTTTTTTTGTTTCTGTTCTTTTCTGTGTGTGAGAGTGAAGTACCTTTCTTCACAATGTGGATAAGCCTACAGGTTTTAAAATATGAACCTCTTGTGGGCAGAAAATTCCAAATTCTGATTCCCATAAGAGGTGTGCCTACTGTCTTGGGCCACGGCATTTGAACGCCAGCTGTATCCTGTCATAGAGAAGAAATAAGCTGATTTTGAGAGTTCTGTTGCCTTCTTCTGGGGCTCAAACCCCTTCCAAGTCTTCGACCACAAAAGTCCACAAGAAGCAGGCCTTTTCATCTTTCCCGGGGCTTCATCTTCTCAGGTCAAAAAAAGACTAAAATTGCCGGATCTGACTACTTCGGATCCAATAAAGACTAAATCATCTTCATATCCAAGAGCCTCTTCAGATCCGACAGATACCAGACCAGCAGACAAGTCTGCCCCTCTGATCCGATAGTCTTCGGATCCTAATACTTCAGATCCAAGTGCAGCTTCAGATCCAGCAGACATTCTACTGATCCAGAGTACTTCCTCCCTCATCAGGCCTCCCTCAGATCCTAAGCCTTCAGATCCGAGGGCTCATAGCCATACCGCTGCTTGGAGCAGACCAGCTTCTCCATTTCCGACCTCTCTGGTCACACCATCACTGTCTAAGTCCAAATATTCATCTGCATCCTGTATGTCTTCTCAGAGATTTTCTCAATCAGAGATGGACCGGATGATTCAAAGTTTTCTCAAAGCTCTAATACAGACTGGGATTTTGTCATCTCCTTTCCACCTTGGATCAATGAGAGCTCCAGCACCGATGCTACAAGCTCCTCTTCTGATTTGACCTATTGTTTTGGAATCAAAGGATCTAGTTTTCTTGAAAGAGTCATAATCAAATCCAAGAATATGTCTTTCTTCGACTCTGACTATTTCTCGCACCAGTTAATTTCCGATACCCTTGGATGGAAGTCGGTCCACGATCTGAGATGTAATGTCAGTGCTGGCTCTGGGGGGGTTGGCCTCAGTCCAGACCTGGTCGGTTCCATCCCTTCCTCTGGGAGCCTCGGCCTTGAACAGCTCGGACCCAGGTCTGTCTGGAGACTTTGGATCTGTGGTGTTCTCCACTCTCTCTCCTCCGGTGGCTTTGGCTCAGACGGAAGGGGGAGTTTCTCTGGGCCCGTCAGCCTGCTAGGTAACAGAGGGGGTTTTCTCTAGACCAAGAGATGCAACTTCTCGTCCTCCAGATCCTACCCAATCGTCATCTCATCCAAACGTTAAGGCCATCCATCCTGTCATTGCTCAGCCCCCCCCCCCCCCGGTAAGCCTCCAGACTACTTCCCTGCAGGGGGATGTTCATCGTGTTTCACTGTTGCAGTCGATTACACTTGGGTTATCCTGCTGGCAGGCTACCAGCAGTCGGCCTGAGTTCCAAAGTCCTGGTCCGGCCTCGGTTGCTGTCGCCCTTCCCTGACGTCAGTGCGCCAGGGGTATAAAAGATGCAGCCGACGCCATTTTCTTCAGTCTTTCTTGCCGCGCGGTGCCCAAAGCAAAAGCAGTTTGCAAGTGCCGGTTGGCCGACTCCTGAGATTTTTGAAATTCAATTTCAGATCCGAAGTCTTCTATAAAGCTAAGTACCCCATTGGGGAAACTTTTTTCTTGCTCCAGACCGATGTCAGAAAAAGTTAACAATTGTATTTCTTGTGGGAAGTAAATACCTCATTAGGATTTTCATTCTTACTGTATTCCTTGCCTAGGCCCTGACCACGACGTTGCTAGTTTTGCTAGTTGTCGGTTTTGTGCTAGATTTAACCAATGCACTATTAAGCATCAGTACGATTTTGCTTTTCATTATTTTGGCCGAAGGTTTAACTATATAATGCCGTCAGAACAGCCGACGACCGGAGTTCATAAAAAGCTCAAGGAAGAAGAAAAGGACAGGCATCCGAGGTCCAAAACCGATGACGAAGCCTCTTCTAGGCCAGTCACCGGTTCGCCGGTTCTCAGTGAGGCGCTTTCGCAGCCCCTGATGCCCGCTACCTCAGAGCCACAGGTCACCTCCGACTCCCACGTGGAGACAACTAGGCCTCTGGATACTCAAGGTATTGGGCCTTCGGAAACTAATCCCTCAGATGGGTCCGGAGCCGCTGAGCAGGCATCAGCTTCTGAAGGTGTTTTCAAACCTACACAGCTTTATATTAAGCCAATCTCAGCATCCAAGACAAAGACCAAGACAGTTTTAAAGACAAGGAAACAAGTACAGCATCCTCCAGGACAGACTTCCATGTCTAAGAAACAGATGCTCAAAATGGCCGAATACCTAATTACTTTGATCAGGGATTCCCATCCCCCTCCTGATAAGAGGCCTAGGCAAGACACTGAATATGATTCCTCTGATCAGGTTTCCATTTCTTCTGACTCCTCTTCAGAACAGGGATACTCTATTACTCCCTATGAGGATTCTGATGCTGAAGAATCTATCCCTTCAGCTTCTCCTCCTGAGGATTACTCCTTTGGGGAAACCCTGCATTCCATGAGGAAGCATTTCCACTGCGAGAGCCAAGATTACTCAGATTCTAAGGAAAGGCTCAGAGACTTTCTTTTCCTACCTCAACACAGACCTCTTGCTATTCCACCTGTTCTAGACATTGTAGATGATGTATTTTCAGAGTCCGGCCTGTCTCCCGACTCTTTACCTCCTGCACCTGTTAAGCCAGACAGACACTACAGGGTTCCAGATTCTCATAAATTTCTATATAAAAACCCTGCTGCTGACCCAGAAACTATTTCTCAGGGTCCCAAAGGGGTCAAGGCTGCTACTGCAAAAAACAATGTCCCCTCAGGTAGAGATTCTAGGGCACTGGACAGATGGGAGAAAAAAATTTACACTTCTGCTACCTTGGCTGTAAGGGCTTTAAATTGTCAGCTTCATATGCTTAAATATCAGCAATACTTAATGTCTCTGCTAAAATAGAAAATGTTGATAAATTCTGATTGTTCTGAGAACAAGGAAATGCAGGATGTTAAGTTGTCAATCTCGCCTTCATTCTTGCTGGATGGGTTCGGAGCCGATCCTCGGCTCCGACTCGGCACTAGCTTTAGCTCGAGAACTCCTTTTACCAGCTCGAGGCAACCCTATATCCCATGATGCAAGGCGGAACTACCTCAGATCTCGTTTGCCGCTTAGCGAAAGAGGTCTCCTTTGCCAGCTGAGGTAAGTTTTTTCTTGTTAAAGAAGAAAAAGTTTAGTTAGGGGTTTAATTTCCCTTCAGTGTTAGGTTAGCCTGTATTTAGTACAGCCCACCCTATTCCCTTCCTTTTTAAACTTTTAAAATAGTTTTTTCAGTTAAATCTTTAGTCAGGCCTAGTTCCCCAAGTTATTCCCTTCCTGTGTGTCTGTGTAGGGATTAAGTTGTGTGTTTGTGGGGACTGTTTGTGTATATCCTTTTAGGATGTCTAAGGAAGGCAAGGTCTCAGGCTTCAAGAAGTGTGACCAGTGCTGTCAAAAAATGTCCCTGACAGACGGTCACACTTCTTGTGTGTATTGCCTGGGGCCTTTGCACCTGCAGGACTCCTGTGCGTTGTGTCATGCCTTTAGCCAGAGAGTCCTGCAGGAAAGGAGGAACAAATTGATCCTCCGAGGTTTGTTAAAACCTGAAGGTTCTCCTCCTAAGCAAGGGGCAGGAAAACCTCTTAAGTCACGAAGGCTCAGGCTACAGTGTCCAAGCCTCCTCCGGTGGCTCCGCCCGTCGGAGCCGATATCGGCTCCGGCTGGAGCCGATACTTCTTCTGCTAAAGTAGTGGGTTCGGTGCCGGCCGGCTCCGATACCCTGACTACTGTTGCCTTGTCGGCTCCGGCTGGAGCCGACACTTTATCCAGCATCGGAGCCGAGAGATCCTCGGCTCCATCTGGGGTTCTAGGGACCTCGGCTCCGATGGCTCCGGCCCGCAAGAGATCCCGGTCCCCTTCGATACTAAGTATTCACTGCCCGGGTCTCCTCTTTTGTCGGAGCGGAGCCATCGGAGCCGATCTTCGAGATCTTCCAGGCTGTCTGACCACGATTTGGAGAGGGTGGTAAGCAGGCTGTTGAAGTCTCAGGCACTGGCCCAAATGCTCCATAGCCCGTCTCAACAGACTTCGGCTACAGCCCCAATTCTTGAGATTCCTCCTCCGACTCCACACCAGAGTTCGGAGCCGGAGCTTCGTGGGCCAGCGACGGTTTGGATGGCGGAGCCGATACATCCTTCGGCTCCGTCATCCTCGGCTCCGATCTCCTCCTTGAGACTTTCCTTGGAGGGATCCGGTCGTCGGGTTTCCACTGTCGGCTCCGAGGGGCTAGTGGCATCGGACCCTTGTCCGACCCGCCTCCCTCTCGGAGCTTCGGCTTTGGTAAGCTCGGCGCCGACATCGGCCTCCGAGCCTTCTCTCTCCTTGGAGCCGACCATTCCTGTTTCTTCGGAGCGGGTGTGTTCAGGTCTCCCGGGGAGAGGAGCCTTTGAGGTGATGAGGAGTGTCCTGGCCTCTGAGCCTGGTCAACGGTCTATCCCTCTAGCTCCTCCCTCATCAGTGCCTGCAGATGCCTCTTGCCAGCCTCTTGCTCTCAGGCCCAGGGATCCATCGCCCCAGGTTTCCCCACTGGGAATTTCCTCCTCTTCCGAGGTTTCTCCTGACCCTGCAGGGGAACCCCTCGGAAGAGGACGTGTAAGAGGAAACACACAGACTCCCCTGAGTCTACTACATCTGATACCGACTTAGATGAGTCGGAGGGTTCCCTCGGTCCCCTCTGAGGATGTCTCATTTTCAGACATCCTTGAGCTCCTCAAACAGAGGGGAATTGGCCCTCCATTGACCCCTCCGAGGATGAGTCGGTATACCTGGAGGCTTTGGATCCCGACCCTCCACCTCCTGGGTGTCTCCGCCTTTCGACCCACTCATGCAAGTAGTGGCTCGGAAGGCGTGGGCGGCTCCAGATTCTGTGGAACCTGTCCCCAGGAGACCATCCAAGTTCATCACGGCCCCTTCGGACAAACAGTTCCTGTCCAAAGGTGTCTCTGTGGATGCTATGGTGGTGGCGGCCACTAAGAAGGAACTGGCGGATCCTTCAGTACCTGTCCATCCTCCTAATAAGGATTCTAGGACCATGGACAGGTATGGAAAGCGGATGTTTTCTTCAGCGACCTTTGCAATGCGTTTGCTGAATTACCTTTGTCACTTCACCAGGCTTCAACGAGATATTCTCAAGGAACTGGGAGAAGTAGTCCAGGATCCTTCAGCTGCTGGGGCTCAGGAAAAGATTGCCTCTCAGCTAGCTATCCTGAATTCGATATCTAACTCCTCCATGCGGCTCATATCTTATGCGGCCGATGGAGCGAGCAGGGCCGCAGGCACAGGGGTTGCTCTTAGACGCCAAGCCTGGATGCGGCTGTGTAATTTTGCGGACCCCTTTAAGGCGTCCTTCACCAACACCCCCTTTGACGGTTCGGCTTTGTTCGGACCTCAGGTGAAGGATACTTTGACCAGATGTGAACAGGACGGTAAAACTCTTTCTGCCGTTGGAGTCCAGTTTTCCACTCCTTCTAGACCATATTCCAAGGGTCAGAAGGGGGGGAAGATGTGGTTCCGTAAAGCCCAAGGAGCTACACCGGACACACGTGGTCAGTTTACCCCCAGAGGCAGAGGGGGTAACAATAATAGACGCCGCCCTAGAGGCAGGGGGGGGTCCTAAGAACCAGGGCAACAGGGAGCCTCTTCCTGAGAAGCCCTTTCAGCATCCCTGAGGTGTTGCCCGACTGTCCACCCTTGGAGGCAGTCGGGAAGAATTTCGCTGTAGCCAGTAGCCTGGCAATCCCTAACACAAGACAAGTGGGTACAGTCAATTATATCCGAGGGTTACAAAATCCCTTCAAAGGTTTCCAGACTCTACAATCCCTTCCAGACATCTCACCCGGTCAAAGGGATTTGGCAAAACAGGAAGTTTCAAAACTCCTGGGAAAAGAGCCATCCAAACAGTGCCGCAGACCAAGTAGGATCCGGCTTCTACTCAAGATTCTTTTTGGTCCCCAAAAGGACGGGAGATTGGAGACCAATACTAGACCTAAGCAGACTAAACAAGTCTGTCAGAAAGGCAAGATTCCGGATGGTCACGCTGCAATCCATTCTGCCCTTTCTGGGCAAGGACAACTAGATGTGCTCGATAGACCTTCAGGATGCGTACTATCATATAAAGATTCACAGACGCTCCAGAAGGTTTCTCCGCCGCTGGGAGCCAGTCATTACCAATTCAGAGCACTGCCCTTTGGCCTCACTTCAGCCCCCAGAGTGTTCACCAAATGCATGGCAGTGGTCACAGCTCACCTGAGACGTCGAGGATTCCAAGTGTTTCCTTATTTGGACGACTGGCTCCTCTCCGCCACCTCCAAGGATCAACTTCTTCGGTCCAGAGACTACACCTTACAGCTTTGCAAGAGTCTAGGAATTTCGTGAATTTGAAAAATCCTCTCTGCTGCCTTGCCAATCTATCACCTTTATAGGCAGAGTTAGATACCGTCAGAATGTTAACCAGGCTAACAAATCAAAGGATTCTGGACATCCAGAAATTTGTTCAGCTTCTGTTACAAAGCAACAAGGTCAAAGCCAGGTTTGTCTTGAAAGTTCTAGGCCTAATGGCTGCAGCCATTGTTCTTCTTCCACTGGCTCGCTTCCACATGCGTCTCCTGCAGTGGATGTTGTTCACGCAGTGGTCGTACCACGATCTGCCCATGAGACACGAGATCTTAGTGACACAGTCTTGCAGGGCTCATCTACGATGGTGGATATCTTCCCCTCTTCTTCATCAGGGCCAACCCTTTGTTCCCCCTCCTCCAGTTGCCACAGTCACCACGGATGCCTCTCTGATCGGGTGGGGGGGGCATTATCAGGGCAGGATGGTCCACAGGACGTGGCAACCCATAGAATACCACCTGCACATAAATGTCCTGGAGATGAGAGCAGTGCTTTTAACGTTGCAAGCCCTCGGCGACTTTCTTCCCACAGGGACTATTGCAGTACAGACGGACAACATGTCCGTGGTCTGGTACATCAACAAACAGGGCGGAACCAGGTCCTATCCCTTATGTCGAGAAGCTCTCAGACTTTGGCAATGGGCGATCTCTTCTCAGCGGTTTCTGATAGCACCGCACATCCCGGCAGGTCCAACCTATTGGCGGACAGGCTGAGCAGATCTATTCTGATGCCTCACGAGTGGTCTCTCAATCAGTCTGTAGTGGATCAGATTTTTCTGAAGTGGGGCACCCTTTGTTGCGATCTTTTCGCTACCCCTCAAAACAGCAAGTGCCCAGATTACTTCACACTATTTCCTCTTCCAGGCCAACCCTTGAGAGACTCTCTAACCCAGGATTGGCCTCGGGGACTTCTTTATGCCTTTCCTCCCTTTCCATTGATTCCACAAGTCATTCAGAAAGCCACCGCTTTTGAGAGCCAAATTGATCCTCATTGCTCCATATTGGCCTCGACAAATTTGGTTTCCGTCTCTACATCATCACCTTCTGGTGCAGCCCTGGCATCTGGACCCAGTTCGGATCTTTTGATCCACCAGTCGGGTCAGCAGCACCGGGCCATTCATTCTCTCAACCTCACTGCGTGGTTGCTCCACTTCCTTCCCTAGCCAGGCTACCAATGATTTCTGACTCAGTCAGAGACATTTTAGTGTCCTCTTTAAAGTCGTCCACTAGAACTGTTTATGCTAGCAAGTGGCGGCTTTTCTATTTGGGCAAACGCCAGAAATATTGATCCTTTCACCGCTCCTATACATTCTGTTTTGGATTTCCTGGCGGAGGTTTTTCATTCGGGATCGTCATCATCTACCGTCAAAGTACAACTGGCTGCTATTTCTAAATTTCATGTTGGCTTGCAGGACAGTAACATCATGTCTCATAGGTTATGCAAAGCCTTTTTGAGAGGAGTTTTTCTCCTAAAACCGCCTGTGAAACATCCTCCTCCGCAATGGGATCTGAACTTAATGTTGGCATCCCTAATTCTACCTCCTTTCGAACCGTCTGCTACGTGTTCTTTAAAGTTGTTGACATGGAAAACTATATTTTTGCTGGCTGTTACTTCTGCAAGAAGAGTTTCTGAGATTCAGGCCCTCTGTATTCGTTCACCTTATCTGGTGTTTCATAAGGATAGGGTTTCGCTCAGAACTAACCCTTCCTTTCTTCCCAAGGTTGTATCTCAAGCCAATATTAACCAATCTATTGATCTACCAGTTTTCTTTCCTAACTATTCTGACAGAGCTGAACAGAAGCTGCATTTTGGATGTTCATCGTCAGCTCAGGTACTACTTACATAGGACTAAACAAATTAGAAAATCAGACCAATTGTTTGTCTCCTATGCAGAAAACAGGTTGGGTCTTCCAGTATCTAAAGTGACCTTATCTAGATGGTTGACTTCCACCATTTCCTATGTGTACTCTCTAAGGGGCAAACAACTATCTTCTAAGCCAAAAGCACATTCGACCAGGAGTCTATCCACTTCTGTAGCCTTTCAGGATAGACTTCCCATTGACACTATTTGTGCAGCAGCTACTTGGGCCACGCCTCATACCTTTGTGTCTCATTACAAGTTGGATTTGGCCTCCAGAGATAGGGCCAGTTTTGGTTCCACTGTTCTCAAGAGTCTGTTCCATTGAGCCACCCGGGATACAGGTGCTAGGGACGCTGTCCCATCCAGCAAGAATGAAGGCGAGATTGACAACTTAACATTTAGAAGTTATGTACCTACCATAACGTTCCATGTTAGTTGTCTTCTCTCGCCTTCTTTCAAGCCCCTCCCTCCTTCCCCTGGCCTGGACAGATCTTGGAGAGTTCCTATTAGATTGCTTCCTCTGGAGCATTGTTATGAGGACTTCTTTTAGGAACCATAGTTCCTAATTATATTAGGATAAATCTTTAGCAGGGTTAGTTAGCTGCCAAACGAGATCTGAGGTAGTTCCGCCTTGCATCATGGGATATAGGGTTGCCTCGAGCTGGTAAAAGGAGTTTTCGAGCTAAAGCTAGTGCCGAGTCGGAGCCGAGGATTGGCTCCGAACCCATCCAGCAAGAAAGAACGCGAGAGAAGACAACTAACATGGAACGTTATGGTAGGTACATAACTTCTAAATTTATTGCATGCAGCTGAACAAGTGGGAAAACATACTTTGCAATGTGGTTATGATTCACTGGATGCCTCTTGCAGGGCCGCTGTAACAGGTTCCATCATTAGAAGGCATGCTTGGTTAAAGGAACAGACTCTGCCTGATCATGTTAAAGCAAAATTATTGGATGCTTCATTACAGCATGATACTTTGTTTGGTGTTAAGGCAGAAGAGGTGTTGAAGAAAATGGAGGATAAAGCTAAATCTATGCAGACAATAACAGATTTCTTACAGGTACAGCCACCCAGATTTAGCAGGAACTGCCTTCTAAGAATTGGTCCTTTCCCGTGTCAGACAGGCCACAAAGAGGCAGATATAGACACCCTAGAGGCAGACAACAGCCCCAGGGCTCATACAGGCCCAAACAATGGGGTGCTTCTACCTCCAAAAGCGGAGAAGACAAATCACAGCCATATAGGAAACAGTCCCAATGACGTCCCTCTGCCAATGCCAAGCATTTACCTTTTGGCAGCACCCTTAGGGGGAAAACTAGCACTTTTTTCACAAAACTGGCACATGATCACCCAGGACAAATGGGTATTAAATATAGTCTCTCAGGGCTACAGGTTCCACTTTCACACCCTACCAAAGACAAAAGGTATGCCAGACCTGCCACACAATCAATGGGCAGAGGCACAAAAACAAGTTTCATCTCTCATGGACATGAGGGCTATTCAGCCAGTGCCACAACAAGAGCAGGGACAAGGATTTTACTCAAGACTTTTCTTAGTACCAAGAAAGGACAAAGCATGGAGACCAATTCTGGACCTGTCTATTCTAAATACTTTTCTGGACGTTCCGAAATTCAAAATGTTGACTCTGCAGCAGCTTCTGCCCATGCTGGGCAAGAAGGCTTGGCTTGTAACTTTGGACCTCAAAGAGGCATACCTGCATGTCCCAATCAGACAATCTTGCAGAAGATACCTCAGATTCATAGCTGGCTCAATGCACTACCAATTCTCTGCACTGCCCTTTGGCTTATCTACTGCACCCAGGGTCTTCACAAAATGTAGTCAAACAGGAGATGCTTAAATATCTGAGAAAAATACATCTGAAATATTATATCTGAAGTAGTTAACTTAATTTGTGCAGCAACCTATGGGGATCGGATCCGACTTCGGATCCGAGCCGGCAGTTTTCAACAGCTTAGATCCGAGCTCCAAGCTTCTCCCCCTACCCATAATCCCCTGCCAACCCTGACCGACCTCAGATCTAGTTTGCCGCTGTTTAACCAACAGCAGCTCGATCTTGAGTTCCAGGCGTTTAGAGGTTTTCTTGTGAGAAAAATTTAACTTTTTCTTTTTCTTTTCTACCCTACTTGGTTGTGAGTGCTTTCAGGTCCCTTTTTGGCTAAAATCCTCCCTAGCTTAACTTTATATTTTTTGTATTTAACCTCCCCCTTCCCTCGTGGTTCCGTTAGGATTGTGTGTGCGTGTTTGGGGCCTAACATGTGTGGCTGTCCTTCTTTAATTAAAATGTCTGAGGCCCCAAAGCCTATTTTTTTCTAAGTGCACCGAGTGTGGCCATAAGCTGTCCCCGGCGGATGGCCACACTCGGTGCGTGCTGTGCCTTGGGGTTGAGCACCTCTCTTCTGGTTGTTCTATTTGTGTGGCGTTCAACCCCAGGGCACTTAAGGACCGGAGGTCTAGGCTGATTCTGGCAGGTCTTCTGCCCCCGGATTCGGCTTCTACCTCCAGTCCTTCCGTGGCTCCCGCTGCGGCTTTGGCAGCTGCCACTCCTGCTTCCCTCCCCCCCGGCCGGGACTCAACCTCCCACCTTAGGCCCGGAGGAGAGGGAGGCTAGGAAAGAGAAAAGGAGGGAGAAACACCACAAGCAGCGGGCCGAGGCCTCCGCTTCGGGCCCCCCCCGGCTAAGCGGTCTTCTCCCTCCAGGACTTTTGGGTCTCCTTTTTCTCGGGTCCGGTCTCCTTGCTTTTCACCGGGTCCTGAGGAGGAGGAGACCCGATCTCCCTTGATGTCTTTGAGGCGGCACTCCTGTCCCGCCTCGGTGGCCTCATCGAGATCGACCTGAAGCCTCACGGATGCAGATTTGGACCGGATGATGAGAAGCTTCCTCCAGGCTCAACTGCAGATGGGAGTGCTCCTGCCTCCCCCCCCTCTGGGGGGAGCTCGTCCCCCTTCTTTGCCCCGATAGCTCCTTCTCCGTCCTGCTTCCCGGGCTCGGAGTCTTCGGAGCCAGGCAGCCTTGGAGCCGGGGGGGGGTGTCGGCGCCAATAGTCTCGGGTACTTCGGTGCCGACACTTCCCTCGAGTCCGTTGGGTCCATTTTCGTCGGATCCGAGCTCTCGGAGCCGAGGGCTGAGCTTCGGATCCGGGGGTATCAGTATGCCTTCGGCTCCGTCCAGGTTGGAGCATGCTGGTCCCTCGGATCGATCACTTCGACACCGGCCACGATCCATCCGTCAGATCCGAGTGAGGGTCTGCTTTCGGATCCTAGAGAGAGCAGCTCTCCTTCGGCATTTGACGTGGTGGAGAGGGCTCTGTTGAGAGATTTCAGGCCCCTGGCCCTTGCCACGGCTCCACCCAGCACTCCTTCTCTGTTGGGCCCGACTTCCATCACCTGGCCCCAGGGACAGCCTGCTTTGACGTCCCAGGTCGTTCCTTTGGAACAAGACTTTGCTGGTGAGACCTCCTCAGACAGCCACCCCAAGGAGGTTCCTCACAAGCGAAAGTGCAAGAGGAGGCACCTGGACTCCCCCGAGTCCTTGAATGAGGACACGGATATGGAGGAAGGGGAAGGCTCCCCAAGATCACCCCCTGAAGATGTCTCTTTTGGTGACATCATAGAGATGCTCAGGATAAGGGGGGGGTGGTCTGCCCCAAAGCCTACCTCGGGCGAATCCGTGTTCCTGGAGGTGTTTGAAGCAGGCCCGTCTACCTCTTGGGTGTCCCCCCCAGCCGACCCCCTGGTAGATTTGATTACTACCAGGACATGGAAGGAGCCGGACACTGTGGAGCCAGTCCCCAAGCACCCGGATAAAATTCTTAGCCCCCCTTCCGACAAGTCCCATTGGAGTAAGGGTCCCCCTGTAGATGCCATATTGGTGGCGGTGGCCACCAAGAGGGAAGTAGCTCAGGAGAGTCCCTCGGTCCACACCCCCCCCCCCCCGAGCAAGGAGTCTCGGTCAATGGACCGTTTAGGGAAGCGGGTTTTTAGTTCGGCTACCTTCTCTGTGAGGTCTCTGAACTACATGGCACATGTTGTTCGACTGCAGCGGGGCCTTATCAAAGAGTACGCTGCGTCGCCGCCCAAGTCCATGTCGGCGGAGGACAAACAGTTGCACTCCACCCGGATGGCCACTCTCCGATTTATATCAAACACCTCTATGCAGCTACTGTCCCATGCCACGGAAGGAGCCGCTAGAGCCAGTGGAGCGGGCCTCGTCATGAGGCGTCAGGCCTGGCTTCATCACTGTGATTTTGCGGAACCTTCAAGGCGTCTTTCGCTAATGCCCCTTTTGATGATTCTGCCCTTTTTGGCAAAACCATTTGCGATACTTTGGTCCAGAGCGAGAAGGACGGGAAGACGTTGTCTGCCGTCGGAGTCCTCTTTTCTGCTCCCCAGAGGTCCTTTTCCAAGAACCAAAAGGGACAGAAGAAGATGTGGTTCCGGAGGTCGCAACATGCCCATCCCGCTCCAGACTCCCAGCCCTTCTGCGGCAGAGGAGGGCAGGGTGGACGCCGCCCTAGAGGCAGAGGGTCCCGAGGAACTTTGGATCCGGAGAACCTTTCCGAACCAACCCACGCAACACCCTGAGGGGTTGCCCGACTGCTCCACTCTGGAGGCAGTCGGGGGGGCATTTCTCGAAGCACCTAGCAGCTTGAGAGTCCATCATGACAGACCGCTAGGTGCTTCGCATCATATCCAGAGGATATCAGACCCCCTTCTCTCTTTACCCACGCAGCCCCAGATCCCTCCCCGATGTCCCACCCGATCAGAGGGAGGCCGCAGCAATGGAAATCCAACAGTTGCTGGAAAAAAGAGCCACCCAACACATCACCCCAGACCAGTGTGGGTCGGGATTTTACTCCAGGTTCTTCTTGGTGCCAAAAAAGACGGGGGACTTAAGACCAATCCTCGACCTCTCCCCCCTGAACCTGTCAGTAAACAAAGAGAAATTCCGCATGGTCATCCTTCAATCCATTCTCCCCCTCTTTCGGGAGAATGACTGGATGTGCTCTATAGACCTCAAGGATGAGTACTACCACATTCTGATGGACAGGCGATCCAGAAGGTTCCTCTGCTTCCGGCTAGGAGCCAGTCATTACCAATTCAGGGTCCTCCCCTTTGGTCTCACCACAGCCCCCAGGGTGTTCACCAAAGCGTTAGCGGTGATAGTGGCCCACCTGAGGCTCCAAGGAATTCAGGTTTTCCCATACCTGGACGACTGGCTCCTGACCACCCCGACAAGGCATCTACTCTGCGCAGCCAGAAACTACTTTCTTCGTCTAGCTTCCCGGCTGGGGATCACTATCAACATAGAGAAGTCGTCTCTTGCCCAATCTCAGACCATAGATTTCTTAGGGGCCAGATTAAACGCAAACAAGCTCCTAGCCTTTTTGACCATGGACTGGCTATGAATCCTGAGGCTACATGTGCAGGCCATTATACAATCCCCAGCTCCTCCAGCGGAATTGGTCCTGAGGGCTCTAGGTTCAATGGTGGCGGCAATCAATCTATTGCCAATGGCGCTTTTGAACATGAGGGCCTTACAATGGACCCTCCAAGTCCAGTGGTCCTTTCTTCAATATCCTCTCAGCCATCCCATTCCCCTCAGCAGGGTTTGAAAGAGGACCCTCTTATGGAGGCTCCAATCACCGGACCTCCAGGAAGGACGCCCCTTTTCTATGGCCCCTCCCCTAGCCACAGTGACCACGGACGCCTCCCACCTCGGGTGGGGGGGCATTTTTCGGGCAGGATAGTCCAAGGCACGTGGGACCTCACGGAGACCTCATTGCATATCAGTGTCCTAGAGATGAGGGCAGTGCTGTTGGCATTGCAAGCACTTCAGGACCTTCTTCCTGTAGGAACGATTGCGATTCAGACGGACAACATGTCTGTTGTCTGGTACATCAACAAACAAGGAGGAACCAGGTCTTACCCACTCTGTCGAGATAACATGAGGGTGTGGGAATGGGTGATCTCCACCAACCATTTTCTCATGGCAACGCACATTCCGGGGTGGTCCAACATCCTAGCGGACAGACTAAGTCGCACCATCCTATTACCATATGAGTGGTCTTTGAATCTCGAGGTAGTGAATCGGATTTTCGCCGAATGAGGTCAACCCTGTTGCGATCGCTTTGCCTCTCCCTCGAACACAAAATGTTACAACTACTTCGCTCTCATTCCACTCCCCCCGGGGAATCTCCGAGAGAAGCTCTGGTGCATGCTTGGCCTCCCGGTCTACTTTATGCTTACCCTCCTCTTCCTCTGATGCTAAAGTTTCTGCAGAAAGCCAGTCGGCTGGGGAGCAGGATAATCCTCATTGCCCCATTCTGGCCTTGTCTCATCTGGTGAATCCTCCTTGGATTCTGGATCCCCTTCCGGATCTGATATCCCACCCCCTAGATCTCCCAGTCCCGAACCTGGACAATCTCAAGCTCACAGCTTGGCTGCTCCAGTTCCACTCATAGCTAGGACTCCCGGTATCTCTTCCCCTGTTAAAGCTATCCTAGTAGCAGCGCACAAGCCTTCTACTAGAAAGATCTATAGTAGCAAATGAAAGCGTTTCTCCATTTGGCCGGAACGTCGAAATTTGGATACTTTTACAGCTCCTTTGCCCGCTGTATTAGACGTCCTGTCAGGGCTGTTTCATCAGGGGGCTAGCTCCTCCACAGTCAAGGTTCAACTAGCAGCTATCTCTCATTATCACGTGGGAAATGAACTGGGCTCTTTGATCACCACAAAATTGTGTAAGACCTTTCTGAAGGGCACCTTTTTGCTCAGACCTCCAGTGAAGGATATAGTCCCTCCTTGGGATTTAACGCTGGTGCTTCAGGCCTTGACAGCTCCCCCGTTTGAGCCTGCAGCTTCAGTAGATCTTAAATTCTTGTCATGGAAAACGACCTTTCTTGTCACTATCACCTCGGCACGAAGGGTCTCTGAACTACAAGCCCTCTGTGTAAAACCCCCATACTTGACTTTTCACAAGGATAGAGTTTACCTCAGGATCAATCCCTCTTTTTTTCCCAAGATTGCATCTGAGTCGAATATTAATCAGTCCATTAACCTACCAGTCTTTTTTCCTAATTACCAAAACAAAGGGGAATACAAATTACACTCACTGGATGTGCATAGACAATTTCGCTTCTACATCCACAGGACATCTGGTCATAGGCAATCTGACCAGTTGTTCGTCTCCTTTGCCAAACTTAACTTGGGTAAATCTGTGTCTAAAGTCACGCTGTTTAGATGGATTTCTCAGTGTATCCTTTTAGCATATGAAAGTTCTGGCAGGCCCGCTCCTCAGGGAGTCCATGCCCACTCTACTCGATCTATGTCTACCTCTACGGCCTTTAGAGCTAGAGTCTCTTTGGATGATATTTGCTCGGCAGCCAATTGGGCCTCATCTCATACCTTTATCAATCACTATAAATTGGACATTATCTCCAGAGGGAGAGCATCCTTTGGCTCTGCAGTGCTCCGGAACATCCTTCCATGAAGGCCGCCCAAGGTTCAGGTAGCTGGGGACTCTGTCCCATAGGTTGCTGCACAAATGAAGTTAACTACTTCAGATTAAGAAGTTATGTACTCACCATAGTGTTCCATCTGAATAGGTAAACTTCATTTGTCAGCAACCATCCCTCCCTCCTGCCCCCTCACCTTCGGATGTTTTTTTTTCATACTCAGGTTTACACGGTGTGTTACCTATTTTATATTTGAGAGTAATTATCTTCAAGCAGTATCTGCTTTTGGGCAAACTCGATCTGAGGTCAGTCATGGTTGGCAGGGGATTATGGGTAGGGGGAGGAGCTTGGAGCTTGGATCTAAGCTGTTGAAAACTGCCGGCTCGGATCCGAAGTCGGATCCGATTCCCATAGGTTGCTGACAAATGAAGTTTACCTACTCAGATGGAATGTTGTGGTGAGTACATAACTTCTTATTTTCTAGGGATGCTATTAATGAAAATGCAGCTCTTTACTCTTTACTCCATGATGAATCTGAGGATAGTTTCTTTTCTTGTAATGAAGATATGGATGAAAGCCATTTAGATAGTAGTGTTAATGCTTATTGTAAAATTTATGTTTCTCACATACCAGTGTTTAATAAGTTTATGCCACCGTTTGTTAATCGACATATTACACAATTTGGTTCCATGATTGGGTTTGGGGGTGAAAATATTTGTGATAAAGTGTTATTAAATAAACATGAAGTGTCCTATAATTTAACTCTGAAAGAATGGCAAGCTTTGAAAATATTGAGTGAAAGAGAGGACATAGTAATCAAACCCTCTGACAAAGGGAACAAAATAGTTATTATGAATGTATTACAATATCATAGTATGTGTATGGAGCATTTAAATAACACTGAAGTTTAAGCGAAATGTGATAAAAATAAATATGAGCAAGCTATGGTGGAATTTGAAAAAATTCTGGATAGAAGTGTTAGATTAGGTTATTTTAAAGAAAAGGATGTTAAGGATAGGTTATTTAACCAAAGAAGTGAAATAGCTATTTTTTTCTGTTTGCCTAAAATACACAAAAGTTTAGTTAAACCTCCGGGAAGACCTATTATTTATGCTTGCAATTATTTTTTACACAATATTAGTTTAACACTACATGAGTTATTTTTACCCTGTGTTCTTAAATCCCCTGTGTACATTAAGGATAGTGTAGACTTTTTACATAAAATTTCCCCGTTAATATGGAATAAAACTAGATACTGGCTGGTGATTGATGTTAAGAGTTTGTATACTTCCATCCACCATAAGGATGGTTTAGAGGCGATAAAATATTTTATGGGTGATGGTCCTGTATCTCATTTTGTCATCAATATGGTTGAGTTCTGTTTAAAAAATAATTATTTCTATTTTGATAATACAATATATTGACAGAAACAGGGTACAGCAATGGGGGCAGCTTTTGCCCCCATGTATGCAAACTTGTTTATGTCTTTTTTTGAGAAAAAGTTTTTATTTAATTTGGATTTTATGAAAAAAACATGTGGATTTTTATTTTCGGTTTATTGATTATTTGATTTTTATATGTGAGGGGGGTGAAGAAGAGGTAGAGAACTTTATAACAGATATGCATAGGAATCCCTTTGGTCTTGCTTTTGATGGACTACAAAAAGGGAATAAAGTTGTGTATCTTGACCTTGTTTTGGAGGGCATGGAAGATGGGAGTATTTCGTCCAATATCCATAGGAAATTTGTGGACGGCAACCAATATCTATATGCCACCAGTTGTCACCCTCCCCATGTGTTAGAAGCTTTACCATATGGTGAATTTTTACGTGTTTCAAGGTTATGTAGTGATAAGAATGAATTATTGAAAGAGATGGAAAGAACCAACCAAATGTTTTTTTATAGGGGCTATGACCCAGATAATTTAGAAAAGGCTTATATTAAAATAATGAGAAAGTTAAATATGGAAGGGGATGTATATACAAATAAAAGAAGGATTAAATAGCAGGGCAGTAGTTTTTTTGAGGAGAATAAGGGGATGGGAGATGCCATTTATTATGTAACAGTATATAATATAAAAAGTGATGAAATTAAAACTTTAATAGAGTATTTTTGGAAATACTTGTTGGGAAATAAAGTTTTGGCGAATATTCTTCCTTGTAAACCATTCTTCTCCTACAAAAGGGGTAGAAATTTAAAGGATATGGTGGTACATGGTAAATTTTCCATGCCAAGAATAGCTATACCAAGAACTATCTTGAGTCGAGGTACAATATGCTGCAATAGATGCAGTATTTGTAACAATATAGTCAACACATTTAAAAATATAAATGGGGTTAAATTCGAGCCTAGAGACACATACGCATGTAGAAGTAGAGGGGT
Source organism: Protopterus annectens (assembly GCF_019279795.1). Taxonomy (NCBI): domain Eukaryota; kingdom Metazoa; phylum Chordata; order Ceratodontiformes; family Protopteridae; genus Protopterus; species Protopterus annectens. The sequence continues at coordinate 1,984,244,179 of NC_056726.1, forward strand.
AATATATGCATTGAAATGTCCATGTGAACTTTATTACATAGGGGAAACCAAAAGAGAATTTTGTGTTAGATTCATGGAGCATATGAGAGATGTTAAAAATATTAGAGAGGATAAAATAATTGCTTCTCATTTTAGGATGTTTCATAATAGTAATGGGTCCCTGTTACAGGGTACTGTTTTAGAAAGTGTAAAATGTTTTAAGTATGGATGAAAATGTATTAAAACAAAAATTATTATATAAAGAAAGCATTTTTATTTTAAAATATAAAACAATGATACCTAATGGTCTTAACAATGAATTAAATTGGAAGTGTTTGCTTTAAGACAAAATTGTTGTGTAATTAGTAGGCATGTGTTGTTAATTGAATGTATTATATAGGCAAGTTTGGTTTGTAATTTTACTGTTTGATATTCCTTGAAGGTGGAAACACTGAAGCGCTAGAGAATAAAAGAAATTTGTTTTTCCTGATTGTCACTTTATTACAGTCGGTGGTTTGTGGTCAGTGTTGTTATATATTGTGGAGAAGAGGAGAATTTGTGGTTTATACTTTGCAATGTGGTTATGATTCACTGGATGCCTCTTGCAGGACCGCTGTAACAGGTTCCGTCATTAGAAGGCATGCTTGGTTAAAGGAACAGACTCTGCCTGATCATGTTAAAGCAAAATTATTGGATGCTCCATTACAGCATGATACTTTGTTTGGTGTTAAGGCAAAAGAGGTGTTGAAGAAAATGGAGGATACAGCTAAATCTATGCAAACAGTAAAAGATTTCTTACAGGTACAGCCACCCAGATTTAGCAGGAACTGGCCTTCTAAGAACTGGTCCTTTCCCGTGTCAGACAGGCCACAAAGAGGCAGATATAGACGCCCTAGAGGCAGACAACAGCCCCAGGGCTCATACAGGCCCAAACAATGGGGTGCTTCTACCTCCAAAAGCGGAGAAGACAAATCACAGCCATATAGGAGACAGTCCCAATGACTTCCCTCTGCCAATGCCAAGCATTTACCTTTTGGCAGCACCCTTAGGGGGAAAACTAGCACTTTTTTCACAAAATTGGCACATGATCACCCAGGACAAATGGGTCTTAAATATAGTCTCTCAGGGCTACAGGTTCCATTTTCACACCCTACCAAAGGCAAAAGGTATGCCAGACCTGCCACACAATCAATGGGCAGAGGCACAAAAGCAAGTTTCATCTCTCATGAACATGAGGGCTATTCAGCCAGTGCCACAACAAGAGCAGGGACAAGGATTTTACTCAAGACTTTTCTTAGTACCAAGAAAGGACAAAGCATGGAGACCAATTCTGGACCTGTCTATTCTAAATACTTTTCTGGACGTTCCGAAATTCAAAATGTTGACTCTGCAGCAGCTTCTGCCCATGCTGGGCAAGAAGGCTTGGCTTGTAACTTTGGACCTCAAAGAGGCATACCTGCATGTCCCAATCAGACAATCTTGCAGAAGATACCTCAGATTCATAGCTGGCTCAATGCACTACCAATTCTCTGCACTGCCCTTTGGCTTATCTACTGTGCCCAGGGTCTTCACAAAATGCCTGGCACCAGTAATTGCATTTTGCAGACAAAGAGGAATTCAAATATATCCCTACTTGAACGACTGCTTTATTCAAGCAGAGACCAAAGACATTCTACTAAAGCATCTGGCGTTTGTAAAAAGATTACTAATTTGCCTAGGGTACACAGTAAACAAAAATAAATCAAAACTAGTACCCTCTCAAGAGATAATATTCCTGGGTGCAAGCTTAAATACAACTGCCCAGATGGCTTATCTCACGCCAGACAAACAAAGGCAACTGACTTCTTACTTCGAAAGCATGGCAAAAGACCCAGTTATCTGCAAGAAAAATTCTGCAGGCTCTGGGCTACATGGCCTCCTGCATTTTGCTAATTCAATATGCAAGACTGCATATGAGGAAACTACAGTGGTATCTAAAAAGTGTTTGGACTCAACATTGCCACAGCCTGGAATCATTAATTTCTCTCATTCCCTGCCTGCAACAGGAGTTTTGATGGTAGGCACAGGCCTGTCACCACAACAAGGGACAGCCATTCACTTTACTCACAGCCAGGCAAACACTAACAACAGATGCATCAGATTATGCCTGGGGGGGCCCACATGGCAGGAAAATGTATTCAGGGCACATGGCCCCCAAGCCAAAGGCATCTTCACATCAATCAAAAAGAGATGCTGGCTGTACAAAGTGCCCTGACAGTCTTCAAGGACCTACTGCATCCAGGACAGCTGCTGATAAAGATGGATAACACCACAGTTATGTGGTACATAAACAAGCAGGGGGGCACACATTCGTACCCCCTCTGCAGACAAGCCATGATTTTGTGGAACACAGCATTGACTTACCAAGTATACCTGCAAGCACAATTCCTGCCAGGAAAAACAAATACTCTGGCAGATGAACTAAGCAGAAACCTCATGGATCCTCACAAGTGGAAACTAGATCCACAAATCTTCAGCATGATAACAAGGAAATGAGGATGCCCAGACATAGATCTTTTTGCCTCCCCTCACAACTGCCAACTTCAGAGATTCTGCACAAGGACTTATCACAAACAAGCAAGGAAAGTGGATGCTTTGACATTCAGCTGGAACAACCTCACAATATATGCCTTTCCTCCACTGCCTCTCCTCCCCAAGGTACTCCTAAAGGTCAGACAAGAGAAGCCACAAATGATACTGATTGCCCCGGATTGGTCACGCCAACACGGGTACCCAATCCTGAGGAGCTTGTCTCAAGGCCCAGCCTGGACATTGCCTCAAATTCCTCATTTACTGACCCAACAAAACAATCAGATCCTGCACAGCCAACTCAGAACCCTAAATCTAGCTGCATGGCGGATAGTGAAACCATTCTGAATACACCTCTCTCTAAAGCGGTTATGGATGTTATTTTGGAGGCCAGGAGGCCCAGCACCAGAAAATCTTATGCAGAAAAATGGAAAAGATTCTGTACCTGGAACCAGGCACAAGGAATTGACACGCTTGTTCCAAATATTCCTCAGATTTTACACTATCTAACTGAGATGCTGGACAAAGGCCTATCCTTCTCATCAATTAAGATCCATGCCTCAGCCATTTCAGCTCATTACAATACAGACCCACCTATTTTTTTCGCATCTATTGTTTAGGCAGTTCCTCAGGGGGGCCAAAAACATAAGACCTCCAAGGAGAGCACCAATACCTGCATGGGACCACAATTTTGTCTTGGAAAAACTCACACTGCCTCCTTTTGAGCCAGCCAATACAGCTGAGATAAAATTCTTATCAAGGAAAACAGCTCTGCTCCTAGCAATATCTTCAAGAAGAGTCTCAGAGTTACAGGCATTAATGGTTGCAGAACCTTTTATCATCTTCCATCCGGACAGGGTTTCTCTAAGGACAAACCCCACATTTATGCCTAAGGTGGTGTCCAGTGTAGCTCTTAACCAAACCATTCATTTGCCTGTCTTTTACCCAAACCCACAGAATAAAGGGGAGAGACTTCTGCATTCTTTGAACATACACAGACAGCTACGCTTCTACTTGGACAAAACTAAAGCTTTCAGAAAAACTGAGCAACTTTTAGTGGCATATGCTGCAGGATCACAAGGAAAGGCTATCTCAAAGCAGACTATTTCAAAATGGATAGGGCACTGCATTTGTTTCTGCTACTCACAACATGGCAAATCAGTCCCTAAGGGCATTAGACCACATTCTACCAGGGCAGCAGCCACCTCAGCAGCCTTCCTCAGAGGAGTACCAACCAAGGATATTTTGGAGGCTGCAACTTGGACGTCAGTGCACACTTTTACTAAGCACTACCACTTATCTCTTTACTCTAAATCCAGAGCAGCCTTTGCCACTGCAGTTCTGCAGGGCCTTATAGCCACTCCTAATTCTATTTAGACCCAGCCACCCAACCTCAGCTTTGGGATTCAACCCAAGTGTAATGACTGCAACAGTGAATACACTCGAACATCTACATTTATGGTAGGTACACAACTGTACTTTCCTCTTCTTCCTGTTCTTCACTTGAGCATCTCACAGAGGAGGTTCATCAGAAGGAAACATGCAATAGTAGGCATGTGGGCTCCCCCATGGAGTCCTTAACTGAGGACACTGTTTTTGATGAAGGAAAAGGATCCCCCCCAATCTCCACCAGATGATGTCTCCTTCAGGGATATCCTTGAACTCTTAAGGCAAAAAGGTGGCTGGTCCTCCCAAAATCCTTCTTCCCAGTAGTCAGTGTTCCTGGAGGCTTTCAGGGTGGGCTCATCTGCTTCCTGGGTGATTCCTGCAGTGGACAAACTCATTGACTTAGTTTCCCGCCAAGCTTGGAAGGAACTGGACAGAGTCAAGCCGATCCCTAAGCATCCTGATGAGTTCCTGATTTCTCCCTTCAACTGCTTTGAAGCAAGGGTGTCTGAGCTGATGCCATTGTTGTGTTAGCAGCCACGAAAAATGAGCATGCGAAACATAGCTGCTCTTTTCATTCTTCTAAACAAGGACTCTTGTGCTTTGGACCAACAAGGAAATCCATGTATGCCTCAGCCCCCTTCTTGCTGAGGGCATTAAATTACTTTGCACATTTTACACATCTGCAGAGACATCTGGTCAAAGATCTAACCAACTCTCTGAAAGAGACCTTGCCGGAGGAGAACCTTAAACAGGTGTCTCCTCAACTGGCAACTCTGTCTTCCCTTGCATACTCCTTGATGAGGCTGATTTCGTACTCTGTGGATGGCACCTCACAAGCAGCTGGTGCAGGCATAGCCATTGGAAGACATGGCTGGATGCAGCTTTTTAATTTGGCAGAACCCTTCATGGTGTCTTTCATTAATGCCCCCTTTGATGGTTCCTCCTTGTTTAGACAATTGGTAAAAGAAATACCTTACACAGAGATAAAGATGGATAGAGCTTGTCTGCTGTACGGATCAAGTTTTCTAGCCCTAAAGAACATTTTCAAGAACTCAAAGAAGTGAGAAGAAGACTTGGTTCAGAAAAGCTCAAGGACCTTTCCAGGACTCTTGCAGGGATACCTCTTCTATGGCAGACACCGCCCCAGAGGTGGGGGGTCCTCAGAATCAGGGCTTCAGGGAACCCTTTTCCTATAAGCCGTATAATCACTTCAGAAGTGCTGCCCAGTTGCCTGCCTTTGTATGCAGTTGGGGGACATCTATCCCTGCACCTAGATTCCTGGACAAATATAACAAACAACACTTGGGTGCTAACAATAATGTCCAGAGTTTATTACATTCCCTCTTCCCAAGTCCCATTCTGGTACTCCCCGACAAGCCATCCTATCAGAGGGAGTTCAACATTCAAGAAGTTAAAAAACTTCAAGACAATAAAGTCATCCAAGAGGTCTTGACTGAACAAGTAGACTACAGAACTTATTCTCGCTTCTTTTTGGTGACAAAGAAAATAGGGGACCTAAGAGAAGTACTGGATCTCAGTAACTTCAACCTATATGTCAAGAAGTCAAAGTTCTGAATGGTTACAAAGCAGTTCATTCTGCCACTTCTATGCAAGGATGATTGGATGTGCTCTGTAGATTTCCAGGATGCGTATTATCATATCAAAATGAACAAATGCTCCAGAAGACACTTGCGCTTTTGGCTGGGGTCAATCATTAGCAATTCAGACTGCTACCCTTTGGTCTCACCACAGCTCCCCTGGTGTTTACCAGATATATGGCAGTTGTCGCAGCTGACCTGAGGCTAAAAGGATTCCAGGTGTTTCCATATTTACATAACTGGCTCCTGACTGTACCAGCAAGGCATCGACTGATTCAAACCTCGGATTACCTGGTACAGATCTTCAGTTCTCTGGGTATTTCAATAAACCTGCCAGAGTTAAACCTGACTCCTTTGCAGAATCTAGAATTTATAGGAATGCAACTGAAGAGTTCAACTCAAGTAGTATCTCTGCATCGCATAATTTCTCTGAGACCACAAGTTCAGGACTTATTGGATCTATCATCTCCTCCAGTGCAGTTAGTTCTCAATCTGCTGGAGTCTGCATTTGCAGCCATCGTTCTAGTACCCTTACCAAGACTTTATGTGGTTCCTACAATGGACTTTGGCCCTTCAGTGGTCCATTCTTTACCAGTCCCTATCTGTTCCTATCAGACTATCTCCACTCTGCAGAAACAATCTCCAATGGTGGATGCAATCAAATGACTTATCACTGGGCAAGTCATTCTCTGTTCCCCCTCCAATAGCCACAGTGACCACAGACACTTCCCTATTGGGGTGGGGGGCATTACCAGGGAAAGATGGTCCAAGGCATGTGGTCCCAGCAGGAGACCAAGCTGCAAATCAATGTCGTAGAGATGAGAGCAGTCCTTCTAACATTGCAAGCCTTTCAGGACCTTCTCTCTCTAGGGACTATTGCAATTCATACAGACAATATGTCAGTGGTCTGGTATGTAAACAAACAAGGAGGAACCTGATCCTACCCCTTATGCAGGGAGGCCATGAGAGTTTGGGAATGGACAATCTCTTCAAACCACTTTCTAATTGCAACGCGCATCCCTGGGGAAACCATCATGCTAGCAGACAGCCTCAGTAGGTCCATTCTGACCCCTCACGAGTTGTCCATCAATCAAGCAGTAGCAAATCAGGTTTTCAGCCACTGGGGCCAACCTTGCTGTGATCTTTTTGCTTCACCCTTAAACAAGAAATATAGCAAGTACTTTGCTCTGATCCCCCTGAAAGAGGAGTGACCGAGGGATGCTGTAGTCCACGACTGGCTCCTGGGCCTCCTTTATGCTTACCCTCCCTCTTCCTTTGATCCCGAAGTTTCTACAGAAAGCCAGCAGGTTAAAGTGCTCAGTGATCCTCATTGGCCCCTTCTGGCCTCATCAGGTATGGTTCCCCTTCCTGTGGTCTCACCTGAAGTTTCCCACATGGATATTGGATTCCAGTCAGGACCTCATCTCCCTTCTGTCAGAGCATCAACAACACAATTTCTAAACTTTCAAGCTGATCACATGTTTTTTTCACTACCAGTGATTATAAGAAAGTCTAGTCTAGCTTCCCCAGTACGCGACATAATCTTGGCCTCTCAGAAAGCTTCCACAAAAAGGTCTATAATAGTAAGAGGAAAAGATTCACAATTGGGGCTTCAGAGGACAATATTGATCCATTTACAGCTCTACGTAAGCAATTCTTCTTTTTCTGAGTTCACTTTTTTGTGATGGCACCAGTTTCTCTACCATTTAGATGTTATGTGATCCTATCTTGCCTACATTCTGTACTGATGGGGCTCGGAGCCGATCCCTCGGCTCCGACTCGGCACGCTTATGCTATAGAGCGAGGCCTCTTATTGGCTGAGCTATCTTTATCCCAGGATGCACCACCACTAATCCCCTAGATCTCGTTTGCCGCTTACAAAGCTTAGACGTGGTCTCAACTTGGCTGGGCTAAGTACTATTTATTTAGGCTTTTTCCTGTCAGAAATTTGCTTGCTTTAAATCCAAAAGCTGTTTTAACAGCTGTTGTTGTCATACGAGTGTGTATTGATTAGTTTTGTAGAGAAATTCGTGTTTTTTCCTGTCAGGGAAGGTTTCCCGTTTTAGTTAGAGGGGCCTTCCCCTGTTGCCTTACTTTTACTGTTTCTTCGTGGGTCAAGTGCCCGTTTAAATTAGAGGGTCTTGACTCTCTCTGTCTTGCTGTGTGTTTTTTTTCATCACTGTACTGTAAAAACTTTTTATATTACTGTTATTGAACGATTAGTTCTTGTATTTCTCTATATACAGGTATGTCGAAAGAGCATAGACCTTCCGGGTTTAAAAAGTGCACGAGGTGTGGTTATAAAATGTCCATAACGGACGACCACTCCTCATGCGTCTATTGCTTAGGCGCCAAGCACCTACAAGAATCTTGTAGCGTGTGTCATGCCTTTTCGTCAAGGGTCCTCCAGGAGAGGAAAAACAAATTAATCCTGAAGGGGTTAATTAAGCCATCCTTCGAGGAGGCTTTATCTTCCTCTCCTTCTCCTTCAGAAAAGAAGAAAGCGTCGGCTCCGACCAGTCAGTCGGAACCAACTGCTAAAAAATCTAAGCAGACTTCTCCATCGGCTCCACGGACTTCGGAGCCGAGGGCGGAACGGTCTGCCTCGATGCCTCCAGCCTCGACCCCTCTGGTTTCGGAGCCGAGGACTGGGGCATCGAGAGGCGGGTCACCTTCATCGGCTTCACTGATATTGGAGCCGATAAGGGTTACCGGCTCAGACTCTTCCCCCTCGGAGCCGAAGTCCTTATTGGCACCGAAGGAAATTGCCTTGAGATCTCCCTCGGAGCCGATAGTGGTAGAGTCCATTCGGAGCCGGTCCCCGAGTCCTTCGGAGCCGATGGAGAAATCGGTTCGGGCCCGATCGGTATCCTCTAGATCATCAAGGATGTCTGATTCGGACATCGACAGGGTGCTCCTAAGACTCTTCCAGTCTCCAGTGTTCCAAAAGCTAGTTTTGGCTCCAGCCCATTCGGCTTCGGAGCCGATGGTCCACTTCCCTACTATGGTTCCTCCTCCAACAGCTTCGGCACCGTTGGAGCCGGTGCTGGTGGAACCGGTGGAGGTTTTAGGGTCGGGCCTGACCCTTGCTCCAACTCCGGCTCTTGGGTCGGAGTTCAGTACACAGACTTCTTCCATCGGCCCTGGGGGGGAGGCTTCGGGATTGATGTTTTCGGTCCCAAGTCTCCCTCTTGGTGCGTCGGCGGCGGGAGTGCCGTCCACTGTCGTGGCCACAGAGGTGGGACCCTCCCAGGATTCTGGTGGTCCTGCCTTCAGGGCTATGAGGAGTGCGTTAGCCAAATCTTCCTTGGCTACCTCCACGGTTTCCCCAGCTCCGTCCCTGCATACCGAGACTGGGTCTTTGGCAGTCCCCCTGTCCTTAGACAGCGGAGCCCCGGGGCCTGAGGTTACCCCCACTGGGGTTTCCCCCCTCCTGGAGGTCCTTCTGAAGCCTCTTCGGAAGAACCCCCCAGGAAGAGATCATGCAAGAGGAAGCACGTTGACTCCCCTGATGAGTCTCTTACATCAGACACTGATCTCGATGATGCAGAGGGGTCCCCTAAGTCATCCTCGGATGATGTCTCCTTTGCAGACATCCTGGAAGCCCTGAAACAACGAGGCGGCTGGCAGTCCAAACCTCCCTCTGCTGATGAGTCGGTGTTCCTGAAGGCCTTCGGGGCTCAGCCCTCCGCCTCCTGGGTGTCTCTGCCCTTCGATGAGCTCTTGGATTTGATCTGTCAAAGGGCGTGGGAATACCTAGACTCTGTGGAACCGGTGCCTGCTCGTCCGAATAAGTTTCTCTCGGCACCCCCTGAAAAAGAGTTTCTGACTAAAGGTGTGGCTGTAGATGCTTTGGTGGTGGCATCTGCTACCCAGCAAGATGTAGCAGAGGCTTCGACGTCCGTCCATCCTTCTAATAAGGAGTCTAGGAGCATGGATCGGTACGGGAAGCGCACCCTGAGTTCAGCGGCCTTTACATTGAGGTCCTTGAACTACCTTACACACTTTACCAGATTTCAGAGGGATCTGATTAAAGAACTATCCAATACCCTCTTGGGTAACCTGCCTGAGGAGCTGGCCCAGACGGTTGGCTCTCAGCTGGCTACAATGTTGTCCATCTCAAACTCCTCCATGAGGCTCATTTCTTATGCTGCCAAAGGGGTGAGTAGAGCGGCGGGTACAGGCATTGCTCTACGGAGACAAGCCTGGCTCCGCCTGTGTCATTTCGCGGAGGCCTTTAAGTCTTCCTTTGCCGACGCCCCCTTTGATGGGTCCTCCCTGTTTGGACCCAAGGTAAAGGACACACTGACCCGCTGTGAACAGGAGGGTAAGACTCTGACTGCCGTAGGGGCACGATTTTCCACTCCCTTTCGGCCTTATCCCAAGGCTAAAAGAGGAGGGAAAATGTGGTTCCGTAGATCTCAGAAGCCTTACCCCTCTCAGCAGGAGGATTCCCCTTCCAGAGGCAGGGGAGGGGGAAATTCTTCCGGAAGGCGCCGTCCCAGAGGCGGCAGAGGCCCTCGCAACACTGGAGACCGCGAGTCCTTTCATGGCTCTTCAACCTTTCACAGTCCCTGAGGGATTGCCCGGCTGTGCAGCTCCGGAGCCAGTCGGGGGTCGTTTCTCGAAGCACCTAAAAGCCTGGGAAGGTATCACTCAGGACCGATGGGTGCTTCGAATTATCGCCGGAGGTTACTCCATCCCATTCTCTCATTCCCCCCCTCAGTCCAAAAAAATCCCGGACCCGCCACCCAGTCAGCGGGATACTGCAGCCTCAGAAGTTTCAAAGCTGCTGCAAAAAGGAGTCATCCAACTGGTCCCCGCAGACCAGATTGGATTAGGGACTTACTCAAGATTCTTTTTGGTGCCAAAAAAGACCGAGGACTTGAGGCCCATTTTGGACCTCAGCATCCTAAACCGTTCAGTCAGAAAGTCCAAGTTCCGAATGGTCACCCTACAAACCATTCTCCCATTGCTGGAGAAGGGTGTTTGGATGTGCTCCATAGATCTCAAGGACACTTATTACCATATCATGGTACATCAAGTGTCCAGGAGACATCTGCGCTTCAGCCTAGGAGGCAGTCATTTTCAGTTCCGTGTGCTGCCCTTTGGTCTCACCACAGCCCCAGGGTGTTCACCAAGTGTTTGGCAGTTGTGACTGCTCACCTGAGAAGTCTAGGATTCCAGGTGTTTCCGTATCTAGACGACTGGCTCCTAACTGCCACCTCCAAGCATCTACTACTGCAGAGCCTTCAAGCCACTATATCACTGGGCAGTTCCCTTGGAATCACCTTCAATTGGCCAAAGTCTGTGTTGCTGCCATCTCAACGAATAAGATTCATAGGGGTAGAGATAGACTCAAACCGAATGCGGGTCTATCTACCTACGGACAGAATACAAACCATACAGACTCAAGTTCGAGCCTTACTTCCCAGGTCCAAAGCTCCAGCCAGGATGGTCCTGCAGCTATTGGGATCCATGTCCGCCACGGTTCTTCTAGTCCCCTTGGCAAGGTTGCACATGAGAATTCTCCAGTGGCTTCTTTCAGCTCAGTGGTCCTTTCAGGAACTCCCTCTCAGTCACCTCATATGGATCACGGAATCTTGCAAACGGGACCTTCGCTGGTGGCTAGTGCCCTCCAATTTGGATCAGGGACGACCCTTTGTTCTACCTCCTCCGGCGGCCATTTTGACCACGGACGCCTCCCAGATGGGGTGGGGGGGGGCATTCCCTGGGCAGGTCAGTCCAAGGCAAATGGCACCCAGAAGAGACTCTACTTCATATCAACATCTTAGAAATGAGGGCAGTACTTCTGTCCCTTCAAGCCCTTCACGATTATCTCCCTCAGGGCGTAATTGCTGTTCACTCAGACAACATGTCAGTTGTCTGGTACCTGAACAAACAGGGAGGGACCAGATCCTATCCTCTTTGCAGAGAAGCCATGAGAGTTTGGGAATGGGCAGTCTCGACCAAACTCTTCCTAGTGGCTACTCACATACCGGGCAAGCCCAATGTGATAGCCGACAGATTGAGCAGAACCATCCTCTCTCCTCACGAATGGTCTCTGAATATGACAGTTGCAAGTCATATTTTCAGCAAATGGGGAGTTCTGTGTTGCGACCTCTTCGCGACTCCTCTGAATGCGAAGTGCAAAGAATTCTTCTCCCTAACCCTGGCTCCGGGGAAGAGCCCCATGGACGCACTAGTCCGTCCTTGGCCCACCGGCTTGCTTTATGCCTTCCCTCCAGTTCCTCTCCTTCCCAGGGTGATTCAAAAGGCATCTCTCTTGGGGAGCAAAATGATCTTAATTGCTCCTTACTGGCCTCGTCAAGTATGGTTTCCCTACCTTCGGAAATATGCTCTGGAAGGTCCATGGTTCCTGGATCAGATCCCAGATCTTTTGGTTCATCAGTCGGGACTATTCCACCAGTCCCTGCACACCTTAAAATTGACTGCTTGGCTCCTCCTCTTCCGACTATAGTCAGGAGTCATACATTGGATCCAGAGGTTGTACACATATTATCTTCGGCCCATAGGTCTGCTACAAAGAAACTGTATTCTAGCAAATGGAAAAGATTTGTTATTTGGGCTCAACTCCGGGGCCTGGACCCCATCTCTATTCCCGTGGCAGAAGTACTAAAATTTTTAACTTCTCTTTTCAATCAAGGCTCTTCAGTCTCTACCATCAAGGTCCAATTGGCAGCGATTTCCAATTTTCACGAATCCATAAACCCACCTTTAATGAGCAACAGATTGTGTAAGACCTTCTTGAAAGGTGCTGCTCTATTAAGACCTCCGATTTCTCATCCTGCACCTCCATGGGATCTCGATATAGTGTTACGCGCCTTGACTTCCTTCCCCTTTGAACCGGCTACATGTGATCTAAAGTTTCTATCATGCAAGACAGCTTTTCTGGTGGCAATTACTTCTGCCAGAAGAGTTTCAGAGCTTCAAGCTTTGTCAGTAAAACCCCCGTACTTGGTTTTTCACAAAGACAGAGTATCCCTCAAGCCAAATCCTTCCTTTGTCCCTAAAGTTTGTTCCAGTTTCTGCTTACAACAATCGTTAGAACTTCCAGTTTTTTTTCCAAAATATTCTAACAAAGCGGAATTCATATTCCACACACTAGATGTCCACAGGCAGTTGCGTTTTTATTTAGACAGGACCAAACAAACAAGGAAAACAGATCAGTTGTTTGTATCCTTTGCAGACAATAAATTGGGCAAAGCTGTCACAAAGGTCACTATTGCCAAATGGCTCAGGGACTGTATTACTCAAGCTTATTCCTATTCTAACAAAGAGCTTACCACCTCTGTCAAAGCTCATTCTACAAGGGCTATGGCTACTTCGATAGCATTTCATTCTAAGCTTGCCATTAGTGACATTTGTGCTGCAGCTACATGGTCTTCCCCGCACACTTTCATTTCCCACTACAAATTGGATGTGGCATCTAGAGGACGAGCTTCATTTGGTTCCACAGTGCTCAGGAGTGTTTTCCAATGAGCCACCCAGGATTTAGGTGCTAGGACGCTGTCCCATCAGTACAGAATGTAGGCGAGATAGGATCACATAACATCTTTTAGTTATGTACTTACCATAACTTTAGATGTTTGGGATCCATCTCGCCTACATTCCTAATAACCCACCCTCCTTCCCCCTTCCTTGGAGATCAGAGGATATCAGAAGGTCCGAATCCTGTTGTTTCATCTTGAAACATCTAACAATGTTATATAAACAAGTTGTGCATGTGTGCATGAGTGCGGACAAACAAGATCTGGGGGATTAGTGGTGGTGCATCCTGGGATAAAGATAGCTCAGCCAATAAGAGGCCTCGCTCTATAGCATAAGCGTGCCGAGTCAGAGCTGAGGGATCGGCTCCGAGCCCCATCAGTACAGAATGTAGGCGAGATGGATCCCAAACATCTAAAGTTATGGTAAGTACATAACTAAAAGATGTTATGTGATCCTATCTCGCCTACATTCTGACTGATGGGTTCGGAGCCGATCCCTCGGCTCACTGCACGCTTATGCCAAAGAGCGAAGTCTCTTATTGGCTGAGCTTACTATATCCCAGGATGCACCACTACCAGTCCCCCAGATCTCGTTTGTCGCTAACTAGCAAAGACGTGGTCTCGAGCTGGCTGAGCTAAGTAGTGTTTTTCACTAACTTTTTCTGTCAGGAATTTTCTATTTCTATAACAAAAAGCTGTTTTAACAGCTATACCTTTCTTTTTGTGTGTGACTGGACTGCTTTACGCTTTCCCTCCGGTTCCACTCCTTCCCAAAGTCATCCAGAAAGCTTCCCAATTCGGGTCCACAATGATTCTAATTGCTCCATACTGGCCTCGTCAGGTATGGTTTCCCTACCTACAGAAATATGCTCTGGACGGTCCCTGGTTTTTGGATCTAACTCCGGACCTTCTGATTCATCAGTCGGGACAACAGCACCAGTCCCTTCACACTTTGAAATTAGCAGCTTGGCTCCTCCACTTCCGACCTTAGTCAGAAATCACACCTTGGACCCTGAAGTTATTCACATTTTATCTTCAACCCACAAACCCACCACTAAGAAATTGTATCACAGTAAGTGGAAGAGGTTTGCTATCTGGGCTCAACTCAGAGGCTTAGACCCTATTACTGCCCCGATACCAGAGGTCTTGAAATTTTTAACATCCTTGTTTAATCAAGGATCTTCAGTCTCTACTATTAAGGTCCAACTAGCAGCTATCTCCAAATTTCACGAATCCATAGACCCACCGTTGATGAGTAGCAGATTATGTAAAACTTTCATGAAAGGTGCTGTGCTTTTAAGACCCCCAGTTTTTCATCCTGCGCCTCCGTGGGATCTTGATTTGGTACTTAGTGCCTTAACATCTTCCCCTTTTGAACCGGCTGCTACATGTGAGTTGAAATATCTGTCTTGGAAAACTGCCTTCTTAATTGCAATTACCTCTGCAAGAAGAGTTTCAGAACTTCAAGCCCTATCTATCAAACCACCGTACTTGATTTTTCACAAGGATAGAGTATCACTTAGGCCTAATCCATCTTTTGTTCCAAAAGTTTGTTCTAATCTCTGTCTCCAACAATCTCTAGAGCTACCAGTTTTCTTTCCAAAATTTTCAAACAAAGCGGAATACACCTTGCATAAGTTGGATGTTCACAGGCAATTGCGCTTCTATCTAGACAGGACTCAACAGATTCGGAAAACAGACCAATTGTTTGTGTCCTTTTCAGATAATAAACTGGGTAAAACCATCACTAAAGCTACTATTTCCAAATGGATTAGAGATTGCATAACTCAGGCTTATTCCTCTTCAAATAAGCAACTTACAACATCTGTCAAAGCTCACTCTACTAGAGCTATGGCTACCTCTATTGCGTTTCATTCCAAGCTCGCTATTTCTGAGATTTGTGCTGCGGCTACTTGGTCCAACCCGCACACTTTCATTTCCCACTATAAATTGGATGTGGCATCTAAAGGGCGAGCATCATTTGGTTCCACGGTACTCAGGAGTGTTTTCCAGTGAGCCACCCAGGATTCAGGTGCTAGGGACGCTGTCCCATCAGTCAGAATGTAGGCGAGATAGGATCACATAACATCTTTTAGTTATGTACTCACCATAACTTCAGATGTTTGGGATCCATCTCGCCTACATTCCTAATACCCACCCTCCTTCCCCCTGCCTTGGAGATCAGAAGAGATTGAACGGTTTGAGTTCTACTGTTTTTATCTTGTTTCATCTGTCGATGTTATATAAGCAGTGCGTGCGTGTGTGCATGTATGCGGACAAACTAGATCTGGGGGACTGGTAGTGGTGCATCCTGGGATATAGTAAGCTCAGCCAATAAGAGACTTCGCTCTTTGGCATAAGCGTGCCGAGTCGGAGCCGAGGGATCGGCTCCGAACCCATCAGTCAGAATGTAGGCGAGATGGATCCCAAACATCTGAAGTTATGGTGAGTGCATAACTAAAAGTTATAGCTGGCTGACATTTCTAATTTCCATTCAGGAAAGTGATTTTCCTCTATTTCCTCATTGAAATTATGCAAGGCTTTTATGAGGGGTATTTTTCTGCTAAGGCCTCCAATAAAAACCCTTCTCCCCTTGGGATCTTATAATTGTCCTTCAAGGCCTCACTCAAAAACCTTTTGAACCATCCAGTAGTTGTGACTTGAAATTTCTTTCACGAAAGACTATATTCTTGGTAGCCATCTCATCAGCCAAGAGAGTATCTGAACTGAAAGCCTTCTTCCTCCTTACATCATTTTTCATAAAGACAGAGTTTCCCTAAGAAGTAATCCATCTTTTATGCCTAAAGTAGCAACAGAATCCAAGATTAACCGGTTCATTCAGTTGCCGGTTTTCTTTTCCAAATTATTTAAATAAAAGAGAATATATGATCTGATGTTGTCAAATTTTCATTCCATCCTTGACTGATGGGGTTTGGATTCAATCCCTTAGATCTGACTTGGCTGCTGTAAAAGTTCATGGCAACCCTGAACTCTCAAGCTTCTCCCTTACCCAGAATGCACCACCCCCATTACTCCAGATCTCGTTTTCAGCTTCCCACGAAAAGACGTGGTCTGTTGTTCTCTCGTGCTTGGGCAATAAGTACATTTTAAAACTTATAAATTATTTGTCTTTAATTGTCTTTAAGCTACTTTAAACTTCCTTAAACTGCTTTAAATACTGTTTCTTACTTAGGCTTTCTCTCTTACCTTTCACGAATTTCTACTTTCTTTCCTCATTACCATTTGCGGTATTTCTAGTTACTATTGCTAGTAGCTCTCTTCCTCTCTGCTATGATTATCGTAGACTGTAGTACCATTGTTGGTAATTTTGTCTGTCTGATCTTTCCTTCTGCTTCTCTTTAAAAAAAAAAAAAAAAAAACTTTCTATATTTAAGATGTTAAGTTGTCAATCTCGCCTTCATTCTTGCTGGATGGGTTCGGAGCCGATCCTCAGCTCCGACTCGGCACTTGCTTAGCTTGAGAACTCCTTTTACCAGCTCGAGGCAACCCTATATCCCATGATGCAAGGCGAGACTACCTCAGATCTCATTTGCCGCTTTGCGAAGAGGTCTCTTTTTTTGCCAGCTCAGGTGAGTTTGATATTTCAAACAGTTTATTCAAGGGTTTTTACTCTCCCTTTCTTCTTAGTATTAGATAGTGTGTATTCTTTACTAGAGCCCACCCTATTTCCCCTTTTGGTTAGATTTTAAAGTTAAAATTTTTTCAGTTAGGCCTAAGCCTCCCTGTCTTAATCCCTGTCAGTGTGTGTGTGTTTTTGGGATTAATTGTGTGACTTGTTCAGTGTGTGTGTGTTTTTGCTTAGACTATGTCTAGGGAAGGAAAGGTCTCAGGCTTCAAGAAGTGTGACTCGTGCTGTCAGAAGATGTCTCTGGCAGATGGTCACACTTCTTGTGTTTACTACCTGGGGCCTTTACACCTGCAGGACTCCTGTGCCATATGTCATTCTTTTAGCCAGAGAGTCCTGCAGGAGAGGAGGAACAAGTTGATCCTCCGTGGCTTATTAAAGCCAGAAGGTTCACCCACAAAGACTGGGTCGGGTAAACCTTCCAAGCCACCTAAGGTTCAGGCTACAGTGGTTAAGCCTTCCCCGGTGGCTCCGACTCCTTCGGAGTCGAGATTGGCTCTGGCTGGAGCCAATCTTTCTTCCTCTGATGTGTTAGTGTCGGTTCCTACCGGCTCCGACACTCAGTCTCCAGTTGCCTTGTCGGCTCCGGCTGGTGCCGACGTGTTATCCAGTATCGGAGCCGAAAATTCTTCGGCTCCATCTGGAACCCAGAGAACGTCGGCTCCGATGGCTTCGTCCAAGAAGAGATCTCGGTCCCCTTCTTTGGAGTCGATTCACTCGGCTCCGAGGTCTCCTCTTTTGTTGGAACGGAGTCATCGGAGCCGATCTTCGAGATCTTCCAGGCTGTCTGACCACGATTTAGAGAGGGTGGTAAGCAGGCTGTTGAAGTCACAGGCACTAGCCCAAATGCTCCATAGCCCGTCTCAGCAGACTTCGGCTATTGCTCTTCCCTATGAACTTCCTCCTCCGACTCTCCTCCAGAGTTCGGAGCCGGAGCTTCTCGGGACAGCGACCGTGTCGGCGCCGGAGCCGATACATCCCCTTTCGGCTCCGTCGTCTTCGGCTCCGATCTCCTCCATGAGACCTTCCTTGGAGGGATCCGGTCGTCGAGTTTCCCTTGTCGGCTCCGAGGGGGCTAGTGGCATCGGACCCTTGTCCGACCCCGCTCTCCCTCTCGGGGCTTCGGCTTTGGTAAGCTCGGCACCGACATCGGCCTCGGAGCCTTCTGTCTCAGTGGAGCCGGGAATTCCTGTTTCTTCGGAACAGGAGTATTCTGGTCTCCCTGGGAGGGGAGCCTTTGAGGTGATGAGGAGTGTCCTGGCACCTGAGCCAGGTCAACGGTCCATCCCTTTAGCTCCTCCCTCTTCGGTGCCTGTTGATGTCTCTTGCCAGCCTCTTGCTCTCAACCCAGGGATCCATCGCCCCAGGTTTCCCCATTGGGAATAACTTCCTCTTCCGAGGTTTCTCCTGATCCCGCAGGGGAACCCCCGCGTAAGAGGACGTGTAAGAGGAAACACACAGACTCCCCTGAGTCTACAACATCTGATACCGACTTAGATGAGTCGGAGGGTTCCCCTTGGTCCCCCTCTGAGGATGTCTCCTTTTCAGACATCCTTGAACTCCTCAAACAGAGGGGGAACTGGCCTTCCATTGACCCCTCCGAGGATGAGTCGGTATACCTGGAGGCTTTTGGATCCCGACCCTCCACCTCCTGGGTGTCTCCACCTTTCGACCCACTCATGCAGGTAGTGGCTCGGAAGGCGTGGGCAGCCCCGGATTCTGTGGAACCTGTCCCCAGGAGGCCATCCAAATTTATTACGGCACCTTCAGACAAGCAGTTTCTTTCTAAGGGTGTCTCTGTGGATGCTATGGTGGTGGTGGCGGCCACCAAGAAGGAACTTGCGGATCCTTCCGTGCCTGTCCATCCTCCTAACAAAGATTCTAGGACCATGGATAGGTATGGTAAGCGGATGTTTTCTTCAGCGACCTTTGCTATGCGTTCGCTGAACTACCTTTGTCATTTCACCAGACTTCAGAGAGATATTCTCAAGGAACTAGGTGAAGTGGTTCAGGATCCTTCAGCTGCTGGGGCTGAAGACAAGATTGCCTCACAGCTAGCAATCCTAAATTCTTTAACCAACTCCTCCATGCGGCTCATATCCTATGCAGCCGATGGAGCGAGCAGAGCCGCAGGCACAGGAGTGGCTCTTAGACGTCAGGCCTGGATGCGGCTTTGTAATTTCGCGGACCCCTTTAAGGCGTCCTTCACCAATACCCCCTTTGATGGTTCAGCTTTGTTCGGACCTCAGGTGAAGGAAACCTTGACAAGGTGTGAGGAAGACGGCAAAACTCTTTCTGCCGTAGGAGTCCATTTTTCCACCCCTTCTAGACCCTATCCCAAGGGTCAGAAAGGAGGAAAGATGTGGTTCCGTAAAGCCCAAGGAGCAGTGCCGGACACATGTGGTCAGTTTACCCCCAGAGGCAGAGGGGGTAACAATAATAGACGCCACCCTAGAGGCAGGGGGGGTCCCCAGAATCAGGGTAACAGGGAGCCTCTTCCTGACAAGCCCTTTCAGCATCCCTGAGGTGTTGCCCGACTGTCCACCCTTGGAGGCAGTCGGGGGAAGGATATCGCAGTACCCAGTAGCCTGGCGTTCCCTCTCACAAGACATGTGGGTACAGTCGATCATATCCGAGGGTTACAAAATCCCCTTCGAAAGGTATCCCGTACCTCACCAATCCCTTCCAGACATCTCACCCGGTCAAAGGGATTTGGCAAAACAGGAGGTTTCAAAGCTCCTAGGAAAAAGAGCCGTCCAGACTGTTCCAGCAGACCAAGTAGGATCCGGCGTCTACTCAAGATTCTTTTTGGTCCCCAAAAGGACGGGAGATTGGAGACCTATTTTAGACCTGAGCAATCTAAACAGATTTGTCAAGAAGGCAAGATTCCGGATGGTCACGCTTCAATCCATTCTGCCCTTTCTGGGCAAGGACAGCTGGATGTGCTCGATAGACCTTCAGGACCCGTACTATCACATAAAGATACACAGACGCTCCAGGAGGTTTCTCCGCTTTCGGCTAGGGACCAGTCATTATCAATTCAGAGCCCTGCCCTTTGGCCTCACTTCAGCCCCCAGAGTGTTTACCAAATGCATGGCAGTGGTTACGGCTCATCTGAGACGTCAAGGATTCCAGGTGTTTCCTTATTTAGACGACTGGCTCCTCTCCGCCACCACCAAGCATCAGTTTCTTCAGAGCAGAGACTACACTCTGCAGCTTTGCAAAAAGTTAGGAATATCGGTGAATTTCGAAAAATCTTCTCTGCTGCCTTGCCAATCTATCACCTTTATAGGCGCAGAACTAAACACCGTCAGTATGTTAGCCAGACTAACAGATCAGAGAATTCTGGACATCCAAAAGTACGTTCGGATCTTATTACTGAGCAGCAAAGTCAGAGCCAGATTGGTTCTGAAGGTTCTAGGTCTTATGGCTGCGGCCATTGTACTTCTACCATTAGCTCGCTTCCACATGCGTCTTCTACAGTGGATGTTACTCACTCAGTGGTCGTTCCAGAACCTTCCCATGAGGCACGAAATCTTGGTTACACAATCGTGCAGGACTCATCTAACCTGGTGGATATCTTCCCCTCTACTTCATCAGGGCCGACCATTTGTTCCCCCTACTCCGGTTGCCACAGTCACTACGGATGCCTCTCTGATCGGGTGGGGGGGGGCTTTATCAGGGCAGGATGGTCCACGGGACTTGGCAACCCACAGAATACCATCTGCACATAAATGTCCTGGAGATGAGAGCGGTGCTTTTAATGTTGCAAGCCCTCAACGACTTTCTTCCCTCGGGGACTATTGCAGTTCAAACGGACAACATGTCTGTAGTCTGGTACATCAACAAGCAGGGCGGGACCAGGTCCTATCCTTTGTGTCGAGAAGCTCTCAGACTTTGGCAATGGGCAATCTCCTCTCATCGGTTTCTGATAGCAACGCACATTCCCGGCAGGTCCAACCTCTTAGCGGACAGACTGAGCAGAGCCATTCTCATGCCTCACGAGTGGTCTCTCAATCAATCGGTAGTGGACGAGATATTTCTGAAGTGGGGCACCCCTTGTTGCGACCTTTTTGCTACACCCCAAAACAGCAAATGCCCGGACTTCTTCACCCTCTTTCCCCTACCAGGCCAACCCCTGAGAGACTCTCTAACCCAGGATTGGCCCCGGGGACTTCTGTACGCTTTTCCTCCTTTCCCCTTAATTCCACAGCTCATTCAGAAAGCTACCGTTTTGAGAGCCAAGTTGATTCTCATTGCCCCTTACTGGCCTCGACAAATTTGGTTTCCGACCCTACATCGTCACCTCCTGGTGCAGCCTTGGCATCTGGACCCAGTTCGGATCTTCTGATCCACCAATCGGGTCAACAGCACCGGGCCATTCGTTCTCTCAACCTCACTGCTTGGTTGCTCCACTTCCTTCCCTAGCCAGGCTTCCTATGATCTCTGATCCTGTCAGAGATATCTTAATAGCTTCCTTGAAGTCGTCCACCAGAACGGTTTATGCTAGCAAGTGGCGACGTTTTTCCCTATGGGCAAACTCCAGGCACATTGATCCTTTTACTGCACCTGTGCATTCAGTTTTAGATTTTCTGGCTGAAGTCTTTCAGTCAGGATCTTCTTCATCAACAGTTAAAGTTCAACTGGCGGCAATTTCCAAATATCATGTTGGCTTGCAAGATCATAACATTATGTCGCATAGACTATGCAAAGCTTTTCTGAGAGGAGTTTTTCTCCTAAAGCCTCCAATAAAACATCCTCCTCCACAATGGGATCTGAATTTGATGTTAGCATCCTTGATTTTACCCCCCTTCGAACCGTCTGCTTCATGCTCCTTAAAGTTACTGACCTGGAAAACAATATTCTTACTGGCTGTCACTTCAGCAAGGAGGGTATCTGAAATTCAAGCTCTCTGCATCCGTTCCCCTTACTTGGTTTTTCACAAGGACAGGGTATCCTTGAGAACAAATCCATCCTTTCTGCCCAAAGTTGTTTCTCAAACTAATATTAATCAATTCATCGATCTACCAGTTTTTTTCCCTAATTACTCTGACAAAGCTGAACAAAAACTTCATTTTTTGGATGTCCATCGTCAGCTCAGATATTATTTGCATAGAACTAAACAATTCAGGAAATCGGATCAATTATTTGTTTCCTATGCAGAAAACAGGAAAGGTCTCCCAGTGTCGAAAGTGACCTTATCCAGATGGTTGCCTTCCACCATTTCTTATGTGTATTCGCTCAGAGGCAAGCAACTACCCTCAAAACCGAAGGCACACTCAACCAGGAGCCTATCCACTTCTACAGCCTTTCAGGATAGGCTACCCATTGATACCATTTGTGCAGCAGCTACTTGGGCCACTCCTCATACCTTTGTCTCTCATTATAAATTAGATTTGGCCTCCAGGGACAGAGCCAGTTTTGGTTCCACAGTACTCAAGAGTCTGTTCCATTGAGCCACCCGGGATACAGGTGCTAGGGACGCGGTCCCATCCAGCAAGAATGAAGGCGAGATTGACAACTTAACATTTAGAAGTTATGTACCTACCATAACGTTCCATGTTAGTTGTCTTCTCTCGCCTTCTTTCTTGCGTCCCTCCCTCCTTCCCCCTGGCCTGGACAGATCTTGAAGAATTTCTCTTTATCATATTCACTCTCCTTAGTTCATTAGAGAGTCTATCTTAAGAACTTTTTGCCTAGTTCTTCTAGGCTAGTTTTTGCTCTTCCTTTGGAATTAGTATTATTAGCAGGGTTATATAGCTAGCAAACAAGATCTAAGGTAGTCTCGCCTTGCATCATGGGATATAGGGTTGCCTCGAGCTGGTAAAAGGAGTTCTCAAGCTAAGCAAGTGCCGAGTCGGAGCCGAGGATCGGCTCCGAACCCATCCAGCAAGAAAGAAGGCGAGAGAAGACAACTAACATGGAACGTTATGGTAGGTACATAACTTCTAATTCTCACTCGTTAAATTGCTGTTGTTGTGGTTGTGACTGCACCTGGCCTTTCTTTTTTGTTTTTGCTGATAACTAAAAAGGAAAAGAGCCCAGCTGAGTTCAAAAAGTGGGGGAAGTGCGGTCAGAAAATCCAAATGTCTGATTCGCACTCCTTGTGTGTTTTTTGTTTAGGCCCTCTCTATCTCCAGGGGAATTGTGTGATCTATCATGCCTTTAATCCTAGTGTGTTGATAGGTCATAGGAACAAGGCAATCCTTGAGAGTCTTTTGCCTTCTTCCTTTGATGAGGCTATATTTGGACCTTCCAAAGATGAAACAAAAAAAATCGTCAATTACTTTTCCAAGGACCTCATAGGTTCATAGGTAGGTACTAGGCTATTGGCCCTAGGGCCTATACAAGCCTCGCCAAAAAGGTACCCTGGCTTTTGCCACCCAAGAAAAGTATTTTCCTGCGTCACTGTCGAGCAGAGCCACAGAAGTGATTCCCAGGGTGAATTTCCTATTTCCCATCCAATCATCAAGATTTTTCTTGAAGAGTGCTAATGAGGAGCTTTGTTTGATATACATAGGTAGTTTATTCCAGAGTATGGGAAGTCTCTGGGACAGGAATCTATCCCTCCTGCATGTTCTGTTTATTGTGGTGACAAGGTTTAGGTCCCTAGAGCATGTAGCTCGGATGGATTGGGATTTCTTTAGGTGGAGCATGTCCAGCAGCTCTGGGTTTGACATAGCTTTGTATGTTAGGCAGAGATCACCTCTGAGTAAGTGATATGTGACAGAGTAAAGCTGGAGTTTTTTGAGATGGTCTGCGTAGAGCATCTGTTTGAGGCCGGTAATCCTCTTTGTGAGGTATTTCTGCGGCTTTTCCAGTTGTTGTAGATGTCTTGTGAGGTACATACCAAAAGCGGCATTGTACTCTATAATGGGTCTAATGAGTGATGAGTAGAGGGGAACAATGACCTCTTTTTTTCTGGATGAGAAACCTTTTGTGATGAAGTGTGCCATGTAGAAGGATTTCCTGACTACTGTGGCGATGTGATTATCAAAGGAGAGACTACTGTCCACCTGTGTCCCAAGGTCTCTTATCACACTTAAGGTGTTAAGTATACTACCACCTATGTTGTAGTTCATGGGTACAGAGTTTTTACCAAAGGGGATGACAATGCACTTTTTGGCATTAAGCTTGAGGCCATGGCTTTGACACCAGTCATCTGTCTCAGTGAGGCCCTTTTGTAGGATGTCCACATTGTTAGGAGTTTCGATTATGGCTCCTAGTTTGCAGTCATCTGTGAACATCGTTAGCCAAAGACCTTCTGTGTTAGCCTGTACTTCAGAGAAGTAGATACCAAACAGGAGAGGACCCAGGACTGAGCCCTGTGGTACTCCACTTGTCACTGGTCTGAAGTCGGATTTGGAGTCTGCTACTTTCACAGTGTGGGTTCTGTCAGTGAGCCAGTTGGCAACCCATCTTGTGACATAGGGATTTATATCTAGTTTAATGAGTATATCTATAATTCCAGAGTGGGGGATGGTGTTGAAAGCTTTGGCAAGATCTAGATAGGCTGTATGAACCACCTTACCCTCGACTGCGGCTTTGTTTTAGGAGACATGATCTGCCTTTTACAAACCCAAACTGGGTGGGGTCCAGAGTTTGGAGATTACCAATGTCTTTGTTTATAAGTTCCATGATGATACATTCCATGGAATTGCAGAGGCTTGTCAGGCTAATGGGGTGGTAGTTCCCGGGGTCTGTGGTGGCTCCCTCCTTGTGGAGTGGGATAACCATCGCTGTGCGCCATTCAGCGGGCACAAAGCCTGAGGTGAGGCTATAATTGAACATGGTACTTAGGTGGGGTGCCAGTTTGTTCTGTAGTTCATGTAGAACGCATCATGGGATGTTGTCTGGTCCCATGGATGCAGTGTTCGTGGCTTTGGAAAGTGTGTTTTTTACCTGTGCAGCCGTGATTACAGGAACTTTGCATTGTTCCGGTATAGAGATGGACCCTTTTGGGGGTGAGAGGGGGTAAAAGTTAGCACTTAACCTATCTTTCAGGATGTTGGGAGTATCAGTTGGGTCTGTATATTTAGTGCCTTTGTGCTGTAACTCAGAGCAGATCTGAGTGTTGCCATTGAGATTCTTTACATAGCTATAGAATGCTTTGTGCTTGTCTTTAGAATCAGTGGCGATTTTGTTTTCATAACTAGCTTTGGAGGATTTTATCAGGGATGGCAGCTTCTTACTGAGGCTGACCAGGGAGCTCCTCCACTCCTGGGATTTTACTCTCTTTTGCAACAGTTTCTTCCTTCTGTTGTACAGTTTGTTTATGGCAGGGGACCACCAGATTGGCTTCCTTTTTTTGGAGGATAGCGTCTAGATTCTGTTTGGGATAGCACGATCCATGCACTCATGTAAGTGCTTATAAAGTGCAATTGTGTAGGATTCAGTAGTCGTAACTGTATTGTCCATCTGCATGGGTGTCATGAAGTTCACCACTTCTGTCTTAAGAAGCATGAAGTTGGCTTTGGAGAAATTTTTTACCGTGGTTTCCTTAATGGCGAGTGGGGGCAGGATGTTGATATCTAGGGTGATTAGCTTATGGTCAGATCGGACCAATAAGGTGTTGACTTCAGGTGTCGAACACCGGTCACTCATGTTGGTAATGACTATATCTAGGATATTGCTGCCACTGGTCTGGGTGTGGATGAGTTGATCCAGGGCATTGGAGTTTATGAATTCCAGAGAACGTTGAGCAAAGGAGTTGGTACATGAGTAGTTTTCCCAGTTAATGGTGGGGTAGTTGAAATCGCCCATTATTAGGGTGTTTGGTTGAAACCTAATATTTTCCAATACATCAAGAAAAGAGGAGTGGGAATCCTGGGGCATGGTGGGGGATCTGTAGCACGCTACAGTTTGGATTGCAGTTTTGCCCAGAGTTAGTTGCACTTGGATAACCTCAGATGCATTATGCTGAGCAACTAGCTTGGAGGTATGGATATCCTTAATGAATATGGACACACCTCCTCCTTTGGTGTTCCAGTCCAGGTTACATGGCCGAAAAATGTGGTATGATTTATAGCCTGGTAGTGCAGGGGTGCTTTCTGGAGCCTTGAACCAGGTCTCAGTCACTGCACAGATATCAGTGATCTCCATTTTAAGGAGTGCCATGAGTGAGTGCATTTTGAGATTTAGACTTCTCGCATTGAGTAGCATCACCCTCAGTTTTTGCTTGCCTGTTCCTGTTACGGTGGTGAATTTGTCATTTGAACCTTGCCTAAAAAAGGCACTATACGGGCGGCAAGAACCTTAGCCAGTATCTGGAATCCCAGGGGTGACAGGTGCAGGCCATCTCTGGTAAAGCATCGTGGTCTGTCGACCATGTCATCCCAGCAGACAGATACTGGATCCCTTTAGAATGACACCAGAAGCTTAGCCAATTGTTGAAGTCAATCATTTTGTCCTTGTACTGTAGTATCATTCTGGTTGGTGGCAGAATGCTACTCAGGGCTAGGGTCATACCTGTCTGGGCTTACAAGATCGGAGAGATCTTCCATGTCTCTTTTCATGTAGTCCAGGGAGGTACGTCTCTGGTCGTTCACACCAACATGGACAATGACAGAGTCATATTTGTACTTGTTGTGGAGTGACCTGAGTGTGTGGGTTATGTGGTAGATCCTGGCACCCGACAGGCAGCTAACAGTAACCTTCTCCTTGTTTAGCCTGGTGAGTGGGACATCAGTGTGCCTGCCTATAGAGTCACCTATGTCTAGTGTGTTGGGTATGCTGTTTTTCCTTATTGGCTGTGGTTGAGTGCACACTGAGTCTGCAGGCTATGTGTCATTTGGATTGTGTTGGGGGTGGAGGTTGCTTGCATTTTTGCTTTGGAGGTCTCTGTTGCTTGAGCAGATTATTATTGAGAGCCTCCGAGAATGTTTTTGTGTTTCTATGTGTGGATTTTGGTGGTGTAGATTTAGTGAGACAATGTGATGTGTGTGGTGTGGTGCAAGTGTTTACCTTCTCCTCTTGACTGTCAAGTTCAGTCTTGGTTGGAGAGAGCTTTACCTCCATTTTGGCTAGATAAGTGCATCTCTCACAGGTTATAGTGCTGGGTGGTAGGAGGAGAGGGTTGTCTGTGTACATGAGGCAATTTCTACATTGCCCCAAGATGCCCAGATTCATCAGATAGACAGGAGAGAACAGTGGGAGCTGACCCTTGGACGTGCCTGAATAAACTATTTTCCTCTAGATAAGTAAGGAAAGTGAGTACAAGAGCTGTTTTTCTCTAAGCAAGTGAGGAAGGTAAGTACCAAAACTGTTTTCCTCTAGGTAATGAGGAAGGTTGAGTGCTGTAGTAATTAGTAGCTTATTTAGTGCTTACAACAAATTCTGAACAAGTGCTGATCACGAATAAGCAATTTCAAGTGCTAAAACTAAGAATTTCTATCTGGACTAAACTAGTTACAGGAAAGGGGGGGAAACAAGTGCAAATGCGAGCTTTTAAATCGGAAAGTTGCGAGAGATGGAAAAACTGCCCAAATGGCCAATAACTACAATTTCTGGGCCAGAACCACTCCTTATGTGGTAGATAGGTTACCTAGTGCTTACCACTCCCACTAATTTTCTTTCCTTCAGGTCCTCGGGATAATCTTTTAAGAGAGCTTCTTCAGATCCCATAGTTTCTTCAGATCATATGAAGAAGAAGAAAAAATTATCACATTCTACCGTTTCTTCTGATCTGTCTATGGTTTCTTTGGATCCAGAGTCTCTGACAACTAAAGATTTATCAGATCCGAAAGCCTTGGATCAGATATCCTCTTTATCTACTCTGCCTAGAATGAGCTATTCTTTTTTTGTGACCTATTTCCGTTTAGGGTGCCTTCACCATTTTTAGAAAGATCGAAGTCTCTTTCTGCTCTAGCCACTCGTTCATCCGGATGACTCACTGAAAAAGACATAGAGAAGTTATTGAGAAAGATCCTCTCAGTGCAGAGCCATTCTGCCCTTTCCTCGGCTCCTAACCTATCAGGTCTGGAAGTCCATGTATCTACTTGTCCTTCTCTGCCGATTCCTCCTTTGACTCCTATCCAGGACTTAGAGCCTTGGGATCTGAGTCGTCTGGCACTGTCCCTTTCAGATCAGAGTATGCTGGTATCCCAGATCCAAGACTCAAGCTGAGCTGTACAGTTCAATCAGATCCAGAGGGCTTTCGGAGCCAATTCTACCCCATCAGGTCCGAAGTGCTGCAGTCGACTCCAAGGGATTCAGAGCTGCCTCTGCATCTCGGAATCTCGGTGATGATCAGTTCAGGTCTGACTTTGGTCTCTGGGCAGCTGTCCTCTAAGCAGGGTGAGACCAGGGATCAGGGGCACGGCCACTTGGATCTGGGTTCTTTTCTCTCTCCAGGACGGTCTACATTTAGGGTTCTGGAGGAAGCTCTGTCTACATCTCAGAACCAGGATATGCACCCCCCCCTCACCTTTGGGTCCTGTGTCTTCTTCTGTTCTGCCTCTGCACCTTGAGTCTCTGCTGTCCTCTTTACAGGGACAGCAGATATCTAAACCCCAGTCTTCCCAACAGGGTTGCCCCTCCTCTTCTAATATCTTCCTGGAGTATCCCACTGAGGAGGGCCCTAAGAAGAGGACATGCAAGAGGAAGCATATCGATTCCGCTGAATCAGTCACTGAGGACACAGATTTTGATGAGGAAGAAGGGTCCCCACGGTCACCTCCTGAATATGCCTCATTCGGACGCATCCTTGAGATCCTGAAACGAGACACATGGTTGGAAGTCGAGCAGCCCTTTGTTGTAGGAATCTGTACTACTGGAGGCTTTTGGTACCAGCCCATCTATTACCTTGGTTGCCCCATCCGCTGATGAGCTCCTGGAGTTGGTTTTGTAGCAGGCATGGAAGGAACCTGACTTCATTGAGCCCATTCCTAAAAAGCCAGATAGGATTATAATCCCTCCAGAGTCAAGACAAGTTTGATCAGAAGGTCCTCCTGTTGATGCCATGATCAAGTCAGCGGCCACTAGAAAGGAACTTGCTGATGAAAGTACCTCTGCCCATCTTTCTGATAAGGAGTCACAGACGTTGGACAGATTTGGGATGCATGTCTATGCTTCAGCGACCTTTGCCTTAAGGTTTCTGAATTACTTGGCACATTTTACTACACTTCAGAGGGATCTGATTAAGGAACTTTCAGAGACCCTCAAAGGAACCGTGTCTGAAGAGGTGAAGGATTCAGTGACTTCTCAGCTGGCGACCCTACAATTGATTTCCAACTCTTCCATGAGGCTTATTTTTAATTTGGCAGAAGGAACCTCAAGGGCAGTGGGTTCAGGGGTAGCCATTAGTAGACACACCTGGATGCATATGGGTGATTTTGCTGAGCCTCATTAGTCTATGTTCATTAATGCGCCCTTTGATGCCACCTCTAATTTTGACCCCAAAGTAAAAGATATGTTGTCCAGGTTTAAGAAGGATGGAAAGACCCTTTCTGCTGTGGGCATATATTTTCCATCCCCCAAAGATAGTTTTTGAGGAATCATCAAGGTGGTGGAAAGGTGTGGTTCAGAAAATCATAAGGATCTTTCCAAGACACATGTGGAGGGTCTTCCCCCAAAGGGAGAGGGGAAGTTTGAATGGTAGATGCCACCATCACAGCAGAGGAGGCCCACAACATTAGGGGTCTGGAGAATACTTCTTTGGTAAGTCCATCCAGCACTCCTGAGCGGAGGCCCAATTGTTCCCCTCTGGAGGCAATCGAGGGTCGTTTTTTCCTGCAAGAGCCTGGCTAGAAATAACAAAAGATACTCGAGTGCAGAGTATTATATCCAGACGATATATAATTCTATTTTCCTTTTGTCTTTTAAACTCCAGAAAAATCCCTGATGTTCCACCCAGTCAGAGGGAACAAGCTGCAATTCAAATACAAAAGCTGCTAAACAAAAAAGTCATCCAAGAGGTCCCCCCATACCAGAGAGTATCCAGGAACTTATTCGAGATTATTTTTAGTGTCAAAGAAAACAGAATACTGGAGACCAATTCTGGATCACAGAAACCTGAACAACTTTGTTTGGAAGATAAAGTTCTGGATGTTCATGGTTCAGTCAGTTCTTCCTTTACTGGAAAAAGACAACTGGATATGCTCAGTAGACCTCCAGAATGTGTACTGTCAAATAAAAAGGAACAGACAATCCAGGAAATTCTTATGCTTCTGGCCAAGAGCTAGTCATTAGCAGCTCAGATCACTGCCCTTTGGTCTCACCACAGCCCACAGGATGTTCACCAAATGCATGGCAGTGGTAGCAGCTCACTTGAGACTGCACGGACTCTGGGTGTTTCCTTACCTAGATGACTCATCTCCGCTCCAGCCAGGCATCAACTTATCACGGCAAGAGGAAAAGTAATTCAGATTTGTGCATTTTTAGGCAAAATCATAATTTTTGAAAAATCACATCTCCAACCATCTCAGACTATAGTGTTCATAGGAGATTTTCTAGACACAAGGTCAACAATAGCCTCTCTTCCCATTTCCAGAGTTCAAACCCTAAGATCACAAGTCAGCAAGATACTTGGCAGTACCACAATTCCCGCTCATCTGGTCCTACAAGCATTAGCATCTATGGCGGCAGTGATTACCCCTGTTCCACTGGCCAGATTTCACATTAGGATTCTTCAGTGGAGTCCCAATTCGAATCACCAACTTGTGCAGAAAAGATTTTATGTGGTGGACCCAGTCAGATCAACTACTAAAAGGCCGTCTATTTGTCCCTTCTCAGCCAAAGGCCATAGTGACCACAGATGCTTCCCAGCTGGGGTGCGGGGGTGGAGGCATTACCTGGAAAAGACAGTCCAAGGCATGTGGTCCCCTGAAGAGGCCAATTTGCATGTTAGTGTTCTAGAGTTGAGAACACTGCTTCTAATGCTGCAAGCCTTTCAAGATACTCTCCCGTCTGGAATGACTCCGATACAGACAGACAATTTGTCAGTGGTTTTGCACCTCAACAAACACAGAGAAACCAGACCATATCCCCTGTGTCGAGAAACACTACACTTGTGGCAATGGGCAATCTTTTTCAACTGCTTTCTCTTAGCAATGCATATTTCATAGAAGACCAGCGAACTAGCAGACAAACTGAGCAGGTGCATTCTGTTACCTCACAAATGATCTCTCAACCAGAAGGTAGCAGACAGGATTTTCTGCATGTGGAGTCAGATGTAGTCTCTTTGCTTCTCACCTAAACAACAAGTGCAGCAGCTTCTTTCCCTTATCCTCCCAAAGGAGGAGTCACAGAGGGATGCTCTACTTCACAATTCATCCACAGGATATTAAATTCGGGTCTATATTAGATGAGCGACCGTTTCGATGTCCAAATCATAGATGGTCGACATCATATGATCGAACGTCGGAAAGGTTGAAGGTGAAAGTCAATGGCTTTTCACACGCAGAATGGGAAATTCTCCCTCAGAGTGGTAAGGTTTTTTTAATTTTTTTTTTTTTATTATTATATAGTCGATGTTTTGAACTTCACTCATATGAGTTTGCTCATCTGAGGTTCAAAGTTTTGAAACTTCGACTATATAATATAGACCCTTGTATGCTTATCCACCTATCCCTCTGATATCAAACTTCCTTCAGAAAGCTGACAGGTTGAAAAGCAAGGTCATTCTCATTACTTCCTTTTGGCGTTGACAAATTTGGCTCCCCTTCCTGTGGCCTCATTTGACCCATCAGCCCTGGATTCTGGACCCAGTTCCAGACCTTCTATCTCACCCACCAG
The DNA here is from genome assembly GCF_019279795.1 of Protopterus annectens. Classification (NCBI taxonomy): domain Eukaryota; kingdom Metazoa; phylum Chordata; order Ceratodontiformes; family Protopteridae; genus Protopterus; species Protopterus annectens. The sequence continues at coordinate 1,984,275,603 of NC_056726.1, forward strand.
AAATGGTTCATCCAGATCTTCCAAACTTCAAACTAACGGCTTGGTTTCTCCATTTCTAGTAATAGCCAAACAACCTATGCTTTCTTCCCCATTTCAATGAATTCTATTATCCTCCCTCAAACCATCTGTGAGGAAAAACTTATGCTAGCAAATGGAAAAGATTTGTGCATTGAGCACTTGAAAATTATATGGATCCCTTTTCTGCACCGATTCATACTATGCTGGATTTTTTGTCATTGCTCTTTGATCAAGGGGCTAGTTCTTCTACGGTAAAGGTTCAGTTAGCAGCAGTTTCCAATTTCCATGTTGGCTTTGATGGGTCTTCCCTTATTTTGTCAAAAAAACACAAAGGCCAGCACACAAAAGTGTGTATATTTATTTCAACATAAATTAGGCAAAACCAACCGGTTTCGGCCCAAAAGTAACTAAGCCTTCCTCAGTGTTAGAATCATGCAACAAAGTCAAACCTAATATACATTAGTGTAATAACACAACACAACAAAGGTCCCGCTGATTGGTTGGCTATAAGTGTTCATTTAAACCTGGTGGAAATAATCCCCCAGCTTAATTAGCCACTTTTTTTTCTTTTTTATTCAATATATCATGCAGGATGCAGAATAGTAACTCCCAATCACTCGAAACCGATGATTTACACAAAATGCACTTTATTCCAAATAACAAGGGTTGAGCGCTTTCATCTGCCGTAATACAGATTTCATCAGAACCAATGACACAACAACAGAACAAACATTTTATACTTGTTTTGGCGCCAAAAAGTAATTGATAATTCTGAACTTAAAGCGGCCATGTTCCCTTGAACCTATACCAAAAGAATAGTATACTATAACATTGTTTATACACTTGTGATCCCCTAAAAACATGTTAAACTATTGCTAACAATACTTAAATTCTGTAATAGTTTAATTTAATTTAATATCTATCTATCTAAATACTAATTAATGTGATGATAATAAAAATGTGTTAATTAAAATCTAAGTAAAATTCTAAATTTCTATGTTTTTCATTAAATTCTATATAAATTCCATATAAATATCATATAATAGTAGATACCTATACTGGGTATGGACTATCAAACTACACGTACATAATCATGCACCTGAGATAGCCTTAGTATGTACATCCTATTGTCAAATAATAATCAAATAATTGAAAAGTTAAAAAATTAAAAAATTATGCTGCTACAAAATAAATATGCTAGGATATGTGGCACTGGGTAGTATTTGGGATACTCTTAGTTGAATGCTAACAATGGTTTCAGGCTTATGAAGTCATTAATACCTGGTGGTGTAGTGGCATCTGTGTATATTTGCCACCTACTTTCTTTCCACGCCAGGAATGTCTTCCAATTACCTCCTTTGTCCTTAACATCTACTTGGTCTATGATGGAAAATCTAAACTTGTGGTCATTACCTTTATCATGAATGTGTCTGTATAAAGCGTTTTTCGTGTCTTGTTTTTTAATCCTGTACATATGTTCATATATCCGTGTCTTGATCTTCCTCTCCGTTTTGCCTATGTAAAAGGCCGGACACGTAGTACAGGTAGCTATATACACTAAACGTTGAGAATTACAGTTCCCTCTGCTGCACACTACCTTGGTATTCATAATATTCTCAAGTCTGATAGTATGTGTAGTGTTGATGTACGTACATTGTTTGCATCTTCCACATTTACTAGTCCCTTTTGTGCTCTTATTTCTTTCATACTTCATTCCACATTCCAAAATTCTTTTAATGTTGTTTCCAGTTTTGTACACAGTACATATCTCAGTTCCGACTATACTGCCTAAAGTGCCCGAAGAGATGATGATATTCCAATGCTTCTTCAGAATATCCATGATCAAATTGACAAAGGGATTGAATCTAATGACGCAAACTTGTTTGTTGAAAACTTGGTTTGCTTCGTCTTGTAACGTTGTAAATCTCCCTAACAATGGTGTGTATTTGAGTCCCCATTGTGCTTTTACATATGTAGTGATGTTGTCTAGTAACTTCTTGGGGTAGCCCCTCTCTGTGAATAGGAGTGTGATGTTGTCTATTTCACTATTCATGTCTTCAAGAGTAGATGACATCCTTGCTGCTCTAATACACTGACCCTTCACGATATTTTTGAAAATGTGACGTGGGTGGCAGCTGGTGAAATGGATATAATCGTTGGAAAAAGTGGGCTTCCTATACAGTCTGGACACAAATCCAGTTCCAGTGTTGCCTATCCACGTATCTAAGTATGCAATACCCTTTTTATCGTGTTGGAACGTGAATCTCAAAAAATCTGTGGTGTTGTTGAGATATTCCACAAAAGTGGGAATCATATCAGTTGGTCCTGTCCAAATGATAAACACATCGTCCAAGAATCTAGTATATAGCCTGATGTGTTTGTAAAAATCACTTGAAAATATGTGTGTATTTTCCCACTCGAGCATCACCAAGTTGGCAAAAACTGGGGCACAAGATGCTCCCATGGCCACCCCTCGTGATTGTCTGAAGAATTCACCTTGATGTTCTATGTAGTTGTGTTCCAACACCAAATTCATCATGTCCATTATCAAATTCACTCTATCCCAGCTGCTACCTAAGTATTTGCTTAAACTGCTGTGAAAATAGTCCAGTCCCGTAGTCACAGGAATACTTGAGAAGAGGTCTTGGACATCAATGGTTAAGAACGTAAGATTTTCATCCCACTTGTCCATAGTTAATTTACCAAGAAAATCCCATGAATCTTTGACCAAGTGGTTGACTTTGTTATAGATATGCTTAGTCCACTTATCAATAATAGTTCCTATCTTAAATGTCTTGGACTTGGATCCAGAGATAATTGGTCTAAAGGGTGGTTTGGTCAGATTCTTGTGTATCTTCGGAATTCCGACTATATGTGCCAAAACCGGATAATCCATTCTAGCATACTCATATAATTCACTAGTGATACGATTATCAATAAAATACTCTTCTAAGGCATTATCAATATATCTATGACCGATGTTGATCTGGTTTAAGGTCACTTTTTCATAATTGCCTGAGTCGTATAAGATATTGTGAATTTCGTTGTGATAATGGGTGTTATCAAAAATTACAACCCCTCCACCCTTGTCGGGTTTCATGATTCTAATCTCTTTATTGGTGATTAAATCTTTCAAGCAAGTTCTTTCGTCCATGGTTAAATTGTCTGAAAAAGCGTTTCCTAAACTTTTGTTGTACCTGATATCTTTATGTAATTGATAAATGTCATGACAGACCATGTTCTCATATGTATTGACCTGAGGATTCATAGTTGGGATGTACGTACTTTTTTTCTTTAGTATGTTAGTTTTCCTACTATCTAATGTCTTATTAGAGCTATCATTAAATTGGATGGCCAAATTTAGTCTTCTACAGAAAAGCTTAATTTCCTTGATGAGATCAAACAAATTAAACTTGACCGTAGGTATATACTTCATACCTTTGCTAAAGAGTGATATAAGGTCATTAGTAACAGGGGTGTCAGTGTAATTATACACATTAAAGCCTTGATGGCTGCTAATACTAGGCCCTATACTGTGGGCTGAATCCAAGGTAGCTTCACTATCTGGCCTTTGGGTAGGGTTAAACTCCATAACTCGGTCCTTGCCTGTAACCATACCATAACCTTCATCTACAGTGTTAATAATAATGGGGCTGTTGTGTTTCTCTAATACCTCCTTAGCTGATTCTTTGGTGCGGGAAAGTATCACCCCCCTTGAAAATTTTCCTCCTCATTCCTCCGCATATATCTTTTATTGTTTCTAGAATGTGCTACCTCAAATGTTCCCTCAGTATCTCTATCATTTTTTGGCCAAACATATGCTCTTTCTTTTCTATATAAGTCCATGTCCCTGTCCAATTTATGCATCTTCCTTTCATAAGCATTTTTCACTTTAACTGTAGCCTGACTAAATTGGCTTGAATAACAGTCATACCATTTTTCAAACAATTCATCCTTAATAATAGTTTCATTTAAATTATACACTTCTTCTAATAATACTTTAACTTTTTCTTCGTTATATTTGATTAGATGTTTCATAAAGGTATACCCAAAATCATCGAACATAAGATTAAAATCTGTTATAATCCTAGAGTCAATCTGGATGCCTAATGGCAGTTTAAAAAACCTAAGTCCTTTCGGAACTATTTTTAAGGCTATACATTTTTCAAAATATGCAATATCCATCTTTACACATTTCAACTGTATCAGTTTTTTACCCAGTAGATATATTCTAGATTTAATGTCATCTTTTTTGTTATAATTATTAAAATTTATATTGTCAGATATTTCATTAAAATGTCCCTTACAGTTATGCTTATTCAGAAAATCAAATTCATCTGATACAAAATCATTAAACATTTTAAATAGTCCTGTATCTTTAGATTTAATGTCCATTCTTTTGAAATGTGAACTTTTGGGACTAGATAAAAAATCATTGTTTACAGTACCTTTGTTACTATGAGAAGTTTTGTTAACCACAGTGGAATATGTCCTAAAATTCTCGTGGTGTTTTTTAGGACGTGCACCCAATTTCTCATTATCTGCATTCAGATTTACCATGCTAAAATCGAAAGTGAAGTCTTCCTCTAGGGAAATGTTGACTGTATTAGTTCCCAAGTCGATACGTTGGTTACTTTCTGCCACTGGTGCCTCTCCCTGGCCATTAGGTATGTCGCTGGTGTAGCTACAGTCCGCCGCATCATCCAAGATGATGAATTTAGCTCTTACTGTGTCGTCCTCGCTTTTGCCGTTCCTGGCAGGATTAAACTCAGAAATGGTTTGCTGGTTGTCATGAGCGGAACCTCCGCTCTGAACTTGAACAAAGTCTGTAGTTACATGCTTGTTAATATGAGCGGAACCTCCGCTCTCCAAAACGACTGCTGTGAGTTTGTTGACCATGTCTAAGAGTTTACTGACGTCACCCTTAAGCGACGTTACCTCCTCTCGAAGTGCCTTATACTCCTCCGGTTTCAATGAAGTGTCCAGAGAGCCCTCTTCTGCCATCAAACAACTGGTGAATAAACAATATGTAGAAGTGTCACAACTATTATGCAGGATGCAGAATAGTAACTCCCAATCACTCGAAACCGATGATTTACACAAAATGCACTTTATTCCAAATAACAAGGGTTGGCTTTCATCTGCCGTAATACAGATTTCATCAGAACCAATGACACAACAACAGAACAAACATTTTATACTTGTTTTGGCCAAAAGTAATTGATAATTCTGAACTTAAAGCGGCCATGTTCCCTTGAACCTATACCAAAAGAATAGTATACTATAACATTGTTTATACACTTGTGATCCCCTAAAAACATGTTAAACTATTGCTAAAAATACTTAAATTCTGTAATAGTTTAATTTAATTTAATATCTATCTATCTAAATACTAATTAATGTGATGATAATAAAATGTGTTAATTAAAATCTAAGTAAAATTCTAAATTTCTATGTTTTCATTAAATTCTATATAAATTCCATATAAATATCATATAATAGTAGATACCTATACTGGGTATGGACTATCAAACTACGTACATAATCATGCACCTGAGATAGCCTTAGTATGTACATCCTATTGTCAAATAATAATCAAATAATTGAAAAGTTAAAAATTAAAAAATTATGCTGCTACAAAATAAATATGCTAGGATATGTGGCACTGGGTAGTATTTGGGATACTCTTAGTTGAATGCTAACAATGGTTTCAGGCTTATGAAGTCATTAATACCTGGTGGTGTAGTGGCATCTGTGTATATTTGCCACCTACTTTCTTTCCACGCCAGGAATGTCTTCCAATTACCTCCTTTGTCCTTAACATCTACTTGGTCTATGATGGAAAATCTAAACTTGTGGTCATTACCTTTATCATGAATGTGTCTGTATAAAGCGTTTTTAGGTGTCTTGTTTTTGTTTTTAATCCTGTACATATGTTCATATATCCGTGTCTTGATCTTCCTCTCCGTTTTGCCTATGTAAAAGGCCGGACACGTAGTACAGGTAGCTATATACACTAAACGTTGAGAATTACAGTTCCCTCTGCTGCACACTACCTTGGTATTCATAATATTCTCAAGTCTGATAGTATGTGTAGTGTTGATGTACGTACATTGTTTGCATCTTCCACATTTACTAGTCCCTTTTGTGCTCTTATTTCTTTCATACTTCATTCCACATTCCAAAATTCTTTTAATGTTGTTTCCAGTTTTGTACACAGTACATATCTCAGTTCCGACTGTACTGCTTAAAGTGCCAGAAGAGATGATGATATTCCAATGCTTCTTCAGAATATCCATGATCAAATTGACAAAGGGATTGAATCTAATGACGCAAACTTGTTTGTTGAAAACTTGGTTTGCTTCGTCTTGTAACGTTGTAAATCTCCCTAACAATGGTGTGTATTTGAGTCCCCATTGTGCTTTTACATATGTAGTGATGTTGTCTAGTAACTTCTTGGGGTAGCCCCTCTCTGTGAATAGGAGTGTGATGTTGTCTATTTCACTATTCATGTCTTCAAGAGTAGATGACATCCTTGCTGCTCTAATACACTGACCCTTCACGATATTTTTGAAAATGTGACGTGGGTGGCAGCTGGTGAAATGGATATAATCGTTGGAAAAAGTGGGCTTCCTATACAGTCTGGACACAAATCCAGTTCCAGTGTTGCCTATCCACGTATCTAAGTATGCAATACCCTTTTTATCGTGTTGGAACGTGAATCTCAAAAAATCTGTGGTGTTGTTGAGATATTCCACAAAAGTGGGAATCATATCAGTTGGTCCTGTCCAAATGATAAACACATCGTCCAAGAATCTAGTATATAGCCTGATGTGTTTGTAAAAATCACTTGAAAATATGTGTGTATTTTCCCCCTCGAGCATCACCAAGTTGGCAAAAACTGGGGCACAAGATGCTCCCATGGCCACCCCTCGTGATTGTCTGAAGAATTCACCTTGATGTTCTATGTAGTTGTGTTCCAACACCAAATTCATCATGTCCATTATCAAATTCACTCTATCCCAGCTGCTACCTAAGTATTTGCTTAAACTGCTGTGAAAATAGTCCAGTCCCGTAGTCACAGGAATACTTGAGAAGAGGTCTTGGACATCAATGGTTAAGAACGTATTTTCAAGTGATTTTTACAAACACATCAGGCTATATACTAGATTCTTGGACGATGTGTTTATCATTTGGACAGGACCAACTGATATGATTCCCACTTTTGTGGAATATCTCAACAACACCACAGATTTTTTGAGATTCACGTTCCAACACGATAAAAAGGGTATTGCATACTTAGATACGTGGATAGGCAACACTGGAACTGGATTTGTGTCCAGACTGTATAGGAAGCCCACTTTTTCCAACGATTATATCCATTTCACCAGCTGCCACCCACGTCACATTTTCAAAAATATCGTGAAGGGTCAGTGTATTAGAGCAGCAAGGATGTCATCTACTCTTGAAGACATGAATAGTGAAATAGACAACATCACACTCCTATTCACAGAGAGGGGCTACCCCAAGAAGTTACTAGACAACATCACTACATATGTAAAAGCACAATGGGGACTCAAATACACACCATTGTTAGGGAGATTTACAACGTTACAAGACGAAGCAAACCAAGTTTTCAACAAACAAGTTTGCGTCATTAGATTCAATCCCTTTGTCAATTTGATCATGGATATTCTGAAGAAGCATTGGAATATCATCATCTCTTTGGGCACTTTAGGCAGTATAGTCGGAACTGAGATATGTACTGTGTACAAAACTGGAAACAACATTAAAAGAATTTTGGAATGTGGAATGAAGTATGAAAGAAATAAGAGCACAAAAGGGACTAGTAAATGTGGAAGATGCAAACAATGTACGTACATCAACACTACACATACTATCAGACTTGAGAATATTATGAATACCAAGGTAGTGTGCAGCAGAGGGAACTGTAATTCTCAACGTTTAGTGTATATAGCTACCTGTACTACGTGTCCGGCCTTTTACATAGGCAAAACGGAGAGGAAGATCAAGACACGGATATATGAACATATGTACAGGATTAAAAAACAAGACACGAAAAACGCTTTATACAGACACATTCATGATAAAGGTAATGACCACAAGTTTAGATTTTCCATCATAGACCAAGTAGATGTTAAGGACAAAGGAGGTAATTGGAAGACATTCCTGGCGTGGAAAGAAAGTAGGTGGCAAATATACACAGATGCCACTACACCACCAGGTATTAATGACTTCATAAGCCTGAAACCATTGTTAGCATTCAACTAAGAGTATCCCATATACTACCCAGTGCCACATATCCTAGCATATTTATTTTGTAGCAGCATAATTTTTTAATTTTTTAACTTTTCAATTATTTGATTATTATTAGACAATAGGATGTATACATTAAGGCTATCACAGGTACATGATTATGAGCGTGAAGTTTGATAGTCCATACCCAGTATAGGTATCTACTATTATATGATATTTATATGGAATTTATATAGAATTTAATGAAAACATAGAAATTTAGAATTTTACTTAGATTTTAATTAACACATTTTTATTATCATCACATTAATTAGTATTTAGATAGATAGATATTAAATTAAATTAAACTATTACAGAATTTAAGTATTTTTAGCAATAGTTTAACATGTTTTAGGGGATCACAAGTGTATAAACAATGTTATAGTATACTATTCTTTTGGTATAGGTTCAAGGGAACATGGCCGCTTTAAGTTCAGAATTATCAATTACTTTTTGGCGCCAAAACAAGTATAAAATGTTTGTTCTGTTGTTGTGTCATTGGTTCTGATGAAATCTGTATTACGGCAGATGAAAGCGCTCAACCCTTGTTATTTGGAATAAAGTGCATTTTGTGTAAATCATCGGTTTCGAGTGATTGGGAGTTACTATTCTGCATCCTGCATAATAGTTGTGACACTTCTACATATTGTTTATTCACCAGTTGTTTGATGGCAGAAGAGGGCTCTCTGGACACTTCATTGAAACCGGAGGAGTATAAGGCACTTCGAGAGGAGGTAACGTCGCTTAAGGGTGACGTCAGTAAACTCTTAGACATGGTCAACAAACTCACAGCAGTCGTTTTGGAGAGCGGAGGTTCCGCTCATATTAACAAGCATGTAACTACAGACTTTGTTCAAGTTCAGAGCGGAGGTTCCGCTCATGACAACCAGCAAACCATTTCTGAGTTTAATCCTGCCAGGAACGGCAAAGGCGAAGACGACACAGTAAGAGCTAAATTCATCATCTTGGATGATGCGGCGGACTGTAGCTACACCAGCGACATACCTAATGGCCAGGGAGAGGCACCAGTGGCAGAAAGTAACCAACGTATCGACTTGGGAACTAATACAGTCAACATTTCCCTAGAGGAAGACTTCACTTTCGATTTTAGCATGGTAAATCTGAATGCAGATAATGAGAAATTGGGTGCACGTCCTAAAAAACACCACGAGAATTTTAGGACATATTCCACTGTGGTTAACAAAACTTCTCATAGTAACAAAGGTACTGTAAACAATGATTTTTTATCTAGTCCCAAAAGTTCACATTTCAAAAGAATGGACATTAAATCTAAAGATACAGGACTATTTAAAATAAATGTTTAATGATTTTGTATCAGATGAATTTGATTTTTTGAATAAGCATAACTGTAAGGGACATTTTAATGAAATATCTGACAATATAAATTTTAATAATTATAACCAAAAAGATGACATTAAATCTAGAATATATCTACTGGGTAAAAAACTGATACAGTTGAAATGTGTAAAGATGGATATTGCATATTTTGAAAAATGTATAGCCTTAAAAATAGTTCCGAAAGGACTTAGGTTTTTTAAACTGCCATTAGGCATCCAGATTGACTCTAGGATTATAACAGATTTTAATCTTATGTTCGATGATTTTGGGTATACTTTTATGAAACATCTAATCAAATATAACGAAGAAAAAGTTAAAGTATTATTAGAAGAAGTGTATAATTTAAATGAAACTATTATTAAGGATGAATTGTTTGAAAAATGGTATGACTGTTATTCAAGCCAATTTAGTCAGGCTACAGTTAAAGTGAAAAATGCTTATGAAAGGAAGATGCATAAATTGGACAGGGACATGGACTTATATAGAAAAGAAAGAGCATATGTTTGGCCAAAAAATGATAGAGATACTGAGGGAACATTTGAGGTAGCACATTCTAGAAACAATAAAAGATATATGCGGAGGAATGAGGAGGAAAATTTTCAGGGGGGGGGCGATACTTTCCCGCACCAAAGAATCAGCTAAGGAGGTATTAGAGAAACACAACAGCCCCATTATTATTAACACTGTAGATGAAGGTTATGGTATGGTTACAGGCAAGGACCGAGTTATGGAGTTTAACCCTACCCAAAGGCCAGATAGTGAAGCTACCTTGGATTCAGCCCACAGTATAGGGCCTAGTATTAGCAGCCATCAAGGCTTTAATGTGTATAATTACACTGACACCCCTGTTACTAATGACCTTATATCACTCTTTAGCAAAGGTATGAAGTATATACCTACGGTCAAGTTTAATTTGTTTGATCTCATCAAGGAAATTAAGCTTTTCTGTAGAAGACTAAATTTGGCCATCCAATTTAATGATAGCTCTAATAAGACATTAGATAGTAGGAAAACTAACATACTAAAGAAAAAAATGCATTACATCCCAACTATGAATCCTCAGGTCAATACATATGAGAACATGGTCTGTCATGACATTTATCAATTACATAAAGATATCAGGTACAACAAAAGTTTAGGAAACGCTTTTTCAGACAATTTAACCATGGACGAAAGAACTTGCTTGAAAGATTTAATCACCAATAAAGAGATTAGAATCATGAAACCCGACAAGGGTGGAGGGGTTGTAATTTTTGATAACACCCATTATCACAACGAAATTCACAATATCTTATACGACTCAGGCAATTATGAAAAAGTGACCTTAAACCAGATCAACATCGGTCATAGATATATTGATAATGCCTTAGAAGAGTATTTTATTGATAATCGTATCACTAGTGAATTATATGAGTATGCTAGAATGGATTATCCGGTTTTGGCACATATAGTCGGAATTCCGAAGATACACAAGAATCTGACCAAACCACCCTTTAGACCAATTATCTCTGGATCCAAGTCCAAGACATTTAAGATAGGAACTATTATTGATAAGTGGACTAAGCATATCTATAACAAAGTCAACCACTTGGTCAAAGATTCATGGGATTTTCTTGGTAAATTAACTATGGACAAGTGGGATGAAAATCTTACGTTCTTAACCATTGATGTCCAAGACCTCTTCTCAAGTATTCCTGTGACTACGGGACTGGACTATTTTCACAGCAGTTTAAGCAAATACTTAGGTAGCAGCTGGGATAGAGTGAATTTGATAATGGACATGATGAATTTGGTGTTGGAACACAACTACATAGAACATCAAGGTGAATTCTTCAGACAATCACGAGGGGTGGCCATGGGAGCATCTTGTGCCCCAGTTTTTGCCAACTTGGTGATGCTCGAGTGGGAAAATACACACATATTTTCAAGTGATTTTTACAAACACATCAGGCTATATACTAGATTCTTGGACGATGTGTTTATCATTTGGACAGGACCAACTGATATGATTCCCACTTTTGTGGAATATCTCAACAACACCACAGATTTTTTGAGATTCACGTTCCAACACGATAAAAAGGGTATTGCATACTTAGATACGTGGATAGGCAACACTGGAACTGGATTTGTGTCCAGACTGTATAGGAAGCCCACTTTTTCCAACGATTATATCCATTTCACCAGCTGCCACCCACGTCACATTTTCAAAAATATCGTGAAGGGTCAGTGTATTAGAGCAGCAAGGATGTCATCTACTCTTGAAGACATGAATAGTGAAATAGACAACATCACACTCCTATTCACAGAGAGGGGCTACCCCAAGAAGTTACCAGACAACATCACTACATATGTAAAAGCACAATGGGGACTCAAATACACACCATTGTTAGGGAGATTTACAACGTTACAAGACGAAGCAAACCAAGTTTTCAACAAACAAGTTTGCGTCATTAGATTCAATCCCTTTGTCAATTTGATCATGGATATTCTGAAGAAGCATTGGAATATCATCATCTCTTCGGGCACTTTAGGCAGTATAGTCGGAACTGAGATATGTACTGTGTACAAAACTGGAAACAACATTAAAAGAATTTTGGAATGTGGAATGAAGTATGAAAGAAATAAGAGCACAAAAGGGACTAGTAAATGTGGAAGATGCAAACAATGTACGTACATCAACACTACACATACTATCAGACTTGAGAATATTATGAATACCAAGGTAGTGTGCAGCAGAGGGAACTGTAATTCTCAACGTTTAGTGTATATAGCTACCTGTACTACGTGTCCGGCCTTTTACATAGGCAAAACGGAGAGGAAGATCAAGACACGGATATATGAACATATGTACAGGATTAAAAACAAGACACGAAAAACGCTTTATACAGACACATTCATGATAAAGGTAATGACCACAAGTTTAGATTTTCCATCATAGACCAAGTAGATGTTAAGGACAAAGGAGGTAATTGGAAGACATTCCTGGCGTGGAAAGAAAGTAGGTGGCAAATATACACAGATGCCACTACACCACCAGGTATTAATGACTTCATAAGCCTGAAACCATTGTTAGCATTCAACTAAGAGTATCCCAAATACTACCCAGTGCCACATATCCTAGCATATTTATTTTGTAGCAGCATAATTTTTTAATTTTTAACTTTTCAATTATTTGATTATTATTTGACAATAGGATGTACATACTAAGGCTATCTCAGGTGCATGATTATGTACGTGTAGTTTGATAGTCCATACCCAGTATAGGTATCTACTATTATATGATATTTATATGGAATTTATATAGAATTTAATGAAAAACATAGAAATTTAGAATTTTACTTAGATTTTAATTAACACATTTTTATTATCATCACATTAATTAGTATTTAGATAGATAGATATTAAATTAAATTAAACTATTACAGAATTTAAGTATTTTTAGCAATAGTTTAACATGTTTTTAGGGGATCACAAGTGTATAAACAATGTTATAGTATACTATTCTTTTGGTATAGGTTCAAGGGAACATGGCCGCTTTAAGTTCAGAATTATCAATTACTTTTTGGCGCCAAAACAAGTATAAAATGTTTGTTCTGTTGTTGTGTCATTGGTTCTGATGAAATCTGTATTACGGCAGATGAAAGCGCTCAACCCTTGTTATTTGGAATAAAGTGCATTTTGTGTAAATCATCGGTTTCGAGTGATTGGGAGTTACTATTCTGCATCCTGCATAATAGTTGTGACACTTCTACATATTGTTTATTCAATATATCATGCCAACCTAATTTATTAGCCCGGTCGCCAACAATTCTGTCAATGATAGAAAACCTAAAAGAGGCTGTAGTGTGAACCAGAGAATGCTTAAATAGAACATTGTTAGGTCTTTTTAGCCTGATGTCACTGAGGTGTTCGGATATCCGTAACCTCACTGGACTGAGGTCTGACTGATATAAAAAGCAAAACACGTACAGGTAGCCAGGTATATAACCCAATCGGTTCCACAGTTGGCCAAAAATCTAATGTCAAACACAGTCATAGTATTTCTACTTGTAAACTGTTTGGACTTTGCCACCCTGACACAATGAACACAATGACCACATGGATAACATCCCTGCAACAACTCCCCAGTTAAGGTAGTTTGGGATTGTTCCCCCAAAATCAAACCCTGTTTATAATGATTAAAATATGAACCCATGGTTTTTCCACTAGGATAAGAAAAGAGACATCTAATCATTAAGGAAGCCTGATAGCCTTTTATCCGCTAATAGTATATTCCAATGTTTGTTAACAGTATGTAACAAAACATTGGTGTTGCATCCTAAAGTAGTGATCAATCTGAGTACAGGTTGACCAAGTTGTTGTTTATCGTGATATATCAGAAGGTCATTCCTATTCATGGAAGATGCCAAATTGCTGGCAGTGAGTATTGTGCCAGTTTTATATCCCTGGGATTTAAACCTGTTGATGAGGTCCCGTTTATAATGATGGTATTTATCTGGGTGTGAACAAATTCATCTTATATGAAAGAACTGTGATTTGGGGATATTACGTGTAATGTTGGGTGGGTGAAAGCTGGAGGTATGTAATAATGAGTTATATTGTGGATACTTGCGAAAAACCTGAGTATCCAAGTTGTGGTCCAGATTTCTGGTGATCAAAACATCCAAAAAAGTGATTTGATCAACATTATAATTGACAGTAAACTGGATACCCCACTTGTTACCATTAATATATTCCATGAACTCATGCAAATACCCCTCATCAGCTTTCCAAACCATCCAGCAATCTTCTAACTAGCGTCTCCACATATCAATTTCCTCAAGATATAAATTGTGGGTGACATCATAAATCAATTGGTCTTCCACATAAGCCATAAAAAGTTCAGCATAAATGGGGCCAGAAGAAGCCCCCATAGCCGTACCCTGGACCTGCCAGAAACATTTGCCATCATAATAGAAAGTGTTCTTTGTAAGCACATGTTCAGCAAGGCAAATAAAAAATGTTTTAAAACCGAATGGATAGAGCTCGGCTTGGTAAAGCCAATATTCAAGGGCTAATAAACCCACCCAATGAGGAATATTGGCATATAGAGACGCTACATCAAGGGTACATAACAACCAACCTGGCTGGTTCAAGTTGTATGTCCGAGATTAACTGTAGAAATTGGATGGTGTCCTGGATGTGAGATCTAACATGTTTGTGTAGAGGTCGAAGATTTTTTGTCAAGAACTGTGACAATGGTTCTGTCACAGATCCACGACCAGATACAACTGGTCGTCCTGGGGGATCATATTAATTTTTGTGGATTTTTGGTAACAGGTATAAATATTTATACCTAGGATCAGGGACAGTTAGATGGTACAAAGTGGACTGAGAAATAATGCCTTCATCCCTCACTAACAAAATAAATTGGTGAATTTGTTGTTTAAATTTAGGACCAGGATCCAAGGGCATATGCATGTAGTACCTGCCATTACTTAACTGTCTCTGGGCCTCGGTATCATATTTACACCAATCCATGACCACTATGGCCCCATCCTTATCAGCTGGTGAAATCACTAGATCCTTGTTTTGTTGTAAATCCCAAATGATCTGTTGTTCAGTCCTCAAAAGGTTGTGGGGCTTGGTCCTAAATTCCCGGGACTGAAAATGTAGATCTTGGAGAACCATATGTTGAAACATGTGGACTGAATGTTGCATAGGTGGCAAGAATGTGGACTTCCAGAATCTAAAAATGTCAGAAACACAAACGGTAGATGAGGAATCAAAGTGCAACCTAAGATTCAATAATGGGCAAAGATCAATAACATCTTGTGCTAATGAGTCCTCTGCGACAAAAAAAGTGGGTGCAAAGTTGAGTCCTTTATTTAGAAGTTGCAATTCAGCTTCAGTGATGTTGAGGAAATATTCAAAACATTACTGCAGGTATTTATTTGCATGTCATCACCTTCAATAGAGTTTCTACACTGTTTATTCCCGTGATGCTTTCTTCCTCCCCTCCGTGCCCTGCCCCTAAAGGGGTATCAGAATTCCTACGTTTTGGGGCTGGAAGCGCTACAGTGTATTGTGCCTCAGAATCCATCATGGAATAGGAATCATCTGCTGATGTCCCACTCAATGAGTAAGGGGTTTTTTTTTTTTCAAAATGGACCTTCCTCTTCCTTTTGGAAGGTTTCTTACCCACATTGCTGAATTTAACATTTTTATTAGGATCAAAGGGATTCCCCCGCTCATAACCATCCCTATCACTTTGAAATTTCCTCATTTTCTTATCCTTCAATTGTTCTTCCAGGGACAAGAATTCCTGACTTAGCTTTTTAAGACAAGTAGTATAACATGCCTGCCCCTCAAAGTTTCTGGTTTCTTCACAAATGGAGGCTACCTCTGCAATGCTAGAATCTATGGATTGATCATAATAAGCAATAAGAGTGTCCATAAAGCCCATGGATGTCTTTTGCTGATCAAGGGCCCATTGTTCTGCAAGTTCCTCATCCAGATTCCTTGGGTGAAATCCTTTTGGTTTGGTAGGCTTTAAATAATCTTAAATGCCAATCATTGGTCCGTAAGACCCTCATACTCTTTGTTAATTGTTGGAAAATTGTTGAGCAGGCATGTTGTGCTTCAACCTTATCTCCCATGTCACTCGGGTTCCCTCCAGGGCCTAAACCAAAAACCCCTAATTCATCCCTATCAGCTGATAACTCCCTGACGAGTTGAGTAAGATCCATGATATAGCAATGTTATTGACGTAATTGATGTAATCACATATATGGGCAGGCCAAGATGACACAAATGAGGGCTATACCAATGTACCCCTGGTAAAAAACAATTAAAAATGAACCTCAATGTCAAATCAGAAAAATCAGAGAAGTTATTTATTTCTTTTGCAGAAAAGAAATCGGGCAAGCCACTGTCTAGAGTTTCCCTAGCCAAATGGCTCACTAATTGCATTTATTTCATTTACAATAAATTGAATTTGTCCGTAACTAAGCAACTGCATGCTCATTCTACTAGATCTATAGCAGCTTCCTCAGCATTTCATTCAAGAGCATCCATGGATGATATTTGTGCAGCAGCAACTTGGGCTTCACCTCACACCTTCATATCTCATTATATGGTGGACTTAATGTCAAGAGGTTGGGCATCTTTTGGTTCACTGGTGTTCAGGAATATCCTTCCTTGAGGTCAACCTTGGAACACAGTAGCTGGGGATTCTATCCCATCAGTAGAGGACAGAATGAAAATTTGACAACATCAGATAAAGAAGTTATGTGCTTACCATAACGTTCCATCAATGTTGTCCAATTTTCATTCTTCCTCGACTCCCCACCCACCAACCCCCATCCAATGTTGCTTGAAGGGCGAGTGGATAGAGCCAGTCTTGGGGGGTCTTTACCTGGCATCTCTAAGTCCAGTTGTAGCTTTGTACTCCATTATAAGGTACATTTCTGCTTAAAAAATTTTGTTTATATAAGTAAAGTGTTAGTCTTTTGCTATAATCTGCAAACAAGATCTGAGGCAATGGGGTGGTCTATTCTGGGTAAGGGAGAAGCTTGAGAGCTCAAGGTTGCCACAAGCCCTTTTACAATGGCCAATTCGGATACGAGGGATCAAATCAGAACCCCATCAGTCAAGGAGGAATGAAAATTAGACAGCACAGATGGAACCTTATGGTAAGTACATAACTTCTTTTTAGATCTTCTCGATGTTCACAGACAGTTGCATTTCTATCTGCACAGGACAAAGAAGTACAGAAAATCTGATCAACTCTTTGTATCCTTTTCTACTAATCATTTGGGCCAAGCTGTATCCAAGATCACCCTGGCAAATAGATAATGGATTGCATTTCTACCATTTATTCCCAAAAAGGTGTTGATTTACCTCATCCACCTAAAGCCCACTTGACTATATCCATGTCCACTTCTTCAGCTTTTTCTGCCAGAACATCAGTTGATGAAATATGCGCTGCAGCCACTTTTCTAAGATTCATACATTTGTTTTGCATTATGAATTGGACATTGGCTGCAGAAGCAGGGCATCCTTCAGCTCGACAGTGCTCCAGCTTATCCTTCCTTATGGGCCACCCAAGATTTATGTAGCTAGGGACTCTGACACAACAGTGAGGAAGAATGAAAAGGGCAACATCAGATATAGAAGTTATGTACTTACCATAACTTGGCATCTGTGTTGTCCATTTTCATTCTTCCTCACTTCTCTCCCATCCATCTCCCAGCCTTGGTATCTTCGAGAAGTTTCATGGAGGAATTTGGGACCCATAAATTCATGGCTTGGGCCCCAGAAACTCTTGATCTGTTCTATTTCCTCCTGGTAATATTACCGATTAGGGCAGCAAACTCGATCTGAGGAGTTAGGGAAGATATGATGCATTTTGGGAAAGGGAGGAGCTCGAGATTCATATCCTACAGTCTTGTGAATGTGACCAAATCAGATCCAAGGTCGGATCCAAAGACCCAACGGTGAGGAAGAATGAAAATGGACAGCACAGATGCCAAGTTATGCTATGTACATAACTTCTGTTTCTTCACACATCTGATAATCAGATTATAGCTGTTTATAAGGCTGATATGGTTTCCTTGGCTGAAAGTGTTCTGTAGATAGCTAATTCTGGTGACTGTGTTTCCATACATGGCTCTAGTGCTAGTTTAGCTACAGTCTTTTCTATTTTTTCAGAGAATGATCAGGAATCTTATGAGGACAATGGTGATTTCTCAGTCGAACAATGAGTCCAATTCTTTGGAAGGTGAACTTGAGCTTAAATCCAAACAAGTGTTCACTTTTCCACAGATGACTCTTTTTTTTTCTTGGGAGCAGTTGGGAACTACCCCAAAGCTAAGCAGGAGTATATGACCTTATAGAGGATGAGATTCCCAGTTCTGTGGCTATACCCCCTCCCTTAACAACTCTGTCGGGTGCTAGAATCCGCCACATAACGCAAGCACTCAGGTCTCTCAACAGCAGGTACAAATACGACTCAGTCATTGTCCACGCTGGTGTAAACGACCTGAGACGTACCTCCTTGGACTACATGAAAAGAGACATTGAGGAGCTCTCTGATTATGTAGCCCAGGCAGGTATGACCCTGACCTTGAGCAGTATCCTACCTTCACCAAGAATGATGCCACAATACAGAGATAAGATGATCAGCTTTAACAATTGGCTTAAACTCTGGTGTCATTCAAAGGGGATCCAATGTCTGTCTGCCTGGGATGACATGCTGGACAAGCCACGCTGCCAAGGACGGCTTGCACCTGTCACCCTGGGATTCGGATATTGGCAAAGGCTCTTGCCACCCCATAGTGCCTTTTTAGGCAAGGCTCAAATTCTAAACCTACCACCCTAGAACACAAAAAGGAAAAAACTAAGGGTAATGCTGCTCAATGCCAGAAGTCTAAATCTCAAAATGCACGCACTCGAGGCCCTTCTCAGTATGGAGAACATCGATGTCTGTGCAGTGACAGAAACCTGGTTCAAGGCTCCTGAGAGCACCCCAGCACTATCAGGTTTTACCTCTTATCATGCGTTCCGGCCCCAAAATCCGGACAATACCAAGAAAGGAGGGGGGGTATCCATATTCATCAAAGACACCCACACCTCAAGACTGGTGGCAACGCACGATGCATCGGAGACCATCCAGGTGCAATTAACCATAGGCAAGACTGCTCTGCAAATTGTAGCATGTTACAGGCCACCCTCACAAACTCAGGAACCTCACATGGCCTTCCTGAAAACACTAGAGGGGATAAATGTATCACCAAACGCCATCATACTAGGTGACTTCAATTACCCTAATATAGACTGGGAACACTACTCAAGCCCAAACACCCTAGCCCAAAAGTTCCTGGAATTCATAAACTCAAATGCCATGGAACAACTAGTCACCATCCCCACAAGAGGAGAAAACATACTTGATCTCATCATCACGAACATGGGAGCACAATGTTCAACACCGGAAGTATACCCCTCACTGGTGAGATCAGATCACAAACTAATCTCGCTGGAGGTCCTCATCCCACCCCCCCCTGAAATAAAAAAGACCACAGCAAAGAACTTCTCGGAAGCCGACTTCACACTTCTAAAGACTAGTGTGGTCTCCTTTAACGCCCCGAGGCGGAAAACAGTACTCAAGCCGCTGAATCACTTACAAATGCCTTCTACCAGCACCTGCAGGACTGCATGGATAAGGCAATCCCAAGCAAAACAAAGACTCTTTGTACCAAAGGCAAGCGTCCAGTCTGGTGGACCCCAGCCATAAACAAACTCTACAACAAAAGGAGGAAGCTACTACAAGATAGAGCAAAATCCTTAAAAGGTAAGACACCCTTGATCACTATAAGTAAAAAACTAAGAGCTCTCATAAAATCATCCAAAGCAAATTTTGAGAGAAAAATAGCTAAAGACTCAAAAGAGAATCATAAGGCCTTCTTTAGCTATGTTAGAAACTTGGGAGGAACCTCCCAGATATGCTCAGAACTAGTTCAAAATGATGTGAAGATTACTGATCCTACAGACATTGCCAACATACTGGCTGACAGGTTCAGTGCAAACTTCTTCCCCTCCCCAAAGGAGAGATATCTATACCAGCGATTGCAGCCCCCAAACATCTCCAACGCCCAAGTGAGAACTGCTCTCTCCAAAGCAAGAAACACAGCATCCATGGGACCTGATGGTGTCCCCGGCTGTGTGCTCCACGAACTCAACGAGGAATTAAACCCACAGCTCGGACAGCTGTTTAATCATAGTCTTACCTCTGGATACGTACCCAGGGAGTGGCGCACTGCAACTGTGGTCCCACTTCACAAAGGCGGTGCCTCCACCGACCCTGGAAATTACCGCCCATTAGCTTGACAAGCCTTATCTGCAAAGCCATGGAGAGGATCATAATGGACCTCATAAATAAAGACATAGGGAATTTGCAGACTTTGGATCCATCCCAGTTTGGCTTCGTCAAAGGCAGATCATGCCTTCTAAACTTGGTTGACTTTTTCGAAACAGTCACCAAAGCCATTGATGAGGAAAGGCAGTCCATACAGCCTACCTCGATCTGGCGAAGGCCTTGATACAATACCCCACTCGGGTATCATTGAAAAACTCATCAGCTTAAATGTTAACCCATACATCACAAGATGGGTTGCAAACTGGCTGAGTGACAGAACCCACAGGGTCAGAGTTGCTGGCGCCATGTCAGACTCAAAGCCTGTCACAAGTGGTGTACCACAGGGCTCAGTCCTGGGCCCACTCTTGTTTGGCATCTACTTTTCCGAAGTACAAGCAAACACAGGAGGGTTATGGCTGACAAAGTTTGCAGATGACTGCAAACTCGGCGCCATAGTAGAAAACACATCTGACACAGATATCCTTCAGAAGGGTCTCACAGAAACGGATAACTGGTGCCAGAGCCATGGCCTAAAGTTAAATGCCAAAAATGCATAGTCATACCCTTCGGGAAAAACAAGGTTACCCCTAGCTACCAAATAGGTGGCAATCCACTGAGCATAGAAGAAGTTATCAGGGACCTGGGGACCCAGGTTGATAGTAGTCTGTCATTCGACACCCATGTAGCTAAAGTAGTTAGGAAGACCTTCTACATTGCCCACCTTATCATGAAGGGATTCTCATCTAGATCAAGGGAGGTCATAGTCTCCCTATACTCATCACTCATCAGACCAATGATTGAGTACAATGCCCCATTCGAATGTATCTGACCCGACACTTGCAGCAGCTGGAGAGGCCACAAAAGTTCCTCACCAAAAGGATAAAGGGTCTCAAACATCTGTCCTATGCTGCCGGACTGAAAGAACTCCAGCTCTATTCAGTCGCCACGCTTGCTCAGAGGTGACCTTTGCCTAACATACAAGGCCATGTCAAACCCAGATTTGATGAATATGCTTCACCTCAAAAAATCTAGATCCGTCAGAGCCACAAGGGCGGAGACTTAAACCTCGACACGGCTATTAATAGGACGCGCTGGAGGGATAGATTCATCACCCAAAGACTCCCTATGCTGTGGAATAAAATCCCGGTATATGTGAGGCAGAGCACCTCGCTGGCCTTGTTCAAGAGAAATCTTGACCAATGGATGGGAGATCGCAGATATACCCCAGGGATTACCTCAGTGTCACTGCTCAACAGAGGCACAGCAAAATAATGGGTATAGTTCCCCATACTAAAGGGGTGGCGTAAGCCACAAAACTATGGGCTAGGCTTGTAAATGCCCTCGGGCAGATAGCCTAGTATGAACCTATGAACCTATGGAAGATGTTTATAAAACCTTCTGCCGGACACCATTATCTATTCCAGCAGTTGTTAAAAAGGCTTAGAGAGAATATAGGGATATGATGTTGTCATTTTCATTCATTCATTCCTCAACTGTTGGGTCTCAGATCTGACCATGGATCTAGCTCTTCTGCTTTTACTAGACTCATGGATCTAGCTGTCTAGCTCCTCCCTTTACCCATAATGCTCCACCACCCTGGCATAATTCAGATCTCGTTTTCCCACCACATTGTTCAGATGGGGAATTTCTGCTCTCAAGCTAGGGGGATAAAATGGAAGCTTTATCTCTCTATTTGTGAGTTTTGTTTTATTTGTAATGTCTTTTTTCCTCTTTCTCACTTTGCCTTTTTTAATGGATTTTTGATAACGTTAAATTCTTTTCAAATTTTCCGACTTGTGTTTTAGTTAAGCCTTCTCTACTGATATGAGGGTATTCTTCTAAATAGTATCACTGGTATTCTGTCTGCCTATAGGGTACTTCTCAAATACCATTGTTGGTATTTTTTTTTTCTTTTTTTTTTCCTCTGTTGTTGACTGTAAAAACAAAAACAAAAGATCTTTCTGTTTCAAACTACTTATTTTTTATATGACTGACAAGCCTACAAGGTTGAAGAAATACACTTTCTGTGGGCATAAAATCCCTAATTCTGATGCCCAGGAGGAGTGCATTTATTGTCTGGGCACTGCCCACCTTGAAGTTGACTGGTCCATTTCTTCAGGATTCAACTCCCATGCGCTGTGACAGGAGAAACAAATTAGTGTTAAAAGGCTTACTACCTTTTTCCTTCTGCTTTTTTATCAGCCAGGGCTGAATCCCACTCCAAAAAAAAAACTGATAAAGGGAGACATCTGCAATAGATACACCCTATAATAAAGGAAAAAATTGCTGTCCAGGACCAAGAAGGAGCAGGTGTCTAATTGGAAGCAATCATTTCTTAGCCTGAACAAGCAAATAAGAGCAGCAGTGAAATCCTCAAAGCAAACTTCAAGTCCAAACTGGCCATATCAACTAATGACAATCAGAAAGCCTTCTTCACATATGTCCACAATCTCAAAGGAAGCACTCAGATCTGCTCAGATCTGGTGGTCAAGGACACCACATACACAAACACTGCAGGTATAGCCAACCTGCTGGCAGACAGGTTCAATGAAAACTTCACAGCTCTGTCCCCCCATCAGTAAATCAGGACATCCCCAGCACCTGTTCCCCCTCCTCTTATCTCTGGTGAGCTAGATATCACTGCTGTCTCAAAGGCATAAAATACAGCCTCCATGGTACCCGATAACATCCCAGGCTGCATCCTACATGAACTCAGGCAAGAACTTGTAGCACCATTAGGCACCCTATTCTACCAAAGCCTGAGTACTGGCTTCATCCCAGCCAAGTGGAGGACAGCCACTGTCATCCCTTTGCAAAACAGTGGAACGTCTACTGATCTAAGAAATTATAGATCCATCAGCCTAATTAGCCTGATCTGCAAGGCCGTGGAACGGCTTATCATGGACCTCATTTTTTGTCAAGGGGAAGTCATGCTTGTTAAACTTGGTCGACTTCTTTGAAACAGTCACCAAAGCCATAGATGAGGGGAAGATGATGCACACCGCCTACCTTGACCTCGCCAAAGCCTTCGATACTATTCCCCACTCTGGTATAATAGATAAACTCTCTCAACTAGGAATAAATCCATGTTACCAGATGGGTAGCAAACTGGCTCACTGATAGAACCCACCTAATCAAAATAAGAAAAGCCACCTCAATCAGAAGACCCGTAATGAGCAGTGTAACCCAGGGATCGGTCTTGGGGCCTATGTTGTTTCGGATATACTTTTTTGAGGTGCAGACCAAAACCAGTGGACTGTGGCTGACCAAGTTTGCAGATGACTGCAAGTTGGGTGCTGACATCAATTCCCCTAGTGATGTGGACATCCTCCAAGAGGGTCTCACCTAAACAAATGACTGGTGCCAGAAACATGGCCTCAAACTGAATGCCAAAAAATGCATCATCATCCTGTTTGAGGAGAATGATGTCCCCACAAATTATCACATTGATAACAAGGTCCTAAGTACGCAGTGAGTTGTGAGTGACTTGGGCACCCAAGTTGATAGCAACCTGACTTTTGACCTCCATAGTGCCTCCATTTTACGGAAGGCTTTCTACATGGCCCACCTCATTAGGAAGGGTATCTCATCAAGAGACAAATAGGTCATAACATCCCTGTATTCTTCCCTTATAAGAGCATTGTTGAGTACAACTTCCCTTTTGGCATGTACCTTACAAAGCACATGCAGCAGCTGGAGAGACCACATAGATTCCTCACCAGGAGAATCCAGGGCCTCAAACATCTACCCTACAGAGATAGCCTAAAGGCCTGTCCCTCTACTCAGTCTCATACAGACTCCTCAGAGGTGACCTCTGTCTGCCATGCAAAGCAATCTCAGGCCCCACCTTGATGGGAATGCTGTATATCTGTAAGTCAAGCTCCACTCAAGTAACCCTCATGTTCGACCTCAACCTGGTCTTTAACATCAATAGGACTTATTGGCGGGACAGATGTTTGTCCCAGAGACTCCCCCTTCTGTGAAATAAACTCTGTCTCCACATCAACCAAAGTACCTCATTATCCCTTTTTTGGTGCAACCTGGATAACTGGATGGGGAAGAGAAAATACAGCCTTGGGATTCCACCTGTGTCCCTGCTGGACAGGGGCATCGGGTGCTGACTTGTCGGAACATGGGCTAAATTCTTGGCTAGGTTGTAAGGGCCTCAGGGCCATTAGTTTAGTAACTTCTTATGATCCTATGTCTCTACTGCAAAGAAAAGGAGTCCAGAAAACAGCCCCTGACCATTCTCTTTGTTCGGCTATGATTCCCGAACCTCCAGTTAAACTTTCTAAGAAACCAGATCCAATGACAACCTCAGATCCTGCAACTTTAAGCACCAAATCTGCTCAGTACCAGTCTTTACATTTCTCCCTTGAGCCGAAATCTCCTTGTCTCCATTCACCTTTTTTTGCAAGAGACACTGAGAAATCTCTCTTGACCACCTTCCACCAGTTCATCCCTTAGGTCCTTCGGGAATGTATCTGAAGCAGAGGTTGACAGAATGATGAGGAACTTCTCAGGTCTTGGATCTAGATGAGGTAATTCTGGCTTCATCTCCCATCAGACAAGTGAGTCTGCCTTCTTCTCACCCTCATGATGTTATGTTGTCCCATCTCATCCTCATTCTTGCTAGTTGGGTTTGGAAGCAAGCATCGGCCTACTACTAAAGCTTGACAGCTTCCACTGGCTCGAGGCAATACCCTATCCCATCATGCTTATGGAAGATTACCCAGATCTCGTTTGCTGCTTAACTAGATCGGGTGTTTCTCACTAGGCTCAGGCTAATTGAAAATAGTTTTTCAATATTATTCTGTTTTTCCATTATATTTTTGGATAAATATTGCTGTTGTAGTTAGATGGGTTAGTGTTCAATCTCGCCGTTTGTTCTTACACATGGGTTCGGAGCCGATCCTCGGCTCCGTGCCGGCCTCTTGCAAGCTCTGCATCGAGAAGAAGCTCGAGACAATCTAATACCCACAATCCCCCTCTGCCTTTACCTCAGATCTAGTTTGCCGCTGCTGCATACGCATCGTTGGGAGCTAGCTCGAGAGTTTCTAAGCTAAGATATAACTTTATTTGTTATATTTTATTAGGATTCTATTCTATTTGATATTTTTTCAGTGTTAACTGTATGATTGTGTTGTGGTTCCGTTAATTTATTGGTACCGTTATCTATAATTATCGGTTAAATATTTGTCGGGGCCTAGACCCTTCATATTTTACCTAGTTAAGGAAATTTTTACCGGATTTGACAATTTTCATCGGTTTTGACTAACTTTATCGGATTTGACTGTTTTTACTGGATTTGTATTTCTTTCCTATAATGTCTGAGAAGGTAAAGTCTGGTTTCAAGCGTTGTCAGTGTGGCCAGAAAATGTCGGTCACTGACAACCATAGTTCCTGCGTCTACTGCCTTGGCCCTCTCCACTTACAAGAGGATTGCTCCATCTGTCACTCTTTTAGTGGGAGGGTCATGACAGATAGGCGCAGGAAACTAATGGACAGAGGTCTATTGAAACCTGCTTTCCAAGAGGCGCTGGATGCTTCTGACCAGGCATCGAAGTCCTCTAAGGAGTCGAAGACGTCGGAGCCTAAGTCATCGGCTCCGAGCTCTTCTTCAAAGGTTAGATCTCCGGTTCCACAGACTTCGGGGGCCGAGTGTTCAACTGGTATCGGTTCCTGAGCCTCGAGTCTTGGAACCGGTGATGGAGCTCCCTCCTTCGACCTTATTGAGGGTGGCTCCGTCTTCGGTTCCTTCGACCCGTTCTTCCTCCAAACTTTCGGATGTCGATGTGGATCGCGTGGTGCAGAAGTTATTGGAGCATTCGGCCCTCTCCAAACTTATTTCGGTTTCCACCCAGTTGGTGTCGAAACTTGAAGGCCTCCCTGTATCTCCATCCATTCCTCCTCCGAGACCGATTCAGTCTTTGGAGCCGGAAGAGGCTGATCTACTGATTGTGGAGCCCTCGGGTCCAGAACCGTCCTTTTCTCGGTATGTTCCCCTCACCTCGACTCCGTCGGAACCGGTACCGGAGTCTCGGAGCCGACGGTCTGTACTTGGTTCCGGGGCCGAGAGTCGAACCGACGTGTCGGTTCCGACTCTCCCCCTCGGGGCCTCGGCGCGGATCGATTCGGCTCCGTCCTCGGGGTCGATGCCTTCGGTTCCTGTGTCGGGGATTCTTCCCATTTCTTCGGAACCGGGGGACTCTTCGATGCGGGACCCGGGAGCGTTCGACCTGACGAGGAAGGTGTTGTCTACCCAGACAACCACATCAGTGGAAGCAGCCTCTCCTCCCCATAAAGGGCCTTTGTCTTCATCTGCACCCACGGCCACATCCAAGCGTCGGGCACCAGTGTCTCAGCCACCCTTGGAGGGTGCCCCCTCTTCCTCCGAGGCTTCTTCGGATGCTCCCCACGAGGAAGTCCCTAGGAAGAGATTGTGTAAGAGGAGACACTTGGATTCTCCACAGGAATCCTTGACATCTGATACTGACTTAGATGAATCAGAGGGGTCCCCTAAGTCACCTTCAGAAGATGTCTCTTTTTCGGACATATTGGAGATCCTGAAGCAGAGAGGTGACTGGCAGTCCCTTCCCCCTTCTGAGGATGAGTCAGTTCTGCTGAAGGCATTTGGTGCTCGCCCTTCCTCCTCCTGGGTCACTCCGCCCTTCGACGAACTAATGGAACTAATTGCTCGAAGGGCGTGGGAGGCTCCTGACACAGTGGAACCTGTTCCAAGGAAACCTAACAAATACATCACAGCACCTCAGGATAAGTCCTACCTTACAAAAGGAGTGCCAGTAGACGCTATGGTGGTGGCAGCAGCCACGAAAAAGGAGATGTCGGAGTCTTCTTCGTCTGTCCATCCTCCTAATAAAGACTCTAGGACGATGGATAGATACGGGAAGCGCATTTTCAGTTCAGCGGCTTTTTCCATGCGGTCCCTGAACTATTTGACCCATTTTACACGTCTACAGAGGGATCTAGTCAAAGAGTTGGGAGATACCCTCCAGGGTGCTACAGATGCAGCTGTCTCAGAGAAAGTGACAGCGCAACTTAATACCCTAACATCGATTGTTAACTCGTCCATGAGGCTGATTTCCTACGCAGCCGAAGGTTCGAGTAGGGCAGCAGCTTCAGTGATTGCTCTTCGTAGACAATCCTGGATGCGCCTATGCTCCTTTGCGGAAGCCTTCAAGTCTTCCTTTACAAACGCCCCATTTGACGGTGCCACTCTTTTTGGCCCCAAGGTAAAGGAGACCCTTACCCGGTGTGAACAAGAGGGAAAGACTCTGTCTGCTGTCGGAGTCCGTTTTTCCACCCCAACCAGACCGTACCCCAAAGGGCAACGAGGTGGAAAAATGTGGTTTCGAAAACCCCAAGGATCTTTCTCAGGCACACAGGGTGATGCCCCCTCTAGAGGCAGAGGAGGGGGCAGAGGTGGAAGACGCCGCTCTGGCGGCAGAGGGGGTCCGCAACATCAAGGTGACAGGGAAACACTCCCTGGTAAACCTTTCCAGCACTCCTGAGAGGAGGCCCGACTGTCCTGCTCTGGAGGCAGTCGGGGGTCGCTTAGCTTTATACCCTCAGGCCTGGCAAAATATAACTACAGACAAGTGGGTAAAAAGCGTGGTTACCAGAGGTTACAACATACCCTTCCTATCTCATCCCATTCCAAAGAAAAGACTCCCAGATGTACCGCCCCATCTGCGAGAGCCAGCAGCTATAGAAATTTCAAAGCTGCTAGAAAAAAGAGTCATCCAACCAGTCCCAGCGGACCAGCAAGGATTCGGGACTTACTCAAGGTTCTTTTTAGTTCCAAAGAAAACAGGGGACTGGAGGCCCATTCTAGACCTAAGCTACCTCAATACTTTCGTGAGGAAAGAAAAGTTCCGAATGGTCACGCTTCAATCGATCCTTCCATTCTTACAGAAGGACGAGTGGATGTGCTCAATAGATCTAGAGGATGCATACTACCACATCAAAATGGCCAGGGCATCCAGAGATCATTTGCGCTTCCGGCTGGGAGCCAGTCACTTTCAATTTCGAGCCCTGCCCTTTGGTCTGACCTCAGCCCCCAGGGTCTTCACCAAATGCATGGCAGTGGTAGCGTCTCACTTGAGACGCCAGGGATTCCAGGTGTTTCTGTATCTGGACGACTGGCTCCTTTCGGCCACCACCCGGCGTCAACTACTGCAGGCCAGAGACTTTGTTCTCCAACTGTGTGTTCACCTAGGGATCGCCGTAAACTTTGGAAAATCCTTACTTCAGCCATCACAAAATATCTTGTTCATAGGAGCAGAATTAAACACACGTCAGTTGATTCTGAGGCTTCCCCCAGAAAGGATATTATCACTTCAGACTCATATACGTCTTCTACTCTTGTCAAGGAAATCTCCTGCAAAACTAGTACTGAAGGTGTTGGGCCTCATGTCAGCCTCCCTTATTGCAATTCCCCTGGGAAGGCTGCACATGAGGGTCCTACAATGGCTACTGTTTGCACAATGGTCGTTTCAACAACTACCTCTAACACACGAGATTCTTATAACAAAGACTTGCAAAACAGATCTAAACTGGTGGCTTCAAACGTGCAACCTTTCCAAGGGAGGCCGTTTGTGCTACCCACGCCCACAGTTACGGTGACCACGGACGCTTCCCTGATAGGGTGGGGGGGCATCTTTCAGGGACAGACAGTCCAAGGCGAATGGACCAAATTGGAGTACAATCTGCACATCAATGTTCTAGAGTTGAGGGCAGTGTTTCTAGCGTTGCAACACTTTGCTCCCCTTCTTCCTCTAGGGACTATTGCAGTTCAGACGGACAACATGTCTGTAGTCTGGTACATAAACAAGCAAGGGGGAACCAAGTCCTATCAACTATGCAGAGAGGCCATGAGAATTTGGCAGTGGGCGGAGTCCATGGGTCGCTTTCTAGTAGCAACGCACATCCCGGGGTCATCCAACGTCATAGCCGACAGGCTGAGCAGAGCAATTCTGTTACCGCACGAGTGGTCCCTAAAACAGTCAGTGGCGAAAAGGATTTTTCGCACGTGGGGCCAGCCTTCCTGCGACCTGTTTGCGTCTCCAATGAATGCCAAATGCAGGAGCTACTTTGCCCTATTACCCCCTCCAGGGGAAGTCCCCAGGGATGCACTGGTTTACGATTGGCCCCCGGGACTCCTGTACGCATTTCCTTCTTTTCCTCTGATATCAAAGTTTCTCCAGAAAGCCAGGAACCTACACAGGACAATAATCCTCATTGCTCCATTCTGGCCTCCTCAAATTTGGTTTCCCTTCCTGAAGATACACTGCATTCGGGGACCCTGGATTCTGGACCCAGAGCCAGATCTATTGACTCACTCGTCAGGGGTTCCCCATCCCGCGCTCCGGTCACTCCATCTAGCAGCTTGGCTGCTCCAATTCCCAACTTAGCCAGGTCTGATTTTTTGTCACCAGCAGTCCAGGATATATTGGTGGCTTCGCATAAAGCTTCCACTACTAAAACATATACTAGCAAATGGAAGCGATTTGTATTCTGGGCGAATACACACCATGTGGATCCCTTTATAGCTCCTTTGAATAAGATATTAGAGTTCTTAACGGACTTATTTCATCAGGGTGCTTCTCCTGCTACTCTAAGAGTTCAATTGGCTGCCATTTCAAATTTCCATGTGGAAGAATGTGGAGCTCCTGTTATGGCTCACAGACTTTGTAAAGCCTTTTTAAAAGGAGTTTTTCATATTAGACCACCGGTCAGATCTCCGACGTCACCTTGGAGTCTAAATTTATTGTTATCTAAATTAATGTTGCCCCCTTTTGA
This sequence comes from Protopterus annectens, assembly GCF_019279795.1. Classification (NCBI taxonomy): domain Eukaryota; kingdom Metazoa; phylum Chordata; order Ceratodontiformes; family Protopteridae; genus Protopterus; species Protopterus annectens. The sequence continues at coordinate 1,984,306,012 of NC_056726.1, forward strand.
ACCCGCCTCTTCTTGCCCATTAAAATTTTTGTCCTGGAAAACTCTGTTTCTAGTAGCCATTACTTCCGCTAGGCGAGTATCTGAACTTCAGGCTCTCTCCATCAAGCACCCTTATTTGATCTTTCACTCTGACAGAGTTTCTCTTCGAACCAATTCATCCTTCCTCCCTAAAGTGTGTTCTATTAACAATATTAATCAGTCCATTGAATTACCCACTTTCTTCAAAAACCACTCCAACAAAATGGAGTATATGTTACACAAATTGGATGTTCACAGACAGCTAAGATTTTATTTGGATAGAACAAAAGATCACAGAAAAACAGATCAACTCTTTGTGGCTTTTGCTGATAGCAGGAAAGGACTTGCAGTTACCAAAAGAACTCTTTCTAAATGGTTGACGGATTGTATAATCTATGTTTACGATTCTTCAAATCAACCCCTTTTACACAAACCCAAAGGACATTCCACAAGGTCAGTGTCTACGTCTTTGGCTCATGCAGCTCGCCTACCACTGGACGCTATTTCAGCGGCTGCTACTTGGTCTAAGCCACATACATTTATTTCTCATTATAAAGTAGACAAGGTTTCTAGGGACAGGGCAACCTTTGGTTCCACTGTGCTCAAGAACGTCCTCCCGTGAGTTCCTCAGGATCAAGGAGCTAGGGACGCTACCCATGTGTAAGAACAAACGGCGAGATTGAACACTATCACATATAGAAGTTATGTCCTTACCATAACGTTCCATGTGGAGTGTTCATCTCGCCTTTGTTCTTACAGTCCCACCCTCCCACCCTTAGGAAGAACGTTCTTTGATGCCTGGCCAGGAGCATTCTGCTACTGTTACGATATTGTGTACATAGTTGACATATATATATATATATATATATATATATGTCTGTTTAGATATATATATAGTTATCTGTAGATTCTTTCTATACATATGTGTATAAGCATGAATGTGCTATTCTGTAGATTGGTTTGCTTGCAAACTAGATCTGAGGTAAAGGCAGAGGGGGATTGTGGGTATTAGATTGTCTCGAGCTTCTTCTCGATGCAGAGCTTGCAAGAGGCCGGCACGGAGCCGAGGATCGGCTCCGAACCCATGTGTAAGAACAAAGGCGAGATGAACACTCCACATGGAACGTTATGGTAAGGACATAACTTCTATTTACAGTGTTTTAGGTCTCACCTTGTGGTGAATTACTAGTTTTTCGCTTGTTGCGTTTCTTTGTGTTTGGCCGTCGCTTTCATTAGGCCTACAGCTCCTTCCCTATCCATGTTTCACTGAAAACTTTCTCTTATCTTTAACAAACCTGTTTAAGGTAGAGGGTTAGCCTTTTCTTTCCTTAGCCGTTTAAATCAGAGGGCTTCCATTTCTACTTCCTTCCCTTTCTAAAGAGGTTTCATCGTTTAAATTAGAGATGTGTCCTCTGGCTAGAGGAGACCGTCGTTTTAATTAGAGACCTCTCCTCTAGTCTTTTTCTCTTCCCTTTGTGACTGTTCAAAAAAAAAAAGGAAAGTAGAAAATATATAATCTGAAGTAGTTGACTTCATTTTATCTGCAACCTGTGGGTATACGGATCCATATCGGATCCGAGCCGGCAACTTTTTCTAGCATCTGCTCCAAGCTCTGAGCTCCTCCTCTTACCCATAATGCCCTACCATCTCCTATATTCCCTCAGATCTCGTTTGCTGCGCCAGTAGTGTGCATCGTGGTCTCCTTTGCTCTGAGCTCAGGGATAGTAAGTAGAATGTTTTTTGCTGATATCTAGGTGTGCTTGACTAGGATTTCCCTTCCTCCCCTTCTGTAGTATCGCTTTTGGTCGTTGGTGTAAAAAAAAAAAAAAAAAAAAGGTTTTTATATAGAATAGTAGTTAGGCCTGCCTTTCCCCTACCTGTGTGTGTGTGGTTTTTGGAAAGGTAGTGCTTATACCTTGGAGTGCAGGACTATGGCTGATCAGCCAAAGCCTGTGTTCAAAAAATGTACAGAGTGTGGCCATAAGCTTTCCCCTGCTGATGGTCACACTCTGTGTGTGATATGATTAGGAGTGGCACATTTATCCACTCAATGTGCTGTCTGTTCAGGTTTCAACCTTAGGGATCATAAGGCCAAGCTAGTTAGCAAAGGCCTTCTCCCTGTTGCCATGCTGGAATCTGCCTCGGCCTCGGTCGCTATTGTACCACTGCAGACAGGGACTCAACCTAATACTTCGTCTGGCGATGGGTCTTCAAAGGACAGATCTTCAGTCAGCGAGTCTGACAAAGATAAGGAAAAAGAAAAAGAGAAGGAAAAGGAAAGGCACAGAGAAGAACGGCAGAAAAAAGACAGGCTTCGTAAGAGATCCCCAGACAGGGAGCTCTTTTTCAGCCCCCCATCTAAGACCATAAGGTGTGTTTCTCCTCTGCTCAAGTCTCGTCGCTACTCACCAGAGCCGTTGGAACATTCGGAACCGAGGCCCTCCACCCCACTGCGCAGACCAGCCAGATCCGAGTCGGTGGCCTCTTCAAGGTCGACTCAGAGCCTATCGGACATGAATATGGACAGGATGATGCAGAGATTTATTCAGACCCAAATTCAGATGGGAGTCTTGCCAGGTCCCTCTCCCTCTGGAGGGGCGACCTCCATGCCTCTTTTCTGCCCCATCTCTCCTTCCCTAATCCATGCTTCGGCTTCAGGGCTCTTGGATCCAAGGTTTTTCTGAGCTGGTAGCTCAGCACCGATGGTTCCTCCAACCTCGACTCTGGCTGTTACCTTGAGTTCCTCTGATCCGACTTGATCGGATCCGAGTGACTCTTGGAGCCGCGGACAGGGAGTCAGACCCTGGGGAATGGATTCTTCATCTCCGACCCTTTTGGACCCGATCCGTTCCCTCAGACCTCAGGCTACCCTGTCTTCGGCTCCAGTGCCCACTTCAGATCCAGGGCGGACTTCTCCCTTGGCCTTTGAAGTGGTGGAGAGGGTTCTCTCCCAGGGATTGAGACCCCAGCCCATCCCCTCGGATACCACCCAGGTCCCCCTGGATTTGACGATGACTCCCTTCATCCTGTCTCAGGGTCAGCCCGTGCCAGAGGATCCCCAGGTCATTTTCCCCGAGGAAACCCCTGCAGCTTGCGGATCCCCTTCTGAAAGTCCCACTGAAGAGGGTCACCGTAAGCGCAAGTGCAAATGGAGGCACTTGAACTACCCCGAGTCCCTCACTACTGACACTGACTTAGATGAAGGAGAAAGTTCCCCCAGGTCACCTCCCGAAGACATCTCCTTTGAAGGAATTATGGAGATCCTCCACCAGAGGGGAGGTTGGTCAGCCCCAAAACCTTCTGGGGATGAGTCAGTGTTCCTGGAGGCCTTTGGCATGGGCCCATCTACTTCCTGGATGTCCCCACCAGCAGACCCCTTGGTGGACCTCATCACCACGAGGGCATGGAAGGAGCCCGACAAAGTAGAGCCCATCCCCCAACATCCTGACAAGGTTTTATCTCCCCCTTCTGATAGACAACCCTGGTTGAAAGGAGCCCCAGTTGATGCTATGTTGGTCGCAGTGGCCACAAAGAAGGAACTAGCATAGGAGAGTTCCTTAGTCCACCCTCCAGACAAGGAGTCCAGGTCGGTGGATAGGTTTGGGAAGCGCTTATACTCCGCAGTGACTTTTTCTATCCATACGCTGAATTATTTGGCACATGTTATTTGGCTTCAGCGAGACCTTGCTTCGGAATTAACTGAGTTGCCCCCAGAGTCTTTATCGCTGCAGGACAGACAGCTGTTCTCTGTGAAAATGTCTACTCTGAAGTCAGTCTCAAACACATCTATGCGGCTACTTTCCCATGCCATGGAAGGAGCAGCTAGGGCAGCTGGGACAGGCATAGCCATGAGGCGTCATGCCTGGCTCAGATTGTGTCAGTTCACGGACCCTTTCAAGGTGTTGTTTATCAACGCTCCCTACGACGGTTCTTCCCTATTTGGAAAGACAGTATGTGACACACTTGTCCAGAGCGAAAAGGACGGGAAGACTTTGTCTCCCATCGCAGTCCGATTCGTTAACCCTCAGCAGTCATTCTCTAGGAATCAAAGAGGGCAGAAGAAGATGTGGTTCTGAAAATCTCAGTTTTCCCGGGATTCTCAGGACAGCTATTCCCCCAGAGGTAGAAGGGGGAGAGGATCGACGCTGACCCAGAGGTAGAGAGGGTCCCAGGAATTTCAGGTCTAGGGAACCCTTCTCTGACAGACCCGGTCAGCAGCCCTGAGGGATTGCCCAACTGTCCTACTCTGGAGGCAGTTGGGGGACTATTGTCCTTACACTCAGCGGCATGGGAGTCCATTACGACAGATCGCTAGGTTCTTCAGATAATATCCAGAGGTTACTCTATTCCTTTCGTTGCCCCTCCAAATATTACAAAACACCTCTCGGATGTTCCACCCATTCACAGGGAGGCCGCAGCTCTAGAGGTTTCAAAGCTGCTTCTTAAACGAGCCATCGAAAAGGTCCCCTCCGATCAGTCTGGATTAGGCATCTACTCATAGTTCTTTTTGGTGCCAAAAAGACGGGGGACCTCAGGCCCATCCTAGACCTGTCAACATTAAACCTGTCGGTAGCCAAACAGAAATTCCGGATGGTCACCCTACAGTCCATTCTACCTTATCTCAGAGAGTGTGACTGGATGTGCTCATTAGACCTTCAGGATGCTTACTACCACATCAAAATACACAGAAGCTCCAGGAGGTTTCTGCGCTTCCGGCTGGGAGCCAGTCACTTTCAGTTCAGAGCCCTACCCTTTGGTCTCACCACAGCCCCCAGGGTGTTTACCAAGGTAATGGCAGTTGTAGCGGCTCACCTGAGGCTTCATGGTATTCAGGTGTTTCCATACCTGGACGACTGGCTCTTCGCTGTGCCCAACAAGCATCAACTGTGTCTGGCCCGAGATTATTTCATTCGGTTAGCAGACCTTCTGGGAATTACAGTCAATGTTCACAAGTCCGATTTGCAACCAGTACAAATTCTAGACTTCATTGGGGCATGGTTAGACACTTTGCAGATGAAGGTATTCCTAACTCCAGACAAGATTCTACATCTCAGGTGCCACATAGCTCAGATAGCGAACTCCAAGTCTTCAAAGGTGAGCGAGATTCTCTGGGCTCCATGGCTGCCACCATATCTATTCTCCCTTATGCGTGCCGTCACATGTGAGTTCTTCAATGGACTCTAGCTGTTCAGTGGTCTTGGCTAGACCTACCTATGGAATTTCCGATCAAGATCAGTCATGTCTGCAGGACATCTCTTCTTTGGTGGTTAACTTCACCGGAGATATCAAAAGGACGCCCATTTGCGTCACCCCCAGTCCAAACCACAGTGACCATGGATGCCTCCCAACTCGGGTGGGGGGCACACTGTTCAGGAAGGACAGTCCAAGGCACGTGGTCCCAGACAGAGACCAATTTGCACATAAATGTTCTAGAGATGAGGGCAGTGCTTTTAGCGTTGGAAGCCTTTCACACCGTCCTCCCTCTCGGATTGATTGCAATTCAGTCAGACAACATGTCGGTCGTCTGGTATATCAACAAGCAGAGGGGAACCAGATCCTACCCTCTATGTCGCGAGGCCATGAGAGTGTGGGAATGGGCGATTTCCACCGGTCGGTTTCTGATAGCAACGCACATCCCTGGGCGCTCCAACATTTTAGCGGACAGATTGAGCCGGGTCATTCTGATGCCTTACGAGTGGTCACTGAAACAGTCAGTAGCAGAGGAGATTTTCCTTGCATGGGGTCAGCCTTGCTGCGATCTCTTTGCATCTCCTTCCAACGTGAAGTGCAGCAAGTTCTTCGCTCTGATTCCCTCACCAGGGGAAGTCCTCAGAGACGCTCTAGTCCATGTTTGGCCCCCCCACAGGCTTCTGTATGCTTATCCACCTTTACCTGTCATTCCGAAGTTTCTTCAGAAAGCTTGCCGACTACGGTGCAAAGTGATCCTCATTGTCCCGTTCTGGCCTCGTCAGGTTTGGTTCCCATTCCTTTGGTCTCATCTCTTAGCTCCCCCGTGGGTTCTGGATCCCTGCCCGGATCTAATTTCCCATCCGTCCGGGACACGTCCGCCCGATCTGGGTAGCCTCAAGCTAGCAGCTTAGTTGCTCCAGTTCCGTTAATTGCCAGGACTCCCGGTCTTTCATCCCAGGTAAAATCCATTCTGGTAGCCTCTTTTAAAGACTCCACTAGGACACTTTATTGCAGTAAATGGAAGCGCTTTTCCATTTGGGCCTCACAGAGAAAAATAGATCCCTTTACAGCCCCTGTTCCAGCGGTGCTGGACTTCTTGTCTGGTGTCTTTCAGCAAGGAGCTAGTTCCTCCACAGTGAAAGTACAATTGGCAGCCATTTCCAGTTTTCACGTTGGTGAAGACAACATGGCCTTAGCCTCCTCTAGGCTGTGTAAGGCTTTGCTTAAAGGTACTTTTCTGTTACGGCCCCCTGTAAAGATTCTGTACCTCCTTGGGACCTTACTTTTGTTTTACAGGCATTGATGGCCCCTCCTTTTGAACCTGCAGCTTCAGTGGACTTAAAATATTTGTCCTGGAAGACAGCTTTCCTAGTCACCATCACATCGGCTAGGAGAGTTTCTGAGCTTCATGCTCTGTCTGCCATGACTCCGTATTTGGTCTTCCATAAGGATAGGGTCTCCCTCCATACTAACCCTTCCTTCTTACCTAAAGTGGCATCTGAAGCAAACATAAACCAGTCCATTAATCTGCCCGTTTTCTTTTCCAACTTCCAAAATAAAGGTGAATACAAACTCAATTTGTTAGATGTTCATAGACAACTTCGTTTTTATCTTCATAGAACAAAGTCTTTCCCCAAGACTGACCAATTGCTTGTTTTCTTTTCCAAAGCGTTTACGGGAAAAGCTATTTCTAAAGTTTCTTTAGCCAGATGGATCACTCTTTGCATTTCACATGCCTACAAAGCAAAAGGTTTATCTCCTCCTGGTATAGTTAAGGCTCACTCTACCAGGTCCATGAAGACTTCTGCTACTTTTTGGTCCAGGGTATCTTTGGACGATATTTGTGCAGCAGCAACATGGGCCAATTGACATACCTTCATTTCCCATTACAAATTGGATCTGATTTCGAGGGGTAGAGCATCCTTTGGCTCTGCGGTGCTCAGGAATATCCTTCCATAAGGGCCTCCTAGGATCGGAGTAGCTGGGGACTCTGTCCCACAGGTTGCAGATAAAATGAAGTTAACTACTTCAGATAAAGAAGTTATGTACTCACCATAACGTTCCATCTGAGTAGTTATACTTCATTTTTCTGCAACATTCCCTCCCTCCATCCCCTGGACCTTATCCTGTTTTCAGGTTTAGTTTACTGGGTTGAGTTTCATATATATTGCGAGTTGCAGCAAACTTGATCTGAGGGAAGATAGGAGATGGTACGGCATTATGGGTAAGGGGAGGAACTTGGAGCTTGGAGCAGATGTTAGAAAAAGTTGCCGGCTCGGATCCGATACGGATCCGTATACCCACAGGTTGCAGAAAAATGAAGTATAACTACTCAGATGGAACATTATGGTGAGTACATAACTTCTTTTTTACAGTTACTGTTTACTAGTGTGGTGTGTTAAATAGTTTTGTGTTTCTCATAGTTAACCTTGTTATTATTATTAATCGAGTTTCCTGGGCAGTGTTTGTTGTTATTGTTGTTTACCACTATGTCCAAGGAGGGAAAAAAAGTGAAGCAGTCAGGCTTCAAAAAGTGTGATTCCTGTTCACAAAAAATGTCATTAACCGACAGGCACACTAGTTGTGTCTACTGTTTGGGTGCAGTTCACCTTCAAGACTCATGCTCCATTTGTCATTGTTTTAGTTCCAAGGCCCTGCTGGAACGCAAAAACAAGCTTATAGTCAGGGGATTGCTTAAAGTTCCTTTTTCTGAGGCACTAGAAGGGAACCAGAACTCCTCCAAATCTTCTCAAGCCCCTAAATTGGATAAGTCAATTAAAAGAGCGTCTTCTTTGGCTCCTACTTCTGAGCCAGTAAAGAAGCTAGCTAAAGACATGACTTCGGACCCAAAGGCTTTTGGTCCAGAAAAGACAACTCCTTTGGTTCCACCAGTTTCTTTGGAACTGACTAGGAGTCATAGACAGAGCCGGTCGCCAGCCTTGGAGCCGGTCTCCTCAGTGCCATAGTCACCTATTTTGCAGTCGGTGGCTGGAAGTGTCAAATCCTCTACCCCGTCCTCTCGATTCTCGAGTCGGTGGGCAGGTGGTTTGCTTCAGACTCTGGTTCTGGCCAAGATCCTTTTGAGTCCAGCCCAAAAGGAATTGGAACCAACAACTACCACTGCCCCTTCTTTGCTTCTTCCTCTGACCCGAGTGGTTTCGGAGCCGGAGTGCTTGGATGTGCTGGTGGTGGAACCGTCGGGTCCAAGACCCACCCCAGGTTTTTCATTCCCAACGTCCGCTCCGACCTCTTCGATGCTATCTTCTTTTGAAGGGTCTGGGAGTCTTTGCTCCCTCGTTGGGTCCAGGGAGGAGAGTCGGATCGGACCTTCATCGGATCCGAATCTGCCTCTCGGGACATCGGTGCGTGTGAGCTTGGTGCCTACATGGGCCTCGGAGCCCACCTCCTTGGTATGGGAGTAGTTTCCTGGCTCTTCGGAACCGGAGTCTCCCTCTGGCCTGGGATATGATGCCTTCGAGGTCATGAGGAGTGTGCTGTCACCCCTGACGGCTCCACTCTCTGATATAAGCACTCTTCCCCCGAAAAGTGCCGGTGTCTTCCTCTATACCATCCCCCCAGGCATAGAGAACCAATGCCCCTGGATGCCCCAATGAGTGAGTCACTCTCTTCTGAAACCTCCCCAGAGGACCCCTCTGGAGAGGTCCAGAAGAGAACATGTAAGAGGAAACATCTAGACTCCCCTGAGGAGTCTGTCACTTCAGATACAGACTTAAATAATTCAGAAGTGTCCCTACAGTTGCCCTCTGTGGATGTCTCCTTCTTAGACATCCTAGAGATCCTGAAGCAGAGAGGTGGCTGGAAGATCCTTACTCCTTTTGAGGAAGAGTCCGTATACCTGGAAGCATTTCTTTCTCGATCTTCCACCTCTTGTGTGTCTCAGCCCTTTGACCAGCTCCTCAACATTGTTAATCGAAGGGCATGGGGCTCTCCAGAATCTGTGGAACCTGTTCCGAGGAGGCTCAACAAATTTTTAATAGCATCATCAGACAAAGATTTCTTAACCAAAGGTGTCCCAGTAGATGCTATGGTGGCGGCATCAGCCACCAAAAAGGAGTTAGCTGAGACTTCATTTGTCCATCTTCCGAATAAGGAATCTCGATTGATGGACAGGTATGGGAAGAGTACGTTCTCGTCAGCAGCCTTTACACTCACGTCGCTGAACTTTCTGACCAATTTTACCAGACTTCAGAAGGATCTCCTAATGGAGCTTGGTGATACCCTCCAACGTTCCACAGCTGGAGGGGTTCCAGACAAGATGACCGCCCAGCTCGCTGCCTTAAATTTAGTAGTCAACTCATCTATGCGGCTTATTTCTTATGCAGCCAATGGTGCGATTAGGGCAGCTGGTACAAATATCACTCTGAGGAGGCATTCATTTATGCACCTTTATGAGTTTGTCGAGCCTTTCAAGTCTTCCTTCATTAACGCCCCTTTTGACGGCTTGTCCTTGTTCGGGCCAAAAAGTAAATAAACTCCGACCAGGTGTGAACAAGAAGGCAAAACTCGGTCTGCCATGGAAGTACATTTTTCCCTCCCTACCAGGCCTTATCCCAAAGGCCAGAAGGGTGGGAAAATGTGGTTCTGTAAATCCCAAAGAGCTTTGCTAGACGCACGTGGTGAATTTTCCCCCGGGGCAGAGAAGGAAATAATAATGGAAGACGCCGACTTTGCGGCAGAGAGGGTCCGCAAAATCAGGGCAACAGAGATACATTCTCTGGCAGACCCTTCCAAGCCTCCTAAAAGGAGGCCCACCTGTCCACCTCTGGAGGCAGTCGGGGGCAGACTATCACTGTACCCAATAGCCTGGCTAAACATCACTCAAGACAAATGAGTACAGTCAATAATATCCAGGAGATACAACATACCCTTCTCCACCCCACCCCCACAAACAAGATCAGTCCCAGACATTCCACGCTGTCAAAGGGATCCAGCAACCCTAGAGATACAAAGGTTGCTACGGAAAAGAGTCATCCAAGAAGTCCCCGCAGACCAAATCGGATCCGGAACTTACTCGAGGTTCTTTTTAGTGCCAAAGAAAACAGGGGACTGGAGACCCGTCTTGGATCTCAGCAGGCTGAACAATTCCATAAAAAAATCAAAGTTCCAGATGCTAGCAGTGCAGTCTATACTCCCTTTTCTGGGACAAGACAATTGGATGTTCTCATTCGATCTTCAGTATGCATACTGCAATATAAAAATGGACAAATGATCCAGTAGATATCTATGCTTCCGGCTGGGAGCTAGTCATTACCAATTCTGAGCTCTGCCCTTTGGTCTCATTGCAGCCCCTAGAGTATTTACCAAATGCATGGCAGTAGTCTTAGCTCACCTAAGGCATCTTGGATTCTGGGTGTTTCCATACTGATGACTGGCTCCTGACCTCCACCGCCGAGCATCTACTAACCAAAGCAAGAGACACCACCATTCGTATATGCTCGGAACTGGGCATTGCCATAAATGTTGAAAAATCTGCCTTGTTGCCATCACAGCATATTACATTCATAGGTGCAGACTTAAACACAGAAGACATGGTAGCAAAAGTGCCTTATGACAGGGTACAGACACTGCGCCATCAAGTGTCCATCTTACTCTTGAAAAAGAAAATACAGGCAAAGTTTGTTCTAAAGGTCTTAGGCACTATGGCAGCTGCTATAACATTAGTACCGCTGGCACATCTACATATGAGGGTCCTGCAGTGACTATTCTTCACTCAGTGGTCCACGCATGAGTTACCCATGTCCCACAAGATCTTCATTACAGATTCCTGCAAGAAAGACCTACGCTGGTGGTTTCAGTCCACGCAGGTATCTCTAGGCAGGCCATTCATTCTCCCTCAACCAGTAGCTACAGTGACCACGGACACTTCCCAGATAGGGTTGGGGGGGGCATTATCTGGGAAAGACTGCCCAAGGAACTTGGCAGGAACACAAGTACCATTTGCAGATCAATGTCCTAGAGATGTGAGCAGTGCTTCTGGTGTTACAGGCATTCCATAACTCTCTTCCACCAGGTACGATTGCAATACAGACAGACAATATGTCGGTACTGTGGTATATCAACAAACAAGGTGGAACCAGATCCTACCCCCTGTGTCAAGAGGGTCAAAGAATATGGCTTTGGGCAGTCTCTTCTCAACGTTTTCTGATTGCAGTGCATATTCCGGGGAAGTCCAATGTGATAGCAGACAAATTGAGCAGAGCAATTCTAATGCCTCATGAGTGGTCCCTAAAACAGTAAATTGCGAACCAGATTTTTCACAAGTGGGACCAGCCTTGCTGTGACCTCTTTGCCACATCCATGAGCAGCAGCTACCTTGCCCTAATCCCCCCTCCAGGGGAGTCATCAAGGGATGCACTTGTTCACGATTGGCCCCCAGGACTCCTTTATGCCTTTCCCCCATTTCCACTAATCCCCAAAGTTCTACAGAAAGCCAAATTGTTGAGCTGCAGGATGTTATGTGATCCTATCTCGCCTACATTCTGACTGATGGGACTCGGCTCCGACTCGGCACGCTTATGCTATAGAGCGAGGCCTCTAATTGGCTGAGCTATCTTTATCCCAGGATGCACCACCACTAATCCCCCAGATCTCGTTTGCCACTTACAGAGCTTGGACGTGGTCTCAACATTGGCTGGGCTAAGTACTATATTAATAGTCTTTTTTCCTGTCAGTAGTTCACTCTTTTCAACCCAAAAGCTGTTTTAACGGCTTTTTTTTTGTGTACGAGTGAGTTTCTTGTTGTTTTATTGAGTTTTGCTTAAATTTTCCTGTCAGAGAAGGTTCCCTTTAAGTTAGAGGGGCCTTCCCCTGTACTAACTACTTTAGTGGTTGTGTGTGGGTCAAGGACCCTTTTGAGTTAGAGGGTCTTGACCCTCCTTGCTTTCTTCCCTTTCTTTTTCTGTGTGTAAAAAAAAAAAAAAAAAAGTTTTTCCAGTTTAAAATATTCTGAGTTGCTGGCATACTTATTTGTACCTGTGTCTTAAAGTTTACTGTTGTGGTCTGTTTTTTCTTGTACAACTATGTCTAAGGAACATAAACCCTCCGGGTTTAAAAAGTGCACGAGGTGTGGGTTCAAAATGTCCATAACGGACGACCACTCCTCGTGCGTCTATTGTCTTGGTGCCAAACATCTCCAGGAATCGTGCAGTGTATGCCATGCGTTTTCCTCCCGAGTCCTCCAGGAGAGGAAAAACAAATTAATCCTTAAAGGATTAATCAAGCCTTCTTTCGAGGAGGCTTTATCTTCCTCTCCGTCTCCTTCTAAGAAGAGGAAAGTGCTGGCTCCGACCAGTCAGTCGGAACCGACGGCTAAAAAAGCTAAGCAGACTTCTCCATCGGCTCCATGGACTTCGGAGCCGAGGTCGGAACGGTCTGCCTCGATGCCTCCAGCCTCGACCCCTCTGGTTTTGGAGCCGAGGTCTGGGGCATCGAGAGGCGGGTCACCCTCATCGGCTCCACTGATATTGGAGCCGATAAGGGTCATCGGCTCAGACACTTCCCCCTCGGAGCCGAAGTCCTTATCGGCGCCGAGGGAAATTTCCTTGAAGGTTTCCTCGGAGCCGATAATTGTGGAGTCCTTTCGGAGCCGGTCCCCGAGCCCTTCGGAGCCGATGGAGAAATCGGTTCGGGCCCGATCGGTATCCTCGAGATCTTCCAGGATGTCTGATTCGGACATCGACAGGGTACTCCTTCGACTCTTCCAGTCTCAGGTGTTCCAAAAGATGGTTTCGGCTCCAGCCCATTTGGCTTCGGAGCCGATGGTCCACTCCCTTACTGTACTTCCTCCTCCAACAGCTTCGGCACCGTTGGAGCAGGTTGTGGTGGAACCAGTGGAGGTGTTAGGGTCAGGCCCGACCCTTGCTCCGACTCCGGCTCCTGGGTCGGAGTTCAGTGCACGGACTTCTTCCTTCGGCCCTGGGGGGGAGGCTTCGGGATTGATACCTTCGGTCCCAAGTCTCCCTCTTGGTGCGTCGGCGGCGGGAGTACCGTCCACTGTCGTGGCCACGGAGGGGGGACCTTCCCAGGATTCTGGTGGTCCCGCCTTCAGGGCTATGAGGAGTGCTCTAGCCAAATCTTCATTGACTACCTCCACAGTTTCCCCAGCTCCTTCCCTACATTTGGAGACTGGGTCATTGGCAGTTCCCCTGTCCGCAGACAGCGGAGCCCCTGGGCCTCATGTTACCCCCGCTGGGGTTTCTCCCCCTCCTGGAGGTCCTTCTGAAACCTCTTCGGAAGAACCTCCCAGGAAGAAAACGTGTAAGAGGAAGGACGTTGACTCCCCTGACGAGTCTTTGACATCTGACACCGATCTCGATGATGCAGAGGGGTCCCCCAAGTCGTCCTCGGATGATGTCTCCTTCGCAGACATTCTGGAAGCCCTGAAACAACGAGGCGGCTGGCAGTCCAAACCTCCCTCTGCTGATGAGTCGGTGTTCCTGAAGGCCTTCGGGGCTCAGCCCTCCGCCTCCTGGGTGTCTCCGCCCTTCGACGAGCTCTTGGATTTGATCTGTCGAAGGGCGTGGGAACACCCGGACTCTGTGGAACCGGTGACCGCTCATCCAAACAAATTTCTTTCGACACCCCCAGATAGAGAGTTCCTTACAAAAGGTGTGGCTGTGGACGCTATGGTGGTGGCATCTGCTACACAGCAGGATGTAGCACAGGCTTCTACGTCCGTCCATCCTCCTAATAAGGAGTCTAGGAGCATGGATCGATGCACGGCGCACCCTACGTTCAGCGGCCTTTACCCTGAGGTCTTTGAACTACCTGACGCACTTTACGAGATTCCAGAGGGATCTGATTAAGGAGCTATCCGATACCCTCTTAGGTAACCTGCCTGAGGAGCTAGCCCAGACGGTTGGATCTCAGCTGGCTACAATGTCATCCATTTCGAACTCGTCCATGAGGCTCATTTCGTATGCGGCCGAAGGGGCGAGTAGAGCGGCAGTACAGGCATTGCTCTACGAAGACACGCCTGACTCCGCCTGTGACATTTCGGAGGCCTTCAAGTCTTCATTCACGGCCCTTTGATGGGTCCTCTCTGTTTGGGCCCAAGGTGAAAGACACACTTACCCGCTGTGAGCAGGAGGGTAAGACTCTGACTGCCGTAGGGGCACGATTTTCCACTCCCTTTCGGCCTTATCCCAAGGCTAAAAGAGGAGGGAAGATGTGGTTCTGGAGATCGCAGAAGTCTTACCCCTCTCAGCAGGAAGGCTCCCCCTCCAGAGGCAGAGGAGGGGGAAATTCATCGGGAAGACGCCGTCCCAGAGGCGGCAGAGGCCCCCGCAACACTGGAGACCGCGAGTCCTTTCGTGGCTCTTCAGCTTTTCATAGTCCCTGAGGGATTGCCCGACTGTGCTGCTCCGGAGCCAGTCGGGGTCGCTTCAAGCACCTAAAGGCCTGGGAAGGGATCACTCAGGACCGATGGGTGCTTCGAATTATTGCCGGAGGTTACTCCATCCCATTCTGTTGTCCCCCCCCCTCAGTCCAAAAGAATCCCGGACCCGCCACCCAGTAAACGGGATACCGCAGCCATAGAAATTTCAAAACTGCTGCAAAAAGGAGCCATCCAACCGGTCCCTGCAGACCAGATCGGATTAGGGACTTACTCAAGATTCTTTTTGGTGCCAAAAAAGACCGGGGACTTGAGGCCCATTTTGGACCTAAGCAACCTAAACCGTTCAGTCAAGAAGTCCAAGTTCCGAATGGTCACTTTACAAACCATTCTCCCATTGTTGGAGAAAGGTGTTTGGATGTGCTCCATAGACCTCAAGGGCGTATTACCATATCAAGATACATCAAACGTCCAGGAGACACTTGCGCTTCAGCCTAGGAGGCAGTCATTTTCAGTTCCGTGCGCTGCCCTTTGTTCTCACCACAGCCCCCAGGGTGTTCACCAAATGCTTGGCAGTAGTGACTGCTCACTTGAGGAGTCTAGGATTCCAGGTGTTTCCGTACCTAGATGACTGGCTTCTAACTGCCACCTCCAAGCATCTACTTCTACGGAGCCTGCAAGCCACAACATCACTGGGCAATTCCCTCGGAATCACCTTCAATTGGCCAAAGTCTGTGTTACGGCCATCTCAAAGAATAAGATTCATAGGGGCAGAGATAGATTCAAACCAGATGCGGGTCTATCTACCTGCAGACAGAATTCAGATCATACAAAATCAGGTTCGAGCCTTACTCCCCAGGTCCAAAGCCCCAGCCAGAATGGTCATGCAGCTATTGGGATCGATGTCTGCCACAGTTCTGCTAGTTCCCTTGGCAAGGTTACACATGAGAATCCTCCAGTGGCTTCTTTCAACTCAGTGGTCCTTTCAGGAACTCCTCTCAATCATCTAATATGGATCACAGAATCTTGCAGACGGGACCTTCGCTGGTGGCTAGTGTCCTCCAATTTGGATCAGGGACGACCCTTTGTTCTTCCTCCTCCGGCGGCCACTTTGACCACGGACGCCTCCCAGATGGGGTGGGGGGGGCATTCCCTGGGCAGGTCAGTCCAGGGCAAATGGCATCCGGAAGAGACCTCTCTCCACATCAACATCCTAGAAATGAGGGCAGTACTCCTGTCCCTTCAAGCCCTTCACTGTTACCTCCCGCAGGGCGTAATTGCTGTTCACTCAGACAACATGTCAGTTGTCTGGTACCTGAACAAACAGGGAGGGACCAGATCCTATCCTCTTTGCAGAGAAGCGATGAAGGTCTGGGAATGGGCAGTCTCAACCAAACGCTTCCTAGTGGCTACTCACATACCGGGCAAATCCAATGTCATAGCCGACAGGTTGAGCAGAACCATCCTCTCTCCTCACGAATGGTCTCTGAACATGACTATTACAAGACAGATTTTCAGCGAATGGGGAGTTCCGTGCTGTGACCTCTTCGCGACTCCTCTGAATGCGAAGTGCAAAGATTTTTTCTCCCTAACCCCGGCTCCGGGGAAGAGCCCTATGGACGCGTTAGTCCATCCTTGGCCCACCGGCCTGCTTTATGCCTTCCCTCCAGTTCCTCTCCTACCCAGGGTAATTCAGAAGGCATCTCTCTTAGGGAGCAAGATGATCTTAATTGCTCCTTACTGGCCTCGTCAAGTCTGGTTTCCCTATCTTCGGAAACATGCTCTGGAAGGTCCATGGTTCCTGGACCAGGTCCCAGACCTACTGATTCATCAGTCGGGACTACTACACCAGTCCCTACACACATTAAAATTGACGGCCTGGCTCCTCCTCTTCCGACCATAGTCAGGAGACATGCACTAGACCCAGATGTAGTGCACATATTGTCTTCAGCCCACAAGTCTGCTACGAAGAAACTGTATTCTAGCAAATGGAAAAGGTTTGCTATCTGGGCTCAACTCCGGGGCCTAGACCCCATTTCTACTCCCGTGGCAGAAATACTCAAGTTCCTGACCTCTCTTTTCAACCAAGGCTCTTCTGTTTCTACCATCAAGGTACAATTGGCAGCGATTTCTAATTTTCATGAATCCATAGACCCACCCTTAATGAGCAACAGGTTGTGTAAGACCTTCTTGAAAGGTGCTGCTCTATTAAGACCTCCGGTTTCTCATCCTGCACCTCCATGGGATCTCGATATAGTATTACGTGCTTTGACTTCTTCCCCCTTTGAACCGGCAGCTACCTGTGATTTGAAGTTTCTATCATGGAAGACAGCTTTTCTAGTGGCAATTACTTCGGCCAGAAGGGTTTCAGAACTTCAAGCTTTGTCAGTGAAACCCCCGTACTTGGTTTTTCATACAGACAGGGTTTCCCTCAGACCAAATCCTTCTATTGTTCCTAAAGTCTGTTCTACTTTATGCTTGCAACAATCATTAGAGCTCCCAGTTTTTTTCCCAAAATACTCCAATAAAGCGGAATTTATTTTCCACACATTAGATGTCCACAGGCAGTTACGTTTTTATTTGGATAGGACCAAACAATCAAGGAAGACAGATCAGTTGTTTGTGTCCTTTGCAGAAAACAAATTGGGCAACGCGGTCACAAAGGTCACTATTGCCAAATGGATCAGGGACTGTATTACTCAAGCTTATATTTATTCTAACAAGGAGCTTTCCACCTCTGTCAAGGCTCATTCTACAATGGCTATGGCTACTTCGGTAGCATTTAATTCTAAGCTTGCTATTAGTGACATTTGTGCTGCGGCTACATGGTCTTCCCCGCATACCTTCATTTCTCACTACAAATTAGATGTGGCATCTAGAGGACAAGCTTCATTTGGTTCCACAGTGCTCAGGAGTGTTTTCCAATGAGCCACCCGGGATTTAGGTGCTAGGGACGCTGTCCCATCAGTCAGAATGTAGGCGAGATAGGATCACATAACATCTTTTAGTTATGTACTCACCATAACTTCAGATGTTTGGGATCCATCTCACATTCCTAATAACCCACCCTCCTTCCCCCTTCCTTGGAGATCAGAGGATATCAGAAGGTCCGAATCCTGTTGTTTCATCTTGAAACATCTAACAATGTTATATAATCAAGCTGTGCACGTGTGCATGAATGTGGACAAACAAGATCTGGGGGATTAGTGGTGGTGCATCCTGGGATAAAGATAGCTCAGCCAATTAGAGGCCTCGCTCTATAGCATAAGCGTGCCGAGTCGGAGCCGAGGGATCGGCTCCGAGTCACATCAGTCAGAATGTAGGCGAGATGGATCCCAAACATCTGAAGTTATGGTGAGTACATAACTAAAAGTTAATACTCATTGCTTGGTACTGGCCTCGTCAAGTCTGGTTTCCCTTCCTATGTCCCCATCTCCGAGAAGAGCCATGGATTCTGGACCCGGTACCAGATCTTCTGACTCATCAATCAGGAACGCTCCATCCCTCTATCCATGCCCTCAAACTGACAGCTTGACTGCTCCACTTCCAGTCTTAGCCAGGCTTCCAGTCATATCCCCTTGTGGTGAGACACATTCTAGTTTCATCTCATAAGACAACAACTAGAAAACTTTATGCTAACAAATGTAAAAGGTTTTCTTGTTGGGCTTCCAAGAATCACATAGACACCTTCACAGCCCCCCGTAAGTACAATAGATTTCTTAGTGGAAATTTTTAATGAAGGCGCAGCAGCAGCTATCATACGAGTTAAATTAGCCGCCATATCTAACTACCACATAGGAGACATGGGATCAAAAATAATGTCTCACAGATTGTGCAAAGCTTTTCTAAGAGGTACATTTTTACTAAGGCCTCCAATAAGGGAACCACCACCTCCATGGGACCTCAGCTTGGTACTGACTACTCTGATTCTCCCACCATACGAACCAGCTTCCTTTTACCAATTAAAATTTCTAACCTGGAAAACAGTCTTTTTGATAGCCATTACTTCATCTAGGAGGGTTTCAGAAGTTCAAGCTCTGTCCATATGCCCTCCCTATTTAGTTTTTCACAAAGACAGAGTTTCTCTTAGAACAAATCCTTAATTCCTTCTCAAAGTATGTTCTGAGACCAATTTGAATCAGTCCGTTGACTTGCCTGTTTTCTTTCCAAACTATGGCAACAAGGCAGAATATAAGCTACACCAACTGGATGCCCACAGGCAGTTATGCTTCTACTTGCATAGAACAAAGGAATTTAGAAAATCTGACCAGTTATTCTTCTCCTTCTCAGATAACAGAAAAGGTACACCAGTATCAAAAGTTACCTTGTCAAAATGGCTTACTGACAGTATTATCTATGCAGATAATTCTCAGCAGAACAACTGCCAGGAAAGATTAGAGGCCACTCAACAAGAGCTATGTGAACTTTGGCCGCCTTTCAGGCCAGATTACCTATGGACTCAAACTGTGCTGCAGCCACATGGGTCAAACCTTATACCTTTATCTCTCATTACAAAGTAGACGTGGCCTCCCAGAACAGGGCTTCCTTTGGTTCCACTGTTCTGAAGAATTTATTCCCTTGAGCCACCCAAGAAAGAAGGTGCTAGGGACACTGTCCCAACCAGCAAGAATGAAGGTGAGATGGGACAACATAACATTAAGAAGTTATGTACTCATCATAAGGCTCCATGTTTGTTGTCCATAATCTCACCTTCATTCTTGCGTCCCATCCTCCTTCCCCCAACCTTTTCTCCTGTAGGATCGAGAGGAATTTTTATTGGTTATGAATTGTGTTCTCTGCTTCCCTTCTTGTCTCATGAGACATAGGGTCTATGTTAAATATTCGAACATCCAAAATGTTGAACGTTACATGGTCGAGACCAAATGTTTGACATTTGGATGTTCGAATATTAAATAAAAAATAAATAAAAAAAGAAAGAAAAACACACCTTAACAGTGTATCCCCCACACCCCCCTACTTAAATATACCAACTCCGAGACCGCACTTCAGTGCAGAAAAGGGAAATTCTCCGTCTGCACCATACGGCGCAGTTAAAAGTCAGTCTTCGAACACTTGAAATTTTGAATGTTTGGTCTCGACAATGTAACATTCGAAATTTTAAGCATTTGTAGAATTGACATAGACCCGAGACATAGGCTAATAAGTATTACCATTGGGATTTTGTATATGATTTCTAAATATGTTAGTAATTTGCAAACAAGATCTGGGTAATCTTCCATAAGCATGATGGGATAGGGTATAGCCTCGAGCCAGTGGAAGCTCTCAAGCTTTAGTAGTAGGCTGAGTCAGAACCGATTAAGGCGAGATTATGGACAACAAACATGAAATGTTATGGGGAGTACATAACTTCTTAATGTTAAGTTGTCTATCTCGCCTTCATTCTTGCTGGATGGGCTCGGAGCCGATCCTCGGCTCCGACTCGGCCAATACTAAAGCTCGAGAGCTAATTCCACCGGCTCGAGGCTCCCCTATATCCCACAATGCTAGGCGGTAACTACCCAGATCTCGTTTCCCGCTTAGCTGACGAGGTGCTTTTCTACTGGCTCTGGCAGGTTAGTGGAAAATTATTTCTATTTTCACAAATCTTTAGACCCCTATTACTTACCTTAGTATAACTTTTAGTTTTAATTCTCTATTTCCTTGGATCGACACCTCTTTTGCCCATAATCCCTTCCTTTATTCCCCTTTAACTTTAGGCCTTAGGCCCCTTCCCCTCCTTCTCCTAGTCCTTTAGTGTGACTGGAAATTTATATTTTCTTAAAGGCCTGTGTGTGTGTGTGAGTGTTTTCTTACTTAGGCCTTTAGTATGTCTAAGGACTCCAAGGTCTCAGGCTTCAAGAAGTGTGACTCGTGCTGTCAGAAAATGTCTCTGACAGACGGTCACACTTCTTGTATGTATTGCCTGGGACCTTTGCACCTGCAGGACTCATGTGCTGTGTGCCATGGTTTCAGCCCTAGAGTCCTGCAGGAACGCAAAAATAAATTGATTTTGCGTGGCTTATTAAAGCCTGAAGGCCCCCCCCCCCCCGACCCAGTCTATGTCGGGGAAGCCTTCTAAGACTTCCAGACAGTCGGCTCCGGCTTCAGAGCCGTCCTCTGGAAGCATCAAAACTGCTTCGACATCGGCTCCGGCTGGAGCCGATGTTTCCAAGCCTCATACTGTTACCTCGGCTCCGGCCGGAGCCGAGGCTGATAAGACTCAGTTGGCTCCGATACTCTTATCGGAGCAACCTTCGAGGAAGAGGTCTAGGTCCCCCTCCATCGGCTCCATTCACTCGGCACCAGGATCCCCTCTTCTTTCGGAACGGAGCCATAGATTGCATTCCTCACGGTCTTCCAGGCTATCTGACTACGATTTGCAAAGGGTAGTGAGTAGACTTCTCAAGTCTGAGGCACTGGCCCAAATGCTGCATAGCCCGACTCAACAGTCAGCGGCTATTTCTGTCCCTCAATATGTTCCTCCTCCGACTCCTTTGAGCTCTGAGCCGGGGCTCATTGGAGCCATGACTGTCGGTGCGTCGGATCCGATACCTTCCCTTTCGGCTCTGTCGTCTGCTCTGATCTCCTCTTTGGAGGGATCTCGGCGCCGAGCTTCCCTCGTCGGCTCCGAGGGGGCAAGTGTCATCGGACCCTTGTCCGACCCCGCTCTCCCTCTCGGGGCTTCGGCGCTGGTGAGTTCAGCTCCAACATCGGCCTCGGAGCTGTCCCTGTCGGTGCCGGGGGGGTCCTTGTCTCTTCGGAGCGGGGACCTCCGGCCTTGCCCGATAGGGGTGCCTTCGAGGTCATGTGGAGCGTGCTAGAACCAGTGTCTGCCCAACAGTCGGCTCCGTCAGCCCCTCCATCTTCAGTGCCTGCGGTGATTTCTACCCACCCCCTTGCATCTTAGTATCAATTTGTTTTTCCTCTCTTGGAGGACTCGAGAGGAAAAAGCGTGACACACGCTACAAGACTCCTGAAGGTGTTTGGGTCCTAAACAGTACACTCATAGGGAGTGATCATCCGTTATGGACATCTTGTAGCTGCATCTTGTGCATTTTTTAAACCCTGAGGGTCGGTGCTCTTTAGACATAATGCTAAACAGTTAGAAAAACACAGGAAAAAAATGTATCTAACCCAGAACAATTTCACTTTACAGTAAGAGTAGTCAACAACAAAAAAATTACACAACAGGAAGGCCAAGAACCCTCTAAGTAAAACGGGTACTTGACCACCTCACGAAACTCACACAAAAAGGCTCACTCACGCAAGAGGGAAAGGCCCCTCTAACTTAAACGGAAACCTTACCCTGAAAGACAATTTTTTACCATAAAAATAATCAGAAAAACTCAATCATACACAGCGATAGCCGTTAAAACAGCTTTTGGTTAAATTTAAGAAAATTCCTGACAGAAAATTCTTAGAAAGAAAGCACTTAGCTCAGCCAAGCTCGAGACCACGTCTTTGCTTGTAAGCGCCAAACGAGATCTAGGGAATTGGTGATGGTGCATCCTGGGATATAGAATAGCTCAGCCAATTAGAGACTTCGCTCTATAGTATAGCGTGCCGAGTAGGTTTAATAAGTCCTTTTAGTATCAATTTGTTTTTCCTCTCTTGAAGAGGCCTTATCTTCCTCTTCTTCTCCCTCAAAGAAAAAGAAATCGTCGGCTCCGACCAGTCCGTCGGAACCGACCACCAAGAAATCTCGGCAGGCTTCTCCATCGGCTCCACGGACTTCGGAGCCGAGGGCGGAACGGTCTGCCTCGATGCCTCCAGCCTCGACTCCTCTGGCTTCGGAGCCGATGGCTGGAGAGTCGAGAGGCGGGTCACCTTCATCGGCTCCGCTGATTTCGGAGCCGATGAGAGTTGCCCGCTCAGACTCTTGCCCGGCCAAGACCTCTTCGGCACCGAGGGAAATTACAATGGAGTCTCCTTCGGCACCGATTTTGATCGAGACAATTCGGAGCCGGTCCCCCAGTCCTTCGGAGCCGGTGGAGAAGTCTACTCGGACACGTTCGATCTCCTCCTGGTCTTCCAAGATGTCGGATTCGGACATTGACAGGGTGCTCCAAAGGCTGTTTCAGTCTCCAGTCTTCCAAAAGTTGGTTTCGGCTCCAGCCCAGTCGGCTTCGGAGCCGATGGTCCACCCTTTAGCCTTGCTTCCTCCTCCAACAGCCTCGGCACCGTTGGAGTCGGTGCTGGTGGAGCCGATGGAGGTTTCCGGGTCGGCTCCGACCCTTATTCCTACTCCGGCCTTCGGGTCAGAGTTCGGTACACGGACCTCTTCGGTCGGCCCCGGGAGTGACGCTTCGGGACCGATGTTTTCGGTTCCTAGCCTCTCTCTCAGTGCGTCGGCTGCGGGAGTGCCGTCTGCTGTTATAGCTTTGGGGGTCGGACCTTCCCAGGATTCTGGGGGTCTGGCCTTTAGAGCCATGAGGAGTGCTTTGGCCAGATCTTTTTTGGCTACCTCCACCGTCTCCCCGGCACCTTCCCTAGGCACGGAGACTGGGTCCTTTGTAGTCCCCCTGTCTCAAGACAGCGGAGCCCTGGGGCCTGAGGTCACCCCCATTGGGGGTCCCCCTCTTCCTGGAGGTCCCTCTGAAGAGTCTTCGGAGGAGCCCCCAAGAAAAAAACAGTGCAAGAGGAAGCACGTCGACTCCCCTGATGAGTCTATCACCTCCGACACCGATCTTGATGATGCAGAAGGGTCCCCCAAGTCGTCCTCGGATGATGTCTCCTTTGCAGACATCCTGGAAGTCCTCAAACAACGAGGCGGCTGGCAGACCAAACCCCCTTCCTCTGACGAGTCGGTGTTCCTCAAGGCATTCGGGGCTCAGCCCTCCTCCTCCTGGGTGTTTCCGCCCTTCGATGAGCTCCTGGATTTGATCTCTCGAAGGGCGTGGGAACATCCAGATTCTGTGGAACCAGTGCCTGCTCGCCCTAACAAATTTTTGTCAGCACCCCCGGAAAAGGAATTTCTCACCAAGGGTGTGGCTGTAGATGCTATGGTGGTGGCATCTGCTACCCAGCAAGATGTGGCAGAGGCTTCGACGTCCGTCCATCCTCCTAATAAGGAGTCTAGGAGCATGGACTGGTACGGGAAGTGCACCCTTACTTCAGCAGCCTTTACATTAAGGTCTCTGAATTACCTCACGCACTTCACTAGACTTCAGAGGGACCTGATCAAGGAACTCTCAGATACCCTCTCTGGTAACCTACCTGAGCAGTTGGCCCAGACGGTTAGCTCTCAGTTGGCTACCCTATCGTCGATATCGAACTCGTCCATGAGGCTCATTTCATATGCAGCCGAGGGGGCGAGTAGAGCGGCGGGTACGGGTGTTGCTCTACGGAGACAAGCCTGGCTCCGCCTGTGTCATTTTGCGGAGGCCTTCAAGTCTTCCTTTGCCGACGCTCCCTTTGATGGGTCCTCTTTGTTTGGACCCAAGGTAAAGGACACCTTGACCCGCTGTGAACAAGAGGGTAAGACTTTGACTGCCGTAGGGGCACGGTTTTCCTCTCCCTTGCGGCCTTATCCCAAGGCTAAAAGAGGAGGGAAAATGTGGTTCCGTAAATCTCAGAAGAATTACCCCTCACAGGAGGACGATCCCCCTTCTAGAGGCAGAGGAGGGGGAAATTTTTCAGGAAGACGCCGTCCCAGAGGCGGCAGAGGCCCCCACAACACTGGAGACCGCGAGTCCTTTCATGGCTCTTTAACCTCTCAGCATCCCTGAAGGATTGCCTGACTGCGCAGCTCCGGAGCCAGGCGGGGGTCGTTTTTCGAGGCACCTAAAGGCCTGGGAGAGTATCACTCAGGACCGATGGGTGCTCCGAATCATCGCCGGAGGTTACGTCATCCCTTTTTCACACACACCCCCTCCATCCAGGAAAATCCCGGACCCGCCACCCAGTCAACGGGATATTGCAGCCATCGAAATTTCAAAGCTGCTTCAAAAAGGAGTCATCCAACCGGTCCCCGTAGACCAGACCGGATTAGGGACTTACTCAAAATTCTTTTTGGTGCCAGAAAAGACCGGGGACTTGAGGCCCATTTTGGATCTCAGCAACCTGAATCGATCAGTCAAGAAGTCCAAGTTCCGGATGGTCACCTTACAATCCATTCTCCCGCTACTGGAGAAAGGTGTTTGGATGTGCTCCATAGATCTCAAGGACGCCTATTATCACATTCTGGTAGATCAGGCGTCCAGGAGACAACTGCGCTTCAGCCTGGGAGACAGTCATTTCCAGTTCTGCGCACTGCTCTTTGGTCTCACCACAGCCCCCAGGGTGTTCACCAAATGTTTGGCGGTGGTGACTGCTCACCTGAGGAGTCTAGGATTCCAGGTGTTTCCGTATCTAGACGACTGGCTCCTAACTGCCACCTCCAGGCATCTACTATTACAGAACCTAGCAGCCACTATATCTCTAGGAACCTCCCTAGGAATCACCTTCAATTGGGCAAAGTCTGTGTTGCTGCCATCTCAGCATATACGGTTTATCGGGGTAGAGATAGACTCAAGGCAAATGCGGGTCTATCTTCCTACAGAGAGAATAGAAACATTACAATCTCAAGTCCGAGCATTGCTCCTCAAACGCCGAGCCCCAGCAAGGATGGTCCTACAACTGTTGGGTTCCATGTCGGCTACCGTTCTCCTGGTCCCCTTAGCAAGATTACACATGAGGATTCTCCAGTGGCTCCTGTCGGTCCAGTGGTCGTATCAGGAACTTCCTCTCAGTCACCAAATTATAATCACGGAGACGTGCAAACAGGACCTCCGTTGGTGACTTACCTCCTCCAACCTGGATCAGGGGCGACCCTTCCTCCTCCTCCAGTGGCCACTTTGACTACGGACGCCTCCCAGACGGGGTGGGGGGGGACATTACCTGGGCAGGTCAGTTCAAGGCAAGTGGCACCCCGACGAGTTCCCTACACATCAACATACTGGAAATGAGGGCAGTGCTTCTATCGCTTCAAGCACTACACAGCTACCTCCCCCAAGGTATGATTGCCATTCAGTCCGACAACATGTCAGTAGTCTGGTATCTGATCAAGCAGGGAGGGACCAGGTCCTACCCTCTTTGCAGAGAGGCCATGAAAGTATGGAATTGGGCTGTTGCAACCAACCGTTTCTTGGTAGCAACACACATTCCGGGGAGATCCAATGTGATAGCCGACAGACTGAGCAGAACCATTCTCTCCCCGCACGAGTGGTCTCTGAACGACAGAGTAGCATCTCAGATCTTCAGAAGATGAGGAACTCCTTGTTGCGACCTCTTTGCAACTCCCCTCAACACGAAATGTCTACAGTTCTTTTCTCTTACCCCAGTTCCGGGGGGGTTTCCCAAGGACGCCCTAGTCCAAGCCTGGCCCATCGGCTTACTGTACGCTTTTCCACCGGTTCCCCTTCTCCCCAGGGTGATCCAGAAGGCGATTCACTTGCAGTGCAAGATGATTTTAGTTGCCCCATACTGGCCTCATCAAGTCTGGCTGCCATTTCTTCGGAAATACGCACTGGACAGTCCATGCTTCCTGGACCAGGTTCCAGATCTCTTGATCCACCAGTCGGGACAGCTTCACCAGTCCCTTCACTCACTGAAGTTAACAGCTTGGCCCCTCCACTTCCGACTATAGTCAGGAACCAGGTTTTGGACTCAGATGTTATACATATCTTGTCCTCAGCCCACAAGAATTCGACTAAGAAGATGTATAATAGTAAATGGAAGAGATTCGCCATTTGGGCCCAACTCCGGGGATTAGATCCCATTACTGCCCCGGTGGCGGACGTTTTGAAATTCTTAGCTTCCCTATTCAATCAAGGTTCTTCGGTCTCTACCATTAAGGTTCAATTAGCAGCTATTTCTAATTTTCATGAAAGTATAGACCCACCTTTGATGAGCAATAAGTTGTGTAAAGCCTTCATGAAAGGTGCTGGGCTGCTACGTCCTCCAGTTTCTCATCCTGCTCCACCATGGGATCTCAGTTTTGTATTAGGTGCCTTGACCTCTTCCCCCTTCGAACCGGCAGCAACTTCTGACTTGAAATTTCTTTCCTGGAAGACTGCTTTTTTGGTGGCAATTACATCAGCCAGAAGAGTTTCGGAACTTCAAGCCCTATGTGTCAAACCGCCGTACCTGGTTTTTCACAAGGATAGAGTATCCCTTAGGCATAATCCATCTTTTGTTCCCAAAGTTTGTTCTAGTTTCTGTCTTCAACAGTCTTTGGAACTTCCAGTTTTCTTCCCCAATTACTCAGACAGAGCAGAATATATCTTCCATTCATTGGATGTCCACAGACAATTGCGTTTCTACTTAGATAGGACGCACCAAACACGGAAAACAGATCAGTTGTTTGTGTCCTTTTCAGACAATAAATTGGGCAAAGCTGTCACGAAGGTCACTATTGCCAAGTGGATCAGAGACTGTATCAGTCATATTTATTTTCTTTCTAATAGAGAGCTTACAACCACTGTGAAAGCTCATTCTACAAGGGCTATGGCTACTTCAACAGCATTTCATTCTAAGCTTGCCATTAGTGACATTTGTGCTGCGGCTAAATGGTCCTCTCCTCACACCTTTATTTCTCATTACAAATTGGATGTGGCATCTCGCGGGCGAGCTTCCTTCGGTTCCACAGTTCTCAGGAGTGTTTTCCAGTGAGCCACGCAGGAATCAGGTGCTAGGGACGCTGTCCCATCAGTACAGAATGTAGGCGAGATAGGATCACATAACATCTTTTAGTTATGTACTTACCATAACTTTAGATGTTTGGGATCCATCTCGCCTACATTCCTGATACCCACCCTCCTTCCCCCTGCCTTGGAGATCAGAAGAGACCGGACGGTTCGAGTTCGACCGTTTCATCTTGAAACATCTGGCAATGTTATATCAGCAGTGCATGTGTGGGTGCATGTGTGCGGACAAACAAGATCTGGGGAATTAGTGATGGTGCATCCTGGGATATAGAATAGCTCAGCCAGTTAGAGACTTCGCTCTATAGTATAGCGTGCCGAGTCGGAGCCGAGGATCGGCTCCGAACCCATCAGTACAGAATGTAGGCGAGATGGATCCCAAACATCTAAAGTTATGGTAAGTACATAACTAAAAGTTACAACAAATCTCAGCTCACACCTGCACAGAGTCTGGAGTTCATAGGCACTCATCTGGACACAGTCAGATAGCCTCTCTTCTCTTTATTCAAATAAATACACTGAGATCCCAAGTCATGAAAGTGATTCAGTGTTCTTCCCTTCCATCTCGATTAATACTACAAGCTCTGGGATCCATAGCAGCAGGTGTCACCCTCGTTCCCCTGGCCTGGTTCTATATGAGAATACTTCAGTGGACTCTGTCTACTCAGTGGTCCATTTTTCAACATCTATTATCCAGTTTAGTCAAGTACACACAAGCATGCAAAATATATCTTCTTTGATAGATTTGTTCAGCCCTGTGAAAGCCATCCATAGTGGCCTCCCAGGGTTATAGTGGCTGGGGACTGTATTCCATCACTTGTTGAATGAATGAAAATGACAACCTCTGACAAAAACTTTATGTACTCACCATAATGTTACATCTGTGTTGTCCATTTTAATTCTTGTTCAAATTCCTGGCCACCTGCCCCATCCTTTTTTGCTTTTGTAGAGATGTATGAGTTGTATAGGAACCTCTGTTCCTTGTTGGAGCTCCAGCTTCCCTTTTTTCTGACCTACCTCACTATTTTCTGTAATAGGTAGCCCTTTATATCTAGGGGCAGCAAACTTGATCTGATGTACGTTAGGTTTCTGAGGTATTATGGGTAAAGGGGGGGGAGCTCAAGAGTTCTAGGATCCGATGATCTTGTAGAAGCAGCCAGGTTGGATCAGAGTTCCAAATCTGAACCCATCAGTTGAAGACGAATGAAAATGGACAACACACAGGGAGCATTATGGTGAGTAAATCACTTTTATCTAAATGCATATGTTCCTGTGAAATATTAATGTGATAGTGTTCAATCTCGCCGTTTGTTCTTACACATGGGTTCGGAGCCGATCCTCGGCTCCGTGTCGGCCGCTTGCAAGCTCTGCATCGAGAAGAAGCTCGAGACAATCTAATACCCACAATCCCCCTCTGCCTTTACCTCAGATCTAGTTTGCCGCTGCTGCGTTCGCATCGCTGGGAGCTAGCTCGAGCATCTTCAGATAAGATATAACTTATTTTTGTTTGTTATATTTTAGAAAAAGTTGTTCTGAAAGTACCTTTAGGTATACTTAGTGTATGAGTGTGTGTAGGTAGAATTCTCGGTACCGTTAAATTTAATTTATCTGGTTAGAGTTTTTGGGGCCTACTACCCCCTTCTAAATTTGACAACCGGACTGACATACCCATCGGATTTGACTTGTTTACATTGGATTTGTCTTTTATACTGGACTTGACTTTTCTCTCTACTGAAAAATGTCTGACAAAATTAAATCAGGCTTTAAGCGTTGTCAGTGTGGCCAAAAAATGTCAGTTACTGACAACCATAGTTCCTGTGTCTACTGTCTTGGCCCTCTCCACTTACAAGAGGACTGTTCTATTTGTCACTCTTTTAGTGGGAGGGTCATGACAGATAGGTGCAGGAAACTCATGGACAGAGGGTTGTTAAAACCTTCCTTTCAGGAGGCTCTGGATGCTTCAGACCAGGCATCAAAATCCTCGAAGGAATCGAAGACGTCGGAGCCCAAGTCATCGGCTCCGAGCTCTTCGAGTAAAGTTAGATCACCGGTTCCACAGACTTCGGGGCCGAGTGTTTAACTGGTGTCGGTCCCTGAGCCTCGAGTCTTGGAACCGGTGATGGAGCTCCCTCCCTCGACTCTATTGAGGTCGGCTCCGTCTTCGGTTCCTTCGACCCGTTCTTCTAAGCTCTCCGATGTCGATGTGGATCGTGTGGTGCAGAAGTTATTGGAGCATTCGGCCCTATCCAAACTTATTTCAGTTTCCACCCAGTTGGTGTCGAAACTTGAAGGCCTGCCATTGTCTCCATCCATTCCTCCTCCGAGACCTATCGAGTCTTTGGAGCCGGAAGAGGTTGATCTTCTGATTGTGGAGCCCTCGGGTCCAGAACCGTCCTTCTCTCGGTCTGTTCCTCTCACCTCGACTCCGTCGGACCCGGTACCGGAGTCTCGGAGCCGACGATCTGTCCTTGGTTCCGGGGCCGAGAGTCGAACCGACGTTTCGGTTCCGACCCTTCCCCTCGGGGCCTCGGCGCGGATCGATTCGGCTCCGTCCTTGGGGTCGATGCCTTCGGTGCCTATTTCGGGGATTCTTCCCATTTCTTCGGAACCGGGAGATTCTTCGACTCGGGCCCCGGGGGCTTTCGATCTGATGAGGAAGGTGTTGTCTACCCAGACAACCACATCAGTAGAAGCAACCTCTCCTCCCCATAAAGGGCCGTTATCCTCCTCTGCACCCACGGCCACATCCAAGCGTCGAGCACCGGTGTCTCAGCCACCCCTGGAGGGTGCCCCCTCTTCCTCGGAGGCTTCTTCGGATGCTCCCCACGAAGAAGTCCCTAGGAAAAGATTGTGTAAGAGGAGACACTTGGATTCTCCACAAGAATCCTTGACATCCGATACTGACTTAGATGAGTCAGAAGGGTCCCCTAAGTCACCTTCAGAAGATGTCTCTTTTTCTGACATATTGGAGATCCTGAAACAGAGAGGTGACTGGCAGTCCCTACCCCCTTCTGAGGATGAGTCAGTCTTGCTGAAGGCATTCGGTGCTCGCCCTTCTTCCTCCTGGGTCACTCCGCCCTTCGACGAATTAATGGAACTTATTGCTCAAAGGCGTGGAGGCTCCTGACACAGTGGAACCAGTCCCAAGGAAACCCAATAAGTATATCACTGCACCCCAGGACAAGACTTACTTAACAAAAGGAGTTCCAGTGGACGCTATGGTGGTGGCAGCGACCACGAAAAAGGAGATGTCGGAATCTTCCTCATCTGTCCATCCCCTAATAAAGATTCTAGGACTATGGACAGGTATGGGAAGCGCATTTTTAGTTCAGCTGCTTTTTCCATGCGATCCCTGAACTATTTGACCCACTTTACACGACTACAGAGGGATCTAGTCAAAGAGTTGGGAGATACCCCCAGGGTACTACAGATGCTGCTGTCTCAGAGAAAGTGACAGCGCAACTTAATACCCTTACATCCATTGTGAACTCGTCCATGAGGCTGATCTTACGCAGCGAAGGTTCGAGTAGGGCAGCAGCTTCAGCGATTGCTCTTCGCAGACAATCCTGGATGCGCTTATGTTCATTTGCGGAAGCCTTCAAGTCTTCCTTTACTAACGCCCCATTTGACGGTGCCACTCTCTTTGGCCCCAAAGTAAAGGAGACCCTTACCCGGTGTGAACAGGAGGGAAAGACTCTGTCTGCTGTCGGAGTCCGGTTTTCCACCCCAACCAGACCGTACCCCAAAGGGCAACGTGGTGGAAAAATGTGGTTTCAAAACCCCAAGGATCTTTCCCAGGCACACGGGTGATGCCCCTTCTAGAGGCAGAGGAGGGGCAGAGGTGGAAGACGCCGCCTGGCGGCAGAGGGGTCCGCAGAATCAAGGTGACAGGGATACACTCCTGGTAAACCTTTCCAGCACTCCTGAGAGGAGGCCCGACTGTCCTGCTCTGGAGGCAGTCGGGGTCGCTAGCTTTATACCCTCAGGCCTGGCAAAACATAACTACAGACAAGTGGGTAAAAGCGTGGTTACCAGAGGTTACAACATACCCTTTCTATCCCATCCCATTCCAAAGAAAAGACTCCCAGATGTACCGCCCCATCTGCGAGAGCCAGCAGCTATAGAAATTTCAAAGCTGCTAGAAAAAAGAGTCATCCAACCAGTCCCAGCGGACCAGCAAGGATTCGGGACTTACTCGAGGTTCTTTTTAGTTCCAAAGAAAACAGGGGACTGGAGGCCCATTCTGGACCTAAGCGACCTCAATACCTTTGTCAAGAAAGAAAAGTTCCGAATGGTCACGCTTCAATCAATCCTTCCATTCTTACAGAAGGACGACTGGATGTGCTCAATAGATCTGAAGGATGCATACTACCACATCAAAATGGCCAGGGCATCCAGAGATCATTTGCGCTTCCGGCTGGGTGCCAGTCACTTTCAATTTCGAGCCCTGCCCTTTGGTCTGACCTCAGCCCCCAGGGTCTTCATCAAATGCATGGCAGTGGTAGCGTCTCACTTGAGACGCCAAGGATTCCAGGTGTTTCCGTATCTGGACGACTGGCTCCTTTCTGCCACCACCCAGCGTCAACTAGTACAGGCCAGAGACTATACTCTTCAACTGTGTGTTCACCTAGGAATTTCCGTAAACTTCGGAAAATCCTTACTACAGCCATCACATAGTATCTTGTTCATAGGAGCGGAATTAAACACTCATCAGTTAATTCTAAGACTTCCTCCAGAAAGGATACTTTCACTTCAGACTCACATACGTCTTCTTCTCTTGTCCAGGAAATCCCCAGCAAAACTGGTACTGAAGGTTTTGGGACTCATGTCAGCTTCTCTTATTGCAATACCCTTGGGAAGGCTGCACATGAGAGTCCTACAATGGCTACTGTTTGCACAATGGTCGTTCCAACAACTACCTCTAACACACGAGATTCTTATAACGAACACATGCAAAACACACCTAAACTGGTGGCTTCAATCGCAACCTTTCCAAGGGGAGACCATTTGTGCTACCCACGCCTACAGTTACGGTGACCACGGACGCTTCCCTGATAGGGTGGGGGGGCATCTTTCAGGGACAGACAGTCCAAGGCGAATGGACCAATTTGGAGTACAATCTGCACATCAATGTTCTAGAGTTGAGGGCAGTGTTTCTAGCGTTGCAACACTTTGCTTTCCTTCTTCCTCTGGGAACTATTGCAGTTCAGACGGACAACATGTCGGTAGTCTGGTACATAAACAAGCAAGGGGGAACCAAGTCCTATCAGCTATGCAGAGAGGCCATGAGAATCTGGCAATGGGCGGAGTCCACGGGTCGCTTTCTAATAGCAACGCACATCCCGGGTCATCCAACGCCATAGCCGACAGGCTGAGCAGAGCAATTCTGTTACCGCACGAGTGGTCCCTAAAACAGTCAGTTGCGAAAAGATTTTTCGCGTGGGGCCAGCCTTCCTGCGATCTGTTTGCGTCTCCAATGAACGCCAAATGCAGGAGCTACTTTGCCCTATTACCCTCCAGGGAAGTCCCCAGGACGCACTGATTCACGATTGGCCCCGGGACTCCTGTACACATTTCCTCCATTTCCCCTGATATCAAAGTTTCTCCAGAAAGCCAGAAACCTACACAGGACAATAATCCTCATTGCCCCATTCTGGCCTCGTCAAATTTGGTTTCCCTTCCTGAAGACACACTGCATTCGGGGACCCTGGATCCTGGACCCAGAGCCATATCTATTGACTCACTCGTCAGGGGCTCCCCATCCCGCGCTCTTGTCCCTCCATCTAGCAGCTTGGCTGCTCCAATTCCCAACTTAGCCAGGTCTGATCTTCTTTCGCCTGCAGTTCAGAATATATTAGTGGCTTCTCATAAAGCTTCCACTACTAAAACATATTCTAGTAAATGGAAGCGATTTGTATTCTGGGCGAATACACAGCAAGTGGATCCTTTTATAACTCCTTTGAATAAAATATTAGAGTTTTTAACAGACTTGTTCCATCAGGGTGCTTCTCCTGCCACATTAAGAGTTCAATTGGCTGCCATTTCTAATTTCCATGTGGAAGAATGTGGGGCTCCTGTTATGGCCCACAGACTTTGTAAAGCCTTATTAAAAGGGGCTTTTCATATTAGACCACCAATTAGATCTCCTACGTCACCTTGGAGTCTAAACTTATTGTTATCTAAATTAATGTTGCCCCCCTTTGAACCAGCCTCCTCTTGCCCATTGAAATTTTTGTCTTGGAAGACTCTCTTTTTGGTAGCCATTACATCCGCTAGGCGAGTATCTGAACTTCAAGCTCTCTCCATTAAGCACCCTTATTTGATCTTTCACTCTGACAGAGTTTCTCTTCGAACTAATTCATCCTTCCTTCCTAAAGTTTGTTCTATTAATAATATTAATCAGTCCATTGAATTACCCACCTTCTTCAAGAATCACTCCAACAAAATGGAGTATATGTTGCACAAATTAGATGTTCACAGACAGCTAAGGTTTTACTTGGATAGAACAAAAGATCACAGAAAAACTGATCAACTTTTTGTGGCCTTTGCTGATAACAGGAAAGGAGTAGCGGTTACCAAAAGAACTCTTTCTAAGTGGTTAACGGATTGTATAATCTATGTCTATGATTCTTCAAATCAAACTCTTTTGCACAAACCCAAAGGACATTCCACAAGGTCAGTGTCTACATCCCTGGCTCATGCAGCCCGCCTACCACTAGACGCTATTTGTGCGGCTGCTACTTGGTCTAAGCCACATACATTCATTTCTCATTATAAGGTAGACAAGGTTTCTAGGGACAGGGCAACCTTTGGTTCCACTGTGCTCAAGAACGTCCTTCCGTGAGTTCCTCAGGAACAAGGAGCTAGGACGCTACCCATGTGTAAGAACAAGCGAGATTGAACACTATCACATATAGAAGTTATGTCCTTACCATAACGTTCCATGTGGAGTGTTCATCTCGCCTTTGTTCTTACATTCCCACCCTCCCGCCCTTAGGAAGAACGTTCAGTTTTTGGTGCCTGGCCTGGGGCATTCTGCTTCTGCTTTGCAGTTGTTGTGTATATAGTTGACATGTATATATGTGTATGTGTCTATATATATATATATATAGACTCTTAGTTCTGTGCATATGTGATGTAAGCATGAGTGTGCTCTCTCTGGAGACTGGTTTGCTTGCAAACTAGATCTGAGGTAAAGGCAGAGGGGGATTGTGAGTATTAGATTGTCTCGAGCTTCTTCTCGATGCAGAGCTTGCAAGCGGCCGACACGGAGCCGAGGATCGGCTCCGAACCCATGTGTAAGAACAAAGGCGAGATGAACACTCCACATGGAACGTTATGGTAAGGACATAACTTCTATTTTCTGTCTATCATAGGCCTTTTAGTACCTTGGAAATAATATGTAAAGTCTCTCCAAATTCCTACTAATGAATTCACATCTTCTATACCACACATTTTCAAAAATCTACCCTCTTTTGTTATATTTCCCTTCTAGGCCTCCTAGATGCATACTCACTGTTGCAAATCAAATTCCAGTCCTCACCTGTCAGTAATATTCCCTGCCGACAGCTGATTATTTCTCCCAGAATTTTCTTAAGTTTCATTGTAGCAGTTATAGGTGGAATATAAATACATGCCAGCAAAATCCTCATCCCTTGCCAATAGCTCCTTACTACCACAAATTTATCATTATCTTTTTTTTCCTCTTCTATCACTATTGGAGCTGCTCTAGCAATTAATATAAGTACTCCCTGGTTTTCCATTGAATATCCATCCTAAATCTTTTCTTTGCCAAATTCACATGCTCAGATCTTTCCAAATGTGTCTCCTGTAGTGTCTTCTGTAGCATAACTTTTTGCACTCTACATTTTTTAACAATTTTAACAAATTTGACTACTCTTTCTTTTTTGTATATATCTGTGAGACCTTTCACATTTAAAGATAATATGGGAGTGTTGTCATTATGATATGAAGTTATAATACCAACCTGTTATGTATAACAGTTTTTTAAATGTCAAGTTTCAGCTCTTGTGTTACATGCATGCACTTATGTTTGGCAGGTTGATCTTTTATATAGTTGCTTCTTGTCATATCCATTTGAACCTATGTCTCACCTTACAAGATGTTTTGTTTTAATGAAACCCTCAACTAAAAGGCAAACACCCTCCAGAACACCCTCATACTCTACTAACTTAATACTAATACAGAAATCTTCAAATAATGAAGTTTATCCCTCCTAATAGGAACAATTTTACCAGGATGATAGCTACATTTACAGGCTTGAAGTGACCTATGATGAAGGTTTTCCATGTTAAGACACATAATACAGCCTGTGCTTCTACTTAATCTAAGTGCTGTTTACTCTTATCTTTATTCCTGTCTCAGATAAAGAAAATAACTTGAATACATTCAAAAAAGTTATCTCCTAGCCAATTAAAGAAAGAAGTATTCTGTTTTTATTGCCCTTATCGGCTTTTCCATAGAAACATGAGAGCAGATACCAGTTGCCTTTAGCTAAAAGCTTCTCATGTTGGATTGTGAACATTTATTTGTTAGAAGGAAACTTTTAATTACATTCAGTGTTCTTTTATTTACTTGATTTCTCTTAAAACTTGACCTGATGCTGTCAATCATCATTCATTCTTGATGAATGGGACTCAATTCCAACCCCTCGGAATGGGCTCAGCCATTATACAGGTTGCAACAGCCAAAAAACTCTCGAGCTAAGGCTCTACCCATAATGCTGCTCTCTCCATTACCTCTGGATCTCGTTTGCCGCTCTGATAACAAGACATGTCAGCCAATATTCTCCAACTAATTGCTTTAATTTGATCGTTATATATTTTAGAATACCTTATTTTCTTTTTTCTGTTGTATTAGTGTGGTGTATTTGCATCTAAATCAGCTCTGCCCTTTTCACCTAATGGTATTCTTTATTACCATTGTTGGTAATTTTCCTTTCACCCCTCCCCTTTTACCTCTTCGATAATCTCTTTCAATACCATCGCTGGTATTTTCCCTTTCTGATTACCTTTACAGGTATTTCTCTGTACCATTGTTGGTAGGTTTCCTTCCTGTCCTTTATGAGTGAGTGTGTGCATGATCTCTTTAAAATGACTGAGAAGCAGAAAGGCACATCTAGTTTTAAGCAGTGCCAAGATTGTGGAAGAAAGATGCCCAACTCAGATGGGGAAATTTCATGCATATATTGCTTGGGTGTGCCCCATCTAGAAACTAATTGTAAGATCTGCCAAGGTTTTAGTTCCAGAACTTTGGCAGAGCACCGGAATAAGTTGATTTTAAAGAGGTTATTAAAATCCTCCTTTGAAGAAGCCCTCTCTAAGCCAGAGTCTACTAAATTTGAACAGAAAAAGAGAAGTCATTGAGTGCTGAGTTCACCACTGGCACTGGACTACAAAAGGCATAATTCTCCGGTTCCTTCAATCTCTTCAGAACTGAAGAGTAAGGTCCCAAAACTATTTGTGAAACAGCCTTCAGCAGCAAAGGTCAAGACACGCTCGGTAACAATGGTTTCTGCACTGATTTTGACAACCTTGGCACCGACAACCTTGTCAGCACTGGCCTTGACAGTCTTGGCATTGACAATTTCATCGGTGCCGGCATCTTTGGCCTCCCACTCAGTTCCGACTTCTTCATCTGCTCCGCAGCATACTGTGCTGAAGCTTGAAGCATTCGTACCTCCCAGAACAAGATACTCCCCTTCTATAGACCCCTTTTTGTTTCAACTCCCCAGTCCATTCATGGATAGGCCTTAGTCTCCCTCGGGGATGTCAGCCCAATCAATTAGAAGTC
Source organism: Protopterus annectens (assembly GCF_019279795.1). Taxonomy (NCBI): domain Eukaryota; kingdom Metazoa; phylum Chordata; order Ceratodontiformes; family Protopteridae; genus Protopterus; species Protopterus annectens. Next base: position 1,984,343,071 of record NC_056726.1, read on the forward strand.
TTTCTGAGATAGATGTGGTGAGTTTAGTGGATCAACTTTGGCAGCCAGGAGTCTTCCCGCACCTGCTCATACCTCCCTTCCTCTCGGAGTTGAGGTCTTTTCTCCCAGGACTCCTCGTGATCTTGTTCCTCTAACTTCCCTTTTAGGTTTGGAGCCCAGCACTTCGATTACCCTAGTTTCAGCTGCTATGGTGCCAACAGAAACTCTTTCTTCGGTACCTGGATCTGTTGTGATGTCTTTGGCTCCCTCAGAACCAATAGAATCTCAGGGCCATAGTTCGGCTGTCAGTTTGGAGGGCTCTGGTACAGTACCAGTTGTATGTTCGGGGCCATCCTTGGATCTCAGTACCCTGGGAGTTTCAGACTCTTCCCTGGCTCCTGGATTGGAGGATGGTCCTTCGGAGCAGGGTGTGACCCCAGTTCCAAGGTTGTCTTTCTCAGTTCCAGGCTCCAATCCCTCTTTGGGTGGGCCTGTCTTCCAGATCATGGAGAGAGCTTTAGCCTTGGTGGGCTCTCAGCTGGCCCCTTCTACTTCGGAGTGTCACATATTTGTATCTTCTGGACTGCAGCTGTCACCATCTCTCACTTCGGGACAGCAGACAACGAGATGGCAAGATATCCCTGGACAGGGCCCCTCGTCTTCAGAGTCTTCCTTAGAGATTCCCACTGAGGAACTACCCTGTAAGAAGACTTGCAAGAGGAAGCATCTAGATTCTCCAGAAGAATCTGTCACAGAAGGCACAGACTATGATGAAGGGGGAGGGTTCCTCCCAGTCACCCCCTGAAGATGTCTCATTTAGAGACATCCTGGAAATCTTAAAACATAGGAGTGACTGGAAGTCCACGAGCCCATCCTCAGAGGAATCTGTGTTCTTGCAGGCTTTTGGTGCTTGCCCATCTACTTCCTGGGTAACCCCACCCAGTGACGATCTTATTAAGCTTATCGCACAGTGGGCGTGGAAGGCTCCTGATTCCATAGAGCCAATTCCCTGGAGGCCGGACAAAATCTTATCAGCTGCAGAAGACCAACCACACTGGGAAATGGTTTAGCAGTAGATGCCATGGTGGTGGCAGCAGGCACCAAAAAGGAACTTGCGGGGAGAGTTCTGTCCACCCTCTTAACCGAGAGTCTTGGACGAGGGACAGGTTTGGGAAGCAGGTCTCAGATTGCCACCCTGGTGGCTATATCAAACTCGTCCATGCTGCTCACCACGCATGCAGCCGAAGGAATGACTAGAGCAGCGGATTCAGCCATTGCCATAAGGCACCATGGCTGGATGCGCTTGTATGTCTTCGCGGAACCTTTCAAGCCTTCCTTCTTCAATACTCCGATTGACGGATCTTCCTTGTTTGGCTCCAAAGACAGAGACACACTAGCCAGGTGTGAAAAAGATGGAAAGACCATTTCTGCTGTGGGTATTCATTTCTCTTCTCCTCAATGATCCTACTCTAGGAATCAGAGGAGTGGAGAAATGTAGTTTAAAAAGTCCCAAGGACCTTTTCAGGACACACGTGGCAGATACTTCCCTCAGGCAGAGGGGGAAGTTTAAGTGGAAGATGACCTCCCCTTGGCAGAGCAAGTCCGCAAAATCAGGGCTTCAGAGATTCCTTCTCTGGACAGCCCTACAGTGCTCTTGAATGGAGGCCTGACTGCTTACCTCTGGAAGCAGTCGGTGGAAGATTTTCACTGCACCAGACAGCCTGGGTATTGATAATTTCGGATACATGGGTGCAGAGAATTATCACCAGAGGTTACCAGATTCCATTTACTCTCTTTCCAAATATCCTAAAAAGAGTCCCCACTGTTCCACCCAATCAGAGGGACCAAGCAGCTGTAGAGATTCAAAAGCTGCTAGAAAAAAAGTCATCCAAGAAGTCCCAGCAGACCAAAGAGGATCCGGATTTTACTCAAGATTCTTTTTACTGACAAAACAAAACAGCGTAAGAAACTTCTCTATGTGGAAGATTTTCAGTCCATACATTTCTAGTTAATCACTGTATATTAATCAGATCAGGCAATAGTAGTAGAAGTAGCGAACGTAAACTCGTCAAGTCAAAAAGTAATAATAGAAAATATATAATTCTACAGCATTACTAAGTATTCAAAAGTAATCCAAGCAAGTCAGTCCGTCTGTTTCCAGTCGAAAATCCTTTATTAAGTACACAGACAAGCAATCCAAGTAAAACAAAAATAGAGTAATAATTTCCTCACAAGCTTTCTAAATATATATATATTTACTTTTTATCAGGCATGGGAGTGGTTTATTGTGCTGTAAAACAAAGTGTTATTGGTACACATATTAAATTCATATCCCTTCCCCAATCAGTGTGACATTTGAGCTGGTCCTGCACTACCCAGTAGCTGTCATAATAATATATAGCCCTAATGTACTTTAATGGTACATCTTATTTAACCAAATTATTAAGTAGATTATTAAGTCTGTGATTTTATCCAAGGCAATATACTACATGGCTGGAAATATATCAACCTTAGTTTATTTTGCAATCAAAAATTATATATAAATATATACATATACATTTTGCATGTAAAAATCAGTTTCTATTTTCACAACCTATTGTTAACAAAGATCAATTTCGTCCTTCTAGACGTCTTCAGGTCTGTGTACAAGAACCCTAAAAACCTATATAATTGTATAATTAGTTAGTATTGTTATTACCATCATTTTGAATAAAGTGGAAAAAAGAGAACCAGAAAAAAATAAAAATAAGACAAAATGTATGTATGATGATGGAAACAAAATATACACTTAAATTTCAAATGATTTAAAATGGTATTTAAAACCAATTTGTAGAAAAAAAATAATAAAATAAAATGCAATTAGTCATGTAAACAATGTGGCAGTTTTCTAAGTTCCAGTGCACTTTTAATTGAACAGTAATAGTTTAGTCCAGGCTTTCTAAAAGAGTTCAGCTTTAATTGCCACATGAGTTCATGTTTCTCCAGAATATTCGGGATGTCTCCTTCAAGACCACCCATGTCTATGCGATCCAGGATCTGGAACTTAAAACCTGTGTGTCTTTTATGAAGAGAAAGGTGTTTGGCTAGTTCATTATTTTTACATCCAGAGCGTATTTCTGACAGATGACATGAAATCCTTCGCTTGAGTTTATTTACAGTCTTGCCCACATAGAATGCATCACATTCATTGCACTGTGCCCTGTAAATTACTTTTTTAGTGTTACAGTCACCCCCTGCACTGGTTTTAATGATCTTCTTTAAATAAGGGAAATAAAAACTATCACCTTGCTGTATAAGTATACAAAATGTACAACTAGTTTCACATCTTTTAGTGCTTTTCTCACATGGTCTAGGTTTAAATTCAACAAAACTTCTAATATTCCTGGCCTTCCTATAAACAAATGATGGGGCTTCACCTAAGATGTTAATCAGAAAAGGGTTTCCTTTGAGAATGTCCCAGTTTTCTTCAATAATATTTTTGATACAGTGATAATCCAAAGTTTATGTCAGGATGCAGCTATTTTTGCATTTGTTATTCTCTGTGGAATTACTTAAAATGTTTCTACTGGGGAGGTTGGGTGAAGGTGCTTCAGTCCTTTTCAGTTCTATAATGGGTTCCAGGATGTTTTTTAACATCTGACTTTCATAGCCTCTCACTAGAAAATCATTCTCTAAGTTGTTCAGGTTTCTCAAAAATGGTTCCATCTCTGTGGTAATTCAAGCTAATCTATAGCCTTGGGATTTCACTACATTATACTTGTTTTTTGTAGGATGTAGACTTTTACTGTGGAGTAATAAGATGTTATGTGATCCTATCTCGCCTACATTCTGTACTGATGGGCTCGGAGCCGATCCTCGGCTCCGACTCGGCACGCTATGCTATAGAGCGAAGCCTCTTATTGGCTGAGCTATTCTCTATCCCAGGATGCACCACCACTAAACCCCAGATCTCGTTTGCCGCTTACAAGCTAGGACGTGGTCTCAAACTTGGCTGAGCTAAGTGCTGTTTTTTTCTAAAGTTTTCCTGTCAGGAAATTCTCTTTTCTTACCCAAAAAGCTGTTTTAACAGCTATTGTTGTGTACGCGTGTTTTTAAATATATTTTTGTGGTAAATTTGTGTGTTTGTTTAGGGAAAGGTTTCCCGTTTAAGTTAGAGGGGCCTTCCCCTATTCCTTAGCAAGTTTCTCTTTTTTTTAAGGAGGTCAAGTTCCTGTTTAAGTTAGAGGGTTCTTGGCCCTCCTGTTTGGTGTTTGTGATATTGTATTGTACTGGTTAAATTTTGACCTATCGTAAAAAAAAAAAAAAAAGATTTCATTGTTGTTTAAAATCTTTGGTTTTCTGAAGATAGTGATTTTTTTCCACTGTTATACTCACTGTTTTAGGGGCATTATGTCCAAAGAACATAGACCCTCAGGGTTCAAGAAGTGCGCAAGGTGCAATTACAAAATGTCTATAACCGATGATCACTCCTCGTGCGTATATTGTTTAGACGCCAAGCACCTACAGGAGTCCTGCAGCGTGTGTCACGCCTTTTCCTCTAGGGTCCTCCAAGAGAGGAAGAATAAATTAATATTGAAAGGGCTGATTAAACCCTCCTTCGAGGAGGCCTTATCTTCCTCATCCTCTCCAACTAAGAAAAAGAAAGCATCGGCTCCGACCAGCCCGTCGGAACTGACTACTAAGAAATCCAGACAGGCTTCTCCATCGGCTCCACGGACTTCGGAGCTGAGGGTGGAACGGTCTGCCTCGATGCCCCTAGTCTCGACTCCTCTGGTTTCGGAGCCGATGACTGGGGCTTCGAGAGGCGGGTCACCTTCATCGGCTCCACTGATTTTGGAGCCGATGAGGGTTGCCGGCTCAGAATCTTCCCCTTCGGCACCGAAGCCCTCCTCGGCACCGAGGGAAATTGTTTTGGGATCTCCCTCGGCACCGATACTGGTTGAGTCCATTCGGAGCCGGTCCCCCAGTCCTTTGGAGCCGATGGAGAAGTCGGTTCGGACCCGATCGGTTTCCTCTAGATCTTCCAAGATGTCTGATTTGGACATCGACAGGGTGCTTCTAAGACTGTTTCAGTCTCCGGTGTTCCAGAAATTAGTTTCGGCTCCAGCCCATTTGGCTTCGGAGCCGATGGCCCACCCTGTAGTTCTGGTTCCTCCTCCAACAGCCTCGGCACCGTTGGAGCCGGTGCTGGTGGAGCCGATGGAGGGTTTCGGGTCGGCCCTGACCCTTATTCCAACCCCGGCTCTCGAGTCGGAGTTCAGTACACGGACCTCCTCTGTAGGCCCCGGGGGGGACGCTTTGGGACTGATGTTTTCGGTTCCAAGCCTTCCTCTCGGTGCGTCGGCTGCAGGGGTATCATCCACTGTTGTGGCCATGTGGGTTGGACCTTCCCAGGATTCTGGTGGTCCAGCCTTCAGGGCCATGAGGAGTGCGTTAGCCAAATCTTCTTTGGCTGCCTCCACGGTCTCACCAGCACCTTCCCTACATACGGAGACTGGGTCTTTGGCAGTCCCCCTGTCCTTAGACAGCGGAGCCCCGGGGCCTGAGGTCACCCCACTGGGGTTCCCCTCCTGGAGGTCCCTCTGAAGCTTCTTCAGAGGAACCCCCAAGGAAAAGATCGTGCAAGAGGAAGCACGTCGACTCCCCCGATGAGTCTCTCACGTCAGACACTGATCTTGATAATGCGGTGGGGTCCCCTAAGTCGTCCTCAGATGATGTCTCCTTTGCAGACATCTTGGAAGCCCTCAAACAACGAGGCGGCTGGCATTCCAAACCCCCTTCTGCTGACGAGTCGGTGTTCCTTAAGGCCTTCGGGGCTCAGCCTTCCACCTCCTGGGTGTCTCCGCCCTTCGACGAGCTCCTAGATTTGATCTGTCGAAGGGTGTGGGAACATCCAGATTCTTTGGAACCGGTGCCTGCTCACCCAAATAAGTTCCTATCAGCACCCCCAGAGAAGGAGTTTTTGACAAAAGGTGTGGCTGTAGATGCCTTGGTGGTGGCATCTGCTACCCAGCAAGATGTAGCAGAGGCTTCGACGTCCGTCCATCCTCCTAATAAGAAGTCTAGGAGTATGGATCGGTACGGGAAGCGCACCCTCAGTTCAGCGGCCTTTACCTTAAGGTCCCTGAACTATTTAACGCACTTCACCAGGTTTCAGAGGGATCTGATCAAGGAGCTTTCAGATACCCTCTTGGGTAACCTACCTGAGCAGCTGGCCCAGACGGTTGGCAATCAGTTGGCTACACTGTCATCGATATCAAACTCGTCCATGAGGCTCATTTCATATGCGGCCGAGGGGGCGAGTAGAGCGGCGGGTACGGGTATTGCTCTACGGAGGCAAGCCTGGCTCCGCCTGTGTCATTTTGCGGAAGCCTTCAAGTCTTCCTTTGCCGACGCTCCCTTTGATGGGTCCTCTTTGTTTGGACCCAAGGTAAAGGACACATTGACCCACTGCGAGCAAGAAGGTAAGACTTTGACTGCCGTAGGGGCACGATTTTCCACTCCCTTTCGGCCTTATCCCAAGGCTAAAAGAGGAGGGAAAATGTGGTTCCGTAGATCCCAGAAGCCTTATCCCTCGCAGCAGGACGATCCCCCTTCTAGAGGCAGAGGAGGGGGAAATTTTTCTGGAAGACGCCGTCCCAGAGGCGGCAGAGGCCCCCGCAACACTGGAGACCGCGAGTCCTTTCGTGGCTCTTCAGCCTTCCACAATCCCTGAAGGATTGCCCGACTGTGCAGCTCCGGAGCCAGTCAGGGGTCGTTCGAGGCACCTAAAAGCCTGGGAAGGTATCACTCAGGACCGATGGGTGCTTCGAATTATCGCCGGAGGTTACGCCATCCCCTTTTCTCACTCCCCACCTCCGTCCAAGAAAATCCCGGACCCGCCACCCAGTCAACGGGAAATTGCAGCCTTAGAAGTCTCAAAGCTGCTTCAAAAAGGAGTCATCCAACCGGTCCCCGCAGACCAGATCGGATTAGGGACTTACTCAAGATTTTTTTTTTGTGCCAAAAAAGACCGGGGACTTGAGGCCCATTTTGGATCTCAGCATTCTAAATCGTTCAGTCAAAAAGTCCAAGTTCCGAATGGTCACCTTACAATCCATTCTCCCACTGCAGGAGAAAGGTGTTTGGATGTGCTCCATAGATCTCAAGGACGCCTACTACCATATCCTGATAGATCAGGCGTCCAGGAGACATTTGCGCTTCAGCCTAGGAGACAGTCATTTTCAGTTCCACGCGTTGCCCTTTGGTCTCACCACAGCCCCCAGGGTGTTCACCAAATGTTTGGCGGTCGTGACTGCTCACCTGAGGAGTCTAGGATTCCAGGTGTTTCCGTATCTGGACGACTGGCTCCTAACTGCCACCTCCAGGCGTCTACTATTGCAGAACCTACAAGCCACAATATCACTAGGCACTTCCCTTGGAATCACCTTCAATTGGCCAAAGTCTGTGTTGCTGCCATCTCAACGCATATGATTCATCGGAGTAGAGATAGACTCAAATCAAATGCGGGTCTATCTTCCTACAGAAAGGATACAAACCATACAGGCTCAAGTCCGAGCCTTGCTTCTCAGATCCAAAGCTCCAGCCAGGATGGTCCTGCAGCTATTGGGATCTATGTCGGCCACTGTTCTTCTAGTCCCCCTAGCAAGGTTGCATATGAGAATTCTCCAGTGGCTTCTTTCGACACAGTGGTCCTTTCAGGATCTCCCTCTCAGTCACCTCATACGGATCACGGAAACCTGCAAACGGGACCTTCGCTGGTGGCTGGTGCCCTCCAATCTGGATCAGGGTCGACCCTTTGTTCCACCTCCTCCTTTGGCCACTTTGACTACAGACACCTCCCAGATGGGGTGGGGGGGGGGCATTCCCTGGGCAGGTCAGTCCATGGCAAATGGCATTCAGAAGAGAGTCTTCTTCATATCAACATTTTGGAAATGAGGGCGGTGCTTCTATCTCTACAAGCCCTCCACGATTACCTCCCTCAGGGCGTAATTGCCGTTCACTCCGACAACATGTCAGTGGTCTGGTATCTGAACAAGCAGGGAGGAACCAGATCCTACCCTCTTTGCAGAGAGGCCATGAGAGTCTGGGAATGGGCAGTGGCGACCAGACGTTTTCTGATAGCAACTCATATCCCTGGCAAATCCAACGTGATAGCCGACAGACTGAGCAGAACTATCCTCTCTCCTCACGAGTGGTCTCTGAACAATGCAGTGACGGCTCAGATCTTCAGCAAATGGGGAATTCCTTGTTGTGGCCTCTTCGCAACCCCGCTGAACGTGAAGTGCAGAAAGTTCTTCTCCCTCACTCCAGCTCCGGGGCAGAGTCCTATGGACACACTAACCCATCCTTGGCCCACCGGCTTGCTATACGCCTTCCCCCCAGTTCCCCTCCTTCCCAGAGTGATCCAAAAGGCGTCTCACTTGGGGAGCAAAATGATCTTAGTTGCTCCTTACTGGCCTCATCAGGTATGGTTCCCCTATCTTCGGAAATATGCACTGGACGGTCCATGGTTCCTGGATCAGATCCCAGACCTATTAATTCATCAGTCGGGACAACTCCACCAGTCCCTTCACACTTTGAAGTTAACAGCTTGGCTCCTCCTCTTCCGACTATAGTCAGGAATCATACCTTAGACCCGGAAGTCATACATATCTTATCTTCGGCCCACAAGTCTGCCACTAAGAAATTGTATACTAGCAAATGGAAGAGATTTGCTATTTGGGCTCAACTCCGGGGTCTGGATCCCATTACTATTCCTGTATCGGAAGTCCTAAAATTTCTAACTTCCCTATTCAATCAAGGTTCTTCAGTCTCTACCATCAAGGTCCAATTGGCAGCTATTTCCAATTTTCATGAATCTATAAACCCACCTTTAATGAGCAACAGATTGTGTAAAACCTTCATGAAAGGTGCTGCGCTTTTACGACCTCCGATTTCTCATCCTGCTCCTCCGTGGGATCTCGATGTGGTATTACGTGCCTTAACCTCCTCCCCCTTCGAACTGGCAGCAACATGTGATTTGAAATTTCTATCTTGGAAAACAGCTTTTCTGGTCATGATTACTTCTGCAATGGGTTTCAGAGCTTCAAGCTCTATCTGTAAAACCACCATACCTGGTTTTTCACAAAGATAGAGTATCCCTCAGGCCTAATCCATCCTTTGTCCCTAAAGTTTGTTCCAGTTTTTGCCTGCAACAGTCATTAGAACTTCCAGTTTTCTTTCCAAAGTACTCAAACAAAGCAGAATACATATTCCACACATTGGATGTCCACAGACAATTGCGTTTTTATTTAGACAGGACCAAACAAACAAGGAAAACAGATCAATTGTTTGTGTCCTTTTCGGATAATAAATTGGGCAATGCCGTCACAAAGGTCACTATTGCCAAATGGATCAGGGACTGTATTAGTCAAGCTTATTCCTCTTCTAATAAAGAGCTTACGACCTCTGTCAAAGCTCACTCTACAAGAGCTATGGCTACTTCAATAGCATTCCATTCTAAGCTTGCCATTAGTGACATTTGTGCTGCGGCTACGTGGTCTTCCCCACACTTTCATTTCCCACTACAAATTGGATGTGGCATCCCGGGGGCGAGCTTCATTTGGTTCAACAGTGCTCAGGAGTGTTTTCCAGTGAGCCACCCAGGATTTAGGTGCTAGGGACGCTGTCCCATCAGTACAGAATGTAGGCGAGATAGGATCACGTAACATCTTTTAGTTATGTACTCACCATAACTTTAGATGTTTGGGATCCATCTCGCACATTCTAATAACCCACCCTCCTTCCCCCTGCCTTGGAGATCAGAAGAGATCGGACGGTTCAAATTCTATTGTTTCATCTTGAAACATCTGGCAATGTTATATGAACAAGTTATGTGTGTGTGCATGAATGCGGACAAACAAGATCTGGGGGATTAGTGGTGGTGCATCCTGGGATAGAGAATAGCTCAGCCAATAAGAGGCTTCGCTCTATAGCATAGCGTGCCAAGTCGGAGCCAAGGATCGGCTTCGAGCCCATCAGTACAGAATGTAGGCGAGATGGATCCCAAACATCTAAAGTTATGGTGAGTACATAACTAAAAGTTAACCCTCGTTGGTTTTCTGAATAGATCAGTGGTGATTCTGTTATTGTTGGTGTCCTTGGAAATCTGCATATCTAAGAAAGTGGTTGAAGTACAGCTATGGGAAGAGGTAAACTTCAGGAAGGGGGTTGTTTGATTGAGGTAAGTGATAAAATTTCCAAGCTGCAAGGTCTCACCTTCCCACACAATAGAGAAATCATCAATAAAACGTAAATAGCATGTGATATGCTGCATGTAATCTGTGTTGTTTAACACAAAGTCCTCCTCCCATTTGCCCAGGGCTATATTAGCTATGCTGGGAGCCATGGCAGCCCCCATTGCTATACCAGTTTTTTGTTTGTAGTGTTTGCCATTGAAGGTAAAGAAATTGAAGTCCAGTACAAGATTAATGAGCTTGCTTAAGTTTTGCAGTTGTGCCTGTGTACCCTGATTATGTTTCTTAAAAGACTCCATAGCTGCTGTTATACAGTAATTGTGAGGGAGCACTGTGTACAAGGATTCCACATCAATAGTTACCAAAATACTGTCAGCTTCCACTGTAATGTTTTTTATTTTCTTCAAAAAATCCATTGAGTCTCTTATGTATGACTTATTCTTTTCTGCTAGAGGTTTCAGCAAGTAATCAAGGTAAATGGCTGTGGCTTCAGTAAGGGAACCTCCACTTGATTCCACCGGTCTATAAGGTGGGTCTTCTCTGTTCTTGTGTGGCTTTGGTATTCCAAAAAAGTAAGGTAAATGTGGGCATGGGCTCCATAAATAATTATAAAGATTTTCAGTGATATGTTTTTCTTCCCATAATGTGGTGAGATTAGTGCTCCATAAATCATTTGCTCTTTTTATGTCATCCATGGCAAATAACTCATATTATCTGATCTGAAGTAGGAACTTCATTTGTCAGCAACCTTTGAGGATACGGATCCGATCTCGGATCCGAGCCGGCAACTTCTATCATAGCATAGATCCGAGCTCCTAGCTCCTCCCCTTACCCATAATCCCCTGCCTACCCTAACTGACCCCAAATCTAGTTTGCCGCTCTTCAAGCAATAGCTAGATTCCAGAGCTCTTGGGGTTTTTGTGAGGAAAAAAGTTTTTCTTTCTTCTTTAGTGATTGAGTGATTGTGTGTACATGGTAGGTTTACCCTTAACACTAAACTTATTATTTTTTTAGCTTTTCAGCTTAAATTTAATTTAAAATATTTCTCCCTCCCCCGCTGGTCGTAGCATGTGTGTGTGACTTGAGTGTTAGGGGCCTAGTGAGTGTGCTTTACTTTAGTAATGTCGGAGGCCCCTAAAGCCATTTTTTCTAAATTCACCGAGTGTGGTCACAAGCTTTCACCGGCTGATGGCCACACTCGGTGCGTTAGGTGCCTTGGGGTTGAACACCTCTCTTCGGGTTGCGCGATTTGCACGGCGTTCAACCCCAGGGCACTCAAGGATCGAAGGTCGAAGCTAGTTCTGGTGGGCCTTTTACCCCCAGACTCTGCTTCGGCCTCCGGTACTTTGGTGCCCGCTACCCCCCCCCCAGGTAGCGGTCACTCCTGCCTCCCTTCCTCCGACCAGGACTCAACCTCCCGCTTCGGCTGCAGAGGATAGGGAGTCCAGGAAAGAGAAGCGGTGGGAGAAGCACCTTAAGCGGCGGGCCGAGGACTCTTCATCGGCCCCGCCCGCCAAGAGGGCTTCTCCGTCCAGGTCTTCTCGATCTCCTCCTCCTCGGATCCGATCCCCTTGTTTCTCCCCAGGACCCGAGGAGGAGGTGATCAGGTCCCTGTCGAGGTCATCGAGGCGGCACTCCAGGTCTGCCTTGGTGGCCTCTTCGAGGTCCACTTTTAGCATGTCAGATGCAGACATGGACCGGATGATGAGGAGATTCATCCAGGCCCAGATGCAGATGGGAGTGCTCTTGCCTCCCCTCCGGGGCTGACCCTTTTTTCGCCCCTATTGCTCCTTCTCCGACCCGCATTCCGGGTTCGGAGCGCTCGGAGCCGAGCCACGTTGGATCTGGGGGTAGGTCGGAGCCGACCGTGCTGGGCACATCGGCTCCAACGGCTCCCTCGAGTTTGTCGGACCCGACTCTCAGAGCCGTGGGCCGAGCTTCGGATCCGAGGGACTCGGTGTACTTTCGGCTCCGTCCCGGTCGGAGCACACTGATCCTTCGGATCCGACGTTCTATGTGCCGGGTCCAATCCCCGCTTCGGATCCGAGTGGGAGTCGGATCTCGGATCTGTCAGAGAGCGGCTCCCCCTCGGCTTTTGTTGCGGTGGAGAGGGCACTGTCGAGTGCTTCCAGGCCTCGGTCCTGGCTTCGGCTCCCTCCCGCACCCTTCTCATCTGGTCCTGGCTCCCCTCAGCGCCTCTAGGAGTTCCAGTGGAACAAGATACAGTCCGTGAGGACTCCTCGAACATCCCCCCCCCCCCGAGGAGATTCCTCACAAGGCAAAGTGCAAAAGGAGGCACATAGACTCCCCTGAGAGTCTCACCGAAGATACAGACTTGGATGAAGGGGAAGGCTCCCCTAGATCACCCCCCGAGGATGTCTCCTTTGGAGACATCATGGAAATGCTCAAAATTAGGGGTGGGTGGTCTGCCCCTAAGGCTTCCTCTGATGAGTCCGTATTCCTTGAGGCGTTTGAGGCAGGACCATCTACCTCTTGGGTGTCCCCTCCACCCGACCCCCTGGTGGATCTCATATCCTCTAGGGCTTGGGAGGAACCGGGCAACGTAGAGCCGATTCCCAAGTGTCCGGACAAAATTTTGAGCCCCCCTGCAGAGAGATCACACCGAAGCAGAGGTCCCCCTGTGGATGCCATGTTGGTGGCTGCAAGAAAGAATTGGCTCAGGAGAGCCCCACGGTTCATCCTCCGAGCAAGGAGTCTTGCGCGATGGACCGTCTTGGGAAGCGGGCCTTCAGTTCAGCGACCTTCTCTATGAGGGCCTTGAACTACATGGCACACGTTATTTGGATGCAGCGGTATCTAATGAAGGAATACGCTGCTTCCCCCCCCCAGGGTCCATGTCGGAGGGAGACAAGGATCTGTACTCCTCCCGAATGGCCACCCTCCGCTCTATCTCTAACACCTCTATGCGGCTGTTGTCTCATGCTATGGAGGGAGCCGCTAGAGCAGGCGGAGTTGGGCTTGTCATGAGGAGACAGGCCTGGCTCCGTCACTGTGACTTCTCGGAACCCTTTAAGGCGTCCTTCGCGAATGCCCCTTTTGATTGTTCTGCACTGTTCAGCAAAACCGTTTGCGACACTCTTGTCCAGAGCGAGAAAGACGGGAAGACCTTGTCTGCAGTCGGAGTCCGCTTCTCTGCACCCCAGAGGTCCTTTTCCAAGAACCAAAAGGGTCAGAAGAAGATGTGGTTCTGAAAATCACATCAATCCCAGTCTGCTCAGGACAACCAGTCCTCTCGTGGCAGAGGAGGACAGGGAGGACGCCGCCCCAGAGGCATAGGGGGACCCAGGAATTTTGGGTCCAGAGAACCGTTCTCTGAGAGGCCCACGCAGAACCCCTGAGGGGTTACCCGACTGCTCCACTCTGGAGGCAGTCGGGGGGGCATTTTTCGAGGCACCTAGCAATGTGGGAGTCCATAACAACAGATCGCTGGGTGCTTCGTATTATATCCAGAGGTTACCAAATTCCCTTTATAGTAAACCCCAGAATCAGAGGACTCCCCGACGTTCCACCCAGTCAGAGGGAGGCGGCTGCTGCAGAAATTCAGCAGCTTCTGCAAAAATGAGCCATCCAGCCCGTCCCCCCAGATCAAGTCGGATCAGGGTTTTACTCCAGGTTCTTTCTGGTGCCAAAAAAGACGGGGGACTTGAGGTCCATCCTCGACCTCTCTCTCCTAAACTTGGCGGTACCCAAAGAAAAGTTCCGAATGGTCATGTTGCAATCCGTCCTCCCCTTATTGCGGGAGGACGACTGGATGTGCTCCATAGACCTCAAGGATGTGTACTATCACATTCTAGTGGACAGGCGTTCCAGGAGGTTTCTCCGCTTCCGGCTGGGAGCCAGTCACTTTCAATTCAGGGTCCTCCCCTTCGGTCTCACCTCAGCCCCCTGGGTGTTCACCAAGGTCCTAGCGATAATAGCGGCCCACCTGAGACTCCAGGGAATTCAGGTCTTTCCATACCTGGACGACTGGCTCCTTACGGCCCCAACAAGGCATCTACTTTGTTCATGCAGGGATTATTTCCTCAGTCTGGCTCCACTATTAGGATTAACCATCAACATGACCAAATCCACTCTCATCCCTACACAGGTGTTGGATTTTATAGGGGCGAGACTGGATTCCAGACAGATGCTTGCGTTCTTGACTCCAGATCGGCTTCGGAACCTGATGTTGCACGTGCAGGCCATCCTTCAACTGCAAACTCCTTCGGCGGAATTGATCCTGAAGGCCCTAGGATCTATGGCGGCTGCAATCCGTCTGCTGGCATTGGCCCGGTTGAACATGAGGGTTCTGCAGTGGACCCTCCAGGTACAATGGTCCCTGTCTCGCAACCCCCTGTCTCACCCCATTTCCTTAAGCAAGGTTTGCAGAAGATCGCTCCTGTGGTGGCTCCACTCTCCCAATCTCCACACAGGACGTCCCTTCTCATTACCTCCACCAGTAGACACAGTGACCACGGACGCTTCTTGCCTGGGGTGGGGGTGGGGGGGAGCATTTTTCAGGCAGGACAGTCCAAGGCACGAGGAACGACGTAGAGACCTCTTTGCATATCAACGTCCTAGAGATGAGGGTGGTGCTTTTGACGTTGCAGGCACTACACAACTCTCTTCCGGTAGGGACGATTGCAGTACAGACAGACAACATGTCGGTCGTCTGGTACATCAACAAACAGGGGGGAACCAGGTCTTACCCCCTTTGCCGCAAGGCCATGAGAGTGTGGGAATGGGCGATTTCCACCAACCGCTTTCTCATAGCAACGCACATTCCGGGACGGTCCAACATTCTAGCGGACAGGCTCAGTCGTACTATCCTGACTCCTTACGAATGGTCTCTCAACCAGCGAGTTGCAGAGCAAGTATTTGCCCGATGGGGACAACCTTGTTGCGATCTTTTTGCCTCTCCTTCAAACACCAAATGCAACGATTACTTCGGTCTGACCCCCCCCCCCCCTCTGGGGGAGTCCCCGATAGACTCTCTAGTTCATGCTTGGCCTCCCGGTCTGCTTTATGCTTACCCTCCTCTTCCCCTGATGTTGAAATTATTACAGAAAGCGAGGCAGCTGGGGAGCAAGATAATCCTCATTGCCCCATTCTGGTCTCGTCAGACGTGGTTCCCTTACCTATGGTCTCACATAGTGTATCCACCATGGATTCTGGATCCCATTCCGGATCTCATTTCTCACCCTCTCGATCTTCCAACTCCGAACCTGGTCAACCTCAAGCTGACGGCTTGGTTGCTCCAGTTCCACTCTTCATAAGGACTCCTGGGATCTCATCACCTGTCAAAGCCATTCTTGTAGCAGCTCACAAGCCTTCCACCAGGAAGGTTTATCGAAGTAAGTGGAAACGCTTCACCATTTGGGCAGAACACCATCGTTTAGACCCTTTTACAGCCCCGATAGCGTCGGTTCTAGATTTTCTAACCTCTGTCTTTCACCAGGGGGCTAGTTCTTCCACAGTCAAGGTACAACTGGCAGCAATCTCATACTATCACGTGGGACAAGAGTCTGGCCCTCTTATCACTTCCTCAAGGGTACCTTCCTCCTTAGGCCTCCAGTCAAAGAGGTGGTACCTCCATGGGATTTATCCTTAGTCTTGCAGGCGTTGACTGGTCCCCCATTCGAACCGGCGGCCACGGTTGATCTCAAATTTCTCTCTTGGAAGACAACCTTTTTGGTGGCCATATCTTCAGCCAAAAGAGTGTCGGAATTGCAAGCTCTTTGTATCAAACCACCATATCTGGTCTTTCACCCAGATAGGGTTTTCCTCAGGATCAATCCATCCTTTCTACCTAAGGTATCTTCAGAAGCGAACATCAATCAATTTATCAATCTTCCAGTGTTTTTCCCCAACTTTCAAAACAAAGGAGAGTACAAGCTACATTCCTTAGACGTACACAGACAGCTACGTTTTTATATCCATAGAACTTCTGATCATAGGCAATCCGATCAGTTGTTTATCTCCTTTGCCAAAAGTAATTTCGGAAAGTCAGTTTCTAAAGTTTCTCTCTCTTGATGGATCTCGAGTTGTATTCTTTTAGCATATCAGAGCTCGGGAAGGCCTGCACCTCAAGGAGTCCATGCTCATTCTGCTAGGGCCGTTGCCACATCTGCGGCCTTTCAAGCTAGGGTTCCACTGGATGACATTTGTTCCGCAGCCACTTGGGCTTCATCTCACACCTTTATCAACCACTATAAAATAGATGTCTCCCGAGGTAGGGCGTCCTTTGGCTCTGCGGTGCTCCGGAATATCCTTCCATGAAGGCCACCCAAGATTTAGGTAGCTGGGGACTCTGTCCCAAAGGTTGCTGACAAATGAAGTTCCTACTTCAGATTAAGAAGTTATGTACTCACCATAACGTTCCATCTGAGTAGGTATCTTCATTTGTCTGCAACCATCCCCCCCCTCCTTCCCCCTGACCAAATGATTGTTCTTGTGGTTATTAGCATATGTTCCCCTTGGGACACTTTTATCAGCTGTGCTTTGGGGCAAACTTGATCTGAGGTCAGTTAAGGTAGGCAGGGGATTATGAGTAAGGGGAGGAGCTAGGAGCTCGTATCTATGCTATGATAGAAGTTGCCGGCTCCGATCCGGGATCGGATCCGTATCCCCAAAGGTTGCAGACAAATGAAGATACCTAGTCAGATGGAACGTTATGGTGAGTACATAACTTCTTATTATCCTCCAGCATGTTCTCTATCTTTTGGTTGTAGCTAGTGGTATCAGTCACAAGTATACCTCCTCCCTTGTCGGCCTTCATTACACGCCTGGATTTATCATTGCCTGGCTCAAGCAATGCTTTTCTTTCTCCCTGTGTTAAGTTATAAAGTTTTTTCTTAGGAGGTTTTTTAAGCAGTTTCCTGATATCCATCTCACATTTCACTTCGAAAGTAGCTAGTATTTGATGTAGTGGTGGACAATAGCTGCTAGGCCTTTTTATAGTTTCATCAATAGGCTTATTTTCAGTGTCATTACTTTTGCCATGAAACTGTACCCTTAAGTTGAGCTTCCTCACAAACATTTTAAGGTCTATCAGTACTTGAGCAACCTCACTCCTGCAGCTTGGTACAAAAGTAAGTCCTTTGGGCAACACACTTTTTTCCTCTTTAGTCAGTGCTTTAACAGAGTGGATCCAGATAAGTGGAGCACCTGTTATTGTGGTACCTGTTGTTGTTGATATTGTACCTGTTATTGTGGCTGTTTCCTCTGTCTGAGCCTGGGACCTGGGTTGTAGTCGGGGTTCCAGTCAGGATTGCCCAGGTATTGTATTTCCCTCACCCCTGTCCACTGTTTGGTTCTCCTGTCTCCCTGGGAGTTTGTGGATAGAGTATGAGACCTCTGGAATTCCTCCTCTGCTTTCTGGAATCTCGGTGGGTTGTAGTAGTATTCCTCGCTGTGGCTGTGGTATGGTGGGACCTGGTAAGAGGGGCAAGCTCTGGGGCTCTGGTGGTGGTCATCGTTCTTGTTCTGGTACTGGTACTGGCTTTGGTATTGGTGTGGTGGTTGATGTCTGTGCTGTCGATATTGGTCTTCCTGAAGAAACTGGTCTCTGTTATGGTGCTGCTGCTCCTGGTAGCTGGATTGTCTGTGGTCCCGGTTGTCCTGGTAGTCCTGTAATTCATCCTGTAGAACTCTCTGTCGGTTCTGGTTGCCGCTGTGGCTTATGTTCCTGTCCTGATCCTTCTGTGATGTCAAAGACTTCTGCGGAGTGTTGATAGCCAGAGGGGATTGAGATTGTGGGGAATGAGATGTTGGAGGGGCAGTCTCCTGGTGGTCCTGTATTGTGCCCTTGTCTGGTTTTGTGCGAGGATCTCCCCTGGGAAAATCCCGTTGAGGTCTGCTGGCACGGTTATATTTTCCTTTATATCCCCTTTAATAACTAAAACCTTGTCTGTTGTTGGTTCTCCTGTTGTTGTTGATATTATTATTGTACCTCCTAGTAATTCTCCCAGGATCATCTTTGTCCAGTTGATCTCGTTTCATTTTATTAATCTTTCTTTCTTTAATGGACTGCTCATATCCTTTCACTGTTTCTTTAAGTAGCTCAAATTTAGCATCTAGGTTATTGTGGTTCTCATTTTCCACTGTTGTTTTTAAAGACGTGATGTCAGCCTTTGTAGCTTCCTCCACACTAAGGTTGTTCCTTACTAGCAGACGAATAAGTTTGTAGCTGGCATCCTCTAAAATACCTTCCCATTCATTTGAAAGTCCATCATCCATATTTTTCCACATTGGTCTTTTGTTCAATCTAAGTCCCCGGGCTAGTCTCTTCTTATCTATGCTTTGTTGTAAATAAATGTGTTCCCAGTAGAGACCCTGCATGCGTTTCAGTTGTTTTTCTAGTTTAGAAAAAGTCTCTGAATTCATATTTTCTAGGCCCATTTTTCCCTGTCCATTTTCTGTATCCGTTTGTATCTGATCTGCTTCTGTATCATTCCAGATAGGTACAGTTAGTAAATCTTTTAGCCTGTCGTTATCCATGTCTTAAAATGCTGGAATTCCACACCGATTCAGGGGCCCTTTGACGGAACAAAAACCTTGGTCTCACTAACCAAAGTACTAACAAAAAACAAGTAATCTCCGTGGTATCCCCGAAGTCTCAGAACAACCCACTAAAGTGTAGTGGGTCTAAAAACAAAACAGTGTAAGAAACTTCTCTGTGTGGAAGATTTCCAGTCCATATATTTCTAGTTAATCACTGTATATTAATCAGATCAGACAATAGTAGTAGAAGTGGCGAACGTAAACTCGTCAAGTTAAAAAGTAATAATATAAAATATATAATTCTACAGCATTACTAAGTATTTAAAAGTAATCCAAGCAAGGCAGTCCATCTGTTTCCAGTCGAAAATCCTTTATTAAGTACACAGACAAGCCATCCAAGTAAAACAAAAATAGAGTAATAATTTCCTCACAAGCTTTCTAAATATATATATATATATATATATACTTCTTATCAGGCATGGGAGTGGTTTATTGTGCTGTAAAAGTAAGTGTTATTGGTACACATGTTAAATTCACATCCCTTCTCCCATCAGTGTGACATTCGAGCTGGTCCTGCCCTACCTAGTAGCTGTCATAATAATATATAGCCCTAATGTACTTTAATGGTACATCTTATTTAACCAAATTATTAAGTAGTTTATTAAGTCTGTGATTTTATCCAAGGCAGTATACTACATGGCTGGAAATATATCAACCTTAGTTCATTTTGCGATCAAAAAATATATATAAATATATACATATACATTTTGCATGTAAAAATCAGTTTCTATTTTCATAACCTATTGATGTTAAGTTGTCAATCTCGCCTTCATTCTTGCTGGATGGGTTCGGAGCCGATCCTCGGCTCCGACTCTGCACTAGCTTTAGCTCGAGAACTCCTTTTACCAGCTCGAGGCAACCCTATATCCCATGATGCAAGGCGGAACTACCTCAGATCTCGTTTGCCGCTTAGCGAAAGAGGTCTCCTTTGCCAGCTGAGGTAAGTTTTTCTTGTTAAATAAGAAAAAAGTTTAGTTAGGGGTTTTAATTTCCCTTCAGTGTTAGGTTAGCCTGTATTTAGTACAGCCCACCCTATTCCCTTCCTTTTTAAACTTTTAAAATAGTTTTTTCAGTTAAAGTTTTAGTCAGGCCTAGTTCCCAAGTTATTCCCTTCCTGTGTGTCTGTGTAGGGATTAAGTTGTGTGTTTGTGGGGACTGTTTGTGTATATCCTTTTAGGATGTCTAGGGAAGGCAAGGTCTCAGGCTTCAAGAAGTGTGACCAGTGCTGTCAGAAAATGTCCCTGACAGACGGTCACACTTCTTGTGTGTATTGCCTGGGGCCTTTGCACCTGCAGGACTCCTGTGCGTTGTGTCATGCCTTTAGCCAGAGAGTCCTGCAGGAAAGGAGGAACAAACTGATCCTCCGAGGTTTGTTAAAACCTGAAGGTTCTCCTCTAAGCAAGGGCAGGAAAACCTCTTAAGCCACCGAGGCTCAGGCTACAGTGTCCAAGCCTCCTCCGGTGGCTCCGGCTCCGTCGGAGCCGATATCGGCTCCGGCTGGAGCCGATACTTCTTCTGCTAGAGTAGTGGGTTCTGTGCCGGCCGGCTCCGATACCCTGACTACTGTTGCCTTGTCGGCTCCGGCTGGAGCCGACACTTTATCCAGCATCGGGCCCGGGAGATCCTCGGCTCCATCTGGGGTTCAAGGGACTTCGGCTCCGATGGCTCCGGCCCGTAAGAGATCCCGGTCCCCTTCGATACTAAATATTCACTCGGCTCCGGGGTCTCCTCTTTTGTCGGAGCGGAGCCATCGGAGCCGATCTTCGAGATCTTCCAGGCTGTCTGACCACGATTTGGAGAGGGTGGTAAGCAGGCTGTTGAAGTCTCAGGCACTGGCCCAAATGCTCCATAGCCCGTCTCAACAGACTTCGGCTACAGCCCCAATTCTTGAGATTCCTCCTCCGACTCCACACCAGAGTTCGGAGACGGAGCTTCTTGGGACAGCGACTGTTTCGATGCCGGAGCCGATACATCCTTCGGCTCCGTCATCCTCGGCTCCGATCTCCTCCTTGAGACTTTCCTTGGAGGGATCCGGTCGTCGGGTTTCCACTGTCGGCTCCGAGGGGGCTAGTGGCATCGGACCCTTGTCCGACCCCGCTCTCCCTCTCGGAGCTTCGGCTTTGGTAAGCTAGGCGCCGACATCGGCCTCGGAGCCTTCTCTCTCCTTGGAGCCGACCATTCCTGTTTCTTCCGAGCGGGTGTGTTCAGGTCTCCCGGGGAGAGGAGCCTTTGAGGTGATGAGGAGTGTCCTGGCCTCTGAGCCTGGTCAACGGTCTATCCCTCTAGCTCCTCCCTCATCAGTGCCTGCAGATGCCTCTTGCCAGCCTCTTGCTCTCAGGCCCAGGGATCCATCGCCCCAGGTTTCCCCACTGGGAATTTCCTCCTCTTCCGAGGTTTCTCCTGACCCTGCAGGGGAACCCCCTCGGAAGAGGACGTGTAAGAGGAAACACACAGACTCCCCTGAGTCTACTACATCTGATACCGACTTAGATGAGTCGGAGGGTTCCCCACGGTCCCCCTCTGAGGATGTCTCATTTTCAGACATCCTTGAGCTCCTCAAACAGAGGGGGAATTGGCCTCCATTGACCCCTCCGAGGATGAGTCGGTATACCTGGAGGCTTTTTGGATCCCGACCCTCCACCTCCTGGGTGTCTCCGCCTTTCGACCCACTCATGCAGGTAGTGGCTCGGAAGGCGTGGGCGGCTCCAGATTCTGTGGAACCTGTCCCTAGGAGACCATCCAAGTTCATCACGGCCCCTTCGGACAAACAGTTCCTGTCCAAAGGTGTCTCTGTGGATGCTATGGTGGTGGCGGCGGCCACTAAGAAGGAACTGGCGGATCCTTCAGTACCTGTCCATCCTCCTAATAAGGATTCTAGGACCATGGACAGGTATGGAAAGTGGATGTTTTCTTCAGCGACCTTTGCAATGCGTTCGCTGAATTACCTTTGTCACTTCACCAGGCTTCAACGAGATATTCTCAAGGAACTGGGAGAAGTAGTCCAGGATCCTTCAGCTGCTGGGGCTCAGGAAAAGATTGCCTCTCAGCTAGCTATCCTGAATTCGATATCTAACTCCTCCATGCGGCTCATATCTTATGCAGCCGATGGAGCAGCAGGGCCGCAGGCACAGGTGTTGGGCTTAGAGGCCAAGCCTGGATGCGGCTGTGTAATTTTGCGGACCCCTTTAAGGCCACCTTCACCAACAAGCCCTTTGACGGTTCGGCTTTGTTCGGACCTCAGGTGAAGGATACTTTGACCAGATGTGAACAGGACGGTAAAACTCTTTCTGCCGTTGGAGTCCAGTTTTCCACTCCTTCTAGACCATATCCCAAGGGTGAGAAGGGGAAGATGTGGTTCCGTAAAGCCCAAGGAGCTACACGGACACACGTGGTCAGTTTACCCCTAGAGGCAGAGGGGTAACAATAATACGCCGCCCTAGAGGCAGGGGGGGTCCTCAGAACCAGGGCAACAGGGAGCCTCTTCCTGAGAAGCCTTTTCAGCATCCCTGAGGTGTTGTCCGACTGTCCACCCTTGGAGGCAGTCGGGGGAAGAATTTTGCTGTACCCAGTAGCCTGGCAATCCCTATCACAAGAGAAGTGGGTACAGTCGATTATATCCGAGGGCTACAAAATCCCCTTGAAGGTTTCCCGTACCTCTACAATCCCTTCCAGACATCTCACCCGGTCAAAGGGATTTGGCAAAACAGGAAGTTTCAAAACTCCTGGGAAAAAGAGCCATCCAAACAGTGCCGCAGACCAAGTAGGATCCGGCTTCTACTCAAGATTCTTTTGGTCCCCAAAGGACGGGAGATTGGAGACCAATACTAGACCTAAGCAGACTAAACAAGTCTGTCAAAAAGGCAAGATTCCGGATGGTCACGCTGCAATCCATTCTGCCTTTTCTGGGCAAGGACAACTGGATGTGCTCGATAGACCTTCAGGATGCGTACTATCATATAAAGATTCACAGACGCTCCAGAAGGTTTCTCCGCTCGGCTGGGAGCCAGTCATTACCAATTCAGAGCACTGCCCTTTGGCCTCACTTCAGCCCCCAGAGTGTTCACCAAATGCATGGCGGTGGTCACAGCTCACCTGAGACGTCGAGGATTCCAAGTGTTTCCTTATTTGGACGACTGGCTCCTCTCCGCCACCTCCAAGGATCAGCTTCTTCGGTCCAGAGACTACACCTTACAGCTTTGCAAGAGTCTAGGAATTTCGGTGAATTTCGAAAAATCCTCTCTGCTGCCTTGCCAATCTATCACCTTTATAGGCGCAGAGTTAGATACCGTCAACATGTTAGCCAGACTAACAAATCAAAGGATTCTGGACATCCAGAAATTTGTTCAGCTTCTGTTACAAAGCAGCAAGGTCAAAGCCAGGTTTGTCTTGAAGGTTCTAGGCCTAATGGCTGCAGCCATTGTTCTTCTTCCACTAGCTCGCTTCCACATGCGTCTCCTGCAGTGGATGTTGTTCACGCAGTGGTCGTACCACGATCTGCCCATGAGACACGAGATCTTAGTGACACAGTCTTGCAGGGCTCATCTACGATGGTGAGTATCTTCCCCTCTTCTTCATGAGGGCCGACCGTTTGTTCCCCTCCTCCAGTTGCCACAGTCACCACGGATGCCTCTCTGATCGGGTGGGGGCATTATCAGGGCAGGATGGTCCACGGACGTGGCAACCCATAGAATACCACCTGCACATAAATGTCCTGGAGATGAGAGCAGTGCTTTTAACGTTGCAAGCCCTCGACGACTTTCTTCCCACAGGGACTATTGCAGTACAGACGGACAATATGTCCGTGGTCTGGTACATCAACAAACAGGGCGGAACCAGGTCCTATCCCTTATGTCGAGAAGCTCTCAGACTTTGGCAATGGGCGATCTCTTCTCAGCGGTTTCTGATAGCAACGCACATCCCGGCAGGTCCAACCTATTGGCGGACAGGCTAAGCAGATCTATTCTGATGCCTCACGAGTGGTCTCTCAATCAGTCTGTAGTGGATCAGATTTTTCTGAAGTGGGGCACCCCTTGTTGCGATCTCTTCGCTACCCCTCAAAACAGCAAGTGCCCAGATTACTTCACACTATTTCCTCTTCCAGGCCAACCCTTGAGAGACTCTCTAACCCAGGATTGGCCTCGGGACTTCTTTATGCTTTTCCTCCCTTTCCATTGATTCCACAAGTCATTCAGAAAGCCACCGTTTTGAGAGCCAAATTGATCCTCATTGCTCCATATTGGCCTCGACAAATTTGGTTTCCGTCTCTACATCATCACCTTCTGGTGCAGCCCTGGCATCTGGACCCAGTTCCGGATCTTTTGATCCACCAGTCGGGTCAGCAGCACCGAGCCATTCATTCTCTCAACCTCACTGCTTGGTTGCTCCACTTCCTTCCCTAGCCAGGCTACCAATGATTTCTGACTCAGTCAGAGACATTTTAGTGTCTTCTTTAAAGTCGTCCACTAGAACTGTTTATGCTAGCAAGTGGCGACGTTTTTTCTATTTGGGCAAACGCCAGAAATATTGATCCTTTCACCGCTCCTATACATTCTGTTTTGGATTTCCTGGCGGAGGTTTTTCATTCGGGATCGTCATCATCTACAGTCAAAGTACAAATGGCTGCTATTTCCAAATTTCATGTTGGCTTGCAGGACAATAACATCATGTCTCATAAGTTATGCAAAGCCTTTTTGAGAGGAGTTTTTCTCCTAAAACCGCCTGTGAAACATCCTCCTCCGCAATGGGATCTGAACTTAATGTTGGCATCCCTAATTCTACCTCCTTTCGAACCGTCTGCTACGTGTTCTTTAAAGTTGTTGACATGGAAAACTATATTTTTGCTGGCTGTTACCTCTGCAAGAAGAGTTTCTGAGATTCAGGCCCTCTGTATTCGTTCACCTTATCTGGTGTTTCATAAGGATAGGGTTTCGCTCAGAACTAACCCTTCCTTTCTTCCCAAGGTTGTATCTCAAGCCAATATTAACCAATCTATTGATCTACCAGTTTTCTTTCCTAACTATTCTGACAGAGCTGAACAGAAGCTACATTTTTGGATGTTCACCGTCAGCTCAGGTACTACTTACATAGGACTAAACAAGTTAGAAAATCAGACCAATTGTTTGTCTCCTATGCAGGAAACAGGTTGGGTCTTCCAGTATCTAAAGTGACCTTATCTAGATGGTTGACTTCCACCATTTCCTATGTGTACTCTCTAAGGGGCAAACAACTATCTTCTAAGCCAAAAGCACATTCGACCAGGAGTCTATCCACTTCTGTAGCCTTTCAGGATAGACTTCCCATTGACACTATTTGTGCAGCAGCTACTTGGGCCACGCCTCATACCTTTGTGTCTCATTACAAGTTGGATTTGGCCTCCAGAGATAGGGCCAGTTTTGGTTCCACTGTTCTCAAGAGTCTGTTCCATTGAGCCACCCGGGATACAGGTGCTAGGACGCGGTCCCATCCAGCAAGAATGAAGGCGAGATTGACAACTTAACATTTAGAAGTTATGTACCTACCATAACGTTCCATGTTAGTTGTCTTCTCTCGCCTTCTTTCTTGCGTCCCTCCCTCCTTCCCCCTGGCCTGGACAGATCTTGGAGAGTTCCTATTAGATTGCTTCCTCTGGAGCATTGTTATGAGGACTTCTTTTAGGAACCATGGTTCCTAATTATATTAGGATAAGTCTTTAGCAGGGTTAGTTAGCTACCAAACGAGATCTGAGGTAGTTCCGCCTTGCATCATGGGATATAGGGTTGCCTCGAGCTGGTAAAAGGAGTTCTCGAGCTAAAGCTAGTGCCGAGTCGGAGCCGAGGATCGGCTCCGAACCCATCCAGCAAGAAAGAAGGCAAGAGAAGACAACTAACATGGAACGTTATGGTAGGTACATAACTTCTAATTAACAAAGATCGCTTTTGTCCTTCTAGATGTCTTCAGGTCTGTGTACAAGAACCATAAAAACCTATATAATTGTATAATTAGTTAGTATTGTTATTACCATCATTTTGAATAAAGTGGAAAAAAGAGAACCAGAAAAAAATAAAAATAAGGCATAATGTATGTATGATGATGGAAACAAAATATACACTTAAATTTCAAATGATTTAAAGTGGTATTTAAAACCAATTTGTAGAAAAAAATAATAATAATAAAATAAAATACAATTAGTCATGAAAACAATGTGGCATTTTTCTAAGTTCCAGTGCACTTTTATTTGAACAGTAGTAGTTTAGTCCAGGCTTTCTAAAAGAGTTCAGCTTTAATTGCCACATGAGTTCATGTTTCTCCAGAATATTCGGGATGTCTCCTTCAAGATCACCCAGTCTATGCGATCCAAGATCTGGAACTTAAAACCTGTGTGTCTTTTATGAAGAGAAAGGTGTTTGGCTAGTGCATTATTTTTACATCCAGAGCGTATTTCTGACAGATGACATGAAATCCTTCGCTTGAGTTTATTTACAGTCTTGCCCACATAGAATGCATCACATTCATTGCACTGTGCCCTGTAAATTACTTTTTTAGTGTTACAGTCACCCCCTGCACTTTTATTCAAAATGATGGTAATAACAATACTAACTAATTATACAATTATATAGGTTTTTAGGGTTCTTGTACACAGACCTGAAGAAGTCTAGAATAACGAAAGCGATCTTTGTTAACAATAGGTTATGAAAATAGAAACTGATTTTTACATGCAAAATGTATATGTATATATATTTATATATACATTTTGATCGCAAAATGAACTAAGGTTGATATATTTCCAGCCATGTAGTATATTGCCTTGGATAAAATCACAGACTTAATAATTTACTTAATAATTTGGTTAAATAAGATGTATCATTAAAGTACATTAGGGCTATATATTATTATGACAGCTACTAGGTAGGGCAGGACCAGCTCGAATGTCACACTGATGGGGGAAGGGATGTGAATTTAACATGTGTACCAATAACACTTTGTTTTACAGCACAATAAACCACTCCCATGCCTGATAAAAAGTATATATATATTTAGAAAGCTTGTGAGGAAATTATTACTTTATTTTTGTTTTACTTGGATCGCTTGTTTGTGTACTTAATAAAGGATTTTCGACTGGAAACAGACGGACCGCCTTGCTTGAATTACTTTTGAATACTTAGTAATGCTGTAGAATTATATATTTTCTATTATTACTTTTTGACTTGATGAGTTTACGTTCGCTACTTCTACTACTATTGTCTGATCTGATTAATATACAGTGATTAACTAGAAATATATGGACTGAAAATCTTCCACACAGAGAAGTTTCTTAAACTGTTTTGTTTTTAGACCCACTACACTTTAGTGGGTTGTTTTGAGACTTCGGGGATACCACGGAGATTACTTGTTTTTTTTTACTGACAAAAAAGACAGGGGACTGTTCACCAATTTTAGATCTCAGCCTTCTGAACAATTTTGTTCAGCAAACAAAATTCCGGATGGTCATGGTTCAGTCTAGCCTTCATTTTCTAGAGGAGAACGATTGGATGTGCTCTATAGACCTTCAGGAAGGTTATTACCACATAAAGATGGACAAATGCTCCAGAAGGTTCCTCCGCTTCTGGCTGGGAGCCAGTCATTTCCAGTTCAGAGTGCTGCCCTTTGGTCTCTCCACAGCCTCCAGGGTGTTCACAAAATGCATGACATTGGTGACAGATCAATTGAGACTACATGGATTCTGAGTGTTTCCATACCTGGATGACTGGCTGCTCACCACCCCAACCAGGCGTCTACTGCTTCTACTGCTTCAAGCCACAGACTTCATATTGAACCTCTTCCAGTCTTTGGGAATTAGAATCAGCAGAGAGAAATCACAGTTGACTCCAACAAAAGACCTAGAATTTATAGCAGCACACTTCAATACGGTTTCTTATATTGCCTCTATCCCTCTACACAGATTACAAAAATTAAGGTCACAAGTACAGCTAATCATTTCCAAAACAAGGTTCCTGCTTTTCTCATCCTGCAAGCTCTGGGATCTATGGCAGCAACTATAACTTTAGTACCCCTCACAAGGTATCACATGAGGCTGCTTCAGTGGCTCTTAGCAGTGCAATGGTTGATACTGACACAGATAACGTCTTATCCGATTTTGATAACAAATCGCTGCAAGAAGGATCTATCCTGGTGGATGAAGTCATACAAATATCTATGGGGCCACCCCTTCGCTCTTTCTCTGCCCACCGCTGTAGTGACCACGGACGCTTCCCAGATCAGGTGGGGGGGCATTATCTGGGAAGAACAGTTCAAGGCACTTGGTCCTCGCAAGTGGCAAATTTGCACGTCATTGTCCTAGAATTGAGGGCGGTGCTTCTAGGGTTGCAAGGCTTTCAGTCTGTCCTTCCTTTGGGGACGGTTGCAATCCAATCAGACAACATGTCAGTAGTCTGGTGCATCAACAAGCAAGGTGGAACCAAATCCTACTCCCTGTGTCGGGAATCTCTCAGGATATGGCAGTTGGCTATCACTTTCAACCGCTTTCTAATAGCAACGCATATCCCGGGAAGCTTCAACGTGATAGAAGACAAACTAAGTGGATGCATCCTCCTGCCTCACAAGTGGTCTCTTAATCCCAAGGTGACGATAAAAATTTTTCATTCCTGGAGCCAGTTTTGCTGCGATCTTTTTGCCTCCCCATTAAACAACAAATGCAGCAGCTACTTTGCCCTAATTCCCCCACAGGGGGAGTCCCCGAGAGACGCACTCCTACACGATTGTCCTCTGGGACTACTTTATGCCTTTCCCTCAATCCCTCTCATTACTCTATTCTTGAAGAAAGCCTAAAGATTAAGAAGCAAAGTGATCCTCATTGCACCCCCCTGTCCCATCAAGTCTGGTTTCCCCTTCCTTTGGCCACACCTGATTCACCGTCCTTGGATTCTGGACCCAGTTCCAGACCTGCTGTTTCACCTGCATGGATTGGTGCATCCCAACCTTCATAATCTCAAGCTGCCAGCTTGGTATCTCCAATTCCATTAATTGCCAGGCAGAGCAAATTACCTTCCCCAGTAAATAAATCCTTCTGGGTTCTCATAAACCATCCACAGGAAACTTTATCTTAGTAAATGGAAGAGAATCTCAATCTGGGCCCGTACAAATAATTTAGCTCCTTTTCAGCCCCAGTCGACAAGGTCTTGGAATTTCTGGCTTCCCTTTTTGAACTAGGAGCTTCTGCTTCCACCATCAAAGTTCAGTTAGCAGCAATTTCCACAAAGGGTTTGATGATCATACCTTTTTTTTTTCTCCATTGTTTATGTAAAACCTTTCTTAAAGGTGCTTTACGTCTAAAGCCCCCATTCAAGGATCCTACAGCTCCATGGGATTTGACGTTAATATTAAAATCCTTAGTCCTTTCAGCCAACAGCTACTTGCAATCTGAAGTTCCTGTCATAGAAAACCCTTTTTCTGGTGGCCATTACTTTTGCCAGGAGAGCTTCTGTATTGCGGGCCTTGTGTGTGAAACACCCTTGTATGATTTTTCATAAGGATAGGGTGTTGTTAAGAACCAATCCTTCCTTTCTTCCTAAAGTGGTCTCAGAATCTAATATTAACCAGACTATAGATTTGCCACTCTTCTTTCTAAAATTTTCAAATAATGGTGAATACTGCTTGTGCTTTCTAGATGTTCACAGTTACATTTCTATCTGGGCAGAACCAAATCATCTAGAAAATCAGACCAATTATTTTTATCCTTTTCAGGTTCAACTTTGGATAAATCAGTCTCAAAAGTTACCTTATCAAAATGGCTTAAGGATTGTGTTACCTTCATGTACAATCATGACAAGTAGAAATAGTAAAACGGTCAAGGACCAGATAAAAGCTGTAAGTGCTAGCACATAAATGAAATAAACCATAAAAAACACAGAACAACTACCACAGCAGTAAATATAAAACTGTGATGAGGCTTAATAAAATAATAAAAACAAATGAGCACGTTCGTGTTTACAAAACACTTCTTCAGATTCAAACCAGATAAAATCAATTCAACATTTAAATGAATACAAACCAATCAAAACAATACAATGATTATCATATTCACTTAGGATCTAAGTTTCCTCCCTTTTAATATGGGTCTTAAAGGCAAACAACCATGTAGACCTGGATACGTATCTGCCTGTAGCCTAAATATCCATCTAGTTTCAGCCATTTTTGTTAACAAGATTGCCATCTTTACCACTCACTGTGATACACTGTAATGCTTTAAAAGAGAGACCACCACTACTTTTTTAAGGTTTACTGCAAACATGTCTGATGAAGGTACAGACTTCTTATTCTTACATTTATGTAAGAAAAAAAGGATGGAATTTAAACATCCTTCTACACCTTGGCTGCAAACTTGATCTGAGGTACTGGAGAGAGGGGCATTATTGGTAGAGTCTTAGCTCTAGAGTTTTTTGACTGGCACTTGCTGTATCACGACCGAGCCATTTCCGAGGGTTCAGAACCGAGTCCTATTCATCAAGAATGAATGAAGATTGACAACGCAGATGGAATGTTACGGTAAGGACATAACTTACTTTTATTATATCAAGCCAAGGACCTTATTCAAATTGGTCCTCTATTCAAAAGTAAGAACATGTATATCAATTTTACCTGTATCATGCTGTTTTGTCCAGGCTTTCTTCTCTGTTTATATTGCGGTGCATACATTTCTTAAAACTGAACAAGAAGAAAGAAGGAATAAAGGAACACCTGATGTGAAGTTGTTCTATCTCGCCGTTCATTCTTACAGATGGATTTGGAGCTGATCCTCGGCTCCAAGTCGGCCTACTACAAAGCTCGAGGTCTTTAAATAGCTCGAGGCCAAGTCCTTATCCCATGATGCACCTAGAGTTACCTCAGATCTAGTTTGCCGCTGCAATAGATCAGAGGTTCTCGCTAGCTTGGGCCAGTAAAACCTTGCATCTGAAGTAGTTAACTTCATTTGATCAGCAACCTGTGGGTATTGGATCCGACCTGGATCCAAGCCGGCAGCTTTCCAAGCTAAAGATCCAAGCTCCAAGCTCCCCCCCTTACCCATAATACCCTGCTACCTCCTTCCAGTCCTCAGATCTCTTTTGCCACGGCTTTAAGAAGCATGAGTTAAGAGCTCCTGGCGGTTAGGTAGGAAGTATTTGTCAAATTCTTGACTTTTTGGTAAAATTAGAGAGGTGTGTTTGTGTTTAGTTTAAACCCATTAGCTTAGCTTAATTTTAATATATTCACCCTTCCCCTTATTCTTGTGTGTCTGTTTGTGTGGTTGTGGTTTTTGTTTATGGCCGAAGGCCCTAAGGCCATTTTTTCCAAGTGCTCTGAGTGTGGCCATAAACTCTCCCCAGCCGATGGCCACACTCAGTGCGTTCTTTGCCTGGGGATAGCGCATTTGTCATCGGACTGCCATATCTGCGCAACCTTTAACCCCTGGGCTGTGAGGGATAAGAGGAACAAGCTGATCCTGGCGGGTCTTTTGCCCACGGATTCTGCTTCTTCCTCCTCTCCCTCAGTGGCTCCAGCCGTGGCTGCGGCTGTTCAGCCAGCTGTATTATCTCCCCTGGCTGGGACTCAACCTCCCACCATTTCCCAGGGATAGAAGGAGGCAAAGAGAAAAGTGAGGAGAGAGAGAGAGAGAGAGAGGGATAGAGAAAAACATAGGAGCCACAAGCGGCGGGCCAACTCTGCCCCCTCGGCCCTGGCTAAAGAGCTCTCTTCTCCCCTGAAGATTTCCAGGTCTTCTTCCACTCAGCTCCGTTCCCCACGTTTGTCACCAGAGCCGGAGGAGGAGCCCCGGCCATCTTCGAGGTCGTCACGGCGGCCTTTCCAGCCAGCTTTGGCGGCCTCTTCTAGGTCGACACAAAGCCTTTCACACGCTGACATGGACCGGATGATGCATCGCTTCCTACAAGCCCAGATGCAGATGGGAGTGATCCTGCCTCCCCCCCTCCGGCGGGAGCTTGGCCCCATTTCTTGCCCCCATAGCTCCTTCTCCGATCCATTATCGGGTTTCAGAGCCAACATCGGATCCGAGTAGTCTCGGAGTCAGGGGTCGGCGCCGACAGTAGTTACTACTTCAACGCCGGCCATGCCCTTGAGTTTGTCGGATCCCTTTTTGGATCCGAGCTCTCAGAGCCGAGAGCCGCACGTCAGATCCGAGAGGGTAGGTGTGTCTTTGGCTCCGTTGCGGTCGGAGCACACTTCCCTTTCGGGTCCGATCGCTTCGACTCCAACTCCGATCCCCACGTCAGATCCGAGGGTGTTGCTCATGGAACCCAGGGAGAGAGGTTCACCTTCGGCCTTCAACGTGGTGGAGAGGGTTCTCTCGAGAGCTTCAAGACCCCTTGCTCGTGCTACGGATCCAGCCACCATTTCCTCGCAGATGGGCTTGTCTTCCATCATCCGGCCCCAGGGACAGTCTGCGTCGATGCCCCAGTCAGTCCCACTGGAGAAACATGACCCTGTTGGTGAGCCCTCCTCGGACAGTCCCGCTGAGGAGGTCCCTCACAAATGTAAGTGTAAAAGGAGGCACTCGGACTCCCCCGAGTCTCTCATGGAAGACACCGATTTAGAGGAAGGGGAAGGTTCCCCCAGGTCACCCCCCCCCTAGGATGTCTCCTTTGGAGACATTATGGAAATGCTGCGCCTAAAAGGGGGGGGTGGTCAGCCCAAAAGCCTTTCTCGGATGAGTCAATGTTTCTGGAGGCATTTGACGCAGGCCTGTCTACCTCTTGGGTGTCCCCTCCGGCTGACCCCCTGGTAGACCTCATTACTACCAGGGCATGGAAGGAGCCAGACACTGTAGAGCCAATCCCCAGGAGACCAGATAAGATCCTTAGTCCCCCTGTAGATAGGACAGAGTGGAGTAAAGGTTCCCCGGTAGATGCCATGGTGGTGGTGGCTGCCTCCAAGAAGGAACTGGCACAGGATCATTCCTCGGTCCATCCTCCTGATAAGGAGTCTCGGACAATGGAATGCATTGGAAAGTGGATGTTTGCTTCAGCTACCTTTTCCATAAGGGCGCTGAATTACTTGGCCCCTGTGATTAGGCTACAGCGGGATCTGGTGAAGGAATACGCTGAGTCTCCCCTGAGTCCATGTCGGCCGAGGACAAATGGACCTTCTCGACTCGCATGGCCACTCTGAAATCTGTGTCGAACACTTCTATGCCACGGAGGGGGCCGCTAGAACCAGCGGATCAAGCATCGCCTTACGGCGTCACGCCTGTCTCCAACTTTGCAATTTTGCGGAACCCTTCAAGGTGTCCTTCACGAACGCTCCCTTCGACAGTTCTACCCTGTTTGGCAAGACCGTCTGCGATACATTGGTCCAGAGCGAGAAAGACAGGAAGGTGCTGTCTGCCTTAGGAATCTGCTTCTCGGCTCCTCAAAGGTCTTTTTCCAGAACCAGAGAGGACAAAAGAAGATGTGGTTCCGGAAATCTCAGCAGTCCCGTTACGCTCCGGACCCTTCGTCCTTCAGAGGCGGGGGGGGGGGCGAAGAATTTTGGGTCACGAGAACATTTCTCTGATCGACCCACTCAGCAGCCCTGAGGGGTTGCCCGACTGCTCCTCTCTGGAGGTAGTCGGGGGGGCGTTTTTCAAAGCACCTGGCACTATGGGAGTTCATCACGACAGATCGCTGGGTGCTTAGAATAATATCTACAGGCTAATCTATCCCCTTCATAAACCTTCCTCCTCAATCGAGGCACCTCCCCGATGTTCCACCCAGTCAGAGAAAGGCTGCAGCTTTAGAAATAAAGAAGCTGCTAGAAAAAAGAGCCATCCAACACGTCCCCCCAGAGTCCGGGTTAGGCAATTACTCCAGGTTCTTTTTGGTGCCAAAAAAAACAGGGTACTTAAGACCAATTCTCGACCTTTTTACAATGAACCTTTTCGTTGCCAAGGAGAAATTCCGGATGGTCACTCTTCAATCCATTCTCCCCCTACTGCAGGAGAATAACTGGATGTGCTCCATAGACCTCAAGGATGCGTACTACCACATTCTCATGGTCAGACGGATCCAGGAGGTTTCTCCGCTTTCGGTTGGGGGCCAGTCATTACCAGTTCACGGTCCTACCATTCGGCCTCACCACAGCTTCCAGGGTGTTCACCAAGGTCATGGCAGTTGTAGTGGCCCACCTGCGGCTCCAGGGAATACAAGTCTTTCCTTACCTAGACGACTGGCTCCTTGCTGCCTCCACCAGGCATCTACTCTGCTCAGCCAGGGATTGCTTCCTGCTCTTAGCCTCCCAGTTCGGAATCACTATAAATGACAAGAAATCATCCCTTCAACCAGTGCAAGTCCTGGACTTCATAGGGGCCAGAATA
Organism: Protopterus annectens; assembly: GCF_019279795.1. Classification (NCBI taxonomy): domain Eukaryota; kingdom Metazoa; phylum Chordata; order Ceratodontiformes; family Protopteridae; genus Protopterus; species Protopterus annectens. Next base: position 1,984,377,169 of record NC_056726.1, read on the forward strand.
GATACGCTTCAGACCAAGGCCTTCTTGACGTTGGACAGGCTTCGCAGCTTAACCCTTCACGTCCTTGCACTCCTTCAATCTCCAGCCCCATCAGCATAGTTAGTCCTGAGAGCCTTAGGGTCCATGGCAGCAGCAATCAGCCTTTCGCCCTTAGCTCGCTTGCACATGAGGGTCCTCCAGTGGACCTTGCAGGTTCAGTGGTCCATCCTTCAACACCCGTTGGACTCTCCGATCCCCCTCAGCAGAGTTTGCAGATATTCCCTCATATGGTGGCTCCAATCTCAGGAGCTTCAGGAAGGACGACCGTTCATAATGCCACAGCCCCAAGCAACGGTAACCACGGACGCTTCTCGCCTTGAGTGGTGGGGACATTGTATGGGCAGAACTGTCCAAGGTACGTGGACTCAGACAGAGACCGTTCTGCATATCAGTGTTCTGGAGATGAGAGCTGTGCTTCTAGCGTTGCAAGCTCTTCATGCCTTTCTCCCTCCAGGGACTATTGCAACTCAGACAGACAACATGTCAGTGGTCTGGTACATCAACAAACAGGGGGGGACCAGGTCTTACCCTCTTTGCCGGGAGGCCATGAGAGTTTGGGATTGGGCGATATCCACCAACCGTTTTCTGTTAGGAATGCACATTCCGGGTCGGTCCAACATCCTAGCAGACAAGCTGAGTCGAACTATCCTCTCGCCTTACGAGTGATCTCTGAATCCCTTAGTAGCAAAACAGATCTTCCGCAAGTGGGGTCAGCCTTGCTGCGATCTCTTTGCATCGCCTTCAAACGTGAAGTGCAGTGAGTTTTTCGCTCTAATTCCCCCCACCACCCCCCCCCCGGGGGAAAGCCCCAGAGACGCTCTAGTTCCTGCTTGGCCATACGGTCTTCTTTATGCTTATCCTCCTCTTACGTTAACGATAACGTTTTTACAGAAAGTTCATCGGTTGGGGAACAAGATTATCTTCATAGCCCCATTCTGGCCTCGTCAAAACTGGTTCCCGTACCTACGGTCTCATCTCATAGCTCCTCTTTGGATCTTAGATCCCATCCCGGATCTGATTTCTCATCTTTCTGGATTAGAAACTCCAAATCTGGATGACCTCAAGCTCTCAGCTTGTTTGATCCAGTTCCATTAGTTGCCAGGACTCCCAGTATCTCGTCCGCAGTTAGATCCATCCTGGTAGCGGTACATAAGCCTTCTACCAGGAAGGTTTACAACAGCAAATGGAAACGGTTTTCCATTTGGGCCTTGCATAAGAATTTGGATCCTTTCACTGCTCCCATTCCAGCAGTGCTTGATTTCCTATCTCATATTTTTCAGCAAAGGGCCAGTTCTTCTACTGTAAAGGTTCAAATGGCTGCCATTTCCCATTTTCACATTGGAGACAATCTTAGTCCTTTAGCTTCCACTAAGATTTGTAAGACCTTCTTAAAAGGAACCTTTCTTTTGAGACCTCCTATTAGGAACGCTGTTCCCCCATGGGACCTGACCTTGGTCCTTCAGACTCTAACTGGACCACCCTTTGAACCTGCAGCTTATGTTGATTTAAAATTCTTATGTTGGAAAACTGCTTTCTTAATAGGTATTAATTCAGCTAGAAGGGTGTCAGAACTCCAGGCCCTTTGTACTAAACCCCCATATCTTGTTTTCCATAAGGACAGAGTCTCTCTCAGGACTGACCCTTCCTTCTTACCTAAAGCGGCTTCCGAGGCGAATATCAATCAGTCCATTAATCTACCAGTTTTTTTCCCGAACTATCAGAATAAAGGGGAATACAAACTTCATTTGTTAGATGTTCATAGACAATTCCGCTTTTACCTACACAGAACAGCTGCCTTTCGCAAGTCAGAGCAGCTATTTGTTTCCTTTGCGAAGCCTTTCTTGGGTAAGCCAGTGTCAAAGGTGACTCTAGCTAGATGGATTTCTCACTGCATTTTGCTCACATGCAAGATGTCTGGTCTGCCTGAGCCCTTAGGGGTTCATGCCCATTCTACCCGTTATATGGCTACTTCTGCTGCATTCTGGTCAAGAGTGCCTTTGGATGATATTTGTTCTGCGGCTACTTGGGCTTCCTCTCATACCTTTATCTCTCATTATAAATTGGATTTAATATCCAGAGGAAGAGCAGCTTTTGGGTCTGCAGTGCTTCGGAATATCCTTCCTTGAGGACCTCCCAAGTTTTTTGGTAGCTGGGGACTCTGTCCCACAGGTTGCTGATCAAATGAAGTTAACTACTTCAGATAAAGAAGTTATGTACTCACCATAATGTTCCATCTGAGTAGGTAACTTCATTTGTCAGCAACCGACCCCCCTCCTTCCCCCTAACCTGGTTCTCTGGTTATCTGAATCCTAGAATGATATCAGCTTTTGGTATTCATTAGGTTAGGATGTTTCAGGTTGTTGTTTTGTCTAGGTGACATTGTATAATTGGCAAATGCGATCTGAGGACTGGAAGGAGGTAGCAGGGTATTATGGGTATGGGGGAGGAGCTTGGAGCTCGGATCTTTAGCTTGGAAAGCTGCCGGCTCGGATCCAGGTCGGATCCGATACCCACAGGTTGCTGACAAATGAAGTTACCTACTCAGATGGAACGTTATGGTGAGTACATAACTTCTTTTTTTTCAAATATTTTCTAATTATATTGATAACTTTTTATTAATAGTAATTTTAGGTACTTATATAAGCTCTTATAGCTTGATTGTGTAATTCCTTTCCCTTGGTGTTTTTTTTTCTTAAATTTCTAGTTGGCCTCATTTTTCCTAGGCCTAGTTTAGATTAGAGTGTGTTTAATCAGTGACTTTTCTGTCACTGCTATCTTTGTTAATAAGATTTAGGGCCAGATTCAGGAAGGCTTACACGGAGTTCAAGAGTAGTGTAAGCCTCCGTGTAAGCCTCCCGATTCAGGTACAGCCCAAACCTCCGTGTAAGAGACAGCTAACACGTCTCTTACACGGACTGGGCGTGGAAATGCTCAATACCTCATTTGCAGCTCAAAGATATGCAAATGAGGTATTTGTGCGATCCACGAAGCTGAAACCAATCCGTGTAACGGACGTGTTAGCTGCAGAAATGTACTCAGCTGACAACTGAGTACATTTCTGCAAAATCTAAAACGGAGCTATGTCAGCTCCAAATAAAGTGTGCATATGTTTCATTAAGCATGCCAATGGCCAAATATGTGGCCATTGGCATGAAAAAGTGATGCAAAAATATGTTATATAACTTTTTTTTTTTCGTGGGATTATGATGTTTAACTGCAGCGCACACCCACGCAAACGGGGTGTGCTACCTAAAACTGAAAACCGAAGCTTATAAGCCCACAATTGTGGGATTTATGTATTACATGGAATGTCAATGGAGGGACTTGCAGATCAAAAACAATATGGCCTCCGTTTAGTGGTTGTCAAGTGGGGGAAGCTCCGTGTAAGACATGTAACTAAGCATTACTAGGCAATCCTATGTAAATGAGGGTTACAATACTGAATCACACTGCCACATAGGTAATGAGCACTTTCTGAGTAGTGTAAGAGTTAGAGAAGGGGGAGGAACAGAGTAAGAGGTAGGTGACATCACGGGGGAGAAGGATAGAAACAAATGTACCAGATTGTAGGGCAATGTAAGGTGACAGATGACAGACAGACATCAGGGAGGGAGGTGTGTCCCAACAGAACACTAGGAAAGTCAAGAAATTGAAGGTTTACGCTATCCCTACACTCAAAGTTTCTTGATATACGTGCATGCGCGTGTGCGCGCGTGTAAGGCAGGTTCAACATGTGGGAGCGTGTTGCAAACCGTTTACAACGGTTTGTGTGGGCATGCACGTGTTTAAGGCAGTGTGTGCATGTTTTAACATGAATCAGCCAAGTTCACACCGTGTAAGGATGTGTGCGCGCGTTTAACACCGTGTAAGGATGTGTGCGCGCGTTTAAGTAACTGTGAGCGTGCTTAAGCTGGTGTGCACATTGCTCCCCCTGAGGAAACAGAGAGGAAACAGGAAACAACCAAAATACAGGGAAACTGCCAGAGGATACTGCTGGAGTTAATTGCTGGAAACAATTGGAAGCAGGCAATTACACAGGCAGACTAGAAGCCCAACCCAGCACTTAAAACACTGCAAAGAGCAGTGCAGGCTGTTTCTCAGAAGAGATACTGCAAGAAAGTAAGCTATCAGAATTGAGAACTGGAAAAAGCTGAACTCAGAGCAGAAATGCTAGGGGCTGCCATAGCTGTTATAATCAGGCATAGACGAATTGCTGAGGGTGGTGACAATGCAGATGCTGACAGACAACCCAGAGTGAGGAGAAGGAGAAGAGTATACAGGCCCAGGGTCACCTACCATGGGTTACATGAGCTGGAGATAGTAGAGCGCTACAGAGTGGACAGAGACCTTCTGCAGCAGATTGTTGAGCTGTGCAGGCCACATCTCACACACAGAACCAACAGAGGGAACCCATCCCAGTGGAAACCAAGGTATGTGTTGGCCTAAGAATACTAGCAACAGGTACCTTCCAGAGACCAACTGGTGATATGATGGGGATATCACAGGCATCAGCCTCCAGGGTACTGCACCAGTTCCTGGATGCCATGTCAGCACATGTCGGTGATCATATATATGTCCCTAATGACCGTGAGGTTGTGGCCAGCAATATGCGTCTCTTCCAGCAAATAGCGGGATACCCTGAGGTGCTGGGTGCAATAGACTGCATGCACGTACGCATCAAAGCACCAGCTGGTGAGCGGGGTAGAGCCTACATTAACCGCAAGGGATACCCCTCCATCAACTGCCAGGTCGTGTGTGATGCCCAGGGCATAATAATGAATGTGTGTGCTGGCTGCCCTGGGAGCTACCACGATTCCCACATCTGGCATCTGACGCAGCTGTACCAATCATTTGCCAGTGGGGACTTCCCACACGGACACCTAGTGGGGGATGCAGGTTATGCACTTGAGCCGTGGCTGATGACACCTATCAGAAATGCACACACACCTGAACAGGAACGCCATAATGAGGCACACGCACAAACATGTAATGCCATAGAGCGTGTGTTTGGGCTGCTCAAGTCACGGTTCTGGTGTCTGGACACATCTGGTGGAGCCTTGCAGTACACACCAACTACATGTACCCAAATGGTCATGATATGTGCTATGCTACATAATATGATCCTGCGGAAACAGCTGCAGCAGGACCAGCACAGGGCTGGGCCTAACATCCCCCCACCATTGCCAAGGCCACCACAGGCAGAGGGTGACTCGGAGGAGGAACAACCTGACCTTGTCCCAGTAGGCAGAAGGAGGCGTGCCCAGTATGCCCTGGCCTTGGCAAAGAGGCAACACATAGCACATACACTTGGTCAGTAGGAACACTGGGACTGATACCCGCTCTGACTCACTCATATAGTAACAGGGATGCCTAACATGACACAACCTGCTTCCAAACATGTACAGGGAGTGTAGTATGTGTATCCGACAGAGGCAGCCCTGCAGCACCACCTGAGGCATGAATGCCATGTGTTAAGTAATGTAATACCATGTACCATATGCACACCTGAGGACCCGACTAACATCCACCCTCACCAATCATAAACCACAAAAAACACAAACCTACCTCATAGGTACCACAAGGGATAGGAACCTAGATGTAATGCTACCCAATGCCAGAAGTATAAATGCGTGCAGTGTAAACGCACACAGTATAGAGAATGTAGATATCAGTGCTGTAATAGAAAACAGGGTCAAAGCCCACATCAGCACCCTGACACTACCAGGTCACACCTCATACAGTGATGTACATGTGCAAAAACATGGAACAAGCTACAAAATGAGGGTGACTAGCAATAAATGGCATTGCTAACCACACACCCATGTTGGTACCACAACAAGAAGCAACATGGATTACCCATGGTCAAATACCAATGGCTAAAACTGACTACTACTATATAGCCTGCTGCAGACCACTGTCCTAATAGCAGGAACTGCCCCAGGCCTACTCTGGAACGTGAGTGTCAAACGAAATATTACTGTCAACCCGGGTGCCCAGGTCCCTGATAACCTCTTCTGTGCTTAGAGGATTGCCACCTAGATGGGAACTAGGGGTAACCCTGTTGTTCCCGAAGGGTATGACTATGCATTGTTTAGTGTTTAACGTAAGGCCATGGCTCTGGCACCAATTATCCATGTCTATGAGACCCTTCTGAAGGATGTCTGTGTCAGATGGGTTTCCAACTATGGTTCCCAGTTTGCAGTCATCTTCAAACTTTGTCAGCCATAATCCTCCTGTGTTTGCTTGTACTTCTGAAAAGTAGATGCTGAACAAAAGTGGGCCCAGGACTGAGCCCTGTGGGACACCACTTGTGACAGTTTTGGAGTGTGACATGGCACCAGCAACTTTGACCCTGTGTGTTCTGTCACTTAGCCAGTTTGCAACCCATCCTGTGATGTATGGGTTCACATTTAAGCTGGTGATGTTTTCAATGATACCCGAGTGGGGTATTGTGTCGAAAGCCTTTGCCAGGTCAAGGTAGGCTGTGTGGACTGCCTTGCCCATGTCAATGGCCTGGGTGACTGTCTTGAAAAAGTCAACCAAGTTTAAAAGGCATGATCTGCTCCTTAACAAAGCCAAACTGGGTTGGATCCAACGTCTGCAAGTCCCCTATGTCTTCATTTATTATTCCCATTATGATCCTCTCCATAGCTTAGCAGACCAGGCTTGTCAAGCTGATGGGATGGTAGTTTCTGGGGTTGGTGGAGGCACCTCCTTTGTTTAGTGGGTCCACCATTGCTGTATGCCACTCCTTGGGCACATATCCTGAGGTGAGGCTAAGATTAAACAGCTGCCCTAACTGCGGGTTTAATTCCTCATTGAGTTCATGGAGCACACAACCGGGGACACCATCTGGTCCCATGGATAAAGTGTTTTTCGCCTTGGATAGAGCAGTTCTCACCCCAGCATTTGAGATGTTTAGGGGGCTACAATCCTCTGGTATAGATACCCCTCCAGTTGGGGGGGAGGGGGGGGAGAAATCCGCACTGAACCTGTCAGCCAGTATGTTGGCAATGTCTGTAGGTTCAGTGATATTTACATAATTCCGAACTAATTCTGAGCATATCTGGGAGTTCCCTCCCAGGTGTCAAACATAGGTAAAAAGGCCTCATGATTGTCCCTTGAGTCCTGAGCGGGTTTACTCTCAAAATTTGCCTTGGATGATTGTATGGGGGAACCCAGTGTTTTACTCATAATGAGCAAGGGTGTCTTCCCTTCTACGGATTTCGCTCTATCTTGTAGTAGCTCCTTCCTTTTGTTGTAGAGCTTGTTTATGGCTGGGGTCCACCAGACTGGATGCTTGCCTGTGGTACAAAGAGTCTTTGTTTTGTTTGGGATTGCCTGATCCATGCAGTCCTGGAGGTGCTGGTAGAAGGCATTTGTAAGTGATACAGCGGCTTGGGTAATGGTGTCCGCTGGCTTGGGGGCCTTGAAAGAGACCACACCAGTCTTTAGAAGTGTGAAGTCGGCTTTTGAGAAGGTCTTCACTGTTTGTTTTTCTATCTGGGGTGGGGGTGGGATGTGGACTTCCACTGAGATTAGTTCATGATCTGATCTCACCAATGATGGGTATACTTCTGGTGTTGAACAGTGTGACCCCATATTCGTGATGATGAGTTCTAGTATGTTGTCTCCACTTGTGGGGATGGTGACTAGTTGTTCCATGGCATTTGAGTGTATGAACTCTTGGAACCTTTGGGTTAGAGTGTTGGGGCTTGAGTAGTGATCCCAGTCTATATTTGGATAGTTGGAATCACCCAGTATGATGGTGTTCGGAGATACATTTATCCCCTCCAGTGTTTTCAGGACAGCTGTGTGAGGTACCTGAGTTTGAGAAGGTGGCATGTAACATGCTACAAACTGCAGAGCAGTCTTGCCTACGGTTACTTGCACCTGGATGGTCTCCGATGCATCGTGTGTTGCCACCAACCTTGAGGTGAGGGTGTCCTTGATGAATATGGACACCCACCTTCCTTTCTTGGTGTTGTCCAGATTTTGGGGCCGGAACGCATGATATGAGGTAACACCCGATAGTGCCGGGGTGCTGTTAGAAGCCGTGAACCAGGTTTCAGGCACAGCACAGACATCAATGTTCTACATACTGAGAAGGGCGTCGAGTGTGTGCATCTTGAGGTTGAGACTTCTGGCATTGAGCAGCATTACCCTTAGTGTTTTTCCTTTTCTGTGTTCTAGGGTGGTAGGTGTAGAATCTGATTCTTGCATAAAAAAGGCACAATGGGGGTGGCAAGAGCCTCAGCCAAAATCCGGAAGCCCAGGAGTGACAGGTGCAAGCCGTCCCTTGCAAATCAGCGTGGCCTGTCCAGCATGTCATCCCAGGCAGACAGACATTGGACCCCCTTTGAATGACACCATAGTTTAAGTAAATTATTACAGCTGATCATCTTGTCTCTGTTTATGTGGCATCATACTTGGTGAAGGTAGGATACTGCTCAAGGTCAGGGTCATACCTGCCTGGCCTACATAATCAGAGATCCTCTGTCTCTTTTCATGTAGTCCAGGGAGGTACATCTCAGGTCGTTCACACCAGCATGGATAATGACTGAGTCAGACTTGTACTTGCAGTTGAGTGACCTGAGTGCTTGCATTATGTGGTGGATTCCAGTGCCCGATAGGCAGCTTACTGTGACCTCCTCCGTACTCGATCTGGTGAGCGGGACGTCAGTGTGTCTGAGTATGGAGTCACCTATGACAAGTGTGTCTGGCATTGTGTTTGGCCTTAAGGGCTGTGACTGTTTGGCACACTGACTCTGTGGTCTATGTGTAGCATGTGCTGTGCCCTGTGGAGGCAGTTGTGTGGGTGTCTGCTGTGGTGGCCGCTGCTGTTTTGGTAGAATTCTGATCAGAGCCTCCAAGTATGTCTTTGTGTGTCTATGTGTATGATTTTAAGTTGTGATAGTGCTATGTGAGACTGGGTTTGTGGTGTGTGTGGTTACCTTCACCTTCTCTCTGGTCTTGCTAGTCCTATGTTGAGAGAGCTCAGCCTCCACTTTGGCTATATAGTTGCATCTCTCACATGTATGTGTGTTTTATGGGAGAAGGAGAGGGTTGTCAGTGTACATGAGGCAATTGTAACATTGCCTCAATATTCCCAGGTTCACCAGCTGAGCAGGAGAGGACACTAGCAACTGATCCCTAGACATGCTAGAAGGAATAGACAAAACAATGTTGGAATACAGGGAGATATCAAGCCCCCAAACCACATCATAGTGCTTGACTGACAATACCTACACATACACCATAGTTTCATAGTGTCATAGTTTACTACTAGGCTATCTGCCCTAGTGCATGTATAAGCCTAGCCATAGTGATGTGGCTATTGCCACCCCTTATAGTGGTAATAAGTGTACAGAATAGATTCCGAATATTGTGCCTCTGACTTAGTAGTGACACATTATGACCCCCTTACGTAATTGAATAACATGACTGTGCCTCTGTCTAGTCTGTGCCTCTGTCTCATATGCAGTTGTCCAGATGTCTCTTGAAGAGAGTCAGTGAGGGACTCTGTCTAACATGAACCGGGATACTCTGCTAGAGTGTGAGAAGCCTCTGAGTTATGACTCTGTCCCTCCAGCATGTCTTATACATGTATGTGCTGAGGTTCAAATCTTCAGCTCTTATGGTTCTGGTGGATTTGGATTGCTTGCAGTGGAGCATGTCCACCAAATCCTGATTGGACATGGTCTTGTATGTCAGGCATAGGTCACCTGTAAGTATGCGGTATGACACTGAATAAAGCTGGATTTCCTCTATTCTGGAAGCATATGACATGTGTTGTAGACCCCTGATCTTCATGGTAAGGTACTTTTGGGGTCTCTCCAGCTGTTGCAAGTGCTGGGTGAGGTACATACCAAATGGGGCTTTGTATTCAATCATGGGCCTGATAAGGGAGAAGTATAGTGGTACAATGACCTCCTATGATCTGGATGGAAAACCCTCCATGATAAGGTGGGCAAGATAGAAAGTCTTTCTAACCACTTTGGCAACATGGGTGTCAAACGAGATGTCACTATCTACACGTGTCCCCAGGTGTCTGATTTGTTTTCTGTGCTCAGTGGGTTGCTGTCTATGTATTGATCTGTGGGTACTTTGTTCCTCCCAAAGGGGATGACTACACATCAGTTGCATTCAGTTTCAGGCCATGAGTCTGGCAGCAGCTATCCATCTTTGTGACGGCATTCTGTAGGATGTGTGTGCCGGCTGATGTATTCACTATGGTGCCTATGTTGCAGTCATCTGCAAACTTTGTCAGCCACAACCCTCCTATGTTTGCCTTCACATCTGAAAAGTAAATACCAATTAAGAGGGGTCCCAGGACACATCCTTGTGTGACACCACCTGTGACTGGCTTTGAATCTGACAAGGCACCTGCAATGTTGACTTTATGGGTTCTGTTTCTTAGCCATTTTGCAACCTATCCTGTGACATATGGTGTTATATGTCAGCTGTTGAGCTTATCTATGATGCCTGAGTGGGGTATTGTATCACAGGCCTTAGCCAAGTGCAGGTAGGCTGTGTGGACTGCGTAGCCCTCATCAATGGCCCTACTGACAGTTTCATAGTAGTCAACTAGGTGCAAAAGGCAGGATCTGCCCTGTACAAAGCTGAACTGGGTGGGATCAAGGGTCTGTAGGTCAGCAATGTCTCTGTGTAAGAGCTCCATAATGACTCTTCCCATAGCTTTGCAGACAAGGCTGGTTAAGCTTGTGTGGTGGTAGTTGCCATGGTCTGTGGAGGCATCTCCTTTGTGGAGTGGGACCACTGTTGCCGTACGCCAGTGTTCAGGTACATATCCTGTAGCAAGGCTAAGGTTAAATATCATTTGTATATATGGGTCCAGCTCCTTCTGGAGTTCACATAGCATGCAACCGGGGATACCATCAGGTCCCATTGATGCTGTGTACTTGTCTGTGCTGAGTGCGGCTCTCACATGGACATCCAAGATGACAGTGAGGTTACATACAGCTGTGATAACTATCTTCTTTTGGGGGTGAGGGAGTGGGTAAATTGCACTGAAGCTGTCTGCCGGAATGTTGCCAATATCTGTCAGGTCACTGGAATATATGTTGTTGTGTACCAACTCTGAGCATATCTGAGGGTTCCCAAACAGGTGTCTGACATAACTGAAGAAAGCAGTGTGGTTACCTTCATTGTCTTGGTGATTTATGTCCCCAAGTTGACCTTGCATGTCTTTATGAGATAATGTAGCTTTCTACTAGTGCTGATCACAGCTGTCTTCCCTTTTGGAGATGTAGCTCTGTCTTGCATTAGTATCCCTCATCTGTTATACAGTTTGTTTATGGCTGGGGTCCACCAGACATGCCACTTTCCCTTTGTGGAGAGGGTCTTGTTTTTATTTGTGATTGCATGGTCTATGCTTTCTGACATCTAGCTAAGGGGAGGTCATTGTGGTTCTTCAGTTATCTTTCATCAGCATTAGAAATGACCACAACAGCCCCTGTGGGGTGTACCTCAGCAGACACATCCAGCAACAGTAAAGTCCTCAACAGTACCTCACCAGGAGTATGAAAGAGCTGGAACACATGTAATGTGTCGCCTGATTAAACAGAGTGCAGCTCCACACACTGCCATGCTGTCCACCCAGACGCAAGCTGTGCCTGATGTAGAAAGCCATGTCCAAGCTGGAATCAATGCACATGCTGCACCTTGTACAATCTGAATGGCAGGGAGCTATGCACATGAGGGACCTGAACCCCAGCACTGACATACATAGGACAAGCTGTACTGCATTATCCATAACACAGAAGCCACCCCCACGCATGAGTAAACTACCAATACAGGTTATCCATAGAGTCACTCGTTGATTCCCCTCAACAGGAATCCTAATGAGTGGATGGGAGATGGTAGGTTTACCCTGGGTATCAATGTTATGTCACAGGTAGACAGAGGCACAGTATACTAAACAAGACATATGTCATGGCAAACTACACTTACAATGTGTTGACGGACAAACACACTCTCCGACTAGCATTACAAATGGCCTAGGGCACATCGGTAGTGTTTGCCAATGTACACCCATGTTGTGGAATACACTACTGATGTTGGATGAGGCTGTTGTAAGTAGTTCACATCTGAACATAATTCAACATGGTCAGATAGGTGCATAGGTACATAGGTTTATACTAGGCTATCTTCCCTAAGGCAGGTATAAGCCTAGCCCAGAGTTTGTTGGCGTACACCACCCCTTATATGGAAACAGTACTGTGCCCATTATTTTATCGTGCCTCTCTCCAGCAGTGACACAGTGACGATCCCCGGGGTAAACGTATGACCTCCCATCCACAGGTCAAGATATCTCTTGAACAGAGCCAGCAAGGTGCTCTGCCTCACATGGACTGGGATTGTATTCCACAGCATAGGGAGTCTCCGAGTGATAACTCCATCCCTCCAACATGTCCAACGTACATCCATGCTAAGGTGTAAGTCACTTGCACTAGTGGTTCAGGTGGATCTGCTGATTCTGACGTGGAGCATGTCCATTAATTCCTGTTTGGACATGGCCTTGCATGTCAGGCACATGTCACCTCTAAGCAGACGGTATGTGACTGAATAGAGCGGGAGTGTCTTCAATCTGGCAGCATATGACAGATGTTGGGGTTCCTTTATCCTCTTGGTGGGGGACATTCAGGGTCTCTCCAATTGCTGCAGATGTTGGGTGAGATACATCCAGAATAGGGCATTGTACTCGATCACCGGTCTGATAAGTGAAGAGTACAGGGGAACAATGACCCACTAGATCTGGATGTGAATCCCTTCCTGATCAGGTGGGCAATGTAGAAGGTCTTTCTAGCCACTTTAGCAACGTGAGTGTCAGAAGAACGGCGACTGTCAACCTGTGTCCCCAGGTCCATGATAACCTCCTCTGTGCTTAGAGGATTGCCACCTATATGGTAGCTTGGGGTTACCTTGCTTTTCCCGAAGGGTATGTCTACACATGTTGTGCAATTTGACTTCAGGCCATGGCTGTGGCACCAGCTATCAGTTTCCGTGAGTCCCTTCTGAAGGATATCCGTGTCTGATGCACTGTCCACTATGGCGCCCAGTGTGCAGTCATCTGCAAACTTTGTCAGCCAAAGTCCTCCCATGTTGGCCTGTACTTCTGAGAAGTACTTGACAAACAATAGGGGGCCAAGGACTGAGCCTGTGTGACACCACTTGTGACCAGCCTGGAGTCTAACATAGTGCCAGCAACTCTAACCCTGTGGGTCCCGTCCTTAAGCCAGTTTGCAACCCATCTTGTGACATATGGGTTTACATTTTAGTTGGTAGGGTTTTCTACAATACCTGAGTGGGGTATTGTGTTGAAAGTGTTTGCAAGGCCAAGGTAGGCTGTATGGACTGCCTTTCCCTCAACAATGGCCTAAGTGACCGTTTTGAAGATGTCAACTGAGTACAAAAGGCATGATCTGCCCTTGACCAAGCCAAACTGGGACGGGTACAATGTCTGCATGTCCCCTATATCTTTGTTTATGAGCTCAATTATGATCCTCTCCATAGCTTTGCAGACTAGACTTGTTAAGCTTATGGGGCAGTAATTACCAGGGTCCGTAGAGGCACCGCCTTTGTGCAGATGTGCACAACTGGACCCTAACCAGGCTGTTGTGCACACTATGGAAATGTAAAGCAGTGATAGGACTAAAGCCCAGGATACTGACCACCACAGTGAAAGTACTGAACCACTACACTATACAGTACTACAGTGTTAGGTCAGTATGAACGGATGTTGACAATTGTGTGCAAAGTATCCCATGCAAAACCTGCAGGCACAGTATACTCCCTGTTGTGTTCACACAAAAAGCATTTGGACAGTAACTACACAACATGGCATAGAACACACAACCATAAACTGGAGGTATTTGTTGAAGGTCACACTCATCCACAAATGTGATGAGCTGCAGAGTTCAACACATGGAAAGCCCACACTGGGTATGCTCACACACTTAGATAAATGAGACATCTTTCACACAAGATGCCATGGGAAGGCTGAACTGGGCATGCTCACACACAGTCCAAATGATACTCCTAGCAACTGTGAAAACACACCAGAGGATGCTCATTCCCCTTTCTAGACACTGATCATGTCAGCACCCTATAAGTATATCAGGAGAAAAGGAATCTCCCAGTAATCTGAATAGCGCTCTGCTAATGCGTCCATCTGTAGTGTCATAACATAGTTAGGTAGGGGTTTGAATCCAGCAAGTGGCAAGTGTGTGTGAAGGGGGGTAAGTGTGTGTGTAAGTGAGTATGAAAGGAACATCCCTTTTGGCAACTGGGAAAACACACCACAGGATGCTCATTCCACTTTCTAAACTCTGATGATGTCAGCACCCTATAAGTATATCAGGGGAAAGGAAATCTTCCAGTAATGCGAATAGCGCGCTCTGCTAATGCGTCCGTCTGTAGTATCATAACATAGTTAGGTAGGGGTTTGAATCCAGCAAGAGGCAAGCGTGTGTGAAAGGGGGTAAGTGTGTATGAAAGGAACATTTAATTTAACTTTTAATTGATATTAAACTATTTATTAGAAAAAATAATTTGCAGCTACTATTTAAACAGACTAATACAAGTTTTGATTGAGAAAGTTTAAAAAGAAAAAGTCTGTTTAACCCACCTATTCACCCACAGCTGAGACATTTTGAAAACAAGGTGGAGAATGAAATTAAAATGGGTTTGCTTCACAAGAAAACACACTCCAATTTAACACAAGCTGAGAATCTTGTCCTCAAGGAGGTTTGTAACAACAAAAGTCTAAGGATTATGAAACCAGACAAGGGTGGGGGTATAGTATTAATGGACACAATAGTTTATGAAGGGAAAATGATGGAAATACTCAATGACACTGACAAATACACCAGGGCCTCTATTAACGAAATCAACATAGCTAACAAAAAGATTCATACTACTTTGTATGACATGCTATTAGAAGGCTCTATAGATAGAGACACTTTTCAGTACTTGTCAGTAGAAAAACCTAAAGTCCCATGTGTCTTTGGAATCCCCAAAGTACATAAAAACAACTTGGACCCCCCTCTAAGACCCATCGTTTCTGCTGAAGGTTCGGTGACAGCACCCCTGGCTAAATATGTTGACTCAAAAACCAAAGGAATACTTGATTCCAATACAGCTGTTTTAAAAGACTCTTGGGATTTCTTAAGAAGGTTGAAAGGAGAGTTATACTCAGACAATGTAACTTTTGCCACTATGGATGTCATTGATCTTTTCACCAGCATCCCCCATGACATAGGTATGTCATGGTTTGAAGAGATACTAGTGCAAAGCAGGAAATTGACTCAAATTGAGTTTAGAAATGTTCTATCCTTTATGGAGATGATATTAAAAAATAATTTCATTTATTTTCAAGGAGAATACTTTAGGCAAGTTAGAGGTGTGGCAATGGGGGCCCACTGTGCCACAATATATGCTAACACAATCATGGCATATTGGGAGATGAAATTTCTTCAGACATCACCCCATTTTGGTGATTGTGTATTATACTCCAGATTCTTAGATGATTTATGTTTCATCTGGAATGGTAATGTAGAAAGTTTTAACAATTTCAAACAATACCTGAACCACACCTCCAGTTTTTTAAGATTTACATCTGATTATAATGAAAAAGAACTTCACTTTTTAGATGTAAAAATTAGTAAGAGTAACGGTAACTTTACCTCCAGGATTTATAGAAAAGAAACATTTTCAAACTCCTATTTGCACTTCTCCAGTTGTCACCCCTTTCACCAAAAGAAAGGGGTTGTAAAAGGACAACTGGTACGTGCAAGTCGTATGACTTCTGATAATTCAGCATTTCTTGAAGAAGTGGAATTTTTAAGGAGTCTGTTTTACAAAAGGGCGTACCCACCTGACCTTTTCAATTCAGTTTTAGAAGAGGTAATAGAACACAGGAACGATAGGTTTGCACCCATTCTGGGTAAACCTGAAACTGTAAAGAATTCAAACAACACAAACACCTTCACTGGACAATACCACCCAGGATTAATATCCACATTTGATGGGAACTCAAATTTAATTAGAAAGATTTTTCTGAGGGAATGGAAAAATTTTTCAAAAGTTTCTGATCTAGAAGGCATCTTTGATAATGAACTCACCTGCACATACAGAAAGGGTAAAACCATTAAAAACATTGTAGAGAATAGATTTGTGTTGAAAGAACAGAATTCATTAAACACAACAAAGAAACAAGGTTTATTTAAATGTGGCAGGTGTAGGTATTGTGCATACTTAACATGTAGTGAGCATATATTCTTGCAAGCCAGAAAAAAGAAATTGTTTTTAAACACGTTTGCAAATTGTGACACAAAGGGCATTGTTTACATTGCCACTTGCACAAAATGTGATTCATTTTATATAGGTAAAAGCGAGAGAAAGCTCAAACAAAGAATATACGAGCACCTGTATGATATGAAGGTCAAAAAAGACACTAATGCACTTTACAAACACTCACTAAGATGTGGCACTCAAAGTTTTGGGTTCTTTGTATTAGATGTGGTGCCTGTTAACCCAAGGGGTGGTATGTGGGAGACCCAGATTGAGTACAGGGAGTTATATTGGCAGGTCATTCTAGAAGCAGGAAAAAGTCCAGGCCTCAATGAAATGCTCTCCCTCAAACCAGTATTAAAATTAAGGGCTGCTAAATTGTAGGTGTTTACCTACAATGTTTTATCAAAGATTATTTATTAAAAACATCTGTCAACAATATTTATAATATTTATTAACAAGGTTAATTTTATATCATTAATGTATTTAAAGAAAACTGATTCATTTATTTATTGTTTATTTTATCATTCAACATTTTAAGTATTTTAAGTATTAAAACATACAAATTTTATGCAACTGTCATTTTTTGGTTTAACCATTAGATGGTGCTATTAATTTCAGAATGATTGCTCCTCTGTGTTTTGCTCCATTTTATCCTATTTTATTTATTCACTGTATAAAAAGATTGAATATATTTTAACATATTTAATACTTTTTAAATATGACTTATTCAACTATGATTTCAGCTATTACTATTAAAACAGTTATTATTAATGTATTAACGCACTTTCCACCAAATTTCATGAAAAGTCACAGTGTTTAACAGCTTATACTATCAACCACTTTCATTGAATAATTGATTTTATTGAATAATTGTCCTTTTTGGAGGGAAACTGGGATATATAAGTAGGTTCAGTTTTTAATTATATGTATATTGATAAAGTTGACGACGAAAACGTTGTGTGAGTGTTTTATTGCCTTGTTTTGCTGCACTTTGTGACTAAATCGTTGGTTCTCGCATCCTATGGTCTGGATTTATTTGCGCTAGTGGATTGTGACGCTCAGCTTTGGTTTTGGTGTCTGAAAGGAACATCCCTTTTGGCAACTGGGAAAACACACCACAGGATGCTCATTCCACTTTCTAAACTCTGATGATGTCAGCACCCTATAAGTATATCAGGGGAAAGGACATCTCCCAGTAATGCGAATATCGCGCTGTGCTAATGCGTCCATCTCTAGTGTCATAACATAGTTAGGGAGGGGTTTGAATTCAGCAAGTGGCAAGTGTGTGTGAAGTGGGGTAAGTGTGTGTGTAACTGCGTATGAAAAGAACATCCCTTTTGGCAACTGGGAAAACACACCACAGGATGCTCATTCCACTTTCTAAACTCTGATGATGTCAACACCCTATAAGTATATCAGGGGAAAGGAAATCTCCCAGTAATGCGAATAGCGCACTCCGCTAATGCGTCCGTCTCTAGTGTCATAACATAATTAGGTAGGGGTTTGAATCCAGCAAGAGGCAAGTGTGTGTGAAGGGGGGTAAGTGTGTATGAAAGGAACATCCCTTTTGGCAACTGGGAAAACACATCACAGGATGCTCATTCCACTTTCTAAACTCTGATGATGTCAGCACTCCATAAGTATATCAGGGGAAAGGAAATCTTCCAGTATTGCAAATAGCGCGCTCTGCTAATGCGTCCGTCTCTAGTGTCATAACATAGTTAGGTAGGGGTTTGAATCCCGCAAGTGTGTGTGAAGGGGGGGTAAGTGTGTATGACTGAAATATCCCTTTTGGCAACTGGGAAAACACACTACAGGATGCACATACCCCTTTCTAAACGATATCACAATTATTTATGGCTTTTGATTACAGACATGCCACGTGTGTTTTGCCCATACAGAATGCCCATGTGTGCGGGTTGTCCCTCACAATAATGCATGACATTGATTAAACCAGTTATGGCAATGCACACATGATGTATGTGTGTGCCAAATACACATATGTACCTGTGACCTTCAATAGTTACCATGTTTGATGCCTGCCACATGTGAATACATGGTATTTGCACAGGGTAACATTATGACTGTGGTCTTCTGTGCAGGTGCTGCATGTGGGATGTGTATATACAGTGTGAGATGTAGATGCTATCAGCCTAGTAGTGAGGGATACACACCTGGTCTGGGGCATATAGTCTACCTGTTGTTGATGAACAGGTGCTGCATGTTTTCACCTGTTGTGGGAGTGGTAAGACGTTACTCCATAGCAATGCAGTGACCGCATGCTAAGAACCGTTCAGCTAGGGTGTTGTAGCTACAGTAATTCATTAGCATTCAGTAATATGTCAGAATCCCTGGTGAGGGTCTGATGCCAACCAAGGTCAGGGTTCTACCAGCCTGTGTCACTTGCTCAGTGATCCCTTCCATGTTCCCTATCATGTATCCCAGTGAGGGACATCCCACATCAGCTGTGGTGGCATGGACAATGACTGAGTCATATGTGTCCATGCATCTGACTGACCTGTATGCTTGTGTTATGTGGTGGACCACAGTGCCCCATGAGCATATCACTGTGACCTACACCTTGTCCAGCCTGGTGAGCATGTTCTCACTGTACTGGACAATAAAAGTACCTAACACAACTGCGGCAGTAGTCTTGTATAGCTGTACAGACTGTGCTTGTTTGGCACACAGGATTTGTGTGCTATGTGTTATGCGTGCTGTGTGCAGGCCTAATGTGTGCTTGTGTGCCAGCTGCAGAGATGTCTGCCAGTCATGCAGGATGCTATCCTTAGGCTCCACAACTGGCCCGGTGTGTTTCCATGCTTGTATTGCTGTCAGTGTAGGTCCACATCAGATTGGTATTGCTGTCACTGTAGTATTTCATGCCACCCGACAGGTTATGCCAGTACTGGGTTCAAAGTGCTTAGTCCACAGTTTGGCCATGTGTTTCCATCTCATACATGTGTTGTTCATCCATGGGTAGGGGATAGGGTTGACTGTGTACATGTGGCAGCTGTGACATTACTACATGACACACATATTCCACAACTGTACCATAGAGGTGACTGACAACTGACCTTTGCACATGCTACCATAGTATTGAGATTGCATTGGTGATTAACAGCACATAGGGCCAATGGTGAACAAGATACATAGGTCCATAGGTTCATACAGGGATGTCTGCCCAGGGCATGTATCCACCTAGCCAGACTGTGTGTGGCTTTCAACATGCATTGTAAATCTGTCTTGCTATGCCCTTTTCCAAGGTTAGTATACTGTGCCTCTGTCTCACAGTGACACATAAGTGATACCCAGGGTAACCCTACAATGTCACATCCAGTCATTAATATTACTCTTGAAGATAGTCACTGAGTCACTCTGCCTAACCTCTATTGGGATAAAATTCCAGAATGAAGGGAGCCTCTGAGTTATGAATGTGCCCCTCCAGCATGTCCTATGTATATCATTCCTGAGGTTCAAGTCTTTCCAGCGTGTATCCTGATGGGATCTGGATATTCTGAGGTGCAGCATGGCCATTAAGTGAGGGTTTGACATGGCTTTATATGTCAGGCACAGGTTGCCTATGAAGAGGCAGTATGCCACTGAGTAGAGCTGCTGTTTCTTTAACCAGTCAGTATGTGGCATCTGTTTGAGCCCTTTGATCCTCTTGTCGAGGTACGTATGTGGTCTTTCCAGTTGCTGCATGTGTCTGGTAAGGTGCATGCCGACAGGTTCATCATAGTCAATTATGGGCATGATGAGGGATGAGTAAAGGGGCACAATGTCCTCCCCTGATCTACATGTGGATCCCATCATGATGATGTGGCCCATATAACATGTTTTTCTAACCACTTTGTCCATGTTGTTGTCAAATGGTAGAATGCTATCAACCTGTGTACCCCAAGGTCCATAATTCCTTCGTCTGCACTTAATGGATTAACACATATGTGGTACTTTGTGGTCACTTTGTGTTTGACAAAGGGATGACTATACGCTTTTGTCATTCACCTTGAGGCCATGGCTGTGGCACAAGTCGTGTGTTTGCAAGAGGCCCTTTTGGAGGATGCGTGTGTTAGCTGGAGAGTTGATTATGGCGTCCGGTTTGCAGTCACCTGCGACTTGCTCAGCCACAGTACTTCCATGTTGGCCTGTACCTATGATAAATATATAATGAACATGACAGCTCCCAGGGCTGAGCCTTGTGGGACACCACTTGTACCTGGTTGGAGGCTGACATGGCTCCAGCAATTCTAGCCATGTGTGTTCTGCCCTTGAGCCACTGTGCAATATCCATAGTGACATAGGGGTTAATATGTACACTGGTGAGCTTCCCTAGAATGCACAAGTGGGGTATTGTATCAAAGGCTTATGCAAGGTCCAGGTAGGCTGTGTAGACCTCCTTCCCCTTGACAGTGGCCTTGGTGACTGTTTCAAAGAAATCAAACAGGTTTGAGAGGCAGGATCTGCCATTAACAAAGCCAAACTGTGTATGGTGACATGTCTGTAGGACCACAATATCTATATATGTGAGGTTCATGATGATCCTTGCCATAGCTTTGCAGACCAAGCTAGTCAGACATATGGGGCGAATAGTGTCCAGGATCCGTGAAGGCACCACCTGAATGTAGAGGGACCACTGTTGCTGTACGCCACTCTTTGGCCACATATCATGTAGTAAGGCTGGGATTGAACAGTAGTGTTATGTCTGGGTGTAGCTCTTCTTGTGGTTCATGTAGGACACAGCCTGGGACACTGTCTGGTCCCATTGATGCAGTGTTTATTGCTTTGGGAAGGGCATCTCTTACCTAAGCATCTGTGATGTCAGGGGGGGCAGCACTCTGCCGCGAGACATATTTGCCCTTTTGGTGTGGTGGGGGGGAGAAGGCAGCAGTGAACCTGTCCACTAGGATGATGGCAATGTCTGTGTGTTTTGTATTTCGTGTGACATCTTGGATTACCTCTGAGCATATCTGGGTAGTACCACCCAGGTTCCTAACATAACTACAGAAAGCCTTGTGATTATCCTCAGTGGCTTGTGGAATCTTCTCTCAAAGATGGCCTTAGACAATCGTATGGGTGCCTGTAGTTGTCTTCCAATACTCATCAGTGATGCCTTCACATTTTGAGAGTTTGTTGTATCATGTAGTGGCTTCATCCTTCTATTGTATAGTTTGTTTATGGCTGGTGTCCGGCACACAGGACGTCTGCCTTTGGAGGATTGGGTCATGCTTTCATATGTGGTTTCATGATCCATGCATTCCTGAATGTGTCCATAGAATGCCTTTATACAGGTATCTGCAGTCTGGTCCATATTTTCAACAGGCCTGGGGCCTTTGAAGGTTTCCACATCATTTATGAGGGGTGTGAACTTGCTTGACATGGGCTGTTGACTGACGTGCCGCGCTCCAGACTGAGCAAGGTGAGGCTCACAGTTAGCTACCTGTCGGGTGATAGAATGTGCCACATAACACAGGCACACAGGTCATTGTCCATGCTGGTGCAAACAACCTGAGACGTACCTCCCTGGGCCACATGGAAAGATACACAGAGGAGCTCTTACAGCACCCTCTCAAACTCAGGACTCCCACACAGCCTTCATGCTCACACAGGAGAGTATAGATTTCTCTGCAAACACCATCATACTGGGTGACGTCAGCTACCCAAACATAGACTGTGAACATTACACAAGCCACAATACCCAAGCTCTAGGGTTCCCATAGATCAGACATTCTTTAGCTATGGAACAGGTAATCAACCTTCCCACAAGAGGGGCAGATATACTAGACCTGATCATCACAAACATGAGTACAAAATGCTCACCACTGGAAGTATATCCCTCATTGTTTGCAATCAAACCATATACTAATCACACTGGAATACTGGATCCCCCACATATGCAAACCTCGAACACATCAATGTGTGTGTGGGAAATGCCCCTATTAGCAACTGTGACAGTACAGTACAGGATGCAGATCCCCCTTTTGAAACACTGATGATGTCAGGACTCTATAACTATATTATCTGTATTAAAGTCATCCAGTAATTCGTATAGCGTGCTCAGCTAATGCGTCTTTCTCCAGTGTCATAACATAATTAGGTAGGGGTTTGAATCCTGTAAAGGGAATGTATGTGTGTTAGTATGAGTGAGGTTTATGTGTGTGCATTATGCTGGGAGGGATAAGTGCCTTTTGCCAACTGGGAGAACACACTACAGGGTGCACATCCCTCCTTCTACACACAGATGATGTCAGCACCCTCTAAGTACAGCATTAGAAAGGATTTCTCCAGCTAATGCAAATAGCACACTCTGCTAATGTGTCTGCTTCTATTGTCATAACACAGTTAGGTATGGGTTTGAATCTTGCAAATGGAAAGTATGTGTTTTACTGTGGGTGGGGTTAGTGTGTGTGCACAATGATGGGGGTGGGATGTGGCTTTTGCCAAATGGGGCTATGCACTGCAGGGTGCACATTACCCTTAACAAGCAGTGATGTTGACAGCACCCTATACAAACAAAACTACAAAAGAGAAGGTGGTGGTACCAATAACACATGTAAGGTAACACTTCTTCAAGTAATGTCCACAAAACGAAGTAGGATAATCAAACAATTCTTTTACTCTATACAAACAACATGACAACAGACAACTGCCATTACTCAGTATAGTGTTACATGCTACTGTAACACGCACATGTACCAGAATATACCTAGATAGTGTTTTGAAGCCTGAATGTCGCAAGTGTGTGGATGTGGGATGTGTCTGTGTGTGCATTTCCGTATGGGAAACATGTTTGATGTGGCAATCAGGGTACCACAGTACCTGATGCACATTACACATTTGAAATGATGAGGTTGCCTGCACCCTGTGAGTACAGGTAGAGAAGAGGAAGTTGGTAGTAAACAACATAGTGCACTTCTCAAATGTGTACCTGTCATGTATCAACAGCTACTCATGTAGGGTAATAAATAATGGGAATGGCAGGTGAGCGTGTGCATGTGTGGGAGTAGCAGTGTGTGTATAAATGCATGTGTGACAGAACAGATACATATAGCTGAATCTACATAACAGCACATGATGCGCATTCCCATAGTCAATGTTAGCATGTGATGGTGTGCAGCTGGTACACTTTGGTAAGTAGTATGGGTGCAGATAACAATTGAGGACATTCATACAGTTACTGCAGCAGGACTGCTGGGATATACACACAATCATAGTGGAACAGTGAACAGTTACCAACATGTTACTACTTATACACATCTATGTAGTCACCCTGTGCATCAGCAACGTGTTTACCTTTTCCTGCACCAATGTTGTAGTATGCAGGAGGTGGCACAGTGTCATCATATGCACAGGGTGTGGGTTAGGTATGCCCAAGCCAGCCACTGGTAACACCAATTGACATGTGTGTGTATGTGTGTTTGTGAGGGGCAGCAGTACAGGGTGGACCAGTGTTGGTGCAGTGTGTGTGTGTATGTGTTTGCCCTAGGTGTTAGGTTTCTGCATGTGTGTAAGCACACACACAGTCCCACATAATGGCTGCCATGTACAGGGTTTTGTGGACAGCCACAGACTGCACCTGTCAGGTCATCCAGATCAGTGTCTGTGGGCACGGACACGGTACCTGTGCCTGGCAGGGGTGCTACGGGCCGTATCCGGTACTAACCCAGACTGGGTACTGTCATCGGAAGCAGGGGTGTGTTGACTGGACACAGTTCCCTGTTGGGACTGTCCAGAGCCACGTGCACGTGGTCTCCTAGGGCGTCTTGATGACAGCACAGACCCAGCATTGCTGGGGCTGGTGCTGGCACTTGAGGTGCATGAGTGGGCCTGTTGTCGTCCGCGGCCACTGCCAGCTGGTGCTGTTGCTGGCATACGGCCACGTCGACGTCGCAAACGCACACCATCGCCCTGGCCCATGGACATCTGGTTGTGGAGCAGCTGTTGTATGTCCCCACAACGTCTGTCAACGACATCTGTGAAGTTACGGATAGCATTCGCAACGTCACGCATGCCGTCTGTCATGGCTGTGCGAAATGCTCTCAGCTCCCTCAGACCCTGTCTGGTGTACCTTTCCATACGTGCCAGTGCCTGCATAACAGTTCGAAACATAGTGGAGGTTGACATACCTCCTTGGGCACGTCGGCCAGAGGCAGTACGGCCACGGATGCCCCACGAGAACCCATGGGCGACTGTCTGCGTGGTACCATTGGAGGACCCTGCTCATGGCTGCCTTGTGGGGATGCATGTACCACAGGTACCACATTACCCTGATCTATGCCCACTGCATACTGTCCATCACCTAGGGACAATGGTGACAAAGGATGTAACGGCAGGATGACTGTGCGGATTGACGGGGTTGACAGCTGTGTACTGTCAATTGGCTGACCAATGGCGGACCCAGACACACCTTCCTGCACCATTACAGACATTTCATCATCATCAGTACCTGGGGCACAAGATTCAGGTTCCCTGCTGCAGGTCACCAGAGCAGCACCAGAACCTATGGGAGGAAAACAGGGAACACAGATTACAGTCTCAACACATATTTGACAGAGATGCACTTCAATACTAATGCACACATTCAGAAATGGACACATGCACTCATGGACACTAACACACATGCACACATGGGCACAGGCACACATGCACACCCCACAGTAAACACACACATCAGTACTGTGTTACACTACTCTTAATATTGTTAAACTGGGTATTGCAGGTATTATTAAACACACTCACCAGCATGTATACTACAGAGTTACACTACTCTGACTAGTATTATAAATTGTTTTTCAGGTAATGTTAAACACACTCACCAGCATGTATGGCCTGCCTCATTGCTAGATGGGAGGGACCTGGAAGTATGAAGAGAGTAATGTCAGTGGGCACAAGTGTGCCATTTGTTTTGCACATGATACAGTACAGTAGTACACTAGTTCCCTTATACACATCAGCTGCTCAATGTCTGTATCACACATGCACAATTACATATCATGATGACAGATACATACCACATGCACACCTTATGCGTGCATGAAGTAACAGTGTACAGAACAGTCATATGTACATACCAGGAGTTAACTCTAATCTCACCCTTACCTCTCTTCAAACGACAACTCAAACTGTACTTCCAAAACCATTGGCTTTGTTCTTGTAGTACTCCAGGCTAACGTCCCTCTCCCCACCCTCTCTTTACCTTTAACCCCTCATTGTGCATAAAAACTAGCTTCTACCCTGTTTCTTTCCCCTTGATGTCCTTCAATGCTCTGACCTACCTCTCCCATCCCTCCCACCTCCTCTTGACTGTCTTCCTTCTTTTCCTCACTTCCCTTCTTGACTCCTGCCTCTTCCCTATTATTTTATCTTTCATACTCCTTCTACTTCTCTACCCTTCTGAGCTTTAACTATTATCTATATGGCTTTTGCCTTATTGCATAACCGTTATGTTTTAGGTAGAATTGCTTTGAAACCAACAGTACATTGTGTATGACTTTAAACTGTTTGAGTTCCTTAAATGTATGTTGATTTAATTAACAAGCTGGTGTATATTTCTATTATGATGGCTGTCTGTATTAACAACTTGTCTGTCTGCCTTTATTATGTTATGCGTGGAGCTTTTCTCCCCAGGCCTCTACTGAAAATGGACATATATCCAGCTAGACTATCTTGGTCAACAAATGTAAAAGTAATAACAATAAATAAATATGGCATCTTACCTGCACGCTCGGTGTCTTGCTGCTGTGTGGATCCAACCTCCATCATGATGCATGACTGTTGCTGTTGTTGTTCTGGGGCTGGATCCACAACACTTAGCAGTAGCCCCTCCTGTCTGGTGAGGGGGGGATGTGTGGCCACCCCCCCACCTGTGGCAACCTGTTGCCTGCGGATATCTGCAGCACGCTGGCGGACATTTCTAATCAAATCACTGCAGTGATGTGTCACCTGCTCATATGTCCTGTCATGCATGCCAACATCATTTATCCTGCTAACTAGATTTTGCCACAGTGCAGACCTCTCCTGCTGATTCTGGGTGGTGAGTGAGAACAGGATGGCATAGTCACGCACCAGGCTCTGGTGGATCACTTCGTCCTCTGCAGCAGAATATGCGGGGTTCCTTTTTGGAGCCATGTTCCCCTGGAAAGGTACACAAACAGGTTATCAGCATAGTATCTCAGCAATACATGGTACACATTCTATACAGGGAGTATTAAATTGTACTTATTACTGCTTGGTTGTAACTTGATTAAAGTGTAGCTATCATTCTAAGTCATTTGAACTAAGCACTTGGCCTTCAGACCAGTTGTTTTACATTAGGGAGGTTTGTGGCAAGCACTGTGGTGGCAGGACACATATCTTTCATCCGTTGAAGTTGGGAACTGCTGATTGAGAGCCCAGTGTCCAAGTGTATTAGTTCTGGTATAGGCAGTTGGCCTTCAGGCCAGTTATTTAACATTAACAAGGTTTGTGGTCTGCACTCTTGTGTGACAATAGGCTGTACTCTGCCATTCATAGCTGGGGACATCTGGTTTCAGGTTTATAGTGCCTGCATATTTGAGCTGTATCTTACTGACATTGGTACACCTTGTTTGCTGTAGCAAACACTACATCCAGGCCTCCTGAATCTAGCTTTGTTTATATGCTTGTTATTTGTTAGCTTGTTATTTCACTGGTACGCTACTTCCATATAATACACAGCTTCTCAACACTTCTTTGACTCACTACTGATATCTGCATTGCTTACTGTACGTATTTCCATGTTACACATGACAGCAAGTGACTGCTTGTCATTGTTGCATTTACTTAATTGTGACACATTGCACTTAGGTTACCTGGCACTTGCTCACTGAAGCTATTATATCAGTCAGCAGTAGTAGGTAATATCAGTACACCCTCACTCCCCACTGGACCTTGTTTTCAATTATTATGGAATTCACAATAGTAGTCTAGCATGTCCAAAGGTCAGTTGTCAGTCTCCTCCCCAGTCCAGCTGGTGATTGTGGTAATCCAGAGACAATGTTAGAACAGCTGCATGTACACAGACAACCCCCTCCTCCTAACAATAGATTCGAACTCATGTGAGTGATGCAACCATATACCAAACTGGAGGCTAGGCTCTCTCTACTCAATACTGCCATAACCAGTCAGGTGGTGAAGGAAACCACACTCACTACACTTCCAGTCTCACATAGACCTACCACGACAGCAGAACTAACACATGATCACACATGAACATACTCGTAGGCTCAGACTACAGGTCTGCCTACGCAGCAGAGACCTCCTAAGCAGACACTCAAGCAACCACTACCACGGAAACAAACACGTGCAACACATATCACACAAAGCCAATGTGCTGAACACTCACAGCCATTAACAGTAAACAACACACCTCATACACCTGTACTAGGTGCCTCTATCATCAGGCACACTGACATCACGTTCACCAGGCTTAACGAGGTGAGGGTCACAGTGTGCAGCCTGTCAGGCACTACGACCCGCCACATAACACAAACACTCAAGTAACCCCAAGGCAAGTACAGGTATGACTCAGTCAATGTCCATGCTGGTGTGAATGACCTGACACATACCTCCCTGGACTACATGACATGAGACAGTATGGAGCTCTCTGAGCACGTAGCCCAAGACAGCTTGACCCTGACCTTGAGTAGCATCTTACCCTCACCAAGAACGATGCCACAATATCAAGGCACGATGATCCCTTCCAACAATTGACTGACATACTGGAGTCATTCACAGGTGTGCCAATGCCTGTCATCTTGGGGTGGTATGCTTTGCTAGGGACAGCTTGCACCTGTCACCCCTGGCCTATTGGATTTTGGCGGAGGCCCTTGCTACACCCATAGTGCCTGTATTAAGCAAGGCTCATAAGGCAAACCCACATCCATTTGTATCACAAAGGATGAGGAAGTAAGAGTGATGCTACTCA